>NW_026606157.1:3168500-3777000 GCF_029834395.1 Sorex fumeus
AGTTTTTCTTGACTCATGAAAGACATTACAGTGAGTAATCTGTGAGTACAGAAGTTGGTCCTTAAGAGGGGACACTTCCTGTAGAGACACCTGATGAATTTCTGCTGCCATGCCTTCTTAGAATAAGCAATCAAGGAATAAACATTCAAATATATAATTTTAGACACAACTGAATAAGTTACTTGGATGGAAACAGGCAATAAGATAGAGGGCCCCTAGCAATGAGTGTCAGGAAGTAATAAAACCAAGAAATGATCTGCAGAACAGAAATTTATCTGTCATCATCCCCAAAGCATGCATGTTGGACCCCCTTGGAGATGCAGCGGGGACTGAAGCTTGATAAGACTAACCGGTGTCAGAGCCAGCTGCCCAGGAAAGGCTGGAGGCCCTCAAGAGATGAGGCACTTCTACAGGAACAAGAGGCACTAAAATAAGAATTTGAAAAGAGACTGTCAAAAGCTCAAAGTCCTTTTCCCTTATCAACCCCTAGGAACAGCCTTATCCACATGGAAAGTCCCAGACATGAGCAGGCTGGGAATACCCCAACCCAACCAAGAACCAAAAGCTGCCGTGCTCTCTCCCCTAGGAGAAGCACACATCCGAATTTGAGATGTGTCTTTTTTTTTCTTTTTATTTATGATTCTTCTGCCCCTCTCAGAGAGCCCGGCAAGCTATTGAGAGTATCTCGTCCGCATGGCAAAGCCTGGCCAGTTACCCGTGACATATTCCATATGCCAAACACAGTAACAAGTCTCACAATGTTACTGGGCCCGCTCGAGCAAATCAATGAACAACAGGAGGACAGTGACATGACAGTGATTTATGAGGTACCTTCTTCTCTCTCAGTTGTGCAATAAAACTACTTCATAACTCATCTCCTTCGGAAACTCATTCCTCCGAGGAGGAATCTCGCAGAGGCCAGGACTGACTTTCCTTCTCTTCTTAAATAGCATTTCTTGCTCCTCCCTGAGTCCTTTGTTCCCTCAAATATCTTAGGAGCTAGGAAGCTCCTGCCCTGCATAGAGTGTATAAGTCTGGCACCCGCCATGTAAAGAAAGTGGATCTCAGGTGTCCCTCAAGGGCCGCCCTCTGGGGACCCTGTGTGCATTCTGTGCAGGTGTTGAAGCCTCTTATCACCAGCCCAGAGCCCTCCACCCACTGTCTTCCCCAGGACACCAGCACAACGGACAATGGCGTCTTCACAACCCCACCAGGCAGCTATGCAGCTGCACCCGAGATCCACTTGAGCTACGCGGTACACAAACTGGCCCCCAGCACCCACGTTTTGGGTGAGCGCTGGCCTTAAACAGAGGTGAGAGATAGTTCTTTGTCTAAGGGCTCAGGAAGGGAAGTCGGGCCTGACCTCTGCCCGGGTGTTCTAGCTCTGTCTTCTCTCCTCCCAGAAAGTTTAAGAAGGAAACAAATAGTGACGTTTGATTGGACTTTGGGTCTTTCCATTATCATTTCATTTTATTATTCCATGAAGATCATTGCTAGGAGCTCCCTTGGTGTTTAGGTAAAAGCTAGAAATTATGATGAGAGAACACGGTAAATATCTGTGGTTCTATTGCTCTTATCAGAATGCAAGATCTGAATGGATAGTGCATTTCAATGAGGGTATCTACCTTTAATTAATTAATTAATTAATTAATTTATTTTTTGCTTTTTGGGTCACACCAGGTGATACACAGGGGTTACTCCTGGCTCTGCACTCACGAATCACACGTGGTGGTACTCAGGGGACCATATGGGATGCTGGAAATCAAATCTGGGTCAGCAGCATGCAAGGCAAACGCCCTGCCTGCTGTGCTATCACTCCAGCACCTGCTTTTATCACTCTACATAGAATTATATACTGAGATTTCTTCCTTCCCTTTGAGTTAGGCATGATAGGAAAGGAATCTGGAGAACTACCCAAATGCTTTTGTGAATTAAACTGTAAGCAATATAGAATTCTGAGATACCATTAAAAATACATCATTGCTCTGTTTAAGAAAACGGTAGTAGAGGGTGTGTTCTTAACTCCCTTGTAAGAGCATTATTTTGCATAATCAGCAGTTAAACAGGCACTTCCTTTTATGTCTTCAGCCGTGCATGATAGAAAAAAGAGGACACACGGGGACCAGAAGTAAATGGGACCCCTGTTGCGGGAGCACCATGATGGATTTTGTAAAAGGGTCTTTTTTACCTATTTAGGTACCCAACCCATCACTATCTGCATTTGTGAAGAATGGCACTCATTCTGCACACATTCAGCACCTTTATATTTTAATTTAAAGTCATGGTTTCAGAATTCAATGTGGACATTCATGATCATTAAGAAGATACTCTGCCACATTTGAGATCTCATGATAACTGGCCCCTAAGGAAGCAATACAAGAGGCATTAAGGATTGCTGTCCTATTTGAGGTATGTAGACTGATTGATTTACACAGGTTTATTCTAGATCTGGCATATGCCATCAAATTTAAGCAGATTATAGAGGAAAGAGCCACAAGAGACATACTCAAACTTTGAGAAATAAATTGATATTCCTTACCCTGGTGCTATTGAATTTGGCCTACTAAAACTAGTTGTAAAAATGGCATTATTTACCTGGGAATACAGCTCAAACCTGTTGACTAAGAAGCCCTAAAGTCCCAAGTCTCTGCAGCACATATTGAAAATCCAGATTATGGTGCCAAAATCCACATAGTAGAGCATTTACCTTGCATGTGGCTTGCATGTGGCCCACCTGGGTTCAATCCCTAGCATTTTATAAGATCTCCTGAACACTATTAGGAAAAATTAATTCTAGATTAATTGCTTAGGTATTTTTTTGTATAAGAGATATTTTCAGTGAGAGAGAGAACAGAGGATTGTTCTGTAAACTGGGAGATGCTGAGAAGTAATACAAACACACCATTAAGACAAGAAACTAAATCTACTGGCTTAATCCACTGTGACCCAGGAATTGATCCTATCAACAAGCAAATTCAGATGCAAAGGAATAAGCAGTGAAGAATGAACTACAGAGGCACACAGAGGGGTTAACAAGTTGTCCTAGGGGCTCCACGTACTCCTACTGCATCCTACTTCCTCCCCTGCCAATTTCCTCCAGATAGTTCAATTTGACTTGATAAAAAGAAAACAGAAGACCCAAGTGGATCACGATCACAACCATCCTGTTATTCGTTGATTGCCTCGAGCAGTCCCCAGTAACGTCTCCTTTGTCCTAGCCCTGAGATTTTAAAAAAAAGTGCCATATTCAAGGCTCTTTCAGAGTTAGGAGAATGAGACCCATCATTGTCACTGGTATTTGGCATATTGGGTATGCCACAGGGAGTTTGCCAGACTCTGCCGTGTGTGCAGGTTACATTCGGTAGCCTGCCAGTTTGTCCAAAGTAGGAATGAGATAATAAGATGTCGTGTGGCCGCATTTGCGGCTGCGTGCTTCCAGGAGCTAAATTTTATAATCTCTGAGTCTTGGCCGTTGATGGGATTACACAGCGCCAAGGGGCCAGTTGGTGGGTGTAACCCCCGCCTACTGGAATTTGGAGGATCTGGGTGGAGGATGCTCAGTCCCCATCCGAGTAGGCTTGGAGATCTCAGCCTCGGGACCCGCATGCCTTTGTTTCTCTGCCGGTACCTTCATGTGTGCGGAGAGTGGTCTCAGCATGGTGGTGGTTGGTTCTGGAGGTCTTCGGCTGCCGGAGCCCTGGTCGAGGCGGGGAGGAAACTCACCCTGCTCCCCTCCAAGGGGCCCCGGCAAGACAGCCAGGCGTGGGGGCAGGAGACTCTGCACTGTTCTCTTCCGGGAGCTGGGTTTTATAGTCTCTGAGACTTGGCCGTTGATGGGATTACACGGCGCCAGGGGGCCAGTTGGTGGGTGTGACCCAAGTGGATAGTCTAGTGCTAATTCCAAGACTTGACATCATACGTAACTATAGCTTTAACCCCACATCAGTTACAATCTTCCCTGAAATATTGTCATAAATTTCTCAGTATGGAATCTCCTCTCATCTTCTCTCCCCTGCTTTGCTCTCCTCTCCTCTTCCAAACACTCCCCTATTTTCCTCTCCTCTTTCCTTTTGCAGGGGGCACATCCTGGTGCTCAGGGCTTACTTGTGGCTCAGGGATCATTACTGGGAAGCTCGGGGGAAGTTGTGGGATGCCACAGATTGAGCCTGTGTTGACTGCATGCAAGGCAAATGCTCTATTGCTATCCTATTACTCTGGTTCCTCACTTTGGAGTATTCCCATCAGCACCAGAAAAGCAACTCAAATCACCAAAGGGATATGGAATAATCTGCTATATATTTTCCTTCCCCATACATTTGAAGCAATCCCAATCCCATCTACCCTTTTTCTGCCCTTAACAAGCTTTTGTTCTGACCAGTTTTTCTGAGCACCTTTCTGGATGCCAGAAGAGATGCCACTGATTCTTAAATCACTAAAATACAAAAGCCAGTGAGAGATTCTAAATGGATTTGGTTGGTCTTTTGTTATCCACATGACCCTGTGCTGGAGAAGCATCTCAACTGTTTCCTAAATGTTGTTAGATCATCTTACTAATCTTCCCAGAGTTGTCTTCTATAGTATTTATGGGTCGAATTGAGCTCACTGAAGAAGGCTGACGGGAAGTGAGTTTACATGTAAAATATACTTGCACAAGGGGTGGATAGTCCAAATCCAAACCTTGGGATGAATTTGCCATGTTTCTTTGACTGTGACATTTCTAAAGCCAAAAGTCAAATACTCTGGATATAATGAAAAAAAAAAACCTTCCAATTTCTGATTTTACAAACTCATACTGGGGTAAGAAAAGTGAAATGTATAAGAGATCAAAGGCCATTGTTACTTAACTGTGAGCCTGAAGAGAACAGCACTTTATAGAGATTGCAAACCAAAGTGTGATCACACTCCCCATGCATTTTAAGGCCTGTGAAAGAATATCTGATTTCTTCTTCTTTTTTTTCACAAGTCATATAGTAAATAGATAGCACTAACAAAGTCAAATATTAATAACCAAGAACTGCAGATCCTCAAATCCCCTGTCCCCTAACCAGCAAAACCCATAGAAATTTACACTGACCAAAGTAAATAGAAAATAAAAGTCAAACCATTTAAAGGGTTGACATTTAGGGATGGAGCCAGGTACTCACTTTCTGTCTGAATCACCAGTGTTATAATATTAACAGAAAATAAGTGATATTATAGATATGGTGTAAAAGTTATTGCTAACGTCCATGAACTATAGCATAATTAATATCTACTGGTGATTATTATCATTTTAAATTTCACCTTTTTTTTCACATAGTACCTGCCTTTTCTCTTGTTTTCCTAAATAAGATAAGTATTTTATAGAGAAACAGCTTCCAGACACAATCACAGGGCTGGTGAATAAAATTCACTTTGCATATTTTTTTATTGTAATGAACTTGGTGGAATAATCTACCATTTTTTTAAAATCTGTTTTACTGATATTTTTTCTCATTTTTAGTATAACATTAAAGCAATTCTTTTGGATATGTTATTGCACTGATTCAACAAGCATAAGTTGTACCATATTCAATTATTATAGGATTGACCAAAACTAGTGATTTTATGATACATGCTAGTCAAGTTATAATAAATATTGCTTTTGGGTAAATTCAGTTTCTGGATTTCTCCTTAAGTATTCTATAAAGAGAGAGTAAGGAAAAATATTGTGTCTTCCCTAGTCAGATAAGCCGAGGCCTTGGTGATGGTTCAGGTAGGGTGAGAAATGAAGGATAGCAGGAAGAGAGAAAATGGACAGGACACTGCCCAATGTCAGAATCGTGTTCTGTCCTTTACTATTTGTTCAGAACTCACTCACTTCCGGTGTCAGGCAATCACAGCTCAGACCTGAGTTCTTTGTTTAGGACACATTTGCTGCTCTTTCTCTCTCCTTGTCTTGACTCCTTTGATGTTCACTCAGCTCTCCTGAGAAAAGGGATCCTTCATAAATGAATCTTTTTTATAGGAGTTCTACAGAAAGCCTATTACCTAATCCTTGGAGAGTTGTGGAATCCCGCATGACTGTTAATCTCTCAATGCTAAAGGGGAACTGTCTGGACGCCCATTCAATTGTGATTCACTGGTTGCAGGTTATAACAACCCCGACCTGGGACAGAAGTCTTAAACTTAGAAAGTTCATTTTTTGTGTGGCTTATAAGAATAGGTAAAAAGTTTCTTGAATTTGTCATCCATAGATACTAAAAGAAATTAGAGCAATGTGTGTGACTTTGAGCTTTGGCATAGCTGCATCAAAATACATAACGGTTTATTTAAATTATATAGACTATGGAGTCTGGTTTATCCTCACTGCATCATTCTCTGATAAAGAAGGAGAAAGAGGGAGAGATTTGATAATGAGAAGAGGAGAAGGAAAAGAGAAGGGAGAGGAAGATGAGGGGGAAAAGAAACAAGAACAAAAAAGTAATTCAAAGCAGGCCAGTGTCATAGCTCATGGAGAAGTGATCCCTGGGGCTCCGAAGTATTGTGTAGAAGCACACCTTCAAAATAAATTTAATTATTAACTTCGATAATGTGCTCGCCACTTGTCCATCACTGTGTAACCCTTTCTTTTATATTCGTTTCAGTTTTTGCAGTAAATTGGTGAATAAGAATGATTTCCATTTTTGAAGATGTGGAAAGTGAGATTAGAGAATTTGAAATGTGGAAACTCTCCTGAGAAAGGGTGTTCATTCTTTCTGTCTATTTTCTTTAATAGACAGGTAAAATCTGAACCATGATTGGAAATAGCTTCTTTTTCAACTAATATGGGAAATATCGGCAAGTGACCATTTTAATAACTGACTATGTAAATAAGAGAAGCTTTAAAATAAAGCACATGCTATGTAAATAGTAGCCACATAACTGTAAAATCATTTCCCTCTAAATATTTCAATGGGTTTGTCCAAAATCTGTCCTTGAAAATATCACTCAGTCTAAAGTCACAATTTATACACACACATTTCTAGGACCAAATTTGGCCTGACGCTTAACTAGTGTCTAACTGTGATTACATCTGTGGCATTGAATTTTCGTATCAAACTTGTCAGCGTTAAAACTAAACTTTGTAAAATCTTTTTAATTTCCATAGGGAAAATATTATTAAGAGTAAGTTGGTATTTCAGAGAGACTGAGAAAAATGTTTTCCTGAATCTGAAAGACATGTTCTCTCAACTCAAAGTGGGGGGGGGGGGGGAAGGCAATTTGAAGAACAATGAAATATTGTGAATAAATAAAAATGCTCCTCTTGAGATTGACTTTTGAAAATAACTTTTAAAAATATTTTGAGTGGTGCTAGGGATGGGATCCGAGGCCTGACACATGGTGAAGTCTCTCCCACTGAGTTACATCTCTCCCTGAGCTTGACTGTTGAATGTTGAGAGGTTAAGTAACATGGTTCTGGGGAATGGGGACGACATTCACTGTTATCTAAGAAATACCAAGCATTTGCCCAGTTTTTCCCCTGTTACATATACCATTCATAAATAATTTGCTAGTAAGTGTAAAACGAATAACCCTATCTTTTCTGTACAGTGTGTCTCACACCTCAGTTACAAAGCTGGCTTGGAACAGTTTCCTGTTTTGTTGAAGGGAGAAAATTGCTATTAAAGATCATTTGCATGTGCATTTTTCATCACAGTTTGATATTTGTTCTTATATCTTCAGTTGTAGCATCTTACTTCATACTGAACTTCAACTAGAGAGATGTGATAAGCCCAATGCTATGAACATTTTCTGTTCCTTGGTACCGCGTTTACCTTCTTTATATGTAAGTTCTACCTTCATGTTATCTTTACTATGCCCATTCTTCACAATTATATTCATTCACTATTTGTAAACTCTTCATCGGAAATGAGAACTTATAAGTCTGGATCTCCCATACATATGGGTTGAGAATAGAAAGTTACAAGCAACCAGCATTTTAATTGTTTTAATTCAAAATCAGTATTTGGCTGAGGAATTGAGAAATTTAGTGAAATTGGATAATGTGAGCTAGTCTAAATTTTTTAAAGCTATGAATTAACTCATCCAACCTGGCATTCCAAAAGTTTCAGTAATATTTCCTGTTCAAAAGGACTTTTCTGGACCAGGACTGTGGCTAAATGTTTTGCATGTGTGAGGTCCTGGGTTCAATTTCCAGTGCCTTGGAGCAGTCCAGGAGAGACACTGGTCACCACCCAACCTGATCACTCAGAGCAGCACTAGTGTCAATAGGAGTCAAATTCATTCTCACCTACTTGAGGCCATGTCCATGGTCCAAGTCTCTGCCTTCACAATTCCTCCAAACCATGTTACTAACTTCAAAGGGAAGATAGACTTTTCTTTTTTTTTTCTTTTTGGGGTCAAACCTGGCAATGCACAGGGGTTACTCCTTGCTCTGTGTTCATGAATTACTCCTAGCGGTGCTCAGGGGACCATGTGGGATGCTGGGAGTCAAACGGGGGTCACTGTACTATTGCTCCAGCCACAAGGTAGATTCTTTGGCTCCACTGTGTTTGTTGTTTGGGTGAAGACATGGTTTTTCTTGTCATTGTATTTATTTCCTAGGTACTGAGTTGATCTTTATGTACAAGTATCAAGAGCGTTTGTAGGCTGAAGTCAATTATGAGTAGCTGGGAGATCAGTTGTTTATTCAGGGAAATTTTAGAAAAATTCTTCCAAGAATTGGTGCTGAAGCAATAGTTCAATGGACAGGGCTCTTGCCTTGAACCTGCCTGGCCCAAGTTTGATCCTGGCCCACAAGTGGTTTTCTGAGCCCACCAGGAGTGATTCCTGAGCACAGAACCAGCAATAAGCACTGCCAAGTATGACCCAAATCCAAAATAGAGGAAAAGAATTCTTACATAAATCAAATGCAAAAGTCCACATGACAGTGAAGAGGAAATGGATTTTATATTCTCTGAATAATTTAAGGTTTTAAGTCACCTCTAACAGTCTATGATCAGGTGACCTTATATGGATTAAATATTTTTTATTTCATATATAATAACTTATTTTCAGTGAAAACAAAATACATTTTCCTGTAATTTGGTATTGAATTTTATAACAGCAGGCAAATCTTTCCAATACTACGTAATTTATGGTGTAACTTCGTGTGACATGATCAAGAGCCATAACTTAACTGAACATATATTATTTCTAAGTTAATATGACTGAAAATCAGTATGTCTGAATTCTGTTACACAGAAGAACCAGGAAAAAAGTAATTACTTCCATTAGAACACTCCAAAATCTTTTTATAGACTATAATCAGTGATATGATTTACTCTTGAAGTGCCGCTGTGGGACAAGGAACATTGATAAAAATTCTATTCTTCATTGCAATGGATGATGCTGCAGACTCATCATCAATATATGCTTCCTGTCATCTTACTCACTAAATTATCCACAGTTTTTCTCGTCCTTTCCCTGATAACCAAAGCACTTGCTTGAACAAACGGGGAACACAGCAGTGTGCAGGTGTAAGATACACACATGAATGTATATGTATACCATTTCAAAGACCTTGTGTAATTAAGACAGCTTGTTTCTTAAAATCAAGAAAACAGTGATTTTCAAACTATTGATAGTAGAAATAGAAAAGTGTTGTAAAGATATCAGTATGCATTCTTTGATTTAGACCTGGTTCAAAATCAGAAATGCATGTAGAGTCATTCAGAAATATTAGACTTATCATTAAGTGAGAGCTGGAGAGTCTAAAACATTTCTCTTAGTATTTTTCATTCTTCAAAGTCAAATCAAATAAAAAAAGTTCTTCAGAGAGGCAGGAGAGTTAGACCCCACAAAGCCATGCTCTCTTGGCTCTGTGCTCAGGGATTGCCCCCTTGATGGTGCTCAGGGTGACCAAGAAACCAAAGATAGTGGGTCAAGTCAGCCATGGCCAAGGTAAGATTCTACCCAGCTTACTTTCTCCAGTCCTCCAAAGTCAAATTTAGATCCAGGATATAACACACAGAATAAACTATATTGTTTCAATTATTTCCTTAATATGTAGAGGACTTGATGTGTGTAACTTTAGAAAATTGCTAATATTCTGAGCTGGAGCAATAGTACGGGGGTAGGGTGTTTGCCTTATACACGGCCAGCCCAATTTGATTCCTGTCATCTCATATTGGCCTCTCACGAACTGGCAGGAATAATTCCTGAATCCAGAGTCAGGAATAACCCCTGAGCATTGCTAGGTGTGAGTCAAAAAGGCAAGAGAGAGAGAGAGAGAGAGAGAGAGAGAGAAGCAGAAAAGAAGAGAAAAAATGCTAATATTCCCTCTAATTTACAAACTACTATTTCCTCTGGGATATTTTATACACTCAAATAGGGCAAATTGGAACCAGTTTCAGATGTACTTTCCACTAAAGAAGATGCTAATTTCTGCATCAAGAACCTGAAAATTATCACAATGTAAATAAAATTACCAATTACATTTTGTGCTAGGCTGTGCTAGGCATTGTTTTTTTCTTTTTAAGATGAAATGCATAGCTTGTTTCCTTTTATGAGTTCATAACCTTATTATTAGAATAGTAAGAAGCCAGACTATTTCCATACAATGTGCAAAGAAGGATTATCATAGTATCGCAGATTTGTGTTTCTGGTGAGGGGTTCATGCCAGGTGATGCTCAGGTTATCCAGCTGGCTCTGTTGTTCAGGATCATTCCTGATGGCTCGTGGGGGATGATATGTGTTACCTTGGCTGTGTTTTAACATCAGTCCCAGTATCATAGGTTTCAGTGGAAGCATATGGATAAGGTTGAGTGTAATGGTAAGAATGAAATGGAGTATTACAAGGTTCATGGTGATTGAAGACTCCGGCACCAATGGGGCCATAACTAGAGTATATAAATAAATATGAAACCAAAAAGAATGTTTAAAATTGTTTCTTTAATAGCCTACCTTCAGAAGGCCAACCTATATTGGATGATAAAATTTCTCATTGGCCTGTAATTCAAAGAAAATCATAAAAAAACAAAATTGTCTGAAGATAGAATTAAATGTATTATTAAAGCATATGTTATTCCCACCAAATACTGATATTCCTATACATTTTATATACTGATGTTTTTAAATAATCCCGCAATCACTTCATGTTCAAATATGTCTAGTCTTGTAAATTTCATAGGAATTATTACAATTTTTATATGAATCATGGCAAGCAGTTTGAGTGGGTGAAAACAGACAGATGGTAGAGCTGCATTCACGATGTTAAGAGTGACTTTCACGAGAGAATAATAATCAAAATAATGATGAACAAGCTTTTGTCTCAGGAAATAATTTTAATTCCATATAAAATTAGCATTTTTTTACCTAATTTTAAAGTGCGCTAGCTGCACCAAAAGATCTTGAAGCATTTTAGTATAGTTAACTAAAGCAAAAATACACCATAAAATGATTTAGCTTGCTTCTGTGCTGGTATACAGAAGTAAGACTTAAACATAACTTTAAATATATTATTTATACAAATATTTTCACTCACTTTTACTGTATATAATCTTATAAATTTATTTAGATCAGTTTATAAACTTATAAAATTGCACAATTAACACCATGATATGTCTAATATCTTTCTGCTAACAGATCTTGCTTTTATTCAATGTATTTTTAACCTTAACAAGATAGTAAAAAAGTTAGTTGATCTCTAAATTATAGAACTTGTCCTAAATATCATTTTTATTACTGAAGATATGTTTTTAATAGCATGCTTACTTTGGCATGAACAAAAATAACGATAATTAAAGTACAAATACTTTTATATGTTACCACAATTTAGATAGGCAATATTATTGCAAATTATATAATTTGTGTATAGTTTCATACTTATATATAATATAAACACTATATAAAACCACTGCTATATTGTTAAAAATGGTTTGTACCAAAGTGCTTTGGGAATAGATACATAGATACGTTACTATGATTTTCAGAATAAAGTTGAGAAATGGAAATTTATGTAAATCATATAACTCAAAGCCTTTGTTTTAAAATCCAGTCTTTACTAAATAATAAAGCATTCTTCCCAAAGATACATTAACAGTTTCTTCATTCAATGTATATTCATTTAACCCTTGCTAGATAATACACATTGGGTGTGCAAGATTCCTATTTTTTAAATTTATTATGTATATTTTATTTTTGTACTTTTGTTGAGTCCTTAGTTTCTGTTTTGTAAATTTGTTCCACTCTAAAATGAAAGACAGAGTTACAAGAATTGGTGTTTTTCTGAGTCATCAAATGCAGATTACTTTAACTAAGAGTACAAATGTCTTCAAATGGGGGTGGGTGGGAGGGATACTGGGATTATTGGTGGTGGAAAATGGGCACCAGTGGAGGGATGGGTACTCGATCATTGTACAACTGAAACCCAAGCACAAAAATTTGCAAGTCTAAAACTGTACCTCATAGTGTTTCACTAACAAAAATAAAAAAAAAATAGTGTTGTCACTATTGCAGTGAAAATAGAATTTAGTCCATTTTATGAGTCAGTTACCATGGTATACAAAGTATATTGCACTTTTCATATCTCATTTTTCTTTTTCCTTTTTCTTTTTTTTGGGGGGGAAGGGATGGTGGTATAAAAGACCCATTGTTGCTTAGGGCTTTCTCCTGACTTGCCAGGGATTGAATCTGGGTCAGCCGAATAAAAATAACACATTATGAATTTGTCTAGATGAATAGTTTTTGAAAACAAGTTACATTGATGTATAGACCATTTTCCATGTAAGAAAAAAACAAGAATAGAGATTGGAGAGATACTAGTATAGGTAAGGTCTTGTACCTGGCTGACTAAGATTCTTATTTTTAACAGTAGATGAACAATAAGTTACAATTCCTAAGGAGAAATAAAGGATATTAGCCACATCACTTACTGCGTGCAGAAATCAGTTAAAATCAGACCACTTGATTATGTGCTCGAGAGTTTTGGAAAGAAGATATTTTAATCTAGTTATCGGTTACATGAAATTCAGGCTGACAGAAGAAGTTTCTTCTTCTGTCTACAAAGATATAAATGCCAAGGCAATTCTGAGATATTCCAGAAAGAGAAAGGACTGTGTGCGTGAAGTGGAGTTCTAGAAGAAAATACAGGATTTCTTGACACAAGAATGACAGATCTAACAGGGCTTCATAAGAAAAGGACATTAGACTTTTTTCTGCATGCCAAAGGTTATTAGGCTTTATTCTGCATGGAGGCTTTTAATCAAACAGCTGGATGATCTACTGTACATAAAGTCATCTTGCCTTCTAGTGT
Organism: Sorex fumeus; assembly: GCF_029834395.1. Taxonomy (NCBI): domain Eukaryota; kingdom Metazoa; phylum Chordata; class Mammalia; order Eulipotyphla; family Soricidae; genus Sorex; species Sorex fumeus. Next base: position 3,181,756 of record NW_026606157.1, read on the forward strand.
GAAACATTAGGGGTAGTGTTGAAGGAGGGTCAAGGCTAATGATGCAGAGTTCTGAAGAGAACCAATACTGACCTAGATAAATGCAGTGACTTTTTGTCATTGTTGCTTTTGTTGTTTGTTTGGAGGTCACACCTGACTGTGCTCAGGTCATACTGCTGACTCTAGGCTCAGGGGTCACTCCTGGAGGTGCTCAGGGGACCCTAAAGGGTGTCAGTGGTTGAATCCTGGTCAACAGCTTGCAATGCAAATGCCTTACCTGACAAACTACCCCTCTGGCCCATTGATACAGTGTTTCATTTATTTGATTATTGCTTTGAGATCATTCCTACTTGTGCTCAGGGACTACTCCTGGTGAAGTCTGGGAATGATATGAATGCCAGGGATTGAACCCTGCTTAACCACATGAAAACCAAGTACCTCACAGGCTGTACTCTCTCTGGCCCCCATCACTTAAAATTTTTTTGAGGCAATAAAAAATATGGCAATATATGTATTATATATTTGGATGTTAATTTAATAGAGATTGAAGATGGGTTGAAAGAGTTTGGGATAAGAAGAGAAAAACAAAAGGAATCTGGGGCCAAAATAGTGGAGAAAGATCAAAAGGTATTTCCAGTTATGAAATAAAGCATAGACATGTAGAATATAGCATGGTGACAATAGTTAATATTGTAGTATGTTTTTGAATGTTGCTTATCGAGTATATGTCAAAAAGTCTCATCAAAAGAAAAATATTTTAATAATAGCATATGCTGAAGGATGCTAACTAGACTTGGTGTGATGATGAGTTCCAAACATTAAACATGTTTTATTCATAAAACTGATGTCAATTATGTCTCCGTAAAATAATGTTAAAAAATTTGGTGTGGTTATAAAGCTGAGCCAGAAAGAATAATTTGTCAATTTGAGGATTAAAAGTTAAAGTTGGTGAAGTAAAAAGTGAGACATATCTTAGATATCTCCATAAAAGTGTCAGGGCAGTGGTGTGTGATTCTGAATTATTAGAATGAATGACCAGGTTCACATGTACAAATAGGAAAGCCATTTACAAGCAGATGTGCTCAAAGTTATTCTCTTCTGTAGGTCTAAGTGAAAGCAAAGAACCATCAGGTTAAGACCCCCTGCAGAGCTCTGCCAGGTGTGATGCTATAGGCAACTACCTCCCACCCACCCATATACTGAAGAATTGGAGAGCCACACTCAAGGCAAGACCCTGTACTATCTTGTACTATCTCTCTAGACCCAGACATTTTATTTAAAACAAAATTTTCAACCACTCCCACATTTAGCTGTGCCACTCATATGGGTTCACAACACTCAGTTTATGAAGCAAGGGGGTCGATATTCTAGTGGAGAATGGAGACGAAATAGCCCTTGAGTTTCACTTTCTCTGCTCTTCCTCCCTGCCTTGCTATGTGTGTTTCATACTTTGAGTCCTCCTGGATAAGGTTTAGAATTGTAGGCATTCTCATTTAGCTTGAGTGCATTTATAGCTGAGTATTCCTCCCATAGTGCTCTTTGGGGATCCTTCTGGAGTCTCTACCATAGTGGAGGATAAATCACCGCCAGCATCCTTTATGAGGTTAAAGACTCAGGTTTATGGTCATAATCTTTCTCAGCCTCTAGGTAATCTAGTGCTTGCTAACACATACCCCTCCCCCTCCTGTCTTTTCTGCCTTCAGAGGCACATCTCACTCTTATGTAGCCCCTTGGATAGTATCGAAGACAATTTCAGGCCAAATATTTTATTTTTTCTCTTGTTGACCACTTCAGATTCTAGAAAACTATGCAGACATTCTTTGTCTCATTACTTTGGGAGAGTACAGGTCAGACTCCAGCTGTCAAAGTAGCTGAAAGGTCAGTTTCTCGAACCTTCGATTTGTTTCTTTATTTGAGGGGTGATGCACCTGGTGATGCACCTGATGATGCACCTGGTGATGCACCTGGTGATGCACCTGGTGATGCACAGGGGTTACTCTTGGCTCATGCACTCAGGAATTACTCCTGGCAGTGCTCGGAGGACCATATGCAATGCTGGGAATCAAACGGGGTCAGCCATGTGCAAAGCAAACACCCTATCTGCTCCAGCCCCAGAACCTTGGATTTCTTTTATTTTTTTTTTAATTTTTATTAGTGAAACACCATGAGATACAGTTGTAGACTTACAAATTTTTGTGCTTGGGTTTCACTCATACAATGATCAAGTACTCATCCCTCCACCAATGCCCATTCTCCACCACCAATGATCCCAGTATCCCTCCCACCCCCCATCTCCCCCATCCCAGCCTGCCTTTGTGGCAGGGCATTCCCTTTTGTTCTCTCTCTCCTTTTGGGTGCTGTGGTTTGCAAAAGAGGCATTGAGTGGCAATCATTTTCGGTCTATAGTGTACTTTCAGCACGCATCTCCCATCCTGGGCGGATCCTCCCAACACCCTTTACTTGGTGCTCCCTTCTTTATCTAGTTGCCTTTTCCCCTAGCATGTGCAGCTGGCCTTCAAGCCATGAAGTGAACCTCCTGGTACTTATCTCGACTATTCTTGGGTGTTAGTCTCCTATTTGTTACTTTATATTAGACAGATGAATGCAATCTTTTTATGTCTGTCCCTCTCTTTCTGACTCAATTTACTTCACATGATACTTTCCATGTAGTACCACTTGTATGTAAACTTCATGACTTCATCTTTTCTAGCAGCTGCATAGTACTCCATTGTGTAGATGTACCAAAGTTTCTTTAACCAGTGATATTTTCTCAGGCACTGGGTTTTTTTTCTAGATTTTGGCTATTGTGAACAGCGCAACAATGAACATAGAAGTGCAGCTGTCATATTGACTATCCTTTTTGCCTCTCCTGGATATATTCCCAGGAATGACCCATGTGACTCCAGTGGTGCAATCGGTCAGCACGTGGTACTTATAAAATGGCTCAGCTTTCTTAAGTGTGAGTCAGACACCAGTGACTAGTTCTCAGAACTGCTGAGATGCATGAAGTAAGCAGCTTCTCAAAATCTGAATGCAAGGATAGATTGCAAAGCATCCTCACTTTCTCATACTGGCGACATTCCCTATTTAACTAACACTGCAGATTTCACTCCTCATTTTATAATCAGCCACTGAAAGAGTAACACCATTCCTCTAAACCTGCTTTAGTAAGGTGGTCTCGAGCGTGACTTTGAAATGTTAGTGTAAATCATCTTGTGATCCCAGGAGAAGCTTAGGCTCAAATATTTTACTTTTATATATGGTATCACATTTGTTTTTCATCTTTTTTGTCACTCCATTCAACTGAAGTTTAGATAATTGATCAGGTTCTATGTAAAAGGTAAAGGTAAAGGCCCACCCTTTGATCATTGATTTGCTCGAGCGGGCCCAGTAACGTCTCCATTGGAGACTTTTGCTGTTACTGTGTTTGGCATATCGAATACGTCACGGGGAGCTTGCTAGGCTCTGCCGTGCGGGCGAGATACTCTCGGTAGCTTGCCGGGCTCTCCGAGAAGGGCAGAGGAATTGAACTCGGGTCGTCCATGTTGGCTGCGTGCAAGGCAAACGCCCTACCGCTGTGCTATCGCTCCAGCCCCAGGTTCTATGTAAAGCTTTAAAAAATACATAAACTTTGTATTTGAAAAATTGTGACTTTCTGAAAAAACTGATTTGTGTTTTTGTGAGATGAATTGTCAGCAGTTTAACATTGTACCTCAATTCTTTTGGCTCAGTCTTCAAAATAATGTAGAGTGAACTGGTGCTGTGTAATGACTGATTTTACAGAAAAATGGCACAATCACCGTTTTAGGGTCAAAGAAAATCAGGAGTAGGTTAGGGAAGCAGAAAGAGTACTAGGGTTTCGGTTCTTGCTTTGTACACTATAGACCACGTTGACCCTTTGCGCCTACCATATCTGGTCCCCTGAACAGAACCAGAGTAATCCCTGAGCATTGGTGGGTGGTGCAAACCCAAAGCAAAATTCTTTTCAGAAAATCAAATAATCACAGATTACCCAAGAAATAATTACATTGATTCTGTACTAGCCACTTCACTTTAAGATAAAGTACTGAAACCTTTATATTTCTTACTCCATCTTATAAAACTGATTAGTATTAAGACCTGTGCTTACTTAAAATTTTTCTCCTTTATACCATGCTGTGTGTTATTTGCTATAAAACGGCAAATGAATTTCAATAATCATTAGAAAGTGTTGAGTCTTTTAAGTGCACGGCAATGTTCTTCAGAGAACTCCTTCAAAACAATTATTATTGGAGCGTGCCCAAACTATCATCAATTATACTTATTGCAAGACAATTATAATTTCAATTTCCAGAGGGTGTGTCGGTTAAATTTCCCTTTCCTTAATTGACAGCCTGCCAATTGTTTTAATTTGTCGATGACCTAACTTGCCAGGATTAAAACCTGAAAATCCTTACAATTTTCAACGGTTGCTTTTCCTCCTGTAAAGAGAATAGATGTCACTATTAGTGTCGGTGAATTTTGAAAGGTGGGCTAGATGGGAGTAATAGTGGTGGTGAATTTTTAGAGATGGCTGGATGCGAATTTCCATCAGGAGTCTCCTGGCCTCTCTGACTCTCGTAGACTTAGACAGTCACTCCAGGGCAAGCAAGGAGAAATGAGAAAACGCAAGATCAGGTCTGCCACTGGGTTTCTATTAACCCGAGTGGTCCCTTCACAACCTAGGAAGTGCAGAGAGTGAATGATGGCCCAAGTGGGGCAGGACAGATCGATTCCATAATTTTTACTCACTGTTTCTCCTCAGCCCTAACTGGCTATTGATTGGATGAGTTGGAGACGGGCAGTGCCTCTGGGACCCCAGGAGGACTAAGAGGAAATTCCCTCCCTCCACGTGGTAACACCTTCAGGCTCTTGTTCTCATTCACTTTACAGAGGAGAGTAAAACAAACCTGAACAATGAAGTCATCTGAAGAGAAATAAATTCCGTCCTGCAACAGAAAAGTCAACGCACCTGAATACTTAATTCCAGGTTCCCGTTCCAATTCCATACCTTAATGACCACAGACACTTCACACAGACTCATGCAGTTCTAAAGTGGGGGATAGGGTTGCTTAAAGATGATTTCATCACATCTCTCTACCTAACATGGAGGGAAAATGAAGCCCAGAGGTAATAATCTACTTGCCTCAAAGTTCAGGAAAATTGTGCAAAACTTTGTTTTCTAATGCCTAGTCTAGCTATCTCTATTCTTAGTCCTCTTCCTTCTGAGAGAGTTATAGGAAAACAGGCCTTTGCTTTAGGTCATCTTCCCTGTTAGAACTAAACTAAAACAAAAAAGACACCTCTCCCCAGAATAAAGATATATCCAAATTAATACATGTTAAACAGAAGAAATGAACAGTAACTTGGGCTTCTGCTACTAGTTCTAACAGTAAGACCCATGCTCGCTACTGACCCTGATCACAAGACCAGTTGGCCTGAGTCTTGGTGAGTATATCTCTCCTAGTCAAGATTAGAACTTTGTAGAAAATTGTTTACACTATGTTTTTTTTTCCTTCCTGTCTAAATAGTACTCTCTTGAAATATTTTCTCCTCAGCTTTATTCTTTCCACATGTTCCCTGTGGAAAAACCATACATCCCTGCAAGAGTGAAGAATGTTAAGTGTTTTAGCTTAAGGGAAAGGAAGCCACTGACTAGACTTGTTCAAAAATTTCAAAATTTCAGTGGTGCATATAAAAGGTCAGCTGATGATTCCTTTTGGAATGAAAGTATATCAGAGATACAAAAGCCAAGGGACAAGAGATTGTCCAAGAATGTGCTTCATTAGCGATGCAAAGCCAAGAAGGATTAAGTCATTGACAATCCCATTCTCAATATTAAAAATATTGTTAGATATTTAATAGATAGCACTGCACTGTAGCATTATCCTCCTGTTGTTCATCAATTTGCTCAAGCAGGCCCAGTAACATTGTGAGACTTGTTGTTACTGTGTTTGGCATATTGTATATGTCATGGGTAGTTTACCAGACTTTGCCGTGTGGGAGATAGCTGGCCTGGCTCTCTGAGAAGGGCGGAGGAATCGAACTCGGATGGCCCAGATTGGTCACGTGCAAGGCAAATGCCCCCTTTCACTAACTAACTAACTAACTAACTAACTAATTAACTTTATCTAAATCATAACTCCATTTTTAATGTACCTTTCAGTCTCTTAGTGACCCTTCTTCTGGGCTCTGACAGTTTTGTGATCTACCTTATGATGGAATAAAATTTAACATTAAGAGATGTGATGCTTACTTTGAAAAAAAAAAAGAAGAAAGCTGACAAACAAAAATAAAATGTCCTGGCACAAATTGTTCTCTATCTGGATGAATCCTGTATTGGATGAAATACGAGGTGCTTTTTGAAAAAAAGAATATGATTTTTGAATGATCTAGCATCCATATTCTTAACAAAAAAATATTAACATGCTTGACTATGTAATTACGTGTGGCAGTGCTATGTATTGTAGAATGTTTGGAAGCTCTCCTGTTTTCTAACCCCTACATACCAGTAGCACTTTCATCAAGTTGTGACAAACAAAAATACACCTTAATAATGACCAGTGACCTATTGGGATAAGCTCTCACTTCTGAATGAGAACTAGATCATATGAAATCCTAGTGAACCCTAACGTTATTATCTTATTTATTTCTCATTTATTATTTATGTCTCATATTTCTCATTTATTTCTTATTATTTTCTTATCTATTAAATGGGCTGGAGAGATAGCATAGTGGGTCGGGAATTTGCTTGCACGTGGCCAATCTGGGTCATAAAGCCGACCCAGTTTCTCTCCCTGGCAACCCTGGAATACCTGAGCACCTCTGGTACTGAATTCTGAGAGCAGAACCAGGAGTAATCCCCGAGCACTACCTGATATGGTCCCAAACAAAACAAAAAGACCTTGCTAAGTTTGAATGATTTCTCGTTTGGAAATTATGTCACTTACCATCAACATATGAACTCCGAGTGTGTGTGTGTATGTGTGTGTGTGTGTGTGTGTGTGTGTGTGTGTGTGTGTGTGTTTTAATGGCAAATGGGAATATCACCTTTCTGTGTTTCTTAAAAATTGATGGAGAAAGCTATTAGTCATGATTAGTCTTGTCCAAAGGCTGTGGGCAGCTACGCTATAGCATTCATAGTTGGTGGCTAATTCCCCAGTTTTCATTTTATCCTGGTTCCTGATATTCACTTAATAAATATTGAGAGTTCTATCTTCACAATGTATGTGGATTGAGCAAAAGTTAACTACGTACCTTTTAGCCATGGAAGCTTTGGGTTATATATAATTTTAACATAAGTATAATTATGTCAAATATAGCAAAGAAAAATTTAAATGAGGTTATTTTTAGTTGACAGAGTAATTTAAATTAAATATACAATTAGAATGTTAAGTGATCACTTGATCACTTGACCTCCCGTTACTCATTGATTTGCTCGAGTGGGCACCAGTAATGTCTCCATTCATCCTTGTCGCATGCTAGTGTAGCCCAATGGCGTCTGCTCGTTCTAGGAACATGAAGAGCCTCAAACCAATCGTTCAGGGTCTTGATGAAGAAGTCTGACCATCTCATAGGTGGGCGGCCACATGATCTTTTAACATCCCGTGGAATCCAGTCGGACATCTCCAAATCTCATTACTGTCCAGTCCATCTGATTTTCGATGCCTTGACAAACAAGACAACATCCCTGATTTTTGACCATTGACAGAGGTCTGAATTTCGGATTCTTTCTCTCATTTGAGTGAAACGTGATACTCCAAGCACCCGAATAGCATTCTCATTCTGTTTCGTAGGGCCCAGGTAGAACCCTGGAAGAACCCTGGAATTAAAGAGATGTACCCAGAGCTGGAGGTTCTTCATATTCATAGCTATTTCTTTGATGCTCTTGAAGGCATTCCAAGCCGCTCTTTTCCTCCTGGGCAACTCAGGTGCCAGGTCATTCGTCGTGTTGAGTTCTCAACCTAGGTACACACAACTGTTACATTTGGAGATGTTTGTTTGTTTCAGAGCAAATGGAACATCAGAATGAGACCATTAATTAAAATCTTAAAATTTAATTAACACATATAAGAAAAAATTCTTTTAACCCTCACTATGATTATTATTGTTATTTTCCTTCTTTTATTTCATAGGTAGCTATTGCTTGTTGATTGTGCAATTGGCAAAATATGAGATATTTACTATTCAAAGATGATAAAGAAGAATACTTGTAACTACCAAAACATTTGGGAATATTATTTTCTAAGGCTCAAAGTTTTAAGATCTACTTGATGAGGGATTTTATGTGCTTGATTCATTATAATGAAACTCATATCTGCTACACTTCTTGAGATAGAGTAGACTTCCATAAATATTTATTAAATAGCTAATGAATATAAATTTTATCAACATAATGTCTGGGATCTAGAGCTTTTAGGGTCCAACTGTTTGTTTCAGTCCAGTGAGTACTGGTACTACCAACTGAATGAGAGAAGAATGTATTTTTGTGGAGGAGAGCAGTGTTAAAAAATGTATTTATCAAGGAAAATATTTCTGGGTAATCTCTTCATTTGAAAATATGACAGAAGTCACAAAGTCATTCTTAATATCCATGTGCCTCTCCATTCCTCTGGGAATATTCAATCTCTGACGTCTTTAGGGAGTGGATGGTATAGGAGTGAGTGGATCTACAAGAGGTTATGGCAGTGCTGAAGATCATCTTGGAGGTATGAGGCAGGAAAATCCCTGGTAACGTCATAAGTGTAGCTGTCCTCTTAGTGGGACTCACTGTCAATAGCACATTTTCTACATCTGGAAAAATAAGTATCAATGGGATGAGAGAGAGACAGAGAGAGAGACAGACACAGAGAGAGAGAGAGACAGACAGACAGACTTAAAGAGAGCAAGAGAGAGAGAAATGTAGTTCTCATATGAACTTAGGGGCATAGATTAAACCCATCTGATATTTCTTGACAGAGAATTAGAAGGATATAATCTATCCCACTTGAGTTTCTCTTCCTACAGTCAAACATACCAACACTCTCACACTCTCCTCATGAGGAATCATCCGTTGGAGCACAGCTGCTATTAGTCACTGCATGAAGAGAAACAGTAACAAAAGAAGGAGAAGAGAGGAATGTTTCTGCAAAGGATATTTAATGAAATTTAAATTTAAAAGATTTAAATGGGACACAGAAAGTGCAAGTTTGTTCCCCTAAGAGCAGAAATTGTCAACAAGTTACAGAAGTATTCACTTGTCATCAGAGGGCATCTGGAACCTGGTGAAAGAGTTGGAGGTTTGACTTGGTGTCAGTTATTGGAAAAAGAACAGTTTTATGTCTCACTCCAGTAAATTGAGAATCCTAATCAATCTGAAAGAGGAAGAGAGAGAGAGAGATGCTGCTGATGAGATGCTTACAGCTAGCAGGGTGAAAAAGAAACATTTCAGCATGAGGTGAGTGCAGTTCTATCAGGATACAGCAGCTTCAGGGGAACTCAGAATCTTTACACTGAGACTGGGGAGATACAGGAAGATTTCCGGAGAAGACAGCATGGTGAACGAAAATTTTAAGGATGAGTAAAAGTTAGCCAGGCAAAGAACGTGGGGGAGTGCATTCAGGGCAGTTAAGCAGCATGAGTTAAAGCAGAGAGCTGTGAAACAGCATGGTGTGTGAGGAAAGCAGCAAGTCATTTGATTCTAAGTGCAGAAAGCAAGAAACAGGACATGGCAAGAGAGAAGGTGAGCAAGTTAGGTCATGGAGGGCTGTACATATTCTGTGGCAAGGTGTGAGGCTTTAACGGGCAACAGGACTCCCCAGAAGGGCTCTAAAGCAGACAAGTGGCACAGTCAGATCTTATTTTAGATGGTATCCAATGGTAATCCCTTGGAATAGGAATGGGAAGAAGAGGTTTTACAGGCAAATATAGTTAAGGCATTCTTTATTAAGGGCAGAATCTAGGAAGATTTAATCTAAAGGGACGGTAGCACAGATTGAGAGAAGATTATAGATGTGGAAACAATTTAGGAGAAATTTTATTAGGAAATTTCTTGGAAATAGGGTGAGTAAAATAGAGAATTTTTAGTGCATCTCAAATATTGTATCTGAGCAATTTAATGGGAAAGCTCATACCCTGTTTGAGTTACTTCTGAAAATACCCATTAGGCAGTTGGGTATATAAACCTGGGCATAGATATTGACATGAGAGATATACAAAGGAAAGTCATAACCTTAGTAGGTAGTTACAATTACACCAGGCGAAAGAGTCTTTGGGGAATTATATAGAGTGGTAATGACATAGGGCAATGTTGAGGTATTTTAAAAGTGGGTAGAAAAATAAGGGCTTCCCAGTGAATATTGAAAAGACAAATCAAAGAGAAAAAATCATTTTCTAATAACAAATTTAAAAAATGGTGATATTGTGGTCACTGTACTACCAGGTTTCAAAAGCAAAATAGAAAAAAAGGAATAAGCACCAGATCTATAATTAGAGTCAATTGTTACTCTGATTAAACAACCTTGGTAAAGTGATAGAGCCAGTGTAAAAGTGAGTTAAAGGTGATGAAGAAAGGGTGGGAAGTAGGGAGAAACATATTAATTAAGAAACACTTGAAATGGAAAAGAGGAATCCACTGATGGCAAAGGAGTGCAAATGTTAATTAAGCATCATCTCATTTTTTTCAGGGACAGGGAAAAAGTTGCTTATTGATGTTTTATATCTTAAAGGTAGGGAAATACTTAAGTCAAAGGGAGAAGGAAAGTAAGCAACTGATGGAAATCATGGTAGCCATTGACAAAATAAAGAACAGATATTTAGAAAATGAAGGGTAGATGCATACAGTCTCCTAGAAGGCAAAGGTAGGTACTGAGATTCTGAAGATGATGGGGGGAGGGGCTATAATTTATCTCTTTTTTTCAATATTATTTGTTTATTTTATTTTTTTTATTAGTGAAACACCTTGAGGTACAGTTATAAACTTACAAATTTTTGTGCTTGGGTTTCAGTTATACAATGATGAAGTACCCATCCCTCCACCAGTGCCCATCCTCCACCAGCACGGGTCCCAGCATCCCTCCCACCCCCCATATGCCCTATCCCACCCTGTCTCTATGGCAGGGCATTCCCCCTTGTTCTCTCTCTCTTCTTTTGGGTCCTGTGTTTTGCAAGAGAGGCATTGAGTGGCAAACATGTTCAGTCCATATTCTACTTTCAACATGCATCTCCCACCCTGGGAGGATCCTCACAACACCTTTTATTTGGTGCTCTCTACTCTATCTGAGCTAAGGATGCACATTTTTCAATATAGATGCTTAGTTCTTAAGACTGCTGTTACCTTGAAGGTAATGTTAGAACAGCTATCAAAAGAAGTGGAAAAGAGGGTTGATCAAGGAGGCAGAAGACTGGCAAAACATAAAAATATTACCTATGGTTGAATATAAATGTCTACATGACTACATGGATGGCTAAACTGTGGTCTTTCTCTAGAAAGGTTGAGCACCAGCATTGTAAAACAGATGGAGGTGAGTTCAGGGCTATAATCAAGATCAGTTGATGTCTGGAACTGTAAAAAGGTGTAAGGTACAGTGTGTCTTAGAGAACTAATAGCTAAGTAAGGAGAACTAGGAGGGAGACTAAGCAAAACTTGGCAAGTCTTGATCAGTTGAGGAAAGGTAAGGAAAGATCGTGAAACTGGTTATATCCATAAAGCTGTTTAGCAATCGTAGGAATGAAATGGTAGGAATGAGACTGTGAGAGATATCTGTAAATCAACTCCAGATGTAGACACAGTTTACTTTAATTTCTATGTATGACCATTGACTGTGTTGAATTGCTTCATGCCAACTTTTTTTTAACCAAATAAACCCAAAGAAAAAACTGCAACAAGATGGAGAGGTTAAATGAGTTTTCTAAATTGAAAGCACTAGCAGATTCTAGAGCTAGAAATTGATTTCTGGTTTTTGGGATGCCAAAACTTCCGGGGTTTTGTTTTTGTTTTTTTGCTGTCATTGTTCATTTTTTTTAAATACAATCTCTCTCAGTGAGTTGACTTTTCAAATATTGAAATAGCGGAAATGAACTTTTGATTGCACATGTTTGTATTGTAATCTGTACTGTTTGAACTGTTTAATTCTGATCATCAGTTTTAATTATGTTATTTTGTTTTGAATAGTTCATGCTCATTTGAGTCTAAATGTTTGATTTGGAAACATCTTCAGAGATGTGTCACTTTTATTCTTTAATTTTATATATCCCAGTAAAATTCTGTTCATGACGTGTGAGGCACATCAGTGGAATTTGTTCATTTCAGAATTATGCATTTTACTAGGTATAATTACAAGAAGTCAAAAGCAAATATTTTTAATTCAAATTAATTACATAGCATATTATTTATATTTTTCCAAATACCTTATTTACCTGAGTTGCCCCAATGCTTTCTTATTGGGCAGATATCTATGCTCTTTATAAAATCACAGACATTTATTACTAAGCTTATAGTAAATTCAAGATAATCAGAATTTCCTGTGGCTTAATAATATAGGACTGGACAAGAATTATTTTCCTCATGAAGGTGTCAGATGAGGCTTCATTAATGTACCATGTAAAGTTCTTAATATCAGTGCTATAATACACATTCAGTTTAACTGAAACTTTGTTTTCCAATTACTTCAAATCATCATCTCCAGAATTTATGTTTTCTTGCATATTTCTGTAACTGAGTTATTTTCAGAATTAGTTCCTATAATAGCATACTCCAGGTACAGAGGTGTTGAATACATTCTCCTTTTATTACAAAGTTAGGTTTGGTCTTGTTCATGACATGTTATTATATCCTGATGACTTTTTAGCAATTATTTCATACTGAATTGTAAGTTTTTAGTAAATTTTGGTAATGTGATCCCAGTAACCTATCAGAAAAACAAATGTTCTGAAACAACATTTTATTTTTTGCTTTTAGCCATTACAGTCCCCAATTTAAACAAACTCCTCTGTTTTATAAATTAAATTTCTTATAGAAAGAAAATGCAAAAACATGGCTAAGCCTTTAAGTATTAGGTCATTAAAAATCCATTCTTGCCTTCCTGCCCATAACTACATCTTTTTTTCAAATCTGTCACCCATTTCACTTAAGCACTTAGCTTCTCCTGTAATGAATGAGTTGGCATTTCATATTACCTTATTATCCTATAAAGCAAAATGCATACTCAATAACATTAACGGTAATTTCTCATAAAGACACATTATCGATCGGGGTGCTACCTGTAAGCATTGAAAATTGCAGCCTGCACACAGAGCCTTTCACATCTGGGCCTGAAGAATTAAAGAAAAATTAAATTTGACAGCAGTAAATTCACAGGCACAATCTAGGCCCCAATTTATATGCAAAATGAAATGCTTTATGAAAATTTCTTCTATTTTCTCACGGAGATTTGGGGAAAAGATTTCACTAGATGCTTCTCTCCTTAATATCCCTCTACTTAAACATTATACTGCAGTCACTGCAGACTCCCTTTGATGTATAAATAATCAAGTTAAATTATGTGCAGCAAGGAGACTAGTGCTCTGCCATTCTTATTTTACAAAGTAATTTCTACCCTAGAGGGTCAAATTTCCCTGACAAATTCTTAATTACTATGTTGCAACAGAAGCAGAATCTATTTGTGCATAAATCCGGGCATTCCCATGTGGCAAGTAACTAATATTACCAACCATTTCACTTGGCCTGTTCACTGAACTCCATAATTAGATAATACTTTTGATGATGGTACATTTGAAGTCTTAATCCATTTAATTTTTTATGAGATTTTTTTTATTTTAATAGGGATATGTTAGTGACCACTGCCTATTTAAAAATCATTAAAATTCTGTCCACAGCAGTAATAAAGATTAAAGATTACTAATATGGCATTCATAACCTTGCTGGTTTTCTAGAAATCCAGGGCTTAAGGTAAATGTTAAAGGTCATTTAATATGTTAGTCACTAATTATAATCCTGGGTAATAGGTTCCTTTTCTAATTATCATGGTATAAAAGTTCTATTGTTTGGATCTATGCTTCTGGTTTTCATATTTAGCTTTTTGGGGGGATCAGTAATCCCAGAATTAAGCTCCTGAACATTGATGAAAGTAGGTAATGCTTGATTATTAACTGGATAAAAGCTTATATTTAAATGCTGCATGATATCTTGCCTTGAAGTTACTAACAAAAGATGCAGCATCCTTTTACTAACACTAAGTTCAAGGAAAAGGACATTCTAAGATTAATGCACCATATTTTCATATCAAATCATGACATATTTAATAACAGCCTGTAGGTGCTCCCGCCAATATACTATAAAGAAAGTTTCAACAACTTAAAACATAAAGACTTTTTTTAAACGAGCTCATTTTTTATACCCTCTAAATTAATAATAGAGGCTCATAATTATCCAACTCATATGAAAATAAGTCATTAACTCCTTGTTTAAACTCACATATACTAGCTTGCACATAACACTCCCAAGATCGATAATTTGTCTGAAAATATCTAATTGTTTTCTCAACTCATGTTCTAGGATCACATTAAGTTAAAGTCATATAAAACTCATCAGATTTTTATCATCATTTTCTTATTTGTTTATTTCTTTGGGTGGGCACACACACCAATGCTTGGGGGAGGGGTCTGTTTCTGACTTGGTACTGGTACTGGGGAGATATTCTTCAAGATGTGGAGACTATTTGAAACCAGGATTATAGCACATGCTACAGTCTTTGGAATTGTCTCCCAGATTAAACATTCCTTTTTACAAAACCTAGGTCATCTTGATATTTTTCATGCATTTTCTGATCTTGAAATTGCTACTGATTTTAAAATTATTACATATATTCTCCATATGAATGTCCATAATTGGAGCTGTTTCACTAATGTATATTTTTCGCACACTTTAAAATGAATTTGTGGGCCAGAGCGATAGTACAGCGAGGAGGGCATTTGTCCAGCATGTGGCTGAGCCGTGTTCGATCCTGCCATCTCATATGGTCCCCCAAACACTACCAGGAGTGATTCCTTAGTGCAGAGCCAGGAGTAACCCCTGAGCATTGCTGGGTGTGACACAAAAAGAAGAAATAAATAAATAAATAAATAAATAAAATGAATTTGCATCTACTTCTTTAACCATATTCACCCTTTTGCCCTAAGTAAGTAAAGTAAAGGCCCTCCCGTTGATCATCGATTTGCTCGAGCGGGCCCAGTAACGTCTCCATTGGAGACTTTGTTGTTACTGTGTCTGGCATATCGAATACTCTCGGTAGCTTGCCGGGCTCTCCGAGAGGGGCAGAGGAATCGAACTCTGGTCGGCCATGTTGGCTGCGTGCGAGGCAGACGCCCTACCCGCTGTGCTATCGCTCCAGCCCTTTTGCCCTACTAATGAATTTTCAGACAAGCCACACATATGAGTGTTTCTATAATACCAGAACTTATTAAGAATGTTTATAATTTGATCAGTAGATTTGCATTGATTTATAACTGGTGCTGAATATTTCTGTTGTTTCAGGCTAAAATTCGTGCTATCATGTTTCCTATCATAAATTATTTCTCTACTGGTAATATTCATGCAGTAAATAAATTCATATATGTAAACTTACATGTGCATATGTGTATTTGTGTGATATGCCAAAAGGTTAAAAATGTACATCACTGTCCTCCCATTGTTCATCGATTTGCTCGAGCAGGCCCAGTAACGTCTCCATTGGAGATTTTGTTGTTACTGTGTTTGGCATATCGAATACATCACGGGTGGCTGGCCAGGCTCTGCCGTGCGGGCCAGATATTCTCGGTAACTTGCGGGGCTCTCCGAGAGGGGCGGAGGAATCGAACTCGGGTCGGCCATGTTGGCTGCTTGTAAGGCAAACGCCCTACCCGCTGTGCTATCGCTCCAGCCCCGAATATGAGATATAAAATATAAATTATCTGTAAAGTTTTGTTGTTAAATTTAAGCAGGAAGATACTCTGGGATAGAGAGAAATAGATGTTAAGAACAGCAATAGGGCATTTGCCTTGCACGCAGCCAGCCTGACCGAGCCAGGTTCGATTCTTCTGCCCCTCTCAGAGAGCCTGGCAAGCTACCGAGAGTATTCAATATGCCAAACACAGTAACAAGAAGTCTCACAATGGAGATGTTGCTGGGTCTGCTCGAGCAAATCGATGAACAACGAGAGGACGGTTATTATTTTTAAGATGGAAAAAGTTAAAGTTTATGTGCATAGAGTACGGTTCTCAGTGTGACTCAGGACAGGGACCAGAGTGATAATACAGAGGGTAGGGTGCTTGTAACTAACCCATGTTACATTCCTTGCACCCAATCTGGATTCCTTGGGCACAAAGTCAGCAGTGGGCTCTGAGCACCATGAGGTGTGGTTCGAAAGCAAAAATGAAAAAAAAAAGGTGATTGAATACAGAGATAAATTAATAATCACTTGAAACTAGTGGCTCCTAATTTAAACTGAGATAAAGAACCACATCAAGTTACAGAGGATGCACTGTAACTTAAGTGAAGAGAAGAACTTACAAGTGCTTAAACTTCTGTAGAGAGATGGTGGAAAAGCAAAAATGAAAGGGAAAAGTTGGTAGTATTTGTACAGAAATAGGTTCGTGAGATTGTCTGTGAACTACACATATATGATAATCCTTTTGACAAGGGGGAATGGGCAGATTAATGAGTTAAGTGATGTGTTTTTATTCAACACTATAGTCTTCCTTGAAGGAAATCAAGAGTAGCAAACGGGAAACTATGAAAAGTCATGCGACTGAGATAGATGTAAATCCTAGTGATAAAACCAAAGAGGAAGGGAAAGGTGGTCACTGCCACAATCTTGATTGTTGAGCAGACGTCTCAAGAAAGGCTGTGCCTTATGGCTTTGCAAAGACTGCAAAGCAGTCACCAAGGAAGTGTGTGCTGGCTCCAGTTGGTTTTCACACACAACAGGACAGGACTCCAAACCCCAATACGCCTTGCACTTGGGGTTATGATCAACTGTCCCAGCCTCAAGACATCAAATGATTCTGGAACAAGAATGCTTTGTGATAGCCTGCAGAGGCCAGGTTCAAACCCCCACCCCGAATTAATTTAGATATTGAAATGGATATAATACCAAATATTTAAACCCCAAATGTTATGGAAATATTTATTATTCACGGAAGAAGAACAATATTGGTTCCTAGTCAGGTCTCAAGTGACTTAACCAAGAGAGAAATGACTTTGTAGTTTATTTCAGATGAACCCTGACAGAAGTGATCCTTCAGCACAGAGCAAGGAGTAAGACCTGAACCAAGCTTTTATTTTGTGGGCCCAAAATTAAAGGAAAAGATGAAGAAAGGCTAGAATGAGTGTCTCTGTAGGACTGCAGAGGTAGGTGAGCCTTGTTTAAACCTTTCCAGATGGTTCCTAGAGAGAGAGAGAGGCACCAACTGGACAAGGTTTTCTGATGGTCTTGTCCCAAACTGGGATCTGAAAGCAGCCACCCAGTGAAACCTGAAATGCAGGCAGACGATTCAAAGAGGGCTCTGAGACTCCAGCTCATTGCGGCTGGCCCCACAAAGTCTGCAGCCAGTCTGGTTTTATAGACACAGCCCCCACTGTGAAGGGAATGGGGGAGGGAAACAGGGCAGAAGGTACTGGCCTGTCCCAGAAAGCTAATCCACACATTACTCCCTGTGCGGCCGAAAGGCGATGTCGTTATCCTCTCCTGTACTTATTTACCGACGTGCAGCGTCCACCCCAAGAGCTTCTCTGATTGGGGGGGGGGGGTGGAAAGAGGGGGGTTGGCAGAGGCAGATTCACCTCTACCTCTCCAGAGGTGGGGAAAGGGGAACGTTTGCTATCCCGATAGCTGTCAGCAATATTTGAGGGGGCTCTGCTCAGTAGAAGGCGGTTCCCCATCTGAAATTCTCAACCAAATAGGTGCTGATTTAACACACGGGCCAAAGGATGCAATGACACTCAGGCCCTGGAGTGCCGAGGGATTGGGCTTTGGGGGTGGGGTGGCTTCTGCTCCTCAGGGGCACTCCAGGAATAGATTCTGTGATTCTTGAGGTATCATGTGGTGGGAAGGACTGAATCGGGTTGTGCACATGTAACACATGTGCCTAATCAGTGTGCTATCTTCCGGCCTCTAGGTAGATTTTATATATAAATAAAATACTTGATTTTTTTTTGCAATTTAAATTCAAAGAGATAACTCTGAATAACTTTTGTGACAATAGGTGATGAATAGATAATAAAGATAAGTTAAATATAAACATAAGGTTCTGAAATAAAGGCCCTTAGAGTCATCCATAATAATGTTAGCAGTTAGAACACAGAATTTATTGCCAAAGTCAGACTTCATTTTCACAATTTATTTGACACATGTCTTGTTAGGAAAAATCCAGTCACCAGAGTTAGGTGGTTTTAATGCAGAAAATATACAAGTAAATACTTTGAGAATAAAAATCAGGAGACAATGAGTAACAATTTTACATAAATGTAGTTGTTACCTTTATTAAAAACTTGAAAATAGAATTCTTGTGCATAATGCTATAATCTTCTACTTAAGGGGAAGATAGTTTTATTTTTGAATTTGTTCTATATATTATATATTTTCCTTCCTGTTAAAATTGTTCTTCATAAGAGTAAACTTTTAGTCATTCCAAAATTTATGTGCACATCAAGGGCTACTACCCAGTTTATCTGCTTTCTTCAAAAACTTAGCTAAATTACCTGAATATCAATAATAGAAAAAGGAGTTTGAAATTGGTCAGAGTACACTTATTCTTTTCAGCGTCTTAACTAGAGGCATTTGATTCTTATATGTGATATCAGCATTTCATTTTCTTAAATTATATTTAATGAATGATTTAATATATATATTTGGTTCAACCATTTCTTGTTCTTATGAAACCATTTCTGAAATGTTATAGAGTTTTGGAGAATTCAGGAATATGTAATATTACCCAGAGTTTTAGATTTCTTATAGTTTAATTGTCTTTAAAAAGAACAAAACTGGATTCCACAGGACATCAAAAGGACGTGTGGCTGCCCACCTATAAGATGGTCAGACTTCTTCATCAAAACCCTGAACAAATGGTTTGAGGCTCTGCGTGTTCCTGGAGCGAGCAGATGCCATTAGACTACACTAGCACGCAACAGGGGCGAATGGAGATGCTACTGGCACCCACTCGAGCAAATCGACGATCAATGAGATGACAAGTGATACAAGCGATAGTTTCATTAAAAACAAAGAACATAAAGGGAGCGTGACCTTTCACCCTGGTCACCACAATGAAATTCACTCCAAATTTAGTTAGGTTTCTGAATCACCTATATATGTAGACAAGGGTTCTGTTCCTTTTTATAGCACTTGTTTTATGGGAATAGAAAACAATATATACAAGCAAAAGGTTTGAAATAAAATAGCCTGAAATGTGTCTCATACTCTCTCTTATAGACATGGTTGTGTACTACCAAGATTTATAAAGAAGATCCATCAAGTCGTACCATTTGCCTTTATTCAATATTTTCATCTTTGAGTTGAAAAGATAGGAAGGAATTAGATGTTTAAAAATTAAAATGTTTCTGTTATTTAAACTTCTATAGTTGTTCTTTTTTTTTCACATTGTTCAGTGTGACATAGGCAAAACTTTGTCCTAATTTCATGGAACAGACTTTTCATTTCTTTTCTATATATTTTATTGGAAATACTAAGGAGAGCTATAAACATTCTTGCGATAAAGATCTTTAATATAAAATGACCATTTTAGAATATGATCTTGTACCTATTTATCCACATACTTAATCACTTAATCACTTAACTTCCCGTTAGTCGTCGATTTGCTCGAGCGGGCGCCAGTAACGTCTCCATTTGTCCCTGTCGCGTGCTAGTGTAGCCCAATGGCATCTCTTCGCTCCGGGAACATGGAGGGCCTCAAACCGATCGTTCATGACCTTGACAAAGAAGTCTGACCATCTGGTAGGTGGGCGGCCACGCGGTCTCTTGACATCCCGTGGAATCCAATCAGTAACAGCTCTAGTCCAACGGTCGTCTTTAAATCTCATTACGTGACCAGCCCATCTGATTTTCGACACCTTGGCAAATGAGACAGCGTCCCTGATCCTTGATCGTCGACGGATGTCAGAACTCCGGATTCGTTCTCTCATTTGAGTGAAACGTGATATTCCAAGCATAGCTCTTTCTATTCTTCTTTGGGAGACCTGAATGGCGTTCTCATCTTGTTTGCGTAGGGCCCAGGTCTCTGAGGCATATGTTAATGCAGGAAGAACAGTGGAATCAAAGAGATGTGCCCGGAGCCGGAGGTTCTTCGTCCTCTTAGCTATTTCTTCGACGTTCTTGAAGGCGTTCCAAGCCCCTCTCTTCCTCCTGCGCAGCTCGGGTGCCAGGTCATTTGTCATGTTGACCTCTCGACCTAGGTACACATAGCTGTTGCATTCGGAGATGGTCGTTCCATTGAGAGCGAATGGGGCGTCAGGAACAAGGCTGTTTCTCATAAACATTGTCTTCGTAAGATTCAGCTGTAGTCCTACCTTTCCACACTCACGGTCAAAGTCGGCCAGCATTTGTGCCGCTTGGCTGATGTTTGGTGTTATTAAAACAATGTCATCAGCAAAGCGGAGGTGGTGTAGTTGCCGACCATCTATCTTCACTCCCATTCCTTCCCATTCAGTCGTCGCATGATGTTCTCGAGGGTGGCACTGAAGAGTTTTGGTGAAATGGTATCACCCTGCCGCACCCCTCTCTTGACATCAACGATCACTTCTTTGTAGAATGGTGAGATCCTGGTAGTGAATCCGCAATACAGCTCACGGAGGATCCTGATGTATTGGGCTTGAATGCCCTGATTGGCTAGGGCTTCAATGACCGCTTCCGTCTCAACAGAATCAAAGGCCTTCTTTAAATCAATGAACGTTAAGGAGAGCGGCATCTTGAACTCCCGAGAAACCTCAATGAGTTTGGTTATCGTGTGGATATCATCGATGGTGCTGAATCCTTTGCGGAACCCTGCTTGCTCACATGGTTGTCCTTCATCTAGTGTTCTGCCAATCCTATTCAGGATGACTCGAGTGAACAACTTGTAGATGACAGACAATAGGCAGATCGGGCGATAGTTGCCAATGTCATGGATGTCTCCCTTCTTGAACAGTAGTACGGTCCTGCTGGTTTTCCATTGAGATGGAACCTTGCATTCAGACAGGTAGCGAGTGAAGAGCCGAGCCAGTGTATTGATGAGTACTGACGGCAGGTTCTTCAGGTGTTCAGGTCTGACCTTGTCTGGGCCGGGTGCTGTTTGCTTCTTTACTGACGAAATGGCGTGTCGAATTTCGGAAGGGAGAACGTTGGGAACGACATACCCATCCTGTGGAATTTGGTATGTCGGCAAGTGGACATGGCTATCGAAGAGATTTGAGTAGAAGTCATGGATAATCTTCTCCATTGCCGTTCTGGAGGATGTGATGGATCCATCAGGACGTCGGAGGGCAGTCATCTTGGTCTTATAGTTGGCGAAGGACAGGCGGGCGTAACGAATACTTTTCCCGGCTTCTGCCGCATCTACCAGTACTTCTGCTCTTCTCTCTTTGAGGTCTTCCTTGATCGCATCTCTGCACTGCTTTGCAAGCTCGGACGTTAGCTTGCGGTTGCCTGAGGCATGCGCCAAACCACGCTGGCGAATTAGCTCAAGAGTTTTCAAAGATAGGCGACTTTTTGTGGCTATCTCTCTCTTGGCGTTCCTCGCACATTCATGGAGGTGCTGAACCAGTCGATCGTATTCCTCGTCAATGTTGTCAACAATGGCATCTTCCCATGTTGCCGCAATAGTACCAAAGAGTTCCCAGTTGGTGGTCGTTCTGGGAGTTCTCTTTTTGAACTTTGCAGCCCTTTCTCCCCGCTCTGTGACACTACTTCCACTACCCAGCCGTCGCCACACTCCAGGACGCTTTCCGGACCCGCGCGGCAGCTCCGGCCGAGACCCACGCACAACTGAAGACCCACAGAACAAGGTAAGCGGAACTCTCTGAGACCTTGGACTCCAGGCTCGGCGGACCCAGGGACAGAGCTTCTCTGCTTGCTCCCACCACCACAGGTGACAAAGGGATTCTAATTAGGAGCCCCACCCTACCCTGCCCTGTCTGCTTCCATCAACCACCCAGGGATTGAATTGTGCACAGGAGACCCACCCTACCCAGATAAATATCCCACTGGCAGACTTCCACTCTCGACACTACTTCCACTACCCAGCCGTCGCCACACTCCAGGACGCTTTCCGGACACATCATAAAACACTAAATACCCGTCTTCTGGAATTGTCGTACCATATTTGATAGGGTTCAAATATGGTAACACCTACAAGGGTGATTAGAGGTCACCCCAAAAGCCTCTATACCTCTCGGAAAGACTGGCAAGCTACCGAGAGTATTCCGCCCGCACGGAAGAGCCTGGCAAGCTATCCGCTGTGTATTCGATATGCCAAAACCAGTAACTACAACTGGTCTCATTCACCTGACCCTGAAGGCTTCACCGACATGGCAGCACTGAGAAGGATGAGAAAGGAGAGGCCGACAAAATCTCAAGGCCGACCTAGGCTGCCACAACGAAGGAAGACAAAAATGATCGTCTGTACTTTCAATGCACGTACGCTAGCATCAGATGCATCCATCGAGGACCTGATGGTACAAGCGCGAATGATCAAGTACGACATCATTGGTCTGACCGAGACAAGAAGACATGAATCTCACCATGCCGTTTTCGACACTGGAGAAGAATTGTTCCTCGGAACATGCGATAAAAGAGGTGTTGGAGGCGTCGGTGTCCTTGTCAACACAAACTTAGCCAAGAGCATTGATTCATTTGAATGCCTAACAACCCGAATCGGACGTTTACATTTGAATAGATGTGGCTCACTGCCTGCAGTTTCTATCTTCGTTGTCTACGCACCAACATCTCATTATGATGAAAGAGAAATCGAGAAGTTCTACATGGATCTAGAGAAGTTCTATAAAGAAGACCACACCTTCTACAAGATCATTGTGGGTGATTTTAATGCCAAGATAGGACCGAGAAGATCAGCTGAAGAACTTCACATCGGAACCCATGGCCTAGAATGGAACGAACAGGGTGAGAGACTGTCTGAGTTCATCATGTCGACCAAGACCATTCATGGTAACTCACAGTTCCAGAAGGCAGAATCTAAACGATGGACATGGGAGTCTCCCGGTGGACGATTCCACAACGAAATAGACCACATCATATTCAATCGACGGTTTTGCCTGACTGATGTCGCTGTTGTCCCAAAATTTCGAACGGGATCGGACCACCGTCTCCTTCGTGCAAAATTCTATCCACATACATGTTTGTTTATATTAAGTTTACTTATGAAAAGAAAACATCTGAGTCACTATATTTTGAAATACATGGAAATCTTTTATTAGTGAAATCTCATTTCAATAATATTTTGAAAGAAATCAAATAAGATTTCTTTTCTCGCCTTTGTTACAGTGGGCTAGTAGATTCAAAAATACAAAACCTACTGTTAAATTAACGTAGTATAAACTGCCATTCTTGAGTACTTGTCCTAGTGTCAAATCCTGAATTAAATATACATCTTAAAATGAGAATGGGATGTGGATTTTATATCTATATGTGTCTTTGCTAAGGTCTAGAAATCTATACCTTGAAAAGGGGAAGGAAAGATGCAGGACTAGAGACATGGAGAGAAAGAAAAAGAGGGAGAGAGTTAGAAAATCTGAATGAGTATAATCAATCAAGAATGTAGGCAAAAAGGTAACTTAAGGTACAACTGTATTTTATTCACTTGATATTCAAAGAAACTTTAACTCCATTATCAATGATTTCAACTTGATACTTTTTTTAGAACACATATTGTATCCCTTTATAACTGTTAAAAAGATTAACTCATGATCACAGCACTTGAAAAGAACAATGCAAATTCATTTGGACTAATCTGATATCTTAAAATAGACCATCATAAAAATCACTATAGAAAGATGAGAATCTATTTTAAAATGTTTCCAGGGACAAAAAGCAGTCTATCTTTCTCAGTTTATCAGTCCTGACCAGGAAGAAAAAGACTGCCTAATTCTAAATCTAATTTTTAATTCTGTTATTCAATCACATTTATCCTAAATCTTAGTGAAAATGGGAACTTATTTCTCTCAGACTTGGATGATTTTTTTCAGCTTCTCTGCTCTTTGTCTAGTGTAGTTAATCCAAGCAATTCTGTCATAATCACCTCATATGTTCCTTCAAATGCAGATCAGAAAATCTGGAAGTGATAACATAAAATACATATTTTAATTTTAATTTTTTACTATAGTATAGGGAACATGGTCACAATAGTGTTTAAAATTCATAGTATTGTTGTAAAAAGTTACTATACTCCACCACAACCAAAGTGCCTTTAAAATTTTTTGTGTGGGGGTTTTCTGTCACACCCTGTGGTTCTCAGGGCTTCCTCTTGTCTCTGCGTTCAGGGATCACTCCTGACGTTGCTCAGTGCTCAGGGACCATATAGAATACAAAGATTGAACCCAGGTTGGCTCTGTGCAAGGCTAACAACCTACCGAATCACTCCAATCCCGACAGTGCTTTTTAAAATAAAATAAATAGTTGGAGCAAGAGCGATAGTACAAGGGGTAGGGTGCTTGCCTTGCATCAGATGAATCTGGTTCAATTCCCAACATCCGCTATGGTACTCCAGCTCTGCCAGGAGTAATTCCTAAGTGCTTAGCCAGGAGTAACCCCTGGTCATTGTCAGGTGTGGCATATGTGTGTGTGTATGTGTGTGCGTGTGTGTGTGCGTGTGTGTGTGTGTGTGTGTGTATCTGTCTGCTGCCTTTCTGTGTCTGTCTTTATATATACTTAGTAGTCTGTTGCCAATATTGAGAAATATATTTCCTGATTACTTATGAATTTGAACTTGCCCCTTTATTATCATAAATAGAGTTCTACCTTAAAATATTCACTTCCACAAATAATGGATCACATTGTCATAATTTCACTGCAGATTTAGAATTTTGTCATGCTCAATCAACAGCCATTGCCTCTCTGGATGTATAAAGTCATTCAACGAATCTAGCATGCATCTATTAAGTGCTGTTTCCTGCACTAGAGATCCATCAATAAAGCAAGTAAATGAATAGTAGTCACTACCCATGTAAAGTTTTCTTCTAGTAAAGAGGAACATTGTGGCTGGAGAGATAGCACAGCGGGTAGGGCATTTGCCTTGCACGTGGCCGACCTGGGTTTAATTCCCAGAATCCCATATGGTCCCCTGAGCACCGCCAGGAGTAACTCCTGAGTGCAGAGCCAGGAGTAACCCCTGTGCATTGCCGGGTGTGACCCAAAAAGCAAAAAATATATAAATAAATAAAGAGGAACAAAGCCAATAGATTTTTTAAAATCAAACTATATAGGAAGGTCATAGGCAGGTACTAAGGAGTATGACAGTGTTCCAAGGGTTACCATTTCAAATTGAGCAGTAAGAGAACAGGTGTGTGGTTTGGTGCTGTTTTTTTTTTAATTAAAAATTTAAATGAGATGAGGTGAAGAAAGTGGACTGAACAGATGTCTGAGAAAAGAAAACTCGCAACATAAAGGAACAACCACACTCCAGCCAAGTATGCTTGACATGCTTAAGAAATCACAAACAAGTAGAGAGATAAGGCGGCAAACACAAAAATTCATGTGATTATAAAGGTGAATAATCCCAGTTAGGTGGGGCCTGAGAAGCTGAACTGCTAGTTATCTGGCTTCTGCACATTTGGAAGGATTCCTCTCTCTCCACCACGGGGAACAGAGTGGGGAAGGAGCAAGGTTCTACAATAACAATAGGGAGTCACAAGGGCAACTTGGACCTGCACAAAAGACTGGAATTAGAAGTCAGAATCTGGTTATTTTTTAAAAATAAATCCAAAGTATTTTTGGATTACTAGAATACAGGGGGTGGAGTGGCCAAAGAAGTTCTGATCCCTCCGATATAATCAGGAATTGCAGGAATTGCATAATCAGGAATTGCAGAGTTGGCCTGGACACAAGGAATACAAGTGACAAAGATCAAAGAATTGGTTTTAAATTTTTATTAAAAATTTTACACAGTGATAACTTACATTCTGAAATGCTTCATTTAAGTAAACTTGGTCTACCTCCATCATCATGTTTTTAAAGCTCGCTAAAGAAATTTCTACTGTGTATACAGTTTGGTTAAAGCTCAATATACATATGTAGATGATAGATGATAGATAGATAGATAGAGATATATTTATATGAAATTAATAACAAAGCAAGTGATTTTTTCAACTTGCTGAGTCTAGGAACTCTACAAAACATTTGAGAGGAATTATCTCATGCCCAGATTAGGGAACTTCAGTTCTAGGGAGAAATCCGTGCTGAACCTGATGACTGGGTGTATTGTTAAGTACCTGGCAGGCTGGAGCATAGTTGCAAAAGAAAGAGAAGTTCAAGGACAGTGTCTGGTGAACTCTGTGTAAAAGTTCTGGTCCCAAAGCAGAGCATGAGCTCTCAGACCGTGTTCCACATGCTGTTTCTAGGTCAAGTGAAGAGGCAGTGGAGAATTTACCCTTAGAATTATGAACACGGAAGATTCTGTGACTTTGGAGTAAGCCTTTTCAATGAAGTGGAGAATGACAAGCGCTACCTGGTTACCATATAGGATATCAGAAAAAGAGAAACTTACTTCAGATATACACAATTTGCCACAATTTACTCAATTTCATTCTTTCAGTGTCATTTACTAAATCATCTATTTTCCTTGATTTCTCAAGATCACTGTAAATCACTGTTAATTCATGGATAAAACATAAGCATACATTTATAAATGTTTCTTTTTATTGATTTTCATGGTTTATATTCTTAGCAGCATCATACTAGTGGGAACTTTGATAAAATCTATTCTACTTTCCCAGTTAAAAAGAAATTTTTAAACTTTATTTAAGTAATTAGATGCACTTTAATTTTGGAAACAAGTATATTATTATCTTTATTAATGATATATCATCATATTTAAATAAGTGTAACTAATTTATTCTTGGTAATGCAATTTAGTATTTTAATTCTGATTACAACCAGCATATACTCCTAAGAAAAGCATTTTCTATCAAGAAACAGTTTCCTGACTTGTCTAATACTAATAGCAGAGTATTGTAATCCCACAAAGAATAATGATTATAAAAAAACTGTATAAAATAAAACAGTTAACTCCAGTAGATTACCACAATAACATGGACAGTTACCTCTAATAAAAACATGTTATTGCAAAAAACTTAAATTGCATAATCAATGTAATGTTATTTTTAATATATAGTGTGAAGATATCTTTAAAATGACTCCCATCCTAATGATTAAAATATATTTGATGGAGCAGAAGGACAAGCTATGAGATATCCAGAGTTCTTCGCTCAAGAATAAAGCATTTCCAAGAACAACCTTTTTGCAGCCTACACATTAAAATGTGCTAGTTACTTAAATAATGAAATTCAATTCTAATATTCAGAGACACGTCCACGTTTATTACTTCAACTGTTTAATTTTCCTCTGGGTGCATCTATTAATTAATTAATGTGTTGGCCTTTCTATGTAATGGTTTGCTTAGAAAGGTAGAATTATTAATAAAGAATATTTCTATTGCTTTAGCATATTTAGGGCAGAGACCAAATCCTTGAGATAGTTCAACTTATTTTAGCTTACGATAAGCCTAAAAAAGAGCAGAAAATGTGCCCCAGATACACTCTATAAGATAAAAATTGAAAAAGCAGTGATAAAAATCTGGGCAAAAAGGAAAAAATGCAAGCACACACACATACACACTCACGTGCGCGCGCCTTTTTTTTTTAACGTTTATTTTCTTTTAACTCTAAGATAACTAAAGAGAAAAAAATATCATAGTGATGATGATAAGTTGAGTAACAATTTTAGAATGAATATGAAAGGCAATAAATCATCTTAAGATTGTGGTGGAAAGAGTCATAATATAAGAACTGTTACAAGAAGGGACTAGCGTGATTGTGAAGTGCACAGGGCACTTGCCTTGCATGTGGCTAGCATAGATTTGATTCCAGCACCCCATATGGTCCCCCCAAGCCCAGCAGGAGTGATCCCTGAGTACAGATCCAGGAGGAATCCCTGAAGATTGCCAGGTATGTCTCCAAAACAGAGAAACAAAAATCTGTTACCAGAATCTGAATCATATCCCTCATGAAAAAATAAATACTAGCAAAGCATTTATAGAAAAAATGCTCTAATAATCTACATTAAACTCCCAATTTTACATATTAATAAATGGAAACCATCTTCATTTGAAAAAATCTGGAGCCTGTGGTTTGGGTTAACCTATGTTGTGTTTTGTTTAATATGTTAACTCTTCAAGAGCCTTCTTATGCAGATATGAATACTACTGCTTTATCCATTAATCACCCTGAAATACAGTAGATCTTAGAAAATGGCATAATAATATGTCAATCCTTTTGTAAGATTTAATTTTGAGCATGTAATTGAAGGAGCCCACAAGGACATAGCATTTTATGGTCTATGGCAATCTCCATCAACCCTAAACAGTGAATCAAAGCATCAAACTAAGTCTTCTGTTTACTCTATTTCAGTACACAGAAAACTTGATCCCTTTATGGAAGTTAAGCTTCTTCATATTGAGTTCCTAAAGAAGACAAAAAAGAAGAATAGGTTTTGAAAACACTACCATATTTGATATTTCTTCTCATCAGAAACCATTTTGTATTAATTCATAAAAGGTTGTCTTTTACCACCAGGCAGGGCTACCTTACCTGGAACACTGTGAAAACTGAGGAATGTGTCCCCTCTATGTTAGCACATTGGCAAGAAGGAAAGCAAAAGATTCAGAAATCACATGCTATTGGACTTATCTACTTCAGGCTGCGATTTTTTGTGTGTGTAAGTTCATCAATTTGCATATAGCAATTCTAAGTCAGCTTTACTCCGTATTTTGTTTAAGGGTGTCATGATACGGCACAGTTTTGTGATGATATTTAATTGGAACCCCCCAACTCAGACTTTTTCTTCAATGTGCCAATAGTAAAAAAGTACTATTACTCTTTACCGTGTTGCCCAGATAAAGAACACTTAGCCTGATCCATAAACCCTATCTTTCACATCCCATATTAAATCAACTTTCATCTTCATCATCCATGTATCTGGATATTTATGTATGTATATCTTATTCAAACAGTCACCCTCTCGTTGACTTTTTCCATCCTATAAGCTGTATTTCACGTAGATGTCAGAATGCCTTTCAAAAACTGAGATATAATCGTATCATCACCAGTGTTTCAACAGAGTGAACAATCTCTAATAAACCATGGACTTCAAGGAACTCCATAGTTTCTTCCTTTTCTATTTCTGATATTGTTTTCTACATTTTTTTAGAAAATAAATTTATGCTTTTAGACTTTCTTTTAGAATTAAATTTTATTTTAAGATACACATAGAGCACATGGTTCCCATAAACCTAGTTCTATATATTACAAATATGTTCTATTAGTATTAAATATTTGTCACAATTAATGAACCATTATTAATATATATAAAAGTCAATTATTCATTAAGATATACCTAGTTATTATTTAATGACCTTCTCATACTTAAAAAATCATCTAGAACACTGCATTATATTTTCTTAGGCATCTCTGGGTGTGATTTTTATGACTTACGTAAGCTTGCTAGTTTGAGTATTTCTTGATAAGTTGTGTTGAGGAATTCTCCTTTATTAGAATTCTAATGGAACTTTTCTTTTGGCTATACTGGATCTTGAGAGAAAAAAACTCAGATATAGTGTGCCATCCTCATCATATCACAGCACATTAAGTTAATTATAACATGATTAAATCACAGTTGGGTCTTACCTTAATCACTTAATGTCACATTTGTGAATTTTTCCATTGCCATATTACAATTGCTTCCCCCATGTTCCCAGTTTCTGTATGGTGTTTTTGTGAAATCATTATGTCGTTATGTGACCTTGCCTCACTCACAGAATTATGTCCTTCATAATATCTTGAGTAGTAGTACATATATTTATATATATATATATATATATTACTTAGGTTCAGTAGGTTATGTGGCTCTTCTACTTAATTTATTCATTCATAATGATAATGGATTTTTGGTCATGTATTTTATATTTTCTATTTATATTTCCCTACTACTTTATTTTTTCACTCATGAATTTCCATCTTTGTCTATTAGAAGTCTTCATTTGTATTGTAATCCTTTGATATCATCTCCATCATTTTTTTACTATTTTCTTTTTGGTGTTAGTATTGCTGCTGTCAGCTCTACTTTCCAGAAACTACAGGATCTTTTGATGTACCCTGCTCTAGCCCTAAAACAAGCCATTTCCCCAAGACTTGCTGTTGGACAGGGGTCTTAAAAACAAAGATTTAGGTTCTAGTTGTGCTCATTGCTAATAGGATGTCACTGCTGTGATATCTTCTCAACTAATAATATTCTTACCTGCTGTATAAATGTATATATTTTCTTATGTTTGAAAGTTTCTATATACGATTATATATATGATCTATATAAATACAAAATATAAGTTCAGACCATCCCCAATTCTAGTGTACTCAAATAATTCTACTCTTCCCATTATCTGTAATATACCAACAACAGAGAGAAACTATTCCCCATCACTCATCCTGCATTAACTTATTTAATTACAGTGCATTGTCCTTGTAGACTGTCTCTATAATTGCTAACCTTCAATCCCATGGAAAGGAACTCTCCCAACCAAAGTGCACTGCCATATTTCTTTTACCCATATTTTTTATAGACTTCTCTCAACCAAAGGTTATTTAAGTCTGTATCTTTCTCCTAATACATTCACAGAACTTGCTTTGTGTTGGCTTTTTAAAAGATTACTTTACTTACAGTCTGTATTCCACCTAAGTTCCCCTGAACCCCAAAAGGATTTTTGTTGAAATTTACACATATCAGGTTCACTCTTTGTGCTATAAATTTCTCTGAGAATAGACCAAATTCTATGTTATATCCATACCTCAATAGCCACATATAAAATAGATTTACTGTCCTCAACACGTTCTGTACTTTACCTACTGAAACCCCTTATTCTCCCCAGATTGCTAGGAATTATTGATGTCTATTGTCCTTATATATTTGCCTTTGTCAAAATTTTCTTTTTATATTTGCCTAGCTTGATAATCTATTTCCTTTTGTTGCTAAGTAGTCTACAGTGTACAGATACACCATAGTTTATCTATTCATCTATCCATGCTTTAACTTCTTTAAAGAGAACTTGAGTGCTTCCAATTTGTGGCAATAAAGAATAAAGCTGATGGGTATAAGCCTGGAGCACAGTAGGTGTGGTTCAACTCCACCCTCCAAAGTAAAGCTGCTATAAACAATCACACAGAGGTTCTAGATAGACATATGCTTTCTTTTCAGTTGCATACATATCTAAAAGCAAAAATGGACTGTGTGTACAAGTACTGATTCATTTTGTTAAAACTTCTGTTTCCATTCCCACCAGCAAAGAAACTCCCCAAGAAATTAATATTCTTGTTGCTCCATATCTCATCAACATTTGGTTTCCTTAGCATTTGGACTTTAGCCATTCTAATATGTTTGCTGCAAAGCTTCATTCTGTTTTGATTTGTGTGTTTCCTGATGACAAATGATGAACGTTTTGTGACATGCATACTTACCCTCTATGTCTCTTATTTAGTGAGGTGTCAGATAGCTGCCTTTTAAAATAGATTTGTTTGTATTAAGTTTTGAGACATTTTTGCATATTTTTTCCCATTTAAAAATATGCTCCTGGAAATATTTTTTGCCAGGCTACACTTGTCTCTGTATTCTTTGAGTACTATACAGCTCAGAAACTTTTAACTTTATTAATGCATTTGATTATTGTGGTATCCATATCCAATGGTGCTTTGGAGCAGCAATTGGTTTCAGGAATTGAACTCAGGACTTCCCACATATAAGCTATATTCCTTACCCAGGAACTTAAAAGTATTTTGGAGTGTTTTGGGAGGGGGTAATTCCCAA
The DNA here is from genome assembly GCF_029834395.1 of Sorex fumeus. Lineage (NCBI taxonomy): Eukaryota > Metazoa > Chordata > Mammalia > Eulipotyphla > Soricidae > Sorex > Sorex fumeus. The sequence goes on from NW_026606157.1 coordinate 3,213,837, forward strand.
GCAGTGGTCAGGAGACCTGGGGCCCCTCCCACCAATTTCAGTCATCCTGGAATGACCCAGACTATAGCAGCAGCGCTTGGAGTTCTTCAGAGCCACACCCACTGGTGCTTGATGAACCCTGTTACATCAAGAATCAAAACAGGATTGCTGCAGGAAACACATGTGCCTTAATCCCCAAACTAACTTTCTGGGCCCCATAAACTCTTAACTTTAAATTCCAAGTTAGGGCCCACTTGAACAGCACCTACACTAAATATTAACTTACTGTCAATGATTATCATGCTCCCTGAATAAGGATGGCACAGAAATTTGGGCAATATTCCATATTTTTAAAAATATTTAAGCAAATAAGAAAAATCCAACTCATCTATTTTTGAGATAGCTTATGATTTGATGTTATATTTAATAACTTATTACCAAGCCCAAAATCACCTAAATGTTCCATTCAATGCTCTGGAGTTTTAAATTTTCTACATTCATTATGATTTGTATTAAATTAGAATAGGATGGAAAGTACATGCTTATTTGAGAGTTATATTGTTTTTTTATGTGTTTTAGAGAGAGAGATTTAGATAGATAGATAGATAGATAGATATCTTATTACTTTAGTACCATTATGATGAGTAAACCTTCTTTACTGAATTGTCACAGCAATTTTGATTAAAAAAATATTATATTCATGTTCATTCACCTAATTTTGACATTTTCTCATTGATCTACATACTTACTCTCTCTCAATATCTTGTTTACTGTAGCATTATAGTAACTTTAAAAAGTTATAATTTAGACCCTGGTACTTGCTTCGTCATCTCCAATGTTGCATTGAGTATTCTAGATTATTTACCTTGATATGTAAATTCTAAAATCAGTGTTTTGAGTTCTAAATAAATGGCTTAAATTTTTATTAGGATTTAATTATTTATAAATTTGAAAGTGATAGACATTCTAATCACACTGATATTCCCCATTGTGAAATTAAAATAACTCTCCATTTATTTGAATTTATTCTATTTCTTTTATCAATGCATTTTTGGTTTTAACATAAAAATCTCTATTTATATATTATCAGATTAATATTCAAGTAGATGTTTTGTAGGGACAGGATGAGTGGCAACTGGGGATACTGTCTTTTTTTTGCTGTTGTTGATTTGTTTTATTTGGGGGCCGCACCGATATCAGGAACTACTCCTAATGCTGTACTCAGAAATTACTCCTAACTGTCTCAGAGACCGTTTGGGATGCCTGGTATCAAACTCAGGTTGGCCATATACAAGGCTACAAGGCAATCACCTTCGTGTCTGAACTATTGCTCTGGCCCTGAAGATGCTATTATTAAAATGCTGCTTTATAAAATTAAAAATCACAAGTTTCTACTGATGGTATACATTAAATCAACTGACTTTAGTATTCTGTATCTCTATACTTTGTGTTAACCCAGCTAAGTAACTTCATATCCTTTCTTCAAGTTAATTATTTGGAAGAGATTTTTTTCTGTATTTCTAATATGTATATTGGTTGCTGCTAACAGATTCCCTTTAAGTACTATTTATTTTATCTGAATATTTTTGATGAATACTTCATTTTTAAATTAGTTTAAAATGATTTTCTTAAAAATTTCCCTTTAGACACTTTATCTCATGGGTTATTTAAAAACATGTTGTTAATTTCCGGATGTATGGAAAATGTTCATTGTTTTTCAGCTAATTGATTTGTAGTTTAATTCCATTGTGGTTCAATAACTTATTTAGTATGATTTCATTTATTTTTAATTTGTAATAGTCCATTTTATGCCCCAGAATGAGATCTACTTCAGTTAATATTACTTGTTAGCCTGGGGAAGATTGTGTGCTTTGTTATTATTTAATATAATATTCTATAAATGTTAATTGGATCAATTTGATTGATGGAGTTAAGGACATTAATATTCTGATTTCTGCCTGTCTGATCTATGAAGAATTCCTGACAGGTCCTGAAGTTCGCAACAATGACAGTGGATTTGCTGATTTCTCCTTTCACTTCTATCAGTTTTGACTCAAAATATCGACACTTGACTATACATTGAGGATTGTTAGGTCTTTGAAAATTGACCCTTTTATCATTCGTTAATGAGCCTTCATTTCACCAATAAACATTCTCATTATGAAGTATAAATTTAACATCTTATACTAGCTTTTTTAAAATAGTGTTAGCATTTTTTCTACATCCTTTCACATTTAACCTATATTCATTTTCTTATATAAAGTGGTTTTTATTTTCCCACAGATAACATATAGATATAACATATTTAGGCTTTTTTTAATGTAGTCTATGACTTCTACTTCCAAATAGATAAAAAAATGAAAGGGGAATTTTTTAGCAGAGGAAGTTGTTTGTCAAAGATTCCTTGAGTGTTTTAGATGTGTAATAGAAAAATTAATCTACATAAATACATATTGACTCTAATATATATTTTGTATGTGAGCTACACTGTGTGTATGTATATTTCTAAATTCTTTAAATATACAATATTACAAATAAAAGCACTATGAAAAAATGGGGAGTATAAATTATATTTTTGAAGTAAAAGTTACCAAATTCTTAAAACACAACTGAAATTTTAATATTCTAATTTTTCTGCTGCATTTCATATATTCATATATGTTTTTAAGATAAACTATCATTTTTTTCTGATGAAAACATATAGAAGCCATTGTGTATGTTGGGGACAGTGGGCAGGGAGGTGGGGGGGGGCAGGCGGCAAGGCGGGAGGGTGGGCATCAGAAAACTAGAAAACTCAGTGTCTTACAGCAGTCTGACCTCTGATGGAGAAACTTACCTCTATATACCTCTGCTGACAAGGCCTCTTAGCCCTGGGAGCAGCTTCTTCTTTTTCCTGGCCTTACACAGCTCCCTCTTTTGACAGGTGGTCAGAGAAATACTTGGGGGTGGGGATTCAGGAGACCAGCCTACACAGGAAATCCTTGAGGGCCTCTGTTGGATATTAACCCTAAGTGTTTTAGGCTTCTTCAGTGAATTGTCCCTTTATCTTCCCCCAGAGAAGGTCACAGTGCTCTTAAGAGCACCCCTAATCCCGAGTTTATCTTTTACCTTTCCTTTGTGTTAGTTGTTATTATTATTATTTGCTTTTTGGGTCACACCTGGTGATGCTCAGGGGTTACTCCTGGCTTTGCACTCAGGAATCACTCCTGACAGTGCTCAGGGGACCATATGCAATGCTGGGAATTGAATCTGGGTCGACCACGTGCAAGGCAAATGCCCTACCCGCTGCGCTATGGCTCCAGCCCCTGTCATTGTCACTGTTCTTCCGTTGTTCATTGATTTGCTCGAGCGGGCCCAGTAACGTCTCCATTGTGACAATTGTTACTATGTTTGGCATATCAAATACGCCACAGGGAGCTTGCCAGGCTTTGTTGTGTGGGCGAGATACTCTCGGTAGCTTGCCAGGCTCTCTGAGAGGGGCGGAGGAATTGAACCCGGCTCGGTCAGGCTGGCTGCCCGCAAGGCAAACACCAGACCCGCTGTGCTATCGCTCCAGCCCCTATGTTAGTTATTAAGTCAACCCTGGTGACCCTCTTGTGACTTGACCGTCCAGATGGTTGTTCTGAGGACCTAAATCCTAACCCCTTCCAACCTGCTCACTGGTCACAATAAAAGGCTGTTAATTGACCCTTTTAAAGAAACAAATCAGAATAAAATTGGAATATAGAGGTCAGACCGAGAGTTGAATGGGCTTAGTAGCTGCTCTGTAGAGGATGCAGAACGCTCAAACTGGATTCCTGGCACCCCGCGGCCCCTTGAGCATAACCAGGAGCAGCCACTTAGCACTGAGAAAGGAGTTGCCTCAGAGCACCACTGGGTGTTGCTCCCAAACCAAACAATACGACACAATCTAAAAGTATTCTTAGTTGGGGCTGGAGTGATAGCACAGTGGGTAGGGCGTTTGCCTTGCACATGGTTGACCCGTATTCAATTCCCAGCATCCCACATGGTCCCGTGAGCACCACCAGGGGTAATTCCTGAGTGCAGAGACAGGAGTAATCCCTGTGCATCGCCAGGTGTGACCCAAAAAGCAAATAAGTAAATAAATAAATAAATAATAAAAAAATAAAAGTATTCTTAGAGCTATAGAAAAGATAGGTGTTTCCATATGTAGGCATAGACATACTGCCTTTGCATATGTGGGTACAAATTTATGGATGTGTACTCACATACCCTTCTTTTACATATGTATATATGAATATATTTGAATACATATATAATAGATTTATTCTTGTGAAACAGAATATGATTACTGAATCATTTTTGTTTTCGTATTTGTTTTTCATGATTATAACATTTTTTCTATGCCTATGACTATATGCTCTGTAATATCATCTTTAAGGAGGTATTGTACTTTCTTAAGACATGCTAATTTTTAAATAGGTAGTTCCTAGAGTTGAGCATTTGATTTTACACAGCTGTTTCATATTAAAACAGACTCCGCCCCTCTCGGAGAGCCCGGCAAGCTACCAAGAGTATTCATATGCCAGACACAGTAACAACAAAGTCTCCAATGGAGACGTTACTGGGCCTGCTCGAGCAAATCGACGATCAACGGGAGGGCCTTTACCTTTACCTTTAAAACAGACTACATAGTAAATATTTAAGTATGCTTACATTCTGTAATAATTGATTATAAACAATGAAGTAAAATTTTTGGAGATCATGGTATGATAATTTTAAAATATACATATTGTGTCAATGCTACAAAAAGTACCAATGCTTTGGTTTTAACTCTATGTAATTTTGCAAAATTTAAAATTTTTCATATTTAAAATTTTTCATTTTAGTTTTTCATTTGAATTTCATTTTAACCTAATTTGAAGTTATTTATTTTGGTGGAAAATTAAACTATGGAACTCTTGTTTGTTTGAGGGGCACATTTGTGGGTGCCCAGGGCATACTCCAGGGTCTGTACTCAAAGATCACTCCTGATAAGGTTCAGAGACTTTATCTGGTGCCAGGGAATTGAACCTGAGTCAGCAGCTTGCAAGCCAAGTGCCCTATGTGCTATACTATCTCTCCATTCTTTAATGAACTCTTAGAATATATGTTTATATGAATCTCAAAAATTACCCAAAGAATTGAAATATACTTCACGTTTTTCGAGCATATGGATATATGTACATATATGTATAAATACATATATACATATATAATATATATATAGGCAAAAGACAACAATGTTTGGATTCTGGCTGTTGGCCTGTCAGCTTGATCAATACCTAAGCTCCCTGATGGTCTCTCAGACTAGCATCAAGTATTTCAACTTTAAGTTTCAGTAAAATTATTTCAAAAAAGATATTTCTAACTCCATGTTCTTCTAGATACTCTAAAATCCACAAATATGAGGCCTGGAAATCTCAATATTTGTTTCTCTAAAACTTATCAAAAAAAGTGTTCAACTTTTTTTTGAAATCTTATTCAAATAGTAGGACAGTTAGAAAAGTTGAGGTATCGTCTAGAAAAAAGGCAAATAGTCCCAAGTTTCTATAAAAGAAAAAAGATCATGCCTGGGATGTAGACTTAAAGAGTCCTACAGTCTGCAATACCCTCAAATACAGACTATTCAAAATCCTAGTTTCAAAGCAGATCTCTCTTATCAGGAATAAGGAATAGCATCTTTTCTAATTAAATTCCTTGTCTGAAACCTCAACATCTTGAAGCATAAAAAACAAGACTGCAGTTCTAAAGGTTATATTTGTTTTCACATCTGGAAGAAGAACGAAATCAATAGGCATCCTTGGAAGAACAAAAGTTGGAGAATCTATTCCACTGGGTGAAGGAAAGGGAGATACCACAAGGTAAAGTAGATGTTAACGGACTAATGATCATTTTTAATAACAGAGGGACCTTTCTGCGGGAAAAAAAATACCAATCTATTTATTTCGTTGCTGTCTTTTCATTCTGCTAACCTTTGAATGAGAGAAACTTCTGTGGATGTAGAATGACCACAAGGATATTAACAACTGGCCTCGGAGCCCGTCGGCGGTAGTTGGGTATATCCTCCTTTACCAAGCTGGCTTTCTTCACTACTGCCACTGACCTTGCAAACAGCTCCGACAAAGGTCGGAATGGATTCATTGATCAGCTAGACCAAGCATATGACAGTCTGTGCCTTAATTGAATCCCAAAAGGGGGCAGACTGGGTTTTTATTACAGAGGCCAGCCGATAGCACTCATTAAAAGCTCCACAGACTGTGTGGTTTACTAATTAGTTTATTATACAGACACCTTGACGATGGGCAAAGTTGTCATTTTGCCCTTTATCGCACAGGGGATGTTGTTAAAAGTTTAATCAGCTAACACTGACCAAGTTAGCTTGGCAAGCTGTGGATGGTCATTACCGAGGTCACCCCTGCTGTAGCAATTCTGACAGGGTCACAGCATGAACTTACAATAAAGAGAGTGTTACATAAGGTAAGAGCGCACCTGAAAGGAACCCCAGAAAAGAGATGTGCTCAGCGGGGAGCAGGAAACAGATGGGCTGGTAGGACAAGTGAATCCTTTTAAAGTTGGCCCCTGCCTGCTCTGTTTAACATATGCTTTCTGAAAAGAGGGGGCACACAACAATCACTTTGATATATTCATCAGAAATAAGATTGGTCATAGGTGTATCTGGTCCAATACTGAAGCACCTGATTAAAAGCTATTTTCTTGTGCTTTCTTTAAATGTCACATGGTTCAAGGCAAGATAGAGGAGATAATTCACATTAAGCTTGCCCGAGATAGACCAAAAAAAGTTCTATTATAGCATGCATTATTGTTACTGGGAAAATTATTTTGAGTACTGCCCAATTGTATAGGAAGATTTTTGTACCTACTCTGCCCTGCTTAATATAGAGATACTTGTTAATCTAATGGATTTTTTCTAAAACATAATATCTGAAGTCCCCTAGACTCTCTAAACAAAATTATAGATTAAACTTACTAATCAGTCTCAAGCACTTTGTAAAGATTCAGTAGAGAAATATAATATGAATGTGAATTTAATTTATTGATACACTCTAAATACAGATAACACATAAATCAATGTGTAAGTTCTGCTTATGTCCACTTTCGACTGCCATAAAAACCCTAATTCTCTCTGGATAGAATTGTTCATGCAGTCAATATAATTCAATAGTTAAGTGAGTCTCAAAGAACAATTTCCAGTCTATTCTTTTATTTCCTGTACATTACCCTAGTGGTATTAGACTATATGAATTAGCTGTTTGTGCGTTTTTAAAAGCGAATTTTATATATGATCTATTCAGATGTAGATAACGAGGTTAAAATAGGTATCTGCATTCCTTTATGTCTTATTGTAGAATATTGGAATCTGTGGAGATTAACATAAACCTGAATTTTTGACTGCATTTCTACAATATACAAAAATGCTGATATTGACTTACCACACAAAATACAAGTTTTCACTAGCACATAATCTTATGTATTTTAGTATCAGTTATTGTATCTGCAATCTTGTTTGAAGGCTTTGTGATTGTAAACCCACATGGGTCCAAGAAGATAAGAATATGATCAAACTACACATTTATTTTTGCTACAACAACTGTTGATAGTTTACTGTCATGAAAAATACTATGCAATACTGGAAGGCATCTACCCTGGAGATTAAAATATAATTTAATAGCATATGTGATCACATTGAAAGAGACTTTATGAAGAGAAATGAAGAAATATCCTACATTGCATTCAAGAAATAAGGGAAGTTTACTAAGAATTGTGTATGATCCAAGTTGTAACTGATCCAAGAATCTAAGCTTAACATTTCTATTGACTAATGGGTTTGTTAAAATGAGACATCTTCAGGGGTTCAGCCTTCTTTGTAGACCTGAGCATCCTGCCTACAGAGACAGATTGCTCTGTCAAGCCCACATAGCAAATATTTGATGATTAACTAGCCTTGAAACAAAAAACAAAATATTTTAACAGGAGAATTAAAGGAGCACTGTTACTATATATGTCTTACCTTACAGGCCATGAAGAAAATGTGAAAAAACATTTTGAAATGAGTCTGAAGCTCCATCTTAAAAACATTCTCTCAATAGAGGCAGGTTCCAAATACTCTAAGAAAATGCAATTTAAAAGATTGACAACTTTAACCACTGAAATCATTTTTTATGTTTTAAATCTATTTAATTACATTTAATGTATTTAATTCATGTAAAAACAGCCATGTTTTAATTCTAGAATTTCAGTGAATGTAAATAAAAAACAGGAACAAATCCATTACTGATCTCACCATCCTAAAGCCAAGAACTCCAACAGATGATTCACATTCAAAGCAATACCAATCACAGCCACAGGTGTGTCTAAACACACTGGAAATAAAACAATCAGAAAGTATATTATCTTAGCCCTTCTCATTCCTCTATCACTGTCTTACTACCTGTGTCTCAAGGACTGTTGTTGCAAAGAAAAAGAGACTCAGACCAAGGAATGATGGAAATCATGTGGTTTTTTTTGTCATAAGGAAAGTTGAGGAAAGTAAAAAATCAAATTATAGACCTTGATAAAAGTACTCGTAATAAGCAAAATTTTTCAAGGTCTCAAGACCTTGAAATAAGTTGTGGGGGGGAATCAAGTCAAGAATGAAGATAATAAAAACACATTTACTGGAAACAAGGAGATATAAGATAAAATATGTATGTAATGAAATCATATGTGTATATTTATACATATATCCATATGTGTGTAATATGCTTAGAATTATTTATAACATGTTTGATGCCACAAACTATTTTTCAAATAAATCTGTGTGCAACAAACCATCTTAAATATTAGTCTCTTATGGTCAAAAATTTGAGTTCTAAGAATTGTAATCACAAAATATGTAGGGCCAGAGAAATCATGTAGTAATTGTAATACTTAGTTGCACACAGTAGGACTGGGTTAGGTCATAGTCACCACACACCATCTACAATGCAATGCCAGGGGTGATGACTGTGCAGAGTTAGAAATAAACCCTGATCATAGCCGGGTATAGGACCCAAAACCAGTAAATAAATAAAATTAAGACAGAGCAAGCACACAAAATCTTATGCACTAATGAGGCTATTAAAAATAACCTGGGATTTACATGTGTTTGAACATTGACAAGCTCTCAGCCCATGAATGATTCTCCCAAGTACATACCTCATAGAACTCCTCATCCTTGCACTTGAGGAGACATCCCTGGGATCATTCACGTTCTGGATATTCGATTCACGGACACTTATTTACTCACCTATAATTCTATAAAACAACTACACCCACATATACAAACAAAAGCAGACTACAGCGAGCAAACAATGGAATGTGAAATAATCTGTTTAATTGAATCTGCATATTTGTAAATAAGAAAAAGTAGTGAAGTACAAAACTAAAGAAAGGAAAAGGTCCATGTTCATAATAAAGAAGCGGAAAATGAGAGAATAAGGCAGTCTATGTGGGGTTTCCCATGTGCGAGTGAGTTTTGATCTTGGTTATCAAGGCAGTTGTTTTTTATTTCCACTCAGAGACAGGAGATAAATCCTTGGGCCCAAGTGAGGGAGGGAGTTGAATCGAATATTGCAGTATAAATCTATTACCTTCAAAGTATTATGCCCTCTGTGCAAAGGGGAGCCAACAGGTTAGGTTGGTGATAAAAGGAGGTCTGAGTCTGAATTCTGAGTGGTAACAAAAATGGTTTCCCTGAGGAGCTTAACAGGTCTCCTAAACCTCACACCATCTTGAAAGGAGCCTTTCGCTTATCATGGAAATCGTGAGACTAAAACTGACATCTAATAAGATTATTTATTTCACTATATTTTAAAGACTTATTACTTCACAGAATATTCTCTCATGAGGATAACTTCAATATACATAACTGTGATTTAAAAGAAAGAAAATATTAAAATATCCACAAACTGTAAATAAAAGAAAGGTTTCTAACAAAATTGGTATGTATAGAAAAGAAGACTAAAATATGAAAATAAGGAATGTAAATTATGATTGCATATATTTAAAAATCGATATAAATTAGGGGATAATTAAATAGAAGAACTGACATAGTCCAAGAAGGAATTAGTGAACGGGAATATATGGATCAGTGATTTAAATACAATGTAATAGGTTAAAAAACGATACAGAAAAAAAATATAAGCACTAGGATAAAAAGTTCAACAGACTGTAGTTCCAAGAAGATCATGTATTATTTAAGGTAATAATGCATCTCAAAGGAGCAACTACAAAATAAAGTTATTTCCTAGAAAAAAATGCTTTGTACATGCAATGTCTTAAATTTCTCTTGTTGTTCATGCCAATGTTATAATTTTCAGGGAACCAAAATATTTTAGCTCCTAGACAAACTCAAGCAGAACTAACATTTGTTTTATTTATTTAATATTTTTCTCTCACATAGATTGTAAGCAATGTAAATAGAAGTTTTTGCCTCTAGCTTCATCTCTTTCTACTGTCTCTTTAAAAATTATAACACAAAAGAGGACATAGATATTTCAATATTCAATGAAAAAGGACAATACATAATAATAATTTATATATACCCGGCAGAGCTCAGGGCTGACTCCTAACTCTGCTCTCAGGGATCACTTGGTGTGCTCAGCGGAACATATAGGTGCCAGGGATCAAAGATCAAATCTGGGTCTAGTTGTCCACATGCAAGGCAAGTCCCCTGAACTACCTCTCTGGCCCCTAAATGTATTCTTAAGAAATAAATGTGTGCTGAGAGCAATACAAGCAACAAGGTTAATTTGGAAAACATTTGGTTAAATCCGCATTATAGAATTATTAGTGTTATGTCATATTTGTAATTTGCAAGTCAAAGCAGAAATAATAGTGCTGAGAGTATTATTACTTAGGGAATGAAAGGGTCTATACCAAATTCCTGCCATTCAAGTACTGTAGCACTGTAGCACTGTCCTCCTGTTGTTCATCGATTTGCACGAGCGGGCTCCAGTAATGTCTCCATTGTGAGACTTGTTACTGTTTTCGGCATATCAAATATGCTTCAGGAAGCTTGCCAGGCATTGCCATGTGGAGGGATACTCTTGGTAGCTTGCTGGGCTCTCCAAAAGGGATGGAGGTATTGAACCTGGGTCAGTTGCATGCTAGGCAAACGCCCTACCTGCTGTGCTATTGTTTCTTTATCTCACATTAGACATTGTTATATAAGTAAACACCGCACACATTTGACACTAATTCATAAACTAACAGAAATAGAACTTTTATTTTCCAAATCAATGGCTAGTTGATATAGAAGATGGGAGTTGGTAAGGAAAACCTAGACATCCTAAAATACAACAAGAAAAGCAAGCCAGGGTTAAAAAAAATTCAAAACTTAAATAGGCATAAGGTACTTGAAATAAATCCATGAACAATAGTCACACTATAAATAAAAATAAAAATTAATTTTTGTTTAAAAATAAAAATGATCAAAATGTCCCAGGAAAGGCAGTTTTAGCTCCTTCAATAAAGATGAGAAAAGAAATTCAGAAACTGGTTAAACTTAGAAAATCTATTAAGTGCTCAGAGGCCATCAGCAGATGATCTCAAACTTTCTTGCTCTACTACACTCTTATTAGCACAAAAATCACTTTGCAATAACCTGGAAATCTATTTTCTTTATAAGAACAAACAAAAATCACCCACACACACACACTTGCACAGGAAACTACTACCTTCCCCTGGATCATCCGAGTATGCTTGAGAATTTATCGCTTTGGAAAACGTTGGCATACAGGAGGGAATTTTATGGTGTTTTAACCCATCCGAGAGCTAAACATTTCTACAGGCAACACTTGTGAAGTAAAAAAACCCTCCTTACTTCTCCTAAGAGAAAGTGATTTTATTTGAGTGATCTTTACTTTTTCTTTTGCTAGTAACCCCATACCATGCACCCCCTGACTGTAAAAGCCTTCCATTTCCAACAACTTGCAGTGTCTCTCTAGCTACTAGAAAGGATGAGGCTGAAGATCTGAATTCTATAATGAAGCTAAATAAGTCTTTAAAATTCATTCACTTATAAATGAACAGACATAAGAGAGTACCATGCTGAGTTAAACGAGTCAGAAGGAGAGGACAGACATAGAATAATTGTACTCATTTGTGGGATACAAAAAACACATGGTATGAGACTAATATTCAAAGAGAGTAGAAATAAAATCTAGGAGAATTGGTCCACAGTTGGGGGCCTGCCTCAAGTGCTGGGGAAAAAGTTGGTTAAGATAGAGAAGGGGCCACTGTCACAATGATAGCAGGAAATGATCACTCTGGATAAGACCTGCATTCAGCAAGGAGGTAAAGGAACAAACTTGATAACCTCTCAGTACCTGTATTGCAAGTCATAATGCTGACAGAGAGAGAGAGAGAGAAAGCAGAGAGAGAGAGAGAGAGAGAGAGAGAGAAGTGTCTGCCATAGAGGTAGGTTGGGTGTGGTGGGTGAGAGGAGTGGAAGGGAAAATGGAGACATTGGCAGTGAGAAATGTACAATGGTAGAGAGATGAGTATTGGAACATTGTATGACTAAAACCCCATCATGGACAGCATTGTAGCTGTGTATCTCACAAAGATTCAATAAAATATTAAAAAATAAAATTAATTAATTAATTAATATGTATACAGGGACTCTGCAGTGACGTTCAGAAACTCCAGGGGTTATTCCAAGGGATCCTTGAGCTGTGTAGCTGCTGCTGGTGGGGTATGTGATACCTGGAATGAAAAAGTGTTTCATGCATGCGAGGCAGGAGTTCCAGCCCTTTCAACCGACTCACTGATCCCACGGATCATTGCTATTGAACCATGTAGACAGCAAATCACTTGTAACATATCCTTATATCTATGAATATAGTTTAAAACTTTTAGAACCAACCAAATGCAAATTCCTGTCGATGTACTGAATAAATATCGAAATTTAGATTACATTCATGTTCTGTAATTTCATTTTTTCTGGTAGAGTTAAATTTACTATGGCTTTTCTTTCTGCACCACCCATTTTAAGTAAAAGAAAACACGCTTTATTTATGATTATTTTAAGAATTAAATGACATCTAACAGTTTCATACAATTAGCAGCAAGGTAAAACTTTACTCTTTCGGGATATTCTATGAAATATTGGCAAATATAATTTCGATTCAGAAGTCAATATGCTTTTACTAAAACATATGAAAAATAAATTCACGTGAAGAAATGCAGAGCATTAACTGGCTTTACTGAATGACCCACAGATGTGGAAACATTCCATTACAGAAGCCCAAACAAGATAAAAGCTTCTTTCAGGTGGGTGAATTGGGGTTTAGACAAAAGAAAACCCCACTTTTTCTCAGGAAAAGCCCACTTTTCCTTAGAAGAGACAGGAGGTTTTATGCAGACATTTTCAGCAGTGCTGACTGAGATCTAGAATTTTCCTTTGGGGAGAGAAAGAATCCAGTTAGGTTTGAAACCCAGTCTTGATTGGTCATACATGATTACTTTTGGGGACTGTTTAGTTATGTAACAAGTGCTACTGAAAGTTCATAAATGTTGTGTACTTCCCATGATCGAACAGATCATAGTTTTTTGTTGTTGTTCTTTTTTGGGTGACACCTGGCGATGCACAGGGATTACTCCTGACTGCACTCAGGGACCATATGGGATGCTGGGAATCGAACCCTGGTCACTCCAGGCCCGAACAGATCATTTTTGACTCATGTGGAATGTGGCGCATTTCAATGACTTTGACACCTGGCTTTCATATAAATCTCACAATTCTCTTTTGTTATTGCATATTGAGGGGAAAAATATGGGTTTCAAGTTGTGTTTGTGTTTACAAATTGCACTTTTTAAAATTGCCTTTTTTAAGACTAAGATCATTTAAGGACGGAGAGACACTACAGTCAGTACCTGGCAGGCAAGCCAAGGGCACTTTCCTTGCATACAGCTGAAGAAGTCTCAATCCCTGGTATCCCATATATTCCCCCAGATATTTTCTCAGTGCAGAGCCTGGAGAATCTACTCAGTGGCACTGGGTGTGGTCGAAGTATAAATAAATAAACAACCTAAATTATTTCATTCTGTTTACTCTAACAGGGAGTTTTAATTTCCTAGTTGTTATTAGTATTGAGATTGGCATCCATCAATTTGCTGTAATTTGTACACAGTAAGTGTTTTCTTCATATTGCTAAATATCTTCATTATTCAATAATTGAGCCCCCGAGGGGAGTAAATTTGGAGTAAATAAAAGAGAGTGTGACAAATAAAAAGTAGAAACTGCTACAAAATATCAAAGAGTTACAGAAGAAGTACAGTAGACTGATGACCTTGAAGAATACATACAAAGCAGTCATGTTTAAAAAAATAACATTTGGTAAAATAGATAAAAATTGCCAGGCAAACTATCAAATTTAGAGACAAAAACAATTACCTTTAGAGAGACAGACTAGAAAAATCTAGGAAGTCAGTACAGGACAAAAGAAATATTTTTAAGTTCAAGGACCACCTGCAGTACTCAGGAGACTATATGCAATGCTAGGGATTGAATCTGGGTTGGCAGCAAATAAGGCCAGTGTTCTACCAGCTCAAGGTTGAATTTTTTTTTAATTCAAACTTTCCATAATCCAAGAAAATTAGCTGAGGGCTCTAGAGACAGCACAGAGCTCAAGTGCTGGCCTTGCCCACTGGCCCCAAGTCGGTCCCCAGTACCACATAGAGGAGGGTGAGGAGTGATCCTTTAGCACAGTCAGGAGTGAGCCCTGAGCACAGACAGGTGTGGCCAACCACCAGCCCCCTACTAAAAATAGATTAGCTGAAGTCTACTTAATTATGGCATTGATAAGTCTGTGTATATTGTGCTTAATAAGAATTTTCTTTGTGATTCTGCTGTAAGACACTATCTGGTGCTAAGACACTACACTAGAATCGCACCTCTTGAAGGGTAGAGACTGTCTTCGTGAGAGGTAAATGACTCCTTCCTTCTCCGTGTTATTTCAATATTGTAGTGTATTTCTGTAGCAAACATTAAAGTAGGCCAATAAGAGATTTACTGTATAAGTATCTTTATAAATACATCAACTTTTATGTATGTTATCATGTGAATGCATTCCATTTATCATTCTTACTGATGATTAAATTGTCAAATCTTTGGTTTACGATAACCTCATGAGATTGGCTTTGATCCATTTGCCACATTCCAAATAGTCTTGAATAATTAGTGTTTGTCACTCCAAGAAGCTATTGAAACACCCTTTATATTTGTCTTCCATCAGAAACGGAACTAGTTATTTTTCTGAGGATTCCTAATTCTTAAGATATGACTTTGAGAGATCATAATTTGTTCACAATATTGTACATTTGTTCTGGGTGATCTATTTCTTCCAGAATCTAATAGAAAATATAGAATATTTTGAAGAGGTTATATATGATAATTTATAAAATGATACTTCAATGAAAATTATATAACTTTTTGAATAAGTATTTCCATTTTCTTTCTCTTATGCTACAATTATTAAGTAGCTGCTTCCATATATAAGTATGTGATATATTCATATCTTGGAACAAAAACTAGTGATATTATGACTAATAAAATCAAGATGAAAAACATTTAAAATATTTTGACATTTTACTTTGTTCTGAATTTATATCTTACAAAGAATATAAGGTCAATTAACTGCATTTTATACTCACTTGGAATACTTTAATTGACATGCCATCCACCTGATACATTTCATTTTACTGCTTAAATTTTAATACTTTTATAATTTTACTTTTGTTGTAGACTTTTTTTTTGTCTTGGTTCTTGGATCGCATTGAGCAGAAAGGGCTTACAGCTCCTGGTTCTGTGTTCAAAAATCACTCCTGCCGGGCTCAGGGGATATACAGGATACCAGGAACTGAAACTTAAAAGGCTGTATGCAAAGCAAATGCGGATCCTGCCGTAATATTTTTTCAGCCCCTACTTTTGTTGTAGAGATATCTAAACATCTCCATCAAAGTCAAATCTACAATGTAAAGTATATTAGAAGAATTATTACAATCTTGACCTCTCCTCTTTGTTCCCTTACTTTCACACAGAAAACTTGGTTTTTTTGTTTGTTTTTCTTTTCTTCTTTTTTTTTTCCTTTTTGGATCACACCCGGTGATGCACAGGGGTTACTCCTGGATTTACACTTAGTAATTACTCCTGGCAGTGCTCAGGGGACCTTAGAGGATGCTGGGAATCTAACCTGGGTTGGCCGTGTGCAAGGCAAATGTCCTATTCACTGTGCTATTGCTCCAGCTCCTTGCTTAGTTTTTCACATTGTTCATCCATTATTTTAGAGTAACCACACACACACACACACACACACACACACACACACACAGGTATTTTTATCTTAGGTTGCACTGATACATCACTTTGCATACTTTATCCATCTTACTCTAGGGCATTTGCCTTGCACGCAGCCGGCCCAGCCAAGCCGGGTTCGATTCCTTCGCCCCTCACAGAGAGCCTGGCAAGCTACTGAGAGTATCTCGCCCGCACAGCAAAGCCTGGCGAGCTACCTGTGGCGTATTAGATATGCCAAACACAGTAACACCAAGTCTCACGATGGAGACATTACTGGGCTCTCTCGAGCAAATCGATGAATAATGGGAGGACCGTGACCATTCCTTAATAATATTACCTGAAAATAATTTCATCTCATTTGTCAGAGATATTTTTCATTCTTCCTATAGCTTTGTCTTACTTCATTGTCCATATGTTTTGTTCATTAACAAGTTTATGAGTGTGGATCACTTGTATCACTTGTCATCCCATTGCTCATCAATTTGCTTGAGCAGGCACCAGTAAAGTATCCATTTGTCCCTGTCGCATGCTAGTGTAGCCCAATGGCATAGGCTTGCTCCAGGAATATGAAGAGCTTCAAACCGTTCGTTCAGGGTTTTGACGAAGTCTGACCATCCCGTAGGTGGGTGGCCAGGCGTTCATTTGATGTCCCGTGGAATTCAGTCAATTCAGTCGGTAATAGTTCTAGTCCAGCGGTCATCTCTAAATCGCATTACGTGTCTGGCCCATCCTTGGTAAACGAGACAGCAACCCTGATTTTTGATCACTGACGGAGGTCAGAACTCCCGATTCTGTCTCTCACTTGAGTGAAGTGTGATACTCCAAGCATAGCACTTTCAATTCCTCTTTGGGAGACCCAAATAGCGTTCTCATCCTGTTTTCATAGAACCCAGGTCTCTGAGGTATATGTTAGTGCAGGAAGAATGGTGGAGTCGACAACACCCAATAAGAGAGAGAGAAAAAAAGGGAATGCCCTGCCACAGAGACAGGGTGGGATGGGGGGGGGATGGGCTGTGGAAGGGATACTGGGATCCGTGGTGGTGGGAAATGGGCACTGGTGGAGGGATGGGTATTTGATCATTGTACAATTGAAACCCAAGCACAAAAATTTGTAAGTGTGCAACTGTACCTCATGATGTCTTACTAATAAAAAGAAGAAAATAAAATGGCTGGAAAAAAAAAGAATGGTGGAGTCGAAAAGATGTGCCCAGAGTCAGAGCTTCTTTGTCCTCTTAACAACTTCTTTCATGCTCTTGAAGGCGTTTCGAGTCGCTCTCTTCCTCCTCGCAGCTCAGCCGCCAGGTTGTTTGTCATGTTGAGTTCTTGACCACTTAAAAGTACACATAACTGCTGCATTCAGAGATGTTCATTCCATTGAGAGCATATGGAATGTCAGGAACTAGTCCATATTCGATATGCCAAAAACAGTAACAATAAACAAATATGAGTGTGGATATAAAGTCACTGTCACTGTCACTGTCCTCCCGTTGTTCATCGATTTGCTCTAGCGGGCCCAGTAATGTCTCCATTGGAGACTTTGTTGTTACTGTGTTTGACATATCGAATACATCACGGGTAGCTTGCCAGGATCTGCCATGCGGGCGAGATACTCTCGGTAGCTTGTCTGGCTCTCTGAGAGGGGCGGAGGAATCGAACTCGGGTTGGCTATGTTGGCTGCATGCAAGGCAAACGCCTTACCACTGTGCTATCGCTCCAGCCCGGATATAAAGTAATTTCCTATATTATTTTGGTATGCAACACTTTCCAGCACTGCTCTCCCATTGTTCATTGATTTGCTCGAGTGGGCACGAGTAACATCTCCAATTGTGAGATTTGTTACTATTTTTGGCATATCGAATACTGCCAAGGGGAGCTTGCTATGTTCTGTCATGTGGGCAGAATACTCAAGGTAATCTGCTGGGCTCTCCGAGAAGGGTGGAGGAATTGAACCTGGGTTGGCTGCATGAAAAGCAAATGCCCGACCCGCTATGCTATCGCTCCGGCCCTTTTTGGTATGAAGACTATAAAAGTTGCTTATATTAGAATTCATGTACATTTACTTTTCCATATTAAATTTGACATATCTTTGGATAATTGTAGACACGTACTTTTGTGTCAAAGAAAAAAAAATCACATGTAACTTCGCTAAATATTCACAATTCTTCTTCATAGAATCATATACAATTATTAGTTTCTACTCTCCATGCTAAATACTTCCAACTTTTCTTTCGTCTCAAATTAAATTAGTTACCACTTTCTTCATGTTGCTAAATAATAGTGTTAAAAAAATTAGATTTTTTTTGTCAATATGAGTTGAGGGAAAATTTTTCTCAGCATAGCTTTACTTTACTAGATACTAAAGATGTGAAAATTCTTTCCGCATAACTAAAGCCTATTTGATGATGAAGAGGTAGAGATGGAAGGGAAGAAAGGGCACTAGAAGTAGGTAGAGAGTGCAGAAGAGTGGAGGAAGGTGAGAAGTGGGGGTGGAGGAGATGAGAGAAATGAAAGAAGAAAAGGGAAAAGGCAAATAAAGAAGAAAATGGGGGGGGGGAATGGTGAAATAAGTATGAGAAGAGAGGGAACCTACAGAATAAAGAGGAGGAGGAGAGAATATGGGAGAGAATGAAAATGAGAAAAGGGGAGGGGAGAGAAAGGAGAAAAGGGGAAAGAACAAGGAAAGAGAAAGACAAGAAATAGATGAAGGATGGAGGGAAGGTAAAAAAAGGAAGAGAAAGAGGAAGATGAATAGAGAAAGGAGAAAGAGGACACTATAGTATATTGGTGTCATGTGTATATTTTGCCACATGCCTGTCAGCTTTGATTCTTGGATGCTTATATACACTATATATTTGGATTATTAAACTTTTATTTATTATACATATTATAAATATTTTTCACTGATATTTATTTCGCTTTGCTGATGACATTGTTTTAATAACACCAAACATCAGCCAAGCGGCACAAATGCTGGCCGACTTTGACCGTGAGTGTGGAAAGGTAGGACTACAGCTGAATCTTACGAAGACAATGTTTATGAGAAACAGCCTTGTTCCTGATGCCCCATTCGCTCTCAATGGAACGACCATCTCCGAATGCAACAGCTATGTGTACCTAGGTCGAGAGGTCAACATGACAAATGACCTGGCACCCGAGCTGCGCAGGAGGAAGAGAGCGGCTTGGAACGCCTTCAAGAACGTCGAAGAAATAGCTAAGAGGACGAAGAACCTCCGGCTCCGGGCACATCTCTTTGATTCCACTGTTCTTCCTGCATTAACATATACCTCAGAGACCTGGGCCCTACGCAAACAAGATGAGAACGCCATTCAGGTCTCCCAAAGAAGAATAGAAAGAGCTATGCTTGGAATATCACGTTTCACTCAAATGAGAGAACGAATCCGGAGTTCTGACATCCGTCGACGATCAAGGATCAGGGACGCTGTCTCATTTGCCAAGGTGTCGAAAATCAGATGGGCTGGTCACGTAATGAGATTTAAAGACGACCGTTGGACTAGAGCTGTTACTGATTGGATTCCACGGGATGTCAAGAGACCGCGTGGCCGCCCACCTACCAGATGGTCAGACTTCTTTGTCAAGGTCATGAACGATCGGTTTGAGGCCCTCCATGTTCCCGGAGCGAAGAGATGCCATTGGGCTACACTAGCACGCGACAGGGACAAATGGAGACGTTACTGGCGCCCGCTCGAGCAAATCGACGACTAACGGGAAGTTAAGTGATTAAGTGATTAAGTGATTTATTTTCGTGGTGCTTTTGCTTTATAGATATTTTCTGTAGGCACATTATCAATCATTTTCTCTAATCTGCTTCTAAATTTTAAGCCATGGGACTTTTCCCCATTTTATTTAAACACTGTGGCTTACAAAGTTGTTCATGATGATTTGCTGCAGGCATTCAATTTCCATCACCAATTCCATCACAACTATCCCCTTCTCAAACACTGTCTCCATTTATTCAACCATCCCACAAGCCTGCCCACAATAATTTATTTCATATTGCTTGTTACCACTAAATGGCTAATCGAATGATCAAAAACTAGTTTAGTGAATGAAAATTTGTAAAAATTGTATCTCAAACATGGGGAGATCAAGTTCTTGTCTGATGGTATACTAAGTTGTTGTTGCAAGTTAAGTGATCTGTATGAATGATTTTCATTGCGTTTTTTTCATTATATCCCACCACTGTCTTTAGGCCAGATCCTTCTCCTCTGGTACCCCAATGATACTTATGTTGTTCTTCACCCAATGTTCTCTTCTCATCTGTTGTTTTTTTTCTGAAACTCTTTTCCTTCTTCTGCTGTTGTCTTGTGATTCTCTGCACCTAACCTTGGGGCTCATTGATTCTGTCCTCAGCTGCTATTACTCTGTTGCTGAGGCCTTCCAGTGAGTATTTCATTTTACCTACCATATTTTTTCAGATGTCATTTCTACTTGTCTTTGTGTTTGTAATTTTGTTAGACAGATTAGTTGGCTTCTACATTCCATTCCCATCCAATCTTGTGTGCTTCTACTAGGATGTTAGTAGTGGAGAGTTTGGAGATCTCCCATGGCACTGCACTCCAGAAAATCCAGACGAGTTAACCGGAAAGTCTAGCCAAAGGCTTGGCAGCAGCTGTTGGGGTGTGAATGTGACTACTTGGGCTTCAGTAGGGCAGAAACTTGTCCACCCTTTCAAAGATCACCCCAGAAGCCTCTGCCAAGACTGGAAATCTGAGAAATGTTCACAGCTAGTTGATCTCTTTTAATTTATGAGTATCTGGAATGGGATGGAGATGTGGTGACATGGCGGCAGTGGAGGAATATGGTATGGCTGCCGGGGCTTGTAGAAGTACAGGAATGATGGGGAGATCTCCCTTCCAGACTCGAAGAAGACCTGGAGTTTACAGCCAAAATAAAACACAGTGAACCAAAATGTCCTGGTGAGCATTTCTGTAAAGGTGTGAGGTGATAGAATTTAGAATTTTAAGTCATAGAAATTTTATTCACCACATTTCATTTTTCCTTTTCTTTTCTTTTTCTTCTTTTCTTTCTTTTATTTTATTTTCTTCCCTTTTTACCTCCCTCCCTTCCTTCCTCCCTTCCTTCCTCCCTCCTTCCCTCCCTCCCTCCCTCCCTCCCTCTCTCCCTCCCTCCCTCTCTCCCTTCCTTCTTTCCTTCCTTCCTTCCTTCCTTCCTTCCTTCCTTCCTTCCTTCCTTCCTTCCTTCCTCCTTCCTTTTCTCTCCTCATCCCTTTCTCCCCCACCCATCCTTCCTTCCCCCCACCCTCCCTTCCTTCCTTTCCCTTATGAACAACATAAATAACAAATCTAATTTGGCATTTTAACATACGAATAGTGAGTTCTCTAACACAAGGACTTAAAAAATCCTTTATTAATTGATATTCTGTGATTTGCAATACGATGAATCACATTTTTCTTAAGGACACTTCCATAAGAACATCAACACCACTTTCAAATTATCCCCTACCAACTCGATTCTGTGAATCAATTTGCCCACTATTGTGTTTCCATTGACTTTTTGTTGCTACCTTTTGTGTATCTTTAAGTTTCACATATGAGACATCATTCTGTATCTTAACACAAATACTTTATTTAGTTACTGTTTTTGTGGCCACTTCCAGCAGTGCTTGGGGTTTTCTCCTGACTTTGTACTCAGGGATTACTCCTGGCAGGTCTCAGGGGACCATACATGGTATGAAATCCAAGTCACCCAAGTGCTCTATCCACTGTACCATCTCTCTGGTCTCAACATAAGTCGTTCAAAAAAATTCACTTTTCTCCCACAGGTCTTTATCACATGTTACATACTCTTATTAACTTGTAATTGTTTGTGTATCTATATTTTTTCCATTAGTCTTTTTATTAACCATAGTATTTTTTCATTTCATTTTTTCATCATCCTGTTATTCGTCGATTGCCTCGAGCAGGCCCCAGTAACGTCTCTTTCATCCTAGCCCTGAGATTATATTCAAGGCTCTTTAGGAGAATGAGACCCATCATTGTTACTGGTATTTGGCATATTTGGTACGCCACGGGGAGTTTGCCAGACTCTGCCCTGTGGGCAGGCTACATTCGATAGCCTGCAAGTTTGTCCAAAGTAGGAATGAGACAATAAGATGTCATAAAAAAAAGTTCTGATAAGAGTTTGCACGGCCGCGAATGCGGCCACGTGGTTCCAGGATCTGGATTTTATAGTCTCTGAGTCTTGGCCGCTGATGGGATTACACGGCGCCAGGGGGCCAGGTGGTGGGTGTGACCCCCGCCTACTGGAATTTGGAGGATCTGGGTGGAAGATGCTCGACTCCAATTCGAGTAGGCTTGGAGGTCTCGGCCCCGGAACCCGCGTGGCTTTGTCCCTCTTCCAGTACCTTCATGTGTGCGGAGAGTGGTCTCAGCATGGTGGTGGCTGGTCCTGGAGGTCTTCGGCTGCTGGAGCCCTGGTCGGGGCGGGGAGGAAAGCTCAACCCGCTCCCCTCCAAGGGGCTCCGGGAAGGAACACCCAGGCGCGTGGGCAGAAGACTGTATAGTATAATATTATATTATATTATAATATTATGCTATAATATAATATAGTAATATATTATAGTATATAATATAATATAGTATAGTATAATATTATATTATTAAAAGTATATTACTTCCATTATATATGGCCATATTATAATAACCATAATTTACAATAGCTAGGCATAGAATGCCTCCACATTTCTCTCTCTTTTGCGCTCCCATCTGGAATTTTTTTCCTATCAAGTAAATTTTATAATTAGAATCTATAGCTCAATCAAATAAAGTGATGGCATTATACTAGTATTCCAGTAAATATCAATTTTGGAAAATTATAATTTTAATTGCATCTATTCTTTGAGACAGAAAATGGACCATTTATTCTAAAGCACTATCACATCTGTTTATAATAGATATATACAAGAAATATATTGTTCACTTTAGAAAAGCAATTATAATAGGAAAATAGAAACAAAAGTATCAACAGGGAAGATTGAAGGAAATGCTGACAATCTTATACTGCATCTAATGTAATTGTTAAGGTATTAATAACTTATGAAGTAACACACTCAACTATATAATTCAAAATATAGCTATAGATCCTATTTATATTGAAAAAATATTAAAATCATATATATGACACCCACATCTCACAGTCTCCACTATGTAAATGGGTCAACTTCACAACTAATCTTGGAAAAAACACCAAGCCATTGAAACTCACAGGTACACAAGTCTTCAGGCTAAAATCCCTGGGACCGCCTCAGGAGGGGGCCGGCCAAGTTTCCAAGAGCCACACCTACACCCCACTGCCTCTGCCATATAATCAGCCTAGGTTCAGTTCTTCATGGCTTATCTCAAGAGATACCAAGTCAAAGAACCAGTTCTACATCTCCTGGAGCTCCTGGATGTATCCTAATTCCACAATATTGACAGTGCAATAGGAGCACAGCTAATTAGATGGGCAAGTACTGTAGAAGCCCACTAAGCTCAATAAGCGAAAACAGTAACACAGAAAACTCAACTAGCAACAAACAGCTCACTAAATCCTCAATGATTTTATTAGCACCATTGTGAGATACAACAATTTTTACAAACTTTTTTTAACTGGCATTTTTTAAAAAAAAAAAACTCCCTTACCATTTTGCTGGAACAAACAATATAAAATAAATTATTGGACTTCATGGGTGGGTGCGAAACTGGGGACAATCGTGGAGGGAAAGACACACTGGTGGTGGGACTTCTGCCCAAAACAACTGCATTATGAATAAAAGAAAAAAGTATGTGTCTATGAGACAAAAAATGGCTATGTGATTAATATTGAAATATTTTAAAAAGTTGATACACCTATTAATCATAACATCTTTCTCTTTGATCAGTTTCATTAATTTGCTAACATATTATATATCCTCACTTAGACAAGAATTCACCACATATTCCTAGTTAGATATCACTCTTTGTGTCTTCTCATTTCCTCGATAATATAAAGAGTAATCTCTACTCACTAATCCCATTTATTTCCTCTCAATTTATCCTGAAACCAAGTGAAATAAGATTATTTTAGTAAAACTTAAGGACATCAGTGATCTCCTTGTTATTGTCCTAAATGATGTATTATCATGCTCAGACCTCTTAGTAATATAAGAAGCCATTGATCACTTTTAAAATAGTTTCTGCAATTGGCTGTTGGATATTTATGCTCTTTTAATTCCTACATCTCTTTTTTGTTTCTTCTTATTTTCTTTTGTAGAATTACCTTTCAATTTCTATCTTCTAACAAGCTCTTCTATTACTTGTTGTGATGTCCTACTAAATTTTCTCCTGAGATTTTTTTTTCCCTAGCTGCACTATTTCCTTGCTTACTAATTTTTTTTCAGTTACTACTTATAGTATAATGGCTTTAAAGACGTCTCTAAATCCATAATATAACTGAACTGAACTTAAAAATCATCACACTACTCAACTTCTCCATTTGTATGTCAAATAAATAACATGTACAAAGTTGATAGTGTGATTTCTTTTGAAATTTCCTCCACTAACACCACCTATTTCAATGGCACAAATTATCCAACCATGTTTCATCAGGCCAAAAAGGTGATTTATAATTGAATACTTAGTTACTGTTTCAAACCCCAGATCTTATCTACTAAACAGTTTCGCTAAATCTTAAAATGTACTTTAGATGTGATGTCAGAATAATTGGCAGAGGAGGCCTCTTTAAGAGCTCATTTTTTCCCCACCAAAACATTAAATATAAAACACAGAACCATATAAAGACCGGAATTATTTTCAAATTTTTATTTCTATTTCTTATCTTTTTTTCCTGTCCCTTATCCTTCTTCCCAGTCCTTCCCCTCTTAATCTGTCTTTCAGCTTTGAAGAAAACAAATAGTTCCAACAAAGCCACAAAAGTAAACTATAAAAAGATAGTAGCATCTGATTTCCAGAGATACCATATTATAATATTCAGAATACAGCATTTGAAAAAAATATCACAACATATTCAAAAGAAAGTAAAAGTATGACCTAGTTATAAGAATTTAAAAATTACTGTCCCTATGTAACATACTTTTGGGTTTAAAACAATCTCTGGGGCTAGATATCTGTGCTGCTTAGAAAATCACATTCACACACATTGTCCATGTTCCGATAAAAAACTGAATTGTTCACTTTAAAATATTTAATGTTTTACAAAATGTCTGAACAAAAAGATAAAAATAAAAATCTTTATAGGTACCTGACACAAAGGTAGGTAGGGGGTGTTAAAGAAACTAGAGCTTTTCTGGAGGAATGTGGTCACTGGTATTGGAAACTTGTATACTTAAACTTGAGTCACTCCTGAATAACTTAGTAATTTACAGTGACTCAATAAAAAATTTTAAATCTCCCCCAAATTCTTAATGATTTGGTCTTTTGATAAACACTTACATGTTTTGTCAATTTCATCTCAATAAAAATTTTAAACATTTATTTTTTAGCTGGGGGAAGCAGGCAGAGATCTCTGCTCCCAGGTTCCACTGAGCCCAGAGTGCAAGGTCACAAAGTTCTGCATTACCTGGGGTGGATGGGACTTCATTCATGCGTGAGGCTCAGCCCAATTGTGTGGAAAGCAGTGTTGAGCGTGGCGGTGGTTGGGTAGTGGAGGTCAACTGCCCGGGCTGCATCCCTTGGGGCAGGGAGGTCTCTCATCCACCCCCTCTCTGGGGCAACCCGAGTGAAAACAGCCTGGTGTAGAGTTCAGTGGCATGGTTATAGGGGCCTCATTTTATGCCGCTTCTGGGAAAAGTAGCCGTGAATTCTGGAGGGTGGTCGGTGAGGAGACTCCTTCCCCCAGTCTCTGCCGACCCGAAGGTCACACCCATAAACCACCTTCTCCTGGCACCAGATAATCTCCTCATTGGCCAGCGTTGGGAAAGACGAGTAAGGAGAGGCTGCTAAAATCTTATGGCTGGGGCAAATGGAGACATCACTGGCACCCTCTCGAGTAAATCGATGAACAATGGAATGACAGTGATTTTTTTTATCTACTCCAATCAACTTCCAAATTATCAATCTATGTGAAGTCAGTGGGCAATTTTACCTTAACCATCACAGAGTCACAACTACTCTTCAGACTTTCACTCTTGCCTAAGTATAAATTTTTCACAGAGCTGTTGGCTATATTTTTAAAATATACCCCACTAGGCATTCTACCACCAGGAGAAGCTTTTCAGCATGTTTAAAGGAAGATTCCAAGACTTAGCATTGGCCTAGATCAGGTGTAACCAAACACCTCCTTTTCTCTCTGTTCAACTTTTAAAATACACCCCATTGTGGGATTTACTTTTTCTTCACTCGGCATCCCTTGGAGTGAAATTGCAGCACTCACAATAAATTTAGTGTCTGATTTTTCACTTAATTGTTTCTGTCCTAGTACTAACCATGCTTGATAAATTTATTTATTTATTTGCCTTTAAGATGTACAGTTTTATGTGTGGCAATCTCTGTGTTTGTAGCTGTCGCCAACTGGTTTTAACATTTATATCCTTAGTGCCTCCAGGTGTGCAAAACACTCAGAAATAAATATCTGTATATCGTTTAAATTAATAAACATGTAACACCTATGAATTTTAAAGTTAAAACAGTATTAAAGAAAGAAAACTACTGTCTATAATGATAAGAAAAATTCTAGACTAAACCTGCATTTCTTTGGGTCACTCAATCTCTTTCAAACTTTAAATTTTTAATGTAAAAGTGAAAGTTTTGTATTTTTCTTTTCAGTCCTTAAAGTAAATGTTTCCTAAGGAAATCTAATAACTTCTATAATATATTAATATTCCTTTCCAAAGTAAGAAAACTGTTTACATGACCTCCTGGTGATTTACATTTTTGTATCGTGATTGCTGTATTTGTTGGTTTGTTGCATTATGAATCTTCATTTTAAAAATAGAAGACATGCATTATAGTTTTTTTAGTTGGGGGCCATACCCAGTAATTCTCAGGGGTTACTCCTGGTTCTATATCAAGGAATTACTCCTGCTGGTCCGTGGGGGACCATATGAGATGCTGGGGATCAGACCCAGGTGGGCTACAAACAAGGCATATGCCCTACCTACTATGCTCTTGCTCTGACCCAATAAAAAGGCATTTCAATAAGGCCGAAAGAATGCTGATACAAATATAAATAGTGCAAAAACTTCAATAGATGTTAGAAAAAAATACATAAAATGCATGTTAGTCTTTGCTCACTGATATTAGGAAGTTTCTTACAAGGACAAATATTTAGGCACACCTATTATCATCATGGAGATGCTGACTCAACTTGATGCTAGGTCTACAAGTAGAGGAAACAGCTCAGGGGGTTATCAGGGCCACAGACAGCTTTATGATCTACCAATTCTTGTCTGTCCATGGAGACTATTTCCCTTCCGCTGCTTCTCAGTACTGTAGGAAAAAAAGAGTTCATTTGAGGATCTTAGAGATGAAGAAAGCTTTTGTGGAATTCTCTACCATTCCTCATTGCAGGCCAGACCATGGTGAGCGGGAGAAGGGAAGACTGTATAATAAGGTGCGCTGCTCTGTGATAGAAACTTTCATAAAGAAAAAAAGTTCCTGATGAAAGTCGGTGGATTGTGTGTGAGCACTCGTGAGCAGTTGAGGTTTCATCTGGTTTTCAGTGACTGTAGGATGAAGGACAACAGGGGGAGCAGGCCACAAATCTGAACTCCCTCTGCTCCTCTCCTGAAAGTGAAGAAAGAGCATCAAAGGGAATGAAAGTGACTGAATATCCAGCAGAAAAGGATTGTATATTCTTGCTTTGGGTCACAGCCATGGACTGCATTATAAAGTAAAAGCTTCCTAATCTAACATTTATGAATACCTCTGTCCTTGTTTGTACATGGAGAAGCCTGAAAAAACATGTGTTGGGAGTTATTATCAGCGATGAATCAATTTTTATATAATTTTTTTTGTGAGCTAAAGTGGGGTGACCGAATGTTTCATTGTTGTGCTTCTGCTTTATTTTTCTCTTTGACGCTATTTGAGGTTTTTCCTCTCATTGTTGTATATGGCAAATGCATAATTGCTCTATAACTCAACTCAGTTACCTGCATTACCAGAAGAAAAGAGTGGGGAATATTTTATTTAAAGAACATATTTTATTGGGAAACTGCAGGTCTTTGTGTGTGTGTGTGTGTTTTTAAATGTAAAACTTTCTATCTTTCTATGTCTATCCCTCTCTTTCTGACTCATTTCACTTAACATGATACTTTCCATGCAGTGCCATTCAATGCCTCTTTTGCAAACCACAACACCCAAAAGGAGAGAGAGAACAAAAGGGAATGCCCTGCCACAGAGGCAGGGTGGGATGGAGGGGATGGGTGGTGGGAGGGATACTGGGACACATGGTGGTGGAAATTGGGCACTGGTGGAAGGATGGGTACTTGATCATTGTATAACTGAAACCCAAGCACAAAAATTTTAAGTCTACAACTGTACCTCATGGTGTTTCACTAATAAAATTTTTTAAAAAATAAAATAAATAAAATTTTAAAAAATTGTAAAACTGAGACGCACAATTTCAAAGTTGTTCATGATTAGGTTTCAGTCATACAATGTTCTAACACCCTTCTCTTCACCAGTACATTTCCCACCTCCAATGTCCCCAGTTTCCCTCTCCCCACCATCTCACCCCCATCTGCCTCTGTGGCAGGCACTTGTCTTCTTTCTCTTCTCTTACTCTCTTTCTCTATCTTTATTTCTGGGCAGTCTGATTTACAATACAGGTATCCATGTTTATACCTTTACCCACTTTCAGCACTCAGTGTGTGTCTTTTATTTAAAGCAAGTAGCACTGCACCATAGCACTGTCCTCCCCATTGTTCATCGATTTGCTCGAGCGGGCCCAGCAACATCTCCATCGTGAGACTTGTTGTTACTGTGTTTGGCGTATCGAATAGGTCACAGGCGGCTTGCCAGGTTTTGCCATGCAGGCAAAATACTCTTGGTAACTTGCTGGGCTCTGCAAGAGGAGCAGAGGAATCAAACTCAACCAGGGCCGGCAGCTTGCAAGGAAGACGCCCTACCGCTGTGCTATTGCTCCAGCCCAAGTATTGCCAAATAATGAATGGCATTAATTAAACTATGGACTTTGCATCAACTAGCTAAGAATTTTAACCTTCCTATTTGACAAACTGTGATGAGTTGCGTCTGTGTGAATTGCTCAAGATGTAACATCTTTGGGGCAAAGAGACAGTACAGCAGGTAAAGTACTTGGCTCGCATGTCGGTGACCTGGGTTCCACCACGGAAGCCCCTATGGTACTCTGAGCTTTGCTGTGAGTGATTCCTGAATGCACAGACAGGAGTAAGGCCTGAGCATTGTCAGGTATGGTCCTGAAATATATACATACACATATATGTATATATGTACACATATATGTGCACACACAAACGATAGCACAGCGGGTAGGGTGTTTGCCCTGCACATGGCCGATCCAGTCAGCCCAGGTTCAATTCCTCTGCCTCTCTCAGAGAGCCCGGCAAGCTGCCGAGAGTATCCCGCCCATATGCAAAGCCTGGCAAGCTACCTGTGACATATTCAATATGCCAAACACAGTAACAACAAGTCTCACAATGGAGACATTACTCGGCCCACTCAAGAAATTGATGAACAGTGGGAGGACAGTGACAGTAATATATATATATATATATATATATATATATATATATATATATATATACATTATGTCTAGGATACCAATAGTTTGAATTCTTATTAAGTTCTTATTCAAATCTTTTTCCTGGCTTTAGTTCTCACAATTTAAGGAAAATGCTTCCAAACTAGTTTTCTAAATGCTTCTTTTTGTCGCATGAAAATGACACTTACTTAGAAACTTACTTAGTTACAGTAGGTACTTTGAAAATGGTACTACTTCCAGACAACCTTTCATATTCTGAATAGCCTAAATCCCAAGCTCCTCCTTGGCCCACAACAGAGCCCCCTGTTGCTGCCTCATCTGTTGAGTCTATTATAAAATATTCCACGTCTGAAAATTTAAAATATTACGTGTCTGCCATCTAAACATAGCTCTACACTGCCTTGGTCAGCTGATTTTTGACTCTGTTCAGATTTTGATCTTTACATTTTTCTAGGGCAAATATCAGCACATATTTCTAGACACAGTCCCCAGCAACTTTGTTACAGGTCAAAGATATTTGTTTTAATTTTTCCCTTTACCATAAGCACAGTAAAAAGATTAGGATGCAGTCGTTAACCAAAATGCCAGTTCTTTGCCTTATCAGAACTTTAAGATCAGGTATAAGATTAAATCTAATTTAATCTTATTTAAGGTTGAATTCAAGTTGGATATAACTTAATTTGACACCTAACTTTATTCTGGTGACCAAGTACAAGCACAGTTAAAGAATAATTACTTCAAACTCTGTATCCATTCTACTCTAGTTGAGGCTAGAATCATTTGACCTAGAAGTATCATTTTCCTATACCCTTCAAACTCTAATGCAGACACAGATGTCTAGTCTGGCTCTTCTGCCAAACCAGAGAATAGAATAGGCGTGCAAATGAGTATGCATTTGTAATTAAATTTCCTCCTACGATCATTAAGTATATTTTACCTATACCATTCTAAAATGCTATAATATCTCAAGGGATTACTATCCAAGAATTAACCTGTTACATTGGAGAAATGTTTTAGATTTGTATTTTTCTGCTTACCAGAATCTTTTCTCACTGTTATTTTCTAAGGGGACTATAAAATTTATTGGTCAAAATCCAGACATTACTTAGCTTTTACACAGGCTTTAGAAATTTCTAAGTTCTGGTTTTAATTATAATCAAGCTTTTCTTATCGAATTTTAAATTCAAAATAAGACAAGAAGAAGAGACAACTCAGAGAGGAAAAACTGAAACAAGAATAAAATTAACAATAGATCATGCCTGATAATGAATATCACTGGGGAAAATTTAAATAATCTCCTATAATAAACAAAATAGTTCGGGTGGCGAAAATCACTAGTTTGATTTTCACATAGTAAATAGATTGAACTAGGAGGATTGTCTGAATTGAGAGCTGTAAAAGATATTAAGGTATGTTTAACCCTAACCCACCTACATAAGTGAATCAACCATACATTTTATTAGGAAGTAGCTATCTTTATATTTCTAGGAGATACTACAATGAGCGTACTAGCACAATGATTTAAAAACTATGGACAAAGTTATTCCCCACTTGGTCAAAAGGAAAAAAGAAAACAGATTATCAGTATTCTGACTGCATCCCAGATTAAGAGATTTCACTTTCTATAGCAAACATCTCACTCATTAAACACCAGAAAGTGAACCTGTACTGTGAATTCCTTTTATCAATAAGAACACTTGAAAGCTGGACAAGAAAGCAATCATTTAAGTTGGACTGATTATAAGAACCACTTAACTTTTGGAGATTCTAAAGTGCTATGTCCAGTTTCTTATTCTAGTTTTTGTTCCATATTGCTGTCTTTAGGTAGTTGTGTTGTGTGTTGTTTTTATATTGTTTTTGTTCCCAACTTTCTCTGAAAAAGGAGGTCTGGATTTGTGTCATTTCTCCTCCAAGTCTACATTCTATCCATAGTTTTCTACAACCGGCCATAGGCTTGTATATGTTCGGCATATAATTCCTACCACAAGGAAAGTGTTGAAGTTGTGCTAAATCATTCTTACCCACAAATTACACGTTTGAGATGACCAACCTGGGCTTTCGTCATCTCCAAATCTTTTGGTAGATGGTCTATGCTCTGAGTTAGCTCATTTATCTAGATAGAAAGCAACCCAGTTCTCCAAAATATAAATCACAAACTGAACCTGTGGCTTTGATGCTTAGAATTCTCTAGTTACCAGACCTGGTTTCTTCTATCAATTGCTGTTAACTTTTTATATGCAATTTTTGCCATACTTTTTTTAATTAATAATTTTCAGCATGACTTAAGTTTTGATGATGAGTTATTCTTGAAAGGCATAATATAATTAGCCTCACTCATTCTATATAAACTGTTGAAAGCCAGGCATAGAAACATAGCACCGAGGATAAGGCACTTACCTCGCATGTCCTGACCATGGTTCCATGCCTAGCTCCATATGGCCGTCAGGGTATCACCAGGAATATTCTCTGAGCATGGAACAAGGAGTCAGTCCTGAGCACTGCCAGATAGGGCCCCAAAATCACCCAAATAATAAATAAAACATTTATTATTGTACCATTGTAGTTTCACTGGTAGGAAAATGTCATTAGTTGAGTGGATACAAAAGAACTTGAACCTCCTAGAGTTTATTCATCGAAGACTCTGGTACCTTTATCATAAGTCATAATTGCAAATTGTTCCTCTAGGAATGAATGTTATCTGCCAGGCTTTCACATTCACATTGTCCACTTACTCTGCTCCATGTATTACTTTCCTTATGCCACTGTAATTACCTCTTTTAAGTAGCACTGTAGCACTGTGCTCCTGTTGTTCATCAATTTGCTCCAGCGGGCCCAGTAACATCTTCATTGTGAGACTTGTTGTTATTGTGTTTGGCATATTGAATATGTCATGGGTAGCTTCCCAGGCTTTGCTGTGCAGGCAAGATCCTCTCAGTAGCTTGCCGGGCTCTCTGAGGGGGGGGGGGGGGGGGGCAGAGGAATCGAACCCAAGTTGACTGGGCCAGACACGTGCAAGGCAAACGCCCTACCGCCATTCTATCAACACAATTATCTTACAATCAATTCAGTGCTCAAAACTGAGTCTCATTGAGCTAAAATCAAGGCATCAAAAAACTGTGTTGCTTCTAAAGGTTCTAGAAAATCTGTCTCCTGAATTTTTGCAGATGCAGCCACTTATGTCTCTTGGCTTGCAGTTTCCTTCCATCTATGAAGACAGAGGTCATAATCTTGCAACCCTTATGTTCTGTCACTCTATATTTGCAATCCCTACTTTCCAGACTCTAACTCCTTTGTGGAACACTTCCTGAGTTACTGTATGATTTTAATGGCCTTATCTCATAATCCAGGGATAATCTCTATTTTAGAGTTACAAGATTAGCGATTTTAATTGCAGCTGAAAACTTAATTCCTTGTTGCTATGGAAATCCATGGGTATTCAGGAAATCCAGAGACTCGATTGAATAGCATTGAAGTAACCCCTACTTCTAGATTTTCTTTGCAAACTGTTCTAAGCTAGGTTTTAATACTCATTTAGCCTCAAAGATGTTAAAACTGAAAACAACAACAACAAAAGCCAGAAAAAGCAGGGATTTGTTTGCCACTGATTAACCAACCATTGCAGATTAGTATCTACTCCATTTTGCAAAGTCTCTGCATTAAATTTAGTCTTTATTATCCTCCTCAAGAAACGAAGAGGCTATAAATGATGTTGATACTTTATGATATGATAAATTGCCATATTAATTTCAAAGTAGAGGGTTCTGGTAGCTTCTCAAACTTGGTAGAGGTGAAGGCATATGGCAAGAGGCACAAGAAGTTGTCTAGAAAGCCCCAACCCCTTCCTCCATATCTCACCCTACACACCCTTTCTATGGAGAACATACCCCTTTATAATAAGCTAGTAAACAGTAAATAAAAAATGGTGATGAGTTCTGTGAACTACTCTTAGCACACTGATCAAACTCAGGGAGAGTTGTAAGAACTTTGTATTAAAATTAGGTAGAAGTTACAAGAAATCTGAGAACCTTCTACAAGGTATTAGTGTCTGAAGCGGAGTTAAATTGCTTAAATTGAACTTAATTTTAAGACACCCTGCTAACAATGTGAAAGATTTCTTGGTATAAGGGAAAAACCCTACACACTCATTGACAAGAATATTAAAGTGAAACTGGTCATGTGAATGATCAAGGAGGTATACCAGATGAGGAAACACTCAAGCTTCCCAAATACACTCATGTTAAGAGTAAGATATTGCAGAGGCCACAGCCATAGTACTGCAGGTAGAGTACTTGCCTTATTCGTGGCTAACCCTGGTTCAATCCCTGCTACCCCATATGGTCTCCTGAGTCTGTCAGTAGTGATCCCTGAGGGCAAGCCAGAAATAAACCCTGAATACTAGCAGTTGTGCCCCCACCCCCCAGAAAATATAAAGATATTGTTTGGAAAGGTGAAACACCCTAAGACTTGGCCAGATATAGATAAATATGATCTTGAACATCTGAACTTCCACTGAAGGATTGCCAAGCAATTTATTGCTTGTTCTCCTCAGGACCAGTCCCTAACACTCCTCAAAGCTTCTTCTTCTTCTTTTTTTATTTAATCATCACGAGGTAAGCAGTTACAAAGTTGTTCATGATTAGGTTTCAGTCATACAATGTTCCAATACCCATCCCTTCACCCTTCATTTCCTTATAGCTTCTTGATCCAAAGTATGCAGTTATACCAGATGTAGGGAACATTAATTCAATTGTAAAAATTTGCAATAAATAAATATTTGTGGGGATATGACAAGTATGTCAAAGCACAGAGTGTATGCTTTTCTAATAAAACTTTTTAAAAGTCTTATTCCAGAAGTGTCAAGTTTATGGGGCTGGAGAGATAGTACAGGGGTTAAGGCAGTCGCCCTGCATTCGGATGATTCCAGTTCAATCCCAGGTACTGCCTACAGTCCTCCATCATAACCAGGACTGATTCCTGAACACAGAGCCACAAGTAAGCCCTCCACACCACTGGACAGAGTGCCCCCAAACAAAGAGATTAGCGAGAAGACCGCATTATTTCATAGATGGTCTCAATATTCAAATACTTTGTAATATGTGCAAAAGTAGTTAAAACTTGAAGATGGGTTCTTTCAAGCAGGGGTTAAAAGCAATATCCCTGGAATATTATATAAAGATTGAAAATTTTATGTGATCTAAAATAACAAAATAGGGGACTAAAGCCCAATAGTGGCCGAGATTAGTACTAGGAGGTTTGGCTTGGAGGCCAGCCACACATGCTAGGGCGAAAGGGAGCTCAGATAGAGAAGGGAGCACCAAATAAAAGGTGTTGGGAGGATCCTCTCAGGATGGGAGAATCATGCTAAAAGTAGACTATAGACAAAACATGATTGCCACTCAACGCAATCATGCATTGATTTGCAAACCACAATACCCAAAAGGAGAGAGAGAACAAAAAGGAATGCCCAGCCACAGAGGCAGGGTGGGATGTGAGGGATGGGGGTTGGTAGGGATACTGGGACCCATGGTGGTGGAAAATGGGCACTGGTGGAGGAATGGGTATTTGATCGTTATATAATGGAAATCCAAGCACAAAAATTTGTAAGTCTACAACTGTACTTCATAGTGTTTCACTAATAAAAATTAAAAGAAAAATAAAATGGTTTTTCTTCAAAAAAATAATGAAAAACAAAAAAGAGAAAATTTTATGTGATCAAGCATGGTATTTCTCTAAAAAGAACTGATGGAAAAAAGCCTTCAGATGGTGAAAGTCACCCTTACATCTAAACAGGTTTCTCTGAAAGAATGTGAATGTTTGAGAGAAGTTTAGGCTCAGAGCTGAGCAAAGAGTGTCTATGCCAGCAGTGTGCCTTTGCTTCTTAGTATAGCCTGAAAGAAAGCACTGGAACACCCTCTGTAGGGGTCACTCTCCCTTTGACTCTTCAATAGGAAAAGATAAGGGCAGTTCCAAAGAGCAGGTTAACCTTCAACCCCCAATGCATCCCTAGACTGGCCAGAAACACAGGCGGTCTTTTGAAGGGAGAAAAAGACTTTGCCTCTTCTCATTGTATCTATCTTAAAGCTAACCTAGACCAAATTTTGAGAAATTGTCAACTCCATGATTCCATTATTTAAATTCCAATTATAAAGGCAGACCCTATAATATATAGAGAAATGTCACTCCCCGCCCAAGGCTACATTAGAAACCATTGTCTTTGGCAGAACTAGAACCCAAGCTTCTGCTCTTATTATGAATAGACACACTCAAATCTGTCATATTCTTTCAATCACCTAAAACAGCCTTTTCCTACTTAAATAATACATAGATTTTAAAGGGTAAATGCTTCCCCATCTAGAATCTCATTTTCCATAGCTTATAAGCCAGAGTGCTCCCCGTAGTCTCAAAAGTAATGAGAAAAACATCTTCGAATCATGATAGCATGAGTTTAATGTCTTCTAAAAGAAGGATGCTTTATGCAAAAGGCAGGTGCACCGGTGTGACGAGGTGGCTGTCCCATATTGAGGTGCCATATATTTCACAGTTAGGCTCTGTGTGCAGAAATAAACAGCCAGATGGCAAACAAACTTACTTTTTACTGCTTCATTTTATTTGTTTCAAAATAGTCAGAGCCACAAATCCAGAATATTAACAATGCTCCATCTGGAGAAAGGTAAGTTTTGGAGTCCCAGATTCAGCATGTAAGTGTTGTCACAGAATTTCAGAACTTCATCTGAATCAAAACTTAGAGCAGGCTTTCTGTCAACCCAATTCTAATGCTATGCTCGTGACTGAATTTAAAGAGTTCCCAACACAGGGACATTCATAGATATGGAAATATTAAAATGTGTGCATCCCTGTTTACTGTTTGAATAGTGTTTATTCATTAAAGCTTAATAGGTTAATATTTCTTTGCCTATATCTTGCAACTGAGAAAATGACTGTACAAAGACTTGTGGAGGTGTGTCTCATCTGCATTTACAAAGAGCAGAAAGTAATAGACTACTAGTCTCAGAAGTTAGTCTATGCCATGTTTACTGAGAGTTGTAGAAAAACAAAGACAGCCCCTCTACCAGATGGGATATGCAATAGAAATCACCATTTTCTCATTTTAAGGATGAGAAGACTAAGATGAGTGGCTATGCTTCTTGCCAAAGGTCATATAATTATAAATCAGAATGTTAACCAGGTGTTTTAAAATAGATTAAAAATGAGTATCTTTAAAGATTTTGTGAATCTGAGAAAGATATTTTCATCAGAAATGATAATGATTCACCACAGATATAGCACTATCAGATAATCTTATCCAAATCTCAAACAACTAAAAAGAGGAACTGTTGGGAATGTTATTGGCAATTATCTCTAAGGTTCAAAATACTTTGAAATGTAAGACTAGAAGTTTAATAAAAGTGACAGATCTTTCAAATAATTGATAAATATGGTTTTAAGGATGCGATTTACTCAGTTAAAAAAATAAAAACGCATGATCACAAAAATGAATGAAGATTGCCTGAAATGCAAACGCAGTGGCTGATACCCCTTTATCTCTACCACTTTGCTATTTTGTCTTCTCCCACCACTGACATATGCCTCCCCAGTGAGGAAAGAAATGATAAGAAAAACATCGGTAAGTTCAGGAAATCTGCATTTAATTTACGTCCTAAGGAAAGAAAATAACAAGCTTATAACTAGGAAATTAAGACAAATGCCCCATGGAGTGGGTGTGTTTAAAAAAAAGATCCAAGCACTGGAGCAAAAATGCAGATGGCAAGGTGTTTGCCTGTCATGAAGCAGACCCAGGTTCAATTGTTGGCACCATATGCAGTCCCCTGAACAGCACCAGTAGTGAGTTCTAAGCATTAACCCCCAACACATCTGGGTGTGGCACCCCTAAAACAAAACATAACAACAAAAATTTCAAAGAAAGGGAGATCCATTAAAATGGCACAAAACACCCACCAGTGTTTATAAAGGTATCAAAGATACTTGTCACTGTCATCCTGTTATTCATCGAGTTACTCAAGTGGGCACCAGTAAGGTCTGCATTCATCCTTGCCCTGAGATTTTAGCAGCCTCTCCTTACTCATCCTTCCCAACGGTGCCACATTGGAGGCTCTTTCAAGGATTAGGGTAATAAGACACATCATCGTTACTGTTTTTGGTATATAGAATACACCACGAGAGCTTGGCAGGCTCTGCCATGAGGGCAGGATACTCTCGGTAGCTTGCTGGGTTCTCCGAGAAGGAGAACTAGACCATAAGAGGTTGCATGGCCACATATGTGGCTGCATGCTTCCGGGAGCTTTTTTTTTTTTTAGTCTCTGGATCTTAGCCATTGATGGAATTTCATGGCGCCAGGGGCAGTTTGTGGGTGTAACCACCTAGCTATTGGAAAATGGTGAATCTGGATGAAGGAGGCCCAGTTCCGATCTGAACAGGCTTGGAGATCTCAGCCCCAGGACTTATGAACCTGGGTTCCTCTGCCAGTTCCTTCATATGCATGAAGCTCATCCAAGCATGTGGAGAGTGCTCTTGAGTATGGCTGTGGCTGGGTACCAGAGGTCTTCGGCTGCCAGGGCTCTGCTCGAGACGGGGAGGGAAACTCAACCTGCCCCCATCTGAGGGACCCTGGTGAAGACAGCCTGGTGTGCGGGCAGGAGACTCTGTCAAAAATACTTAAAGCCTCATAATTCTGTGGATTTCAAGGGCTGTAAAAAGTTGTTTTGGGAACTGTGCTGAGCATGGCAACGTTTATTTGCCAGGATAAAAGCAGAAAAAATGAAATAATTGAACAAAGATAAGTGTTAAAATTTCAAAACTAAGGCTATAAAATTTATATTGCAATATTACTGAAGCACTATAGCACTGTCCTCCTGTTGTTCATTGATTTGCTTGAGAAGGTAACGTCTCCATTGTGAGACTTGTTGTTACTGTTTTTGGCATATTGAATACGTCATAGGGAGCTTGCCATGCTCTGCCATGTGGGCAGGGTACACTCAGTAGCTTGCCAGGATCTCTGAGAGGGATGGAGGAATTGCACCCAGGTCAGCTGTGTGTAAGGCAAACGCCCTGCCTGCTATGCTATCACTCCAGCCCATTTGACTATGTATAATAATTAAATGTGATCTCTCTCATAACAAAGTCATTTCAAAGTTGATAACATTTATAAGGGCCATAGCTTATTTCAAAGAATATAGTCTTTCTAAGAAAAAGGCAGTGGAAATAAAAGTTCCCTAAATAGATATGGTTCCTAAGCTAAGGGCATGCTTTTCACGCTAAATGCCCAGGTTGGATGCCTGACACTGCAAAGCACCCCAATTATGGCTAGCTGTGCTCCTCTCCAACCTGCCCTCACAGTAAAAAAAAATATGGTTGGTTAAGCAAATATACATGTACACACATACATGAGTACTTAACAGATTGGTGAGTGTGGAAGCACACAAGATTTGGTTTCTAATGGTTATCAGTTAGCAATTATTATGAATTAAGATATTAATTTTAACATTGCAAAATAAATAGGAGAACAAACAAAAGGATGTCTATGGAAAACTATAAGTTAAAATGAAATGTTTGCAATTTTGAATAGGTAGTAGCAATTCTGGAAACAATATCATTGCTGAGTGATTTCAGCAAAATTTTGGAAGTGTTTAAGTTTAACTGCAGAAAGATAACACGACCTCTGTACAGTAGGAAAATAAAAGGAAATAAAAAGTAAGCTGAAATTTTTAACTTACTTCAAATACATGAAAAATATATTTTATAATTGCTTTTGGTTCATTGATTCTGACCTTTTTCAGTCATTGATAATCACATATAGTTACCACATTCACTTTGTTCTATCGTCAATACCTTTACTCTCATTATATTTCCTGATCATTTTATCCATAACCTTGAAAGTGATTTCAAGGTTGTCCTTTATATTACCTATTCTAATAATACTGTAAACCTTTATAAAGTTTTTACAGCTCTAATATAGAATTCAATTCTATTTATTTTTTCACTCAATTTGTAATCTCCTAATATAGATTTTAATTCAACTATTTATTTTTTCACTCACTTGATTTATCATAGAACATTCTCTCTATCTTAGCTAATTGCCTAATTTGCTTTTATGATTTAGACTGGTATAGATTTGATGATATTTTTACCACACACCTTAAGAAAAATATTCTTGTGAAATGTCTCCTTAAGATCATACAGGGTTTCCCCCCACTCATCCCTCCCAGAGTAAGTCTTTGTTCCATTCTTCTAGTTGCTAATAACTGAGGTGAAACTTTACCAAATCCACTTCACATGTATTGATATTGTAATGACCCTGGCTAATTCAGAGGTAGGGGCAGTCAAGACTGATCAAAGTCAGCCACTTATTTACAAAACAAACAAACGCTAATAAACACACACACTGCATCAATAGATACAATTTGGCAATCCCAAGGGAGCTCACCTGAATTAAAATCAACAGGTGGTACTGATTAAATATCACTGTAAGCAGCATAAGTACAGAATTGAATGAGCAATCTGAGATGCCTTTCATATTCCACATCTGTGGTCTCAAAGCCTGGTTTTGGTCTTGACAAAAGTCTAGAGATAAAGTTATGGCAGGATCTCTTTGGACCAAGCACCACCACTCCACATGCCAATTACTTGACATTGTGGAGGGTTATTCATCTCCTTATTTATTGAATCAAATAGCATGGTTTATTGCACCAGAGACTTTGCTGAGTAATTAATATTGTAAGTATATGTGATCGACGGGGCTGGAGCGACAGCACAGTGGTAGGGCATTTGCCTTGCACGCAGCCAACATGGCCAACCCGAGTTCGATTCCTCCGCCCCTCTCAGAGAGAATATCTCGCCCGCAGGGTAGAGCCTAGCAAGCTACCAGTGATGTATTCGATATGCCAAACACAGTAACAACAAAGTCTCCAATGGAGACGTTACTGGGCCCGCTCGAGCAAATCGATGAACAACGGGAGGACAGTGACAGGACAGATGTGATTGACATGAGCAGAACCTCTCTCCCTCAAGGGAGTTAGTTCTCCTGAGATCCAGACCTCACTGGAGACTCTGCATTTTCACTGGTTAGTCCTTTGCTTGCCCAGTAGCTGTCGAAGTGTTTATTTAGTGCTCTGCTTGCTGCTGTTCATTGACCTTCTCTGTACTGAAAGTCTCTTGTCCTCTCAAGAGCAGAGCACAGAATACTTCTATTAGCATATGTGTCTCTGCTTCTGTTTATTTTTAAACTATGTTTGAATATATGAAAACTTGAAACTTTTTCTAGAGCTTTGATCATTTCCTCTGCTTCACTGAACCTAAGATTTCCAGAATATCATGCCACGAAACCACATTTTATAATTTTCAGCCTCTGACAGAATAGTCTCTGGCAGAATACATGAGCCAGTACTGACTGCCCCTGAGAGTGACATTTTAATGACATAGAGCGAAAGTTTAAAACTAGATACACATAGAAGGGTTTCAACTGAGTTAGTTTGTGGTTATTTTCCTTCCAAGTTACATGAATAAATCAACTACAGATACACTAAATCAGAACTGTCAGTGAAAAAGCAAGAAAGCGCAAACATTTTTTCCCATCCTCAGAGATATTGATCCCATCTTTTGGTAAAAAACTGTATTGAATAGAGAAATATCTCTATTTTCAACTGATGTAAGTTCTGATTCTCTGAAGTAAACAATGAAGGAGATAATAAGAAGACAAGTAAACAGTGAAGAAGACAATAAGTCACATTTATTATGATAGGAAATTTTGTCCTATCAGAGTTCAAGGAGATTTTGCTCTGCTTCCATTTGATCTAGTAGGGATCTCTAAGTTTACTTCTATATTTTAATACTAAATTGTGTGTAAATCTTAATAATAATTGCTCCTGCCTTTTCCTTTTTAAAAATAGATAAGTAGATTTCATGTTTGCTTTGATTTTTTGTTTGTTTTTTTGTTTGTTTAGGGTCACAACTGGTAGTGATTAGGGATGATTATTCCCAGTAGTATTTGCGACATCATGCAGTGCCAGGATTGAACCTGGGACTTCCATATAAAAATCATGGAAAAAGCAGTCTTCTGAGGCATCTCCATATCTCTCATAAGTAACTTTAATAAAAGCATACAATTTTTCCAGAATTTCCTGATATATTTTGAGACAGAATTCCTAAAACTTTTTATTTTTTAATAGATAGATTTTAATAGTTTGTGATTAGAAAATTCAATTGAAATAACATGTGACTTGATGTATGTAATAAAATGAATATTTTTCCATTAAATATTATTTTACACTCTCTCAAACTACATATATGAACTTGGACATTTACGATGATTTTGACAGTCATTTCTATATTTACTCCTCATTAATAGGTACACCACTACTTTAATATTGATGGCATTAGAGGGTAATAACCTCTGGCTTGTTGTTTTCTTGTTTCTAATTAAAGCATTTAAAAATATTGGCTGAGTTGCAAACGGTTTGATTTTCCAACATAAACCCGGGGTTGTCCCACTTCATATTTCGAGGTGAGAAGTGTGAGTGGTAACCAAAATGCAAAATTCCTTTCATTTCCTGCCAAAGTTTAGATTCTATTTTTGCCAAAGTGGCAGGGAAGCACATTATACAGGATATGCCTCCCTGGTTGTTAGTTCCCCTGCCAGTTTCATGCTCGCGCCATGGATATGAGACAGCAGATGGACTCCCCAAGTTAGCACTTGGATTCAAGAGGTGTTTAGAGGACTGTGGTGGTAAGTGCAAGTCCTTAATGAGAAATTATAATGGAGGGGGAAAGGAAAGGAACCTATTAAATTGTGAAACGAAACAGTGCACTTGAATTATTCAGCAAGCATCTTTTAATGTCTGCTTCCAATACTGGATTTGAGATAAAAGAACTTTGAATAGGCATCTCAAATCCAATAGTGAATCGTTAGACCTCATCTTACTTGTCAACATTTGGCATAGTTTATTAATCTCTCGACAAAACTTTCTTCACACTTGTATGGAATAGTATGAAGATTTGTTTCTTCTGTCTCACAAGTTGCTACATATGCATATTCTTTCTTGAATGTTTTCTGATCTTCTTAAATTCTAAATTTTGGAAACTCTAGATCTCAGATTTTATACCTGTTTTCCTAGGTGATTGCAATTTAGTTTCATGACTTCAAGGCCAATTATACATCAATTATTACAAGGTTTAGCAAGTTCAAATAATTTATATAAACTAAAAATTTGAGTTTTTAAAATATTTTAAAATGATCACTTGGAATTTTATTATCTCAAAAATATTGAATATAGGGGCTAGAGCGATAGCACAGAGGGTAGGGCATTTGCCTTGCATGCAGCTGACAAGGGTTCAATTCCCAGCATTCCATATAGTTACTCCACTGCCAGGAGTAATTCCTGAATGCAGAGTCAGGAGTAACCCCTGTGCATCACCGATGTGACCCAAATATAATATAAGATTTATTCCTAATACCCCACCTCCTTATTTTTTCTTTCCCTATAGTACATGACACTGTAATTGTATCCAACCCAGGTATGTACCTGGCCTTGTAAAAAATTAGAAAATTTGATACTTTATATGAGCTAGCTATTTTAAGACACTATACAAGAGAGACTTCATTTGATAGTGGGTTTTTATTTTAGCAACACATACGTTTAGAAAATAATTGTGTACTTGAAATATTTGACAACTGCCCCCGGCGTCATGTAATCGCATCAACAGCCAAAACCCAGAGACTATAAAATCCAGCTCCCAGAAGAGAACAGCACAGAGTCTCCTGCCCCCATGCCTGGCTGTCCTCACCAAGGCCCATTGGAGGAGCGCGGGTTGAGTTTCCCTCCCCGCCCCAAGCAGAGCCCCGACAGCTGAAGACCTCTGGAACCAGCCACAGCCATGCTTAAGACCACTCTCCACACGTTCTGATGAGCCTCACACATGAAGGAACTGGCAGAGGAACCCAGGTGTGTAGGACCCGGGACGTAGATCTCCAAGCCTGCTTGGATTGGGACTGGGCTTCCTCCACCCAGATCCCCCGCCTTCCAGTATGTAGGCATTACACCCACCAACTGCCCCTGGCGCCTGTGTAATCCTATCAACGGCCAAGACCCAGAGACTATAAAAACCAGCTCCGGAAGTGCGCAGCTGCATTTGCAGCCGCACAACATCTTATTATCTAGTTCTTACTCCAGAGAACCTGGAAGGCTACCGAAAGTATCCTGCCCGCATGGCAGAGTCAGGCAAACTTCCCGTGGCATGTTCAATATGCCAAAACCCAGTAATAATGATGGGTCTCATTCTCCTGACCCTCAAAGAGCCTCGAATGTAGAACTTTCTAAAATCTTAGGGCTAGAACGATGAGACGTTACTGGTGCCTGCTTGAGGAAATTGATGAACAACAGGATGACGGTGATACGGTGACATTTCATATATTCAATGTATCCAATAAAGGTTAGGCAAAGAGAAATCCTGTGATGTGGAAGAAAGCATCAGAAATTACTTTCAGGGGCTAGAGAAAATGTACAGCAGGTTGGGTACTTGCATTGCACACAGTCT
This sequence comes from Sorex fumeus, assembly GCF_029834395.1. NCBI lineage: Eukaryota > Metazoa > Chordata > Mammalia > Eulipotyphla > Soricidae > Sorex > Sorex fumeus. The sequence continues at coordinate 3,258,403 of NW_026606157.1, forward strand.
ACTCTGGTTTGATCTCTGGCACCACGTATTCCCCTTCAGCCTCTAGGTGTGAACCCTGAGCTCAGAGCCAGGAGGAAGCACCGATCACTGCCAGTAGTGACCCAATAACAAACAACAATAGCAATACCTAAATCAATTTGAAACTACCCTCAATGATTCCTTCTTGAACTCACAACTTGATCTATTTGCTTATTACATTGAATATGACTAATAAAATCACTATGATTTTGGCAAAATTAGGATGTTTATGTTTTCATGCTATGTTAAAAAGAGCTCATTATGCCACCTCTCCTCTCCTCTGAAAAACTTTCTCTGGGGTAAGTATCATCAAAGATATAAAAATTCTTAAGGAGTCTAAGGAAAATTCCAGGTGAGAGGAGTCTGAAATTTCGAACCAAAGCCTAAATGGATGATCCAATTTTGTCTGTTTGGGGGTCACACCTAGTGGTACTCAGGGATTACTCCAATCCCTGCACTCAGTGATCTTCCTGCTGGTGCTTGAGGGACCTTGTGGAATGCCAGGAATAGAATCTAGGTCAGCTGTGTGGAAGGCAAGTGCCCTACCCACTGTACTATTGCTTTAATCCCCTGATGATTCCAATTTGAATCACGTATTCCGGTCCACCTTGTAAATTCAGAGAACGGCAAAGTACTCTGAAGTCACCCAGTATTCTAAAGTACTGGGTGACTCAGTACAGGAGAAACTCCAAGCTAAAACCCAGGGTTCTTACCTAATTCCTGATCCACCTAAAATGTATACAAAAATGAATTATAATAGGTATCTCCATTTGGGAATAATATTTTTCTCAGCAGTGAATAACTGATACAGAACTGGGAGACTGAACATGGAGAGCTATTATACAAACAATATATGGAGAAAAACTGAAAGGACTCCGACGGCATTAAGCAGAATCCTAGAGTGCCTTGGACAGGGGTCGACGGACTCTAAATCAGGTCACACCAGGGCTTGCTGAAAACACATGTCACTTGTGTTCTGCTTTTCTCTTGAGAACTTTATGATGAACAAACACAGGTTACAAAGGATAAAAGAATCAGGGAAGTCCACTTACTGCCAGAAAAATTCAAGTGTCCAACATTAACTTTTTCTTTAAAAAGTTAAAATATTTATTTCATTTTAAATATATTATGTTAAACTTACAATAATTTATAATTTATAAATTACAAAAATTAAAAATTTATAGTAATTTTTTAAATTATTAAAATTTATTTTTAAAATGGCAGAGCCTGACAAGCTCCTGTGGCATATTTGATATGCCAAAAGCAGTATCAATGATGTGTCTCATTCCCCTGACCCTGAAAGAGTCTCCAATATGACAACGTTGGGAAGGACGAGTAAGGAGAGGCTGCTAAAATCTCAGGGATATGAAGAATGCAGACATTACTGGTGCCCACTTGAGCAAATCAATGAATAAAGGGATGACAGTGATACAATGATTTTAATAATATTATTTTTTAAAAAAATATTTTACCTATTTTTCTTTAGGGTTAACCTTCCAATTTTATTTTTTAAATTAAAAATTCCTTTTAACTCACCATGAGACAATTACAAAGTTGTCCATGATTGGGTTTCAGTCATATAATGCTCCAATATCCATCCCTTCAACAGTGTACATTTCCCACATCAATGTCCCCAATTTCTTTCCTTCCACCCGCACCTATCCCCAGTCAGCCTCTATGGCAGACACTTTTTCTTTTCTTTCCCCCTCTCTCTTTCTCTCTCTCTGTCTATCTCCTAAGTATGGGTTTTCACCTTATAATTAACCTATACATTAAAATTATACTAATAGTATTTAGTTAATAGGTAAAAATAATTTATAATTAATTACATTTGGATTTCAATTTAGTGATATATCTACAAAGTATTCTTGATACTCCATTTATTTTCCCATTCAGTGATATACTTGCAGTCCAATTTCTGACTTTCAAGTATGCAAGTTATAAATTTAAGGCACTTTGGAATCCTAGTTTTCCACTTCATTGCCTTTCTGTTATTTGTTCTTTCCTTTTCTTAAAACAGAGGACTTTCTACTAGGTTACAGTCAGCTACACTTGCTCTCTGATTGAATTTGACATTTTGTAGATGAAAAAGTGCAAGGCATTAATTTGTAGCAATTACTAATACTCTGCTATGTCTGGAACTTAAATACCTCCTAAGCCTATTTGAGCTCTAAGATTGTTTGGAATAGGTTTTCCTTTCTGTTCTTTGTTGAAATGTGGAGTTGGCCACCGAATACGCATGGAGCTTAGTGTTCAAAATAAGGCAAAATAAGATTCTTTTTCAAAATAATGTAGCATCTGTGAGAAGGTGCTGTTTCTCCACTAATTTGTTCGTTAAATTCCAACCTTTCCAACCTTCATATAATTCTCTACTTAATAAGACATCAGGATTTTAGGATTACCATCCCTGCACGCAAGGAATAGAAAACTATGCAGCTCTGAGAGACTGAATGTGGTGCCAAAGATCAAACCCATGTTGGCCACATGCAAAGATAGTTCCTTACCTTCTATACTATCCCTCTGGCCCTGGGGAATACACTTCATTACAGTTGCAGCAAATGCGTTTTATAATACAACTAAATCTTAAGTAGAAGAAGACAGTTACATCACCTCTCCAAATTTGTGTTTCTTTAGAGGGAAGAAAGCTTCCTCCCCTAATTCCTCATGTCACTTTAGACACCTAAATAACTTTTTAAATTTCATTTTGTTTTGCTCCATTTTACTTTTATTGGAGAAAATCTGTCCCACATATCATGTATTTTTTTCTTATATTTGCTCAATTTTCTATCTATATACTTGAATTACATGAATGTTATACATTTCTAATTGGCCTACAGAGGTCAAAGTTAATCTTCTGTTTTGTCATCATTTTTTTCTCTGTGATTTTCTTTGGTAAGTCTCAAGCTCATAGAATATTACTTTTGTTATATTAAGTCTACTGCTAAGACCTGTGAAATAATTTTTAATGCAAATATTATTATCATTATTATTATCATTATTATGTTACCTAGAATTCAGATATGGTTGCTTTATTCAAGTTTTCTATTGAAAACTATTTATCTGTTTTGTCCAACAAATCTCCCTTTCTCTCTCTCTCTGTCTCTCTCCCTCTCTCTCTATATATATATATACACATATATATGTATAAATGTTCTTAATATAGAACATAGTTTAGAACTTTATATAGATAACAGTTCTGTATATAAAGTTATATGTATATATATCCTTTATATAAAATAGTACATCTTGTGAATTTTAACATTTGAATCCATGAGAAAATCTGCTTTTGTTATTTTTTTCTTAATGATTTATTTGCACATCTTGTTTATTTTTTAATTTATTACAGTGGATAATAATGTTTTAGACTCAATTATATTATTGTGCTGAGATAACTATGTTTTCAATAGTAGAAATTTATGGTGGATAAATTTACATTTATAAATTTTATATTTTTAAATGGTGGAAATTTGCATTGAACCTACTGAGACTTAATATTAAGATTCTTGCGAGAATACCTGTTTTAATTTTTCTTTGTCTGAGGCAGTGACCTTATTTCTGCTTCATAGTCCATGGGTTGTTGGCTTCTCAACTGAATTCTCTTCCCAAGAGCAATCTACCATTTCTAGTGGAACTTCTATATCTTTGTTTGAATTCTTGGTTCAAGTTGAGTGAGACATATTCAAGCAAGGTTTGACTCTCAAAATCATATCCTAGAGTTCGCAATTCTGCCAAGAATGGGCTAATTTCCCAGCTGTATGAGGCTTGTCTTTGCCCCTTCTGTGATATTCCAACTCAGAAATTTTAGCAGTCTCAAATTTTAATCTCTGTCTTCTACCTACAGATACTTTTACTTCCTATGTGGGTTCTATTTCCCCACTTTGCAGAATTGAAAAAGCACCCCCCTTCATGTAGTCACTAATTTTGACCCTGTGCAAAATATTTAATTTGTCAAATCCCATTTTCATCATATATCTAGTGGCAGAGAATAGAAATATATTTATAAATTTCCTATTTTTAGTTATGTGACATCTATGAATAAAGATTCTCTCTTCATCTTTACTCACAAAAATATTTTTATCCGTACATTTTGATTAACAGATGTGCTTACAACTATATGACTATGACAATCATAGTCAAATTAAATATATAATTCAGTTTTATATTCTCTGAATGATAGATGGCTCATTAAAGAAATTTCTTCCAGAATTAATGTCTCAGTATATGTTTTATAATTTGAAATAGATATCATGCCATGGGACATAAATTTACTCATTGTTGATAATACATTATCATTTGTTATTTACTCTTAAAACTCAAGCATGCAGCACAATAAAATTTTAATGACATACTTTACTGTTATTGATATACTACTTATTCACTTAGATCTTTGATTACTGGTGTGGTTTTACTTTATTAAAATTTGGGTTGCCAAGAATAGCTGAGATAAGTACCAGGAGGTTTACTCTATGGTTTAGAGGCCAGCCACACATGCTTGGGGAAAAGGCACTCAGATAAAGAAGGGAGCACCAAATAAAGGGTGTTGGGAGGATCCTCCCAGGATGGGAGACGCATGCTGAAAGTAGACTATAGACTGAACATGATTGCCACTCAATGCCTCTTTTGCAAACCACAGCACCCAAAAGGAGACAGAGAACAAAAGGGAATGCCTGCCACAGTGGCAGGGTGGGACACAGGTGGGTGGAGGGGGCGGATTGAGGGGTGTGAGGAATAGTGGGATCCATAGTGGTGAAAAATGGGCACTGGTGGAGGGATGGATACTTGATCATTGTATAATTGAAACCCAAACACAAAAATTTGTAAGTCTACAACTGTACCTTATGGTGTTTCACTAATAAAAATTAAAAATATATATATTTGGGTTTCCTATTGGGTATAAAGAACTTAATCAAAATGTTCAAGAGGTATGAATATATATTCCTGAAAGTTTGTGCATTGCTAATTAATGAAAAACCAATACAAAAATTTAAAAAAATATATTTTAAGACTCTAACTTCCCCAAATAGAAACTACCTGGCTCACAACATTGTGCTATGTAGAGCACTTACATGTGTGAAATGCTCACCAACACAACAAAAAAGCAAAGATTAGATAAACATAATTGACAACTGTAAGTATCATGTGACTTTCTCTTCCTTCAAAAACTACAAAGGAAGAGAGTGGGTTTTTTTTTTCCATGAAAATGAATTAAATTGTTTTAGTTTTTGGAGCAAGACATTCTTTTTTCAATATCACTATGAAACAGAATGTTTGAATAAAAATTTTCTATATAACTAGATCAATGTGTCAATAGTATCAGCTTTACAGGAGAGTGACTTTCTATAGGATAGTAACAACAGGCTCCTAGGTTATTAGAATTACAGTGCTCATTTGGCCTGTGCCCTTTATTTGAAGAAATTGGTAAACTAAAATTCAGCTTTTGAACATGATATGCTATGAGCTTTTTGAAACTTAAATATGCCTTTTAGAATGTTGCTACTCTCTGAATTTTGTCACCTTTAAAAAGTGAAAGCAGAGTTTTCATATACAAACTGTCAGAAATGAGAGATAAAAGGAAAATCATGAAAAATTCAAAGGAAAAGGAAACAAACCTACCTAGAGAGGAACTTGGTGAAGAAGTACAAGTATGTAGAACTTTGGGTACAGGTATAAGACTTGTCTTGCACCTGGCCAGCCCATTTGATTCCAGCACTATATATGGCCCTTCTGTAAACAGCCCAGGAGTAATCCCTGGGTAGAGAGCCAGGAATAGTCCCGAGCACTGCCAGGTGTGACCCTGAAACAAAACAAACAAAAGAACAAAAAGAACTTTCCTATATAGAACTTCTCTTCAGAAACTTTGCAAGCAATAAGATAGAGAAACCTATTTAAGGGAGCTAAAGTAAAACCTCTAGCCTAGAATTCTGTATCCGAATAAACTATTTTTTTATAACTTAAGATAAAATAACGTTTCTTCGTCAAACAAAAACAGGATGAAATTGTTTTCAATAGATTGTTCTTACAGACATACTGAATTTCTTCAGAAAGAAATTATATAAGTTAGAAAAGTGAAACTACAAAATAAAATAAGAATAGAGAGATGCAATGCCAATAAAGTAAAACCTTTTACTTTTCATTTTCTTAATTTATCTTCTAGGTAACTGTTAAAAATAAAAATAGCAATAACATCAACGAGGGTAACAGACTACAGATAAGCAAACTGAATTACAGATTAAAAGAATGGAAGAAAAAATTGCAACCTATAATATCATTTGAATGGAACTGTTTTGGATGCAAGTATTTCATAACGAATAAAATTCTTAAATTTTTAATAACTATAAAAATAGGTATACTGAAAAAAGAGAGGAAATAATATATGTAACGCTCAAACTAAAAACAGCTGAACAGGAAAAAAACCCCTAAAATAGCGGTAACTATAAATAGAGGATGGTTGCACCAAAAACAAGTACAACTCTATACAAGGAAAATTGCAAACTGATGGAAATAAACATAGTATCTACAAATAGAAATTCCATATTCATATAAAGGAAGACTCAATCATATCAAAATATCACTTCTCAAATTGATCTATAGCCTCCGTATAATCATTACTCAAAACTGATATGTAATTGTGTGTATATCCACAACTTAATTTAAATTTTTCTGACAGGGATATAAAAAGGATAACAAGAAGTAGACAAGATCATCATGAGAAAGAAAACCAGTTTCAGTGGAATGACATTTGCTGACATTAAAATGTCCAATAAAGGTCAGATAATCAAGACAGCATAGTATGATCAAAAACTAGAAAACTATATTAATGAAAAGATTAGAAAGATATTCACACAAATACAGGCAAAGGATCTTTCAAATAGGAACCAAGTTGGGCTGGGTGGCCCAATGGTCAGGAATGACTTATTCTCTAAGTGTAAAGCCACTTTGGAAGAGAGTTTATTCTTGTTCTAGAAACGTGAATATTATATACTTCCATTCCTGGAAGGGTTCCAGTTTGGCTGGAGAAATGTTGCTGGTGGGAGATGAGTCCCACCAGTGAAGGAGCAGGGTTCCCAGGTGGCTACTGTGAAGCAGGAAGAGAGAGGCTGCAACTTCTGCTTCCCCTGGCCCCCTTTCTAGCCACCAGGATCACCAGAGAATTGCCTGGGCCACTTTAGGACCAAAGAAAAGTCTGTGATGACCTGCTGCACTGCACAGAAGCTCACTTATTGCCAACCCCGAACGACATGATCAAGCTGTACCTGAAACCCACTCATTCTGCATCTGGTAGGAGAGGATGCCTGCGTTCAGTTCCTTGGGGAGCTGTGGACTCAGGCCGGAGTGAAGAATTGTTCTTTGCCGGTGAGGAAAGTCAGTCCTTATTCTTATGCATGCTTTTGGGATCTGTGTTCTCTCTGGGCTGGAGTGATAGCACAGCGGGTAAGGCATTTGCCTTGCATGCAGCCGACCCGGGAAACCGGGGTTCGATTCATCCGCCCCTCTCAGAGTGGCCGGCAAGCTACCAAGAGTATTTCACCTGCATGGTAAAGCGTGACAAGCTACCTGTGCCATATTCGATATGCCAAACACAGTAACAACAAGTCTCACAATGGAGACGTTACTGGGCCCTCTCAGCAAACGGATGAACAATAGGAGGACAGTGACAGTGACAGTAATTTTCCCCACGGAGAAGTTTTCAGAGCCAGAAAGACACTAGCCCTTGAGTGGGTAGGGTGCTTGCCTTGCACAGGGCACTCTGGGATTTAATCCTCGGCACCCCATCTGGTCCCTGATTCCCTCCATGAGTGAGCGGTCTCTGAGCACAGAGTCAGGAGTAAGCTCTGACCACTGCCGGGTGTATCCTCTACCCTCCACGCGCCCCCCCCCCCAAATATAAATAAAAGAATTTCAGGAGGAGACAGATAGTGAAGTAAAATGAATAAAGAGAGAGAGGGAGAGCAGTAGATAAAGTTACTTGTTCAAGAGGAAACAGCTGCTTTTTCAGAATGGAGAGAGGAATGTCCACATGGAAAGCAGGGATGCTTGAGCCTTTTGGGCACAATAGGGAAATGTGCCCAAAATCTGGAAGCCCAAGTCCGAGAGAGGAGATGCTGGTTGGCGCACTGGCCACTTCCAATGCTCAGTTCATTGGACGGTTTGTCCAAACTCCTCTGCCTCCCACAAACCAATCAGTTGTTAGGGTTGTTGCCAGAGGGGAGAGCTTGGGGCATTTGATGGTCTTTTGTTCTATCTTCCGGCCATTGTTCCAGGGGTGGAGCCCCAGGGGACCCAGGCCCCCTCCTTTTAGGAAGCCCCTGTCCCAAGTGTCCCCTCTTCCCCCCTTCACTCCTCCCAGACCTGGCCTCTAATTCTGGGCTCCGGAGAAAGGTCTTTTTCTGTCAAAAGCTTTCATGCTTCCCAGCTGGTCTAGGCATCAGACAGTGTTAACCACAACAGACATTACCAAGGCCCCTCTATCTTCCTGCCAAAACGAAAAATGTCCAGATCAGGTTAACATAAACCTCTGGAGGCAAATGCAGGAATAAGGATGCTTTGTATAACATATTAACAGTGAAGTTTCTTTTATTGACTTGGCTAACCTTGTCCCTTTAAAAATCTGAAATAACTCAAACTCTTTAGATACAAATTTCATTTGTGAGAATCTTTGTGATTAGAGAACAGGAGAAAGACCCGTCTTGGCTTCAAAGATATTTGCTATGAAGAATCATTTAGTTTTGTGCTTAGCATTGGAAAGTGAAAGAAAGCAGAAGGTCACTGAAAAGATTAATCAACGAAGTTAGAATGCGAATTGTAATTCACCGTAAAGCTTAAAAATAAAAATTGCTTGCCTTTGTTATTTGATTTTTTTTTAACTTTAGAGGCAGAGAGATGGCTCAACAGGCTAGCACAGAAGTTAACTACTTTTATTTCCAGTGCTGTATGATCTCCTTTGTATGGCCAAGAGAAATACTGAGCACTACTGACAAGGCATGGACCCCCAAAACCAAAACAAATAAAATATATATGCATATATATATATATATTTGTTGACTTTGATAGGGGAAATGAGATGTCCATCTGAGAAGCCTTATTATTTCAACATTGTCATTGTTAATCACAATATATAATTCATGTGGTGATTTTATTTTGGTCAGATTTAAAAAAAAATCAGTCATATACTGAATTTCATTGTGTATTTAGTTGTTTTATAAAGGGATTTTCTATAGAAGAAACAATTCGACCTAGGTAAAGATTTAACTAATGAAACAAATTAAATGTCTGCAGATATTGATGTGTTGTAAATATGTTTTAATTTTTAAGGAAAGAGATCCAGGTGGCATTGTAAACAGCTCAATAAAGATGTGAACTTAATATTCAACGATAGCTATGAATGATGTATTTTTGAATAAATAGGGTTGAGAGTATATTGAATATACAAAATTACATTGTATATAGAGTGCAGACAGTGATAATGTCTTAGTAACTGTACTTAATGTTGGATATTTTCTCTTCAACATCTTTCATCAATTCTGCATCCCTTAAACATGCATTTTAATAAACTACTTGTATAATTAGGAGAAATGGAGAATTGTTCTATAAAACAGGTAGCTCTGAGCCTCATTTGAATACGAATAGCAGTTGCAGACAATAGTATAAAAAATCATTCAGAAAATAAACAAATCAAGGAGCAGAATCAAGGGAACATTAGAATGTTACAGCAAGCTTGTCTTTGCAAGTCAGCAGATAGTTCAATAATTTTTCTCTGTGTTCCTCAAAAGATAGATCTAGTAGGATCACAGAATTTACAAATATCATGAAAGACTTTAGAATTACCTACATATATAAACAAAAATAACATATTTAGAGAGTTTACAGCATCTGAGCACTGTGCCATGTATAGACTCATGAGAATCTTGTAGATACAGTTAGGCCCTTTATAAAAATGAATCAACTACCAAAGAATTAATAATTTTCCCAACATAAACAACTGTGGATAATAACTGATATGGCAAATGTGTAATTCAGCATGTTTAACTCTTAAAGTTCATGAAAAATAAGTTTAATAAGGTCTCAAGATTAAACAAAATCTCACAGCATTTGATCTATGAACAAAGCCTGGCATTACAGCTTGAAGGAATGTCTCAAGAGTAGATTCCTTCCTCGGGCTTCATATTTTCTCTTTACTGCTGAATATTTGTTTTTATTTTAATTTTTTTCTGTCTGTATTTTTGAGTAGCGTGATATTTTTGATCTTATCTCTTGAGATTCATCAAATTCTTTTCTGATTTCTGGATTTGGCTGCATTTTTCCCCTTCAGTATCATCTTATATGCTTTCTTATAAGAAGTTCAAAACACTTTTTATTATTAATTTTATTTGTAAGTCAAGAACGATGGAAGTGTCTTTTTGTGACTTGTGCTATGCAGATTTACAAAGCTTTGGAAATCTGATAGGGTTGTACTTTTATTGTGATTAGAAACAAAACTGCAGGATATCAATTCATTTTGTTGAAACTTGTCCTATGGAGAAGAACATGATCATTTTAAGTAAATAACCTAATCTAAGTTCTCTATAATCACTTTACTTTGGGCTCAGTTTCTTAAACATGTCAATTATGTCAGTTTTGCTATTTCTGTTCAAGTCTTCCATTACCTAATTGACTGTTTCTTTTACTTTTGATTTTTCCTCTCTTTTTTTTGTATGCTAATTATTGATAAAATTGTCTTAAATTCCCTCTGTTTAATTCAAGGTTTGCTTGTTTTCCTACCGAAGACCCTATCCCCAAGCTTCCCTGCACTTCTTTGTTCTGAAATAAAGTTGGTATTGAACCCTGCCATCTCCACTCCAGTCTCCGGGCCTCTGCTTTCAATCACGACCGCCTAAGGACAAGAATCTGAGCACACAAAACTATATTAGATTTACAGAATTGAACTAGAAAAAGTATATTTAATTATGCTTACAGAACAGTGGTATTATCAGCCTTGACAACATTAAAGAAATTCTAGAGGGGACAGATTGGGAGAGGCTGAAAGAGGAAAGTCAAAAAAGCAGTGGATAAAATGCAGCACCTGTGCATAAACTTGGCAGGTGTAAGGCCCTAGGGTTTATCCCTAGCACCTACAAACCAGAAAAAATAATATTTAAAACAGTATTTTGGAACATCTTAAAAGCAGAGCACCTATGCCATCATTCACATTCAAGCCATTATCATTGGCTTCGTGAAGGTAGCTAATCATTTCTAGGAACCATCCCTGTGACTGTGGCTAGACCAGGCCTGACCTAAATACCATTGGCCAACAAGAACTGTATCTCAGTCAATTTACAAACCATCACTGCACACCAGTGGGGAAGATCCTCTCAATATTGCAGTAACAACAAAGAGAGGCATTTGAGGTGGCTTTATTTATTTCTGAGGACACAAGAGAAAGGGATGAGGGCCTTTGATCAGAACACACCTCTGTCATAAAAGGATACCAAACCCAGCTTGAAAAATGGTATCAGGATGTTATTAAAATTATAAACATGAATAGAGAAAAGATGAAAATATCAAAAGAAATCAAAAATAAATCACTAGATGTTTCTTCTTTAATGAATGTGGAGGATGCTAAAAAGACCCAAAACTTCCTTGAATATCTCTGCAGTGGTTTTCTTAGATTTTTGCAATCCTGCATGCACATACCTTTATATGAATAAACAAAGATGTGTTAGATAGAAAAGTCTTGTTATGTGTGTAGCAATATGACTTAGCAAACAAATAATAAGAGCTCTAAAAGGAATTATAAATAAAATACGAGAAATAATAATATATGGCTAAGACATAATTGTTAAAGAAAAAATTTGTCTTTAGGACAACACATATATAAATATATATGTTTAGAAACTATGAGAAAATGATGTAACAGTGTATCTAAAGCGGAAGCTAAAATTTTAACTTAATTTATTTTTTGGAACAGAACAAAACTCCTGTTCTCCAGAAGATATAAGGAAAGCAAATAACCATCTGCCCTGAGGCCAGCTTCACAGCTTCCTCAAGGAAGAAAGGAAGAAGAAAGCAAGTCTGAGTGAGAAAGCTTACTCAACAGAAAGTTCCCAGGCCTTGATCTTTCTCTCTCAATTTCGCAAGTAAAAAATAGTTTCACCATGTTCGAAACTCATATCAATGACATAAGAAAGTCTTTTATCTATGACTTTTCCTATAGAGAAATTGATATCCAGAGAAGAGAGAAACAATTGTTGCATAATTAAGAGGAAAAATTGTTAATAAATCATAAAAAAGAGACTATGAAACATTTGGTGACATTTTCACCAGAATCTACTTTATATCTTATCTATATACAGAGTAAGACTTGAATTGCTGAAAAATACTTACTATCTCTCATCAGAAAGGCTTATCTATGTCTTCTTCATTCATTACTGTCCCAGGAAGAATAAATGCTATTGCATTTCTTTTACTTTTTGTCTTAATTATCCAGCTTGTACTAATAATCTTCAGAAATGTTAATTCATAAATAAATGTGATTTGATTGAACTCACCTGATAAGCCATTGATTAGGTTTAAAAGGTTAATGTTTCTGCTTCAAAGGGTAGCAATAAAAATAAGGGTCTACAATAAATTCAAACTCTTCTTCATAGTAATCAAGTAGTTATCTACTTTAAATTAATTTTCATTTTCCATCAGATAATTGAAACCAGATTAGGATAAATAACCTAAGAACTGCTATTATGAAATATGATAGATAGCATGTTGGATCTTAAATATAGTCATGATACTGGAAATCTAGTAAGTCTAGATTTTAGGCTATCATTTTAACTAGAAATGCAGATAAACTTTTCCATATTATTTCTTACAAGCCACAAAATTAAGATGTTCCCATTCCTGCAGAAATATACAAAACTTAATTTTTTTCATAGCGATAGCACAGCGGGTAGGGCATCTGCCTTGCACGCAGCCAACATGGCCGACCCGAGTTCGATTCCTCCGCCCCTCTCGGAGAGCCCGGCAAGCTACCGAGAGTATTGGATATGCCAGACACAGTAACAACAAAGTCTCCAATGGAGACGTTACTGGGCCCGCTCGAGCAAATCGATGATCAACGGGAGGGAAAAATTTTAAAGAACTGATAATTTCTGTTTCTCATGGTTTACATATGATAATGTACATATTTCTCTTCATAATTATTCATAAGCACATATGCATATATATTTATATACATGCTCATATGCCTTTATAGTTGTGGTTACATTGAAAATAATGTACCTAATTCTTCTCTCCTAAAAGCTTTCACGTCATTGCAGAGAACAAGTTTTTCAAGTGAAAAATTCTACAATACCTTTTCACTTTCTCTTTAAATATCATGTGCATAGAGATACAACTCCCAGATACTTCCATGCACCTTAACTGATGCAAAGCATGGTGGGATAGCATCTTACTACTAATGTATGCAGAGGTAAAAAGTGAAAATGCAATGACTTATAGAACTTTAGACCAGTCGTTCACTTACAATTGTGTAATTTATCTTTGGATACTTGTTTTCTATTGTTTAGAAATTTCCATGGGCATTTTTATTGGGTGAAAATATAAAACAAACAATGTACCCATAAGAACTAAGATGTTAACCATCGGTGATTCTTATTTTTCTTTATATTTTTCAATTTTAAAAATAATGCATTGGAGACAAAAAGTTAAAATTATTAACACACGGCATTTATAATTTTTCAGAATACAGTAAGGGCTTTGTATGTAATATATCATCTAATATATAAAAAAGAATCATTTCGGTATATTATTATCCTCATTATACAATATAAAACTGGTTCATAAACTTCTGTGACTGACTCATTGTTTAACATTACTATACTCAGTAAATTAGAACTTTAAACTTAAAAATCCAAACCTAATTTTCTCAAATAAAAAGCACAGTCTCAACACAAGAAAAATCATTAGCAATTGAGAAATCATCATGAATTGATTGGCACAGTATCTGGAAAAATGAGAAAGAGACAGTATCGGGCCACCTCTAGAAGAAGTGAGAAATTTCTTTTATTTCTGAGATTTAGTTACAAAGTTTTCATGATTGAGTTTCAGTCATACAATGATCATACACTTATCCCCTAGAGATCCCTGGTCCATCCCAGCTGCCTTCTCCCCCAGTTTGTGAAACAGGCTTCCCACTATGGAGCAATCTTCCCGGCACTTGTCTCTACTGTCCTTGAGTGTTCGGTCCATCACGGTCCTCCCGTTGTTCAGCGATTTGCTTGAGCGGGCCCAGTAACGTCTCCATTATGAGACTTGTTGTTACTGTGTTTGGCATATCGAATATGTCACGGGGAGCTTGCCAGGCTCTGCCATGCGGGCGAGATACTTTCGGTAGCTTGCCAGGCTCTCCGAGAGGGGCAGAGGAATTGAACTCGGGTCGGCCATGTTGGCTGCTTGTAAAGAAAACGCCCAACTGCTGCACTATCGCTCCAGCCCTGTCCTTGAGTGTTAGTCTCATATAATCTTATTTTATATTTCAAAAATGAGTACAGCCATTCTATGTCTGCACCCCTCTTTCTGACTCATTTCACTTAGCATGATACTCTCAACTTCCATCTACTGACAAGCAAATTTCATGACTTCATCTTTCCTAACTGCTGCATAGTATTCCAGGGACTGGCACACATCAAAAAGAATAAAAACAATCAGTGCTGGCAGGTATGTGGGGAGAATGGTACTCTTTTTAATTGTTGGTGGGAATGCCGATTGATCCAGGCCTTCTGAAAAACAATATGAGTCACTGTCATTGTCCTCCCACTGTTCATTGATTTGCTCGAGCAGGCACCAGTAACATCTCACAAATTGTGAGACTTGTTGTTACTGTTTTTGGCATATTGAGTATGTCACGGGGAGCTCGCCAGGTTTTGCCGTGCAGGCGAGATACTCTCGGTAGCTTGCCGGGCTTTCAAAAACCCTAGAAATCGAGCTTCCATATGACCCAGCAATACTACTTCTGGGAATATATCCAAAGGGTACAAAAAAAGCAGAGTAGAAATGACATCTGCACCTGTATGTTCATTGCAGCACTGTTCACAATAGCCAAAATTCGAGAACAACCCAAGTGCCCATGAACAGAAGACTGGTTGAAGAAACTATGGTACAGCTACACAATGGAAGTGAGAAAATTCTTAAACGTGATTGAAATTTTTTCCTATCACAGTGCTTTGCTCATTTAATTACATTTTTAAAACCTTTTTGTAGTTCAATGTCAAAGAGGCTTTAATATTTTTAACAATGGGAGCAGGGAAACAATATAGTAAGCTTCTACATAACTTTAATTTTCTGTTTTAGTCAAAAGTAGAGAGAGAGGTCATGCTTTGTCTTCTCTTTAAATATTACCCTATAAAGAGCACCTTAAATTCCTTTCTAAATTGTTTTTTGAAGATTTGTAATTAACATAAAATAATAATTTAATTCATACATATGGATACAAATAATTTCAAATGACCATGCCAAATTAAAAATAAGTATGATATAAAATCATATCTAATGGTTTTGCCCTAATTTTTTGCCCTAATTATTTTTGGGGGGAGCAGTTATTCCAAGTGGTGCTTAAGGGCCCTCTTGGACCACACTGGCAGTGCTCAGAAATTTTTGTGGTGAGTGAACCTGAGTTGGACCTTCATGAACCCTCAACCCTATACTCTATCTCTGAACATATTCCACTAAATCTTAAAACTGTCCAGTCAAAACTTTAAAGTTGCTTTTATCTATAAAATATGTAATAATGTATCTCTTTCTTTATTGTTTCATTCAAAAGACAATCTATTGTCATTTCCCCAAGAAGCATATAAATCACTAAGACAAAAACTACAATATAATAACTGATATAATAATCATCTTATTTTCTTTTTTAAATTTTTATTAGTGAAACACCATGAGGTACATTTGTAGGCTTAAAAATGTTCGTGCTTGGGTTTCACTTATACAATGATTGAGTAAAGAAATCAGTACCAGAGACAGATGCAGTCACTCACACTCTAGGTTATTTCAGTTTCCAATGGAAAAGCATTTCCTGTCTTGGAGCGATAGCACAGCGGGTAGGGCGTCTGCCTTGCATGCAGCCAACATGGCCGACCCGAGTTCGATTCCTCCGCCCCTCTCGGAGAGCCTGGCAAGCTACCGAGAGTATTCGATATGCCAGACACAGTAACAACAAAGTCTCCAATGGAGACGTTACTGGGCCCGCTCGAGCAAATCGATGATCAACGGGAGGGCCTTTACTTAGTAGATCTCTGAATTAGTAGAGGGCAAGAAGACCAAATTTGGTATTTGGTACCCAGGGTATGATTAATCCATTGAAGATTCCCACAGAAATAATAGATAGACTAATGGTTAAAAGCCAAGTATCCTCAGGTATAATCAACTGTGCTCACTTGTTTAGAAACAAACTGAAAGTGCATCACAACAATGTAAGCAGGAGGAGGAGTTGTCCTCCCATTGTTCATCGATTTGCTTAAGCGGGCCCAGTAACGTCTCCATTGTGAGACTTCTTGTTACTGTATTTGGCATATTGAATACTCTCGGTAGCTTGCCAGGCTCTCTGAATGTATGTAAGCAGAAGTCTTTTTAAAAAATGATACTTATTAATATTTATAACAAAGATGAAGTTTAAACTTAATTGATAAAATGTAAAGTTATAATTTGTTTAGTTTTACAATTATAGTTGTTATTCTATAATCTCGTACTCTTTCCTCTCTCTTTCTAGCTTTTCCCTTCTATTGCTCCTTTGCTTCATTCTTTTCTCCTCTCTTTCCCTGCTGTTTCCCTTTAGAGTGTCATCATTTTCCCCCCTTCTTTCTTCTATTGCTATTCTCATCTCAAAAGTGGCTATCAAGAATGTCAATAACTTGAAGGACCATTCTAAGAAAATAGAGGTGTGAAGTGTGCTTTTCAAAGACAAAGGAGATAAACATTAATTCTCTCTCTTTCTCATGCACATGATCTATCTACTTTCTTTTATCTATTCACTTATGAGTGTCACTAGCAATGAAAACAAAGAATTTATGACAGGAAAACATACTAGGACAGTGATTTTAATGTAATAATAAACTAAACTGTATCACAAATTACCATAAATGTTCATCAGAGAGTTTGCCATGCTGATTTCGGCATAAGATAGAACTACATTTTTTGAGATGAATTATGGCCAAGTATGTGGAGATGTGTGTTTGGACTATCTAAACCTTGTACAAGGAAGCAATGTGTCACTTTTGAATAACCGTCTGGTAACAGGAAATTTGAGTGTCTGTGATAAGCATCGACTTCCACTGAACATAAAGTGAAGAGTGAGAAGTAAAATCTTATTTGTTAAGCCTATGAGATGTTCAAGCATTTTGTTACACAAACAAGATAAATTTTTGAAATCCTTTCAAACTAGAAAAGGAAGCTACAGTGGGAAAAACTAGAGGTATTCCAAAATAATAATTCCAAATAATATGGACCAATATTAAATATGAAAAACTAAGACAAAAATATTTAGAAATGTCAAGTTTCTTTGAAAATTTATTTCTGCTTGAATTATATTCTGTAAGACATCTATTTCTTGTGAAACTAAGATCATCTTTTTAATTTTTGATTGTCATCCAAAGCAAAACTATTATACTGAAAGCTATTCCTTCAATTTCAAAGGATAGAAATGAAACTTTATGTTTTTAGTTCAGATGAAAGGTCTTCATTTGGAAATTTTATAAATATAAACACTAAGTTACAATGCAAATATTAAAATAACAGTTGAAAAAATCTTAATTGAGTTACTTCTTCAAAGGATAACTGGAAAGATTTAGAAATTAATATTTGGGAGGTTTCCAACTATATTGGTATTTAGAAAAAGTCAATACTCAAATATAACAAAAGGTGGGTGTTTGCCACAATGGGAGAAGGAGAAAGAGAGAAAGAGGACCGAGGCTTTACAGGATAGTGCAAATAAGCTGTATGACCTTACAATGAAGGATGCACATCATTTTACAATTTGTTCAAGTCTACTAAAGGTGCAATACCAAGTTAAACCCGATGATAAACAAATTACAGTGATTAAAGCTCTCAAAAATAATCACACCAATATTATCACAATAAAATTTTATGAAAATTTTATCATCAATCACCCAGTACTTATTAATAATAAAGTTGTTCATATTCTACTCTAAGCAATAGAAAAATGGTTATGCTATCCATAGGAGTTAGTCACAGACTAAACCTTAAGGAAGCTTCAGCATGAGTGGGTCAAATAAGCCATTTTTTGCCTTGGCTTCTATCTGTTATTCTCAAAAAAGTTCTTCATGTTAAAGTGCCCCAAAGCAATAGAAATGAAGAGCAGGAGAACTGGTCCTTAGTAGGACTCTTGTCACTGTGGGAGAAAGCGGAATAAGTCAGGGAAAGGAAAACTATGACAATAATAGAGAAAGTGGTCACTCTTGATGGGTGCTGGAAGGAGGTAAAATGATATGCATGATACCCTACCAGTAACAGTATTATAAGTCAAAGTGCTTAAAAGGCAAAATAAAATGGAAAAAAAGGGGAAAATGCCTTCTATAGAAACAGGCTTAGGGCTCAGAGGAAAACTGGGGACATTAGTGGAGGGATTGGTACTGGAACATTGTATGGCCAAAATTCATGAGTAACTACATAATTGAAGGTGACTCAATTAAAAAAAAGTTTTTAAATATTTAAATATTTTAGTCAGCAGCTAATGACAAGTGATAACAAATATTATGGCATCAGGTGTAAATAACTGACAATGTATAAGAAAGCAACAACATTCTGTTAAATACAGAAAAAAATGACATCTTGAACATATACAAATCCTTGTATATGTTCAAATCCACCCCCACTGTAATTTGTGCCATGTTAGAGTTAGATATTTTATAAACACTGACAAATAGAGATTTAGTATGCCCTCAGAAGAAAACAGAATTACAATTATTTTCCTCTGAGACTTCAGTTGTCATTTTCACATAATATAAAAATCTTTCAGTTGTTGCAAATAGGAAATAAAGGTGCAATGGAGCAGGGAATAATTTATATCATGACCTTTCTTCACTAATGCATTCTCTGATGCCAATAGTGATATCAAAGAATTGAGCTATAGTTTTAAAACTTCTAGCAAAACCCAAAATCAACAGCAGTGATTTTTATCCTTTACCTATATATCCTGATATTTATATAAGTATGAGTGTGTGACATTTATATGGGCGGGAAATATATGATGTAGCACAAAATTTTATTAAAAAAATGCAATAGTCTCCTCAATATTCACTCATGTGAGCACATGCTATGTGTCAAGGTAGGTATGTATGTGTGTGTACTCGTAAATGCTATTTTACAAAGGACGCAGACTGAAGGTGGATTATTTTAACCCCAAAAAGTGAAAAAATAGGGGCTGTAGCAATAGTACAGACAGTAGGCCATTTGCCTTGCACACAGCCACCCCGGGTTCAATTCCCGGCATCCCACATGGTTCTCTGAGCACTGCCCCTGAACACTGCTAGGAGTGGCCCTAAAAGGAAAAAAAAGTGAAAAGTATAAAATAGACATAATTTACTTTTCACAAATCAAAGGAAATTCTACTACAATTTCTCCCATGTCTCCCATGTGTAATTGGTTACAATGTTTATAAGAAACAATAAATGGTTTTAAAAGCATACCAGTAATATTCACTAAAAAAGTATCCCCACACATCTTTATACTCATACATTTCCTATAGATAATTTTGCAAAATTATAAAAATTATAGAAGAGCAAATTTAATTGACTGGTGCTTGAAAGTACCTGAAAATGTTATGCAATATAATGACTCTACAAAAACTAGGACTGACTGAAACCAACCACAAAACATAACAAGTGAAAACAATTAACACCCAAAGGATAAATATCTGAATTTTTTATTATTAATAATGTTTAATAAAATAAAGTAAAATAGTTTATTTTATTTAATGAAATAAAAATAATAAAAATGTAAAATTCTTTGAAGGTGGTTTGAACTGAACATATTTTCTTGATTTATGGTTATCTCTGCTGTTCTTGTTATAACAAAAAGTGGACATTCCAAAAGAATTGTACACTGAATACAGTGTTTGTCTTGTTCTCTGCCATTCCGGGTTAGATCCTCAACATCTCATATGGTACCCTGAGCCTGCCAGAAGTGCTGCCTGAACACAGAGCCAGGAGTAAACCCTGAGCATTGCTGAGTGCAACCCAAATTCCCCACCTCATCTTCAATAAAAAGGAAAAACAGCATAAAACAAAGAAGTGAACAGAAAATTTCTCAAAGAAGAAATCCGAATGGCAAAAAAGCACATGAGAAAATGCTCTATATCATTAATCACCAGGGAGATGCAGATCAAAACCACAATGAGATACCATCTCACACCTCAGAGACTGGCCCACATCCAAAAGAACAAAAGCAACTGTTGCTGATGCGGATGTGGCAAGAAAGGGACACTCCTTCACTGTTGGTGGGAATGCCATCTGGTTTAGCTCTTTTGGCAAACAGTATGGACGATTCTCAAAAAATTAGAAACTGAGGTCCCATTTGACCCGGCAATACCACTCCTGAGTATTCCCAGAGAGGCAAAAAAGTATAGTCGAAGTGACATCTGCATTTGTTTGTTCATTGCAGCTCTCTTTATAATAGCCAGAATCTGGAAAAAACCTGAGTGCCCGAGAACAGATGACTGGTTAAAGAAACTTTGGTATATCTACACAATGGAGTACTATGTAGCTGTTAGAAAAGATGAAGTCATGAAATTTACATATGAGTGGTACTACATGGAAAGTATCATGCTAAGCGAAATGAGTCAGAAAGAGAGGAATAGACATAAAAAGATTGCATTCATCTGGGGAACATAAAGTAACAAAATAGGAGATTAATACCCAAGAATAGGGGAGATCAGTACCAGGAGGATTACTCCATGGCTTAGAGGCCAGCCGAGAATTCTAGGGGAAAGGGCAGCTCAGATAGAGAAGGGAGCACAAAATAAAGGGTGTTTGAAGGATCCTCCCAGGATGGGAGATGCATGTTGAAAGTAGACTATAGACCTTATATGATTGCCACTCAATGCCTCTTTTGCAAACCACAACACCCAAAGGGAGAGAGAGAACAAAAGGGAATTCCCTGCCATAGAGGCACGGTGGGATGGGGGGGGATGGGTGTGGGAGGGATACTGGGATCCATGGTGTTGGAAAATGGGCACTGGTGGAGGGATGGGTACTTGATAATCAAAACCCAAGCACAAAAATGTGTAAATCCACAACTATACCTCATGGTGTTCACTAATAAAAATTAATAAAAAAAAGAAGTACAGACACTGAAATAATGATGATCTTTTCACATATCCTTTAATATCTATTTTATTACCTTATTTATTCCCATAACAGGATGGTCACTGTCACGGTCTTCCCGTTGTTCATCCATTCGCTCAAGTGGGCCCAGTAATGTCTCCATCATGAGACCTGTTGTTACTGTGTTTGGCATATAGAATACATCACGGGTAGCTTGCCAGGCTCTGCCGTGTGGGCGAGATACTCTCAGTAGCTTGCCGGGCTCTCCGAGAGGGGTGGAGGAATCGAACTCAGGTCGGCCATGTTGGCTGCTTGTTATGCAAACTCCTTACTGCTGTGCTATCACTCCAGCCCCCCCCCCACTATAACAGGATGTCTACCAAATTTATTTGGTCATTACAATGATCATGGCGATGCTCAGGCATATTTTGACCTGTCTTCTAAAAAAAGTGATCTATTTATATAGATAGAATCAGTCCTAAGGTACGTATGTCAAGAGAAATTTAGGTGAATTATTAATGGAACTCAAATACAAGTCTGTTTTTTCTCATATTGTACTTGTTCGCACCCATTTGTTACAGAATAGAAACTAAAAGTTTTATCCAACAGTAAAGAAATGATAGAATTGTTCACGGTATTGTGACCAAACCTGTGATTGGTACCCACAGAGTAAATTAAAGACTCACTAAGCAAAGAAAGTTGTTATCTGAAAGGCTCTTTTTTTTTGTTTAAGGAAGAATAATTTCTCTAGAGGAGTATGCTGGATAATGTTGCTACATGAATAGTTACAAACATATATATAAGTACCATAATTTGAGAAAAATGCCCAAGCTCACCAAAGAACACAACAGCATGCCTTAAAAACAAGTTAAAAAATATATCAGGGAACTGAAGCGCACTGGTAATTTAGCTAAAGAACTTCATTTAGAACAACTTTTAGTCCTGTTTAGTATATACGGCTTTCTTTTTTTAAGTTTGCATTCCAAGTCTCAAGTAGTTAAAACAACACCTAGTGTAATTTCTTTCATAAGCTTTATAAATATATATAAATATATAACTGAGGTAAGGTTAGTTTGCCAGACTTTGTCTTAGGAGTAGAGTTCCGCAATGATTAAAAATGGATGTTACCACAGGAAAATGTATTAGGGAATAAAGAAGCTGTTACAGATTGAAAACAGATCAATCATTTTCCCAGGGGATTACAACCTAAAAACAGAGTTCAGGGGCAATAGAAATGCTTCAGGGGCCAAGAACAAGACCTACAAGTACCAGACCCCAGGACTGACCTCCAGCACTACTTATTCCCTCAGACATTGCCAAGTGTGGCCTTTGGTGGCTCCCAGAGCCACTGAGACTGAGAGTGTCACATCAACTGGACCAACCACTGATACCTCTAGCCAGGTTGACCCTGGTATCATCAGGAGTGTCCCTGAGACTCTCTGAGCACTGCTTAGAAATACCCCTTTTCAACCCTTCCAAACAATGTGTACCTAAAGCAGAAAGACACACAGCTGAAATTAATAAAGATTTAATTATATAGATCAGAGTTAACACATTTCACTTTTTGAGCAAAAATAAAAATATAAATGTAGTAGGTAATCTAAATTAAGAGAAAACATTTAAAAATAAGGGAATAAAAATGTCAATTGTTCCACTATAAGAAAGTAACAAATTAAGTGTAGTTCATGAAAGACAAAAGCCAATGAAAAAAATATGTTTTTTTTTTTCTTTTTGGCTAATACCCAGCAATGCTCAGGGGTTAATCTTGGCTCT
The DNA here is from genome assembly GCF_029834395.1 of Sorex fumeus. Classification (NCBI taxonomy): domain Eukaryota; kingdom Metazoa; phylum Chordata; class Mammalia; order Eulipotyphla; family Soricidae; genus Sorex; species Sorex fumeus. The sequence continues at coordinate 3,281,499 of NW_026606157.1, forward strand.
ACACTCAGGAATTACTCCTGGCAGTGCTTGGGGAGCCATATGAGGTGCCAGGGATTGAACCCCAGTCGACTGTGCGAGGCAAACGCCCTATCCATTGTACTATTACTCCAGCCCCCCCAAAATAATTTTAACTAGACAATTAAGTTTGTCCAGAATGATAACAAATCAATTTAGCATTTTATTTAGAACATACAGGATAATCCAAAAGAGCAATATTAAGTAATATTGATGAGGCTTGAGTTAAAACCTTATGAGCATTAAGGGGTGAAAAAGTGTTTATTTTCAAAGTCACGATAAGATACATGAATTAAATTTCTTTGTACCTTGATAGCAGCAAGATATTGGAGTAGTTTATTTACAGTACTGAGACAATACAGCAGCCAGACAAGATTTTTACATTGTAAAAAATATACATTTAAAAATAAAGATGTACATTTTAAATGATAAACCTTTAAAAATGAAGATAAATTTTAAGTCACTTGATCACTTGATCCCCCGTTATTCATCGATTTACTCGAGTGTGTGCCAGTAACGTCTCCATTCATCCCTGTTGCGTGCTAGCGTAGCCCTATGGCATCTGTTCGTTCTAGGAACATGCAGAGCCTCAAACCGATCATTCAGGGTTTTGACGAAGAAGTCTGACCATCTTGTAGGTGGGCGTCCACGCAATCTTTTGACGTCCTGCGGAATCCAGTCAGTAATGGCTCTAGTCCAGCAGTCATCTTTAAATCTCATTACATGACCAGCCCATCTGATCTTTGATACCTTGGCAAATGAGACAGCGTCCCTGATTCTTGATCGTCGACGGATGTTGGAACTCTGGATTCTTTCTCTCATTTGAGTGAAAGGTGATACTCCAAGCATAGCTCTTTCAATTCCTCTTTGGGACACCCGAATAGCGTTCTCATCCTGTTTTCATAGGGTCCAGGTCTCTGAGGAGTATGTTAATGCAGGAAGAACAGTGGAATCGAAGAGATGTGCTCGGAGCTGGAGGTTCTTTGTCCTCTTGGTTATTTCTTCAATGCTCTTGAAGGCGTTCCAAGCCGCTCTCTTCCTCCTGCGCAACTCAGGTGCCAGGTCATTCATCATGTTGATTTCTCGACCTAGATATATATATAACTGTTGCATTTGGAGATGGTGGTTCCATTGAGAGCGAATGGAGCGTCAGGAACGAGACTGTTTCTCATAAACATTGTCTTCGTAAGAGCCAGTAAAAAAAAAGGTTTAAATAAAATCTAAAAATAAAGAATTCCTGAAAGTACCAGAAATATTTTCCCCCAACCTTGACATTCCAATGGCAGAATCTACAACAACAAATTTTTTGTTTTGGGAGACCTCAAACAGCAGTGAGCTCAAGGTTTATTCCTACCTCTGCTCACAGGAATCACTCCTGCAAGTCATTATGTGTTGCCACGAATTGAACTGATGTCAAATGCATGCAAGGCAAAGGCCCTACCCATTATACTATCACTTTGGTCCCTAATATTACTATTTGGAACTCTACAAACTTTTGAAGTCTCATTAATCCAGATGATTTGTATGACCCATTCTATTTTTTCCAAGACTGTTTCTTAACTAAGTACACACTTATCCTCCATGCTTAGCCTCATGCTCATACTCTGGAAACTGTCCATGCAACCTTCAGGAGTCATGTTGGAAAATAATGACACTGTAGTCCAAATTTACAAGATTTCTGTTATGCATGCTTACTGCTGCTTTAGATCACAGACATGTAGAAATACTGAGTTGACATAAAGATTTGTAGGTGGGCCCAATTGTTGAAGGTCCGTCTCACTGCAGCTTACATGATTTCTAGTTTATTTAAAAGGCAGGTGTTTTACTCCTATTCATTTTTCTCTTGTTTCCTTTTGGGTATCCAGATATTAAATAAAACGACAGCCAAATGAAATGCTCTATGGGAGGAAATTGAAAGTTTATAAAAAAAAGTTTATGCTTATGTCAAGGGCAAAGTGCTGACTCAAAACAGAACTGAGAAGATCTTATGTTTGGAGTATAGTTTGGTCCTCAACACATCCTAAGTCCCAAATTTATACCCTCCTTGCCCCAATTGACTTTAGCTGCTTGTTTACAATGGAGCATCTTGTTTTGGTGATGAGTTAATTTTCTACAGGACTATACTTCTTTAAAGTTTTGTTTATTTTAGATTTGTTTCCTAAAGAATAATTTTTCAGGGTGAAAACTCAGTGTACATGGTCTTGGGTAGAACAGTTATTTTCAAGTTTGTCTGAGTTATGTTTATCAGCATTGTATGAACTTCAAAATCTCTGTTCAATCTCTCAACTACTTTCCTGTTAACTTTTTTTTTTCTGGGACTCTTCGCTCAGTTACCAAAGACAAGCAGAAACTATATAGATCTCTAAAACATTTCCAATGTGTTTCTTCTCTCCAGAACTCTGTTTCTAAAACCTCTGCCGTCACAAAATATCTAGAAAAAGATATTATCTTTATCTCCTACGCTGAAAGAAATGACTATAATTTTCTTAGATTTTAACTGACTACTGCTCTAAAATGCAGGAACTATCACTAGGCAGAGATTCAATTAATTCCTAAGCTACTTATATGTTTTTTTAATCTCTGGAATCATAGTTCTATCCAACCTCCAATAACACTTGCATATAAAATGTCCAGTTTTATAAATACTTAATATGAGGGAAATTATAGTACCAATTATTCTCTTCTAATAAAATACAAAAGTTACTCTTTGCCAATTTTGATTCTTTCTTTATTTTTCTTACCTAATTGCTGTGGCAAATAATTCTAGGAGTATAAACCATCATTGTTTTGAAGATGACATGATAACAAACATAGAAACTAAATATTTCATAAAAAATCTGTTAGAAAAAATCTGTATGGTAGTATGGCAGGCCACAAAGTGATATAAAAAAGTCTGTTGCAGGATCAGGACTGGGGCTTAAATAGTATGGGCACATGCCTACCATGTGTGAAATCCTCAGATGGAATTTAGGCACAGGGTGGCCACTGAGCATTGCTGAGTGACCAAGCAGAGCAGTGCCCAGAACTATCATTGCCATATCTCAGGTAATATTCTGGTAGTGTTTGACTCTATATCTGTAAAAATACCAATGGAATTTTGATAGAATTAAATATCTCTGGAAAGTGGCCTGCACCCTCAAATTACCACTGGGTGCATCTTCTGTTAAAAAATTCTGTTGCATTTCAATATGCAAATACTAAACTAGAAAAAAAGAAGGGGAAAATAATTTAAAATTTTATCATTAAATATGTACCTGAAAATCAACTTAACAAAGGCAATAAAATTCTTAAGGACTGAAGACTATAACCATTTTTCTAATAAATAGTAAAAGATTGCATTTTCATAATCTAGGACAATCAACATTGCTAAAATGGGCATACTACTCAAAACATTATACTTACATAGATTAAGTGAAATTCCTATCAAAATTCCAATGGTATTTCTAAGGACATGGAGTCAAACTTTATCAAAATTTGTATGGAAACAAAATCCGTAGAATAACCAAAGAAATCCTGAGAAAAGTTGACTCTTGGATTTTAATTTTAAATATATATTATAAAAATTGTTTTTGAAAAAAATACTTCCCTAAACTTTACTTAGGCTTTTTAGTTCCTCTTTTACCATTTTGCCTCTTTAGACCTACACTTATTTAAACTTGTTTATTTTAAAAAATTATTCCATTTTGTCTGTTAGAAAATATAAAATACTGCCTTTTGCAACATATTAGGAATGGGGGTTGGTCATTCTAAAACAAAATTAGTCATAAGAGAAAGACTAATACTGGATTTTCTCACTTTACATGATATGAAAAGCAAAACAAGGGGAGAAATTCAGAAAAAAATTTCATGAATTTGAATCCAAAGAACTCGGTTTCCCAGAGAATGTTCCTACAAACTATTGTGGGTAGATATTGGTACTTTGATAGAGGTTATAATAAGGTAACATATTTTGAGGATCACGATCATGACCATCCTGTTGTTCATCGATTGCCTCGAACAGGTCCCAGTGACGTCTCCTTCATCCTAACCCAGAGATTTTTTTAAAAAGTGCCATATTCAAGGTTCTTTCAGGGTTAGGAGAATTATACCCATCATTGTTACTGGTATTTGGCATATTGGGTATGCCACGGGGAGTTTGCCAGACTCTGCCATGTGGGCAGGTTACAATCGGTAGTCTGCCAGTTTGTCCAAAGTAGGAATGAGATAATAAGATGTCATAATAAGATGTCGCGACTGCGTGCTGCCGGGAGCTGGGTTTTATAGTCCCTGAGTCTTGGCCATTGATGGGATTACACAGCGCCAGGGGGCCAGTTGGTGGGTGACACCTCCACCTACTGAAATTTGGAGGATCTGGGTGGAGGATGCTCAGCCCTGATCCGAGTAGGCTTGGAGATCTCAGCCCCAGGACCGCGTGCCTTTGTTCCTCTGCTGGTACCTTCATGCATGTGGAGAGTAGTCTCAGCACGGTGGTGGCTGGTTCTGGAGGTCTTCGGCTGCCGGAGCCCTGGTCGGGGCGGGGAGGGAAACTCAACCCACTCCCCTCCAAGGGCCCAGGCGAGGAGGGCCAGGCGCGGGGGCAGGAGACTCTGGCGATGGTCAGCGAGGAAGCGGAAGAGCAAGTCCATCCCAGCCGCGGCTCCTCTGCGGCAAACCCTGCGAGCTCAGTTGGAAGGAAATCCTGTGTTGTAAAGGAAACCGAAAGAATGAAGAACAAGAGAGAAGAGAAGAAAGCCCACCACTCTGAAATGAGAATAAAGCGTGCTCAGATTGCTTTTGATGATGTGGCCGCAATAAATCCTGAACTCTTACAGATTCTTCCCTTACACCCAAAGGACAATCTGCCCTTGCAGGAAAATGTAACTGTTCGGAAACAAAACCGTCGATCAGTCAACTCCAAAGTTCCTGCTCCAAAGGAAGGTCTCCATGGCCGTTCCACTCGCTTGTCCACTCTCGCGGAGGTTCAAATGCCCACTCAGGAAAATGATATGGAGGTGGAGGTGCCCATTCTTTCTCCTCTTCCTTTCCTTTCGTGAACACATTTTCCTCAGCATGTAAGTCATTCTGGTTCTGTATTTTTGTTTTCAGGTTGGTTTGTGATGTGAGCTGAACTCAGGGATCACTTCTGAAGGTGCTGGGTAAGGGTAGTGCTGGGGACTGTAGCCAGGTCAGGTGTGTGCAAGGCAAGCGCTGCACCCCTGCGCTATCTCTCCAGCGCTTGTTCTGCACATTCTTTGAAGTCCTCTGCTCTCGCAGAGGCTATCTTATTCTTCCAATTGCTCTTTCAAGCCAGGCGAGCAATCGTCTCCGAGTCCAGCCCTCACAGGTCCCCGCGTCCGAGCCTCAGCTGCCCACTGAGGTCACAACTCCTGCCTATTCCCATCCATCTCCCCCTCGAGCAACGGCCAGTTTGCTCGAGGTGCCCCGCGTATGTTGCTGTGTGTCGGGGGTGGGTGCGGTGGGTGGGGGGTGGTCGCAAATTTTTATCCCCAAAACATATATAGTACTGTAGACCAATGTCACCTCAAAAAAATCTTAAATGCACTTTATTTTATACCTTTACCTATAAAACGTTTTCAGATATGCATTACTAAAATCATCTAAAGCAGGTTTCAGAACCTTTGGTAAAGTTCCTTGTTTCATACTTTTTTGGTATATTATATTATGAATACTTAATTATTTGAGATAATTATATTAAGGTATCAAACCATATTACTAAAGTTAATACATAATGATTGTAGTTGCAAACCAAACATGTCAACTTAACAACTGGAATATTACAAGTATTATAACAAAGTTACTTTAATAAAGTTTCAACTGAAACTTTATTAAAGTAACTTTATTGCCAATAATTAAAGACTTTTGAATATTCCACCATCCTGGGGGATGGTCTAGGAGAAACATAAAGAACAGTGATCCATTGAGTCTGAATTAAGAGACAAGCTTATTTAGGTTAATACAGAGATATAGGCACTTTACTAAGATATTTTAATCCGAGGCATTTTATAAAAACATACCTAAGATTTTAATTTTAAAATTATTTCTGTTAAATCATCAGTTCATCTCCTTAGAAGCCACACATAGAGAAAGAAAGTAATCTTAAAATTTCTTGGATCTATTCAGTGGAGAAATACTTTATCATTTTACACCTCATAGTATAATCTCAACTCAGGGTCCAGTGGGACTCCCTGTTCCATAAAGGATAGTAGGTGAGTGTTGGGCAATGTTTACTATATGTGTCAAAAGACTCTAGACTACTTCTACCTTGAATACTATGTCAGTTGTAATTCCTTATAATTACTTGTACTGTAGAGCAAAGGAACTTGAATAGTATTTCTCTGCCACTCGTATAAATTGAAGTTATTTCCTGAAACTACATCTCTCTGTTTATTTGACCCTCATTCTCTGTAACAATTGCTTCCAACTGTAGATAATGTATTTTTTAGGCTTTTTTTTTCTTGCTAGTATTCCAGTGTCTATGCATTTCTACATTTTCATAACACCTATTTTTAAAATGGCACTATGTGTTTGCACATAAATTCTTCTCTTTTCCCTTGTCATGTCTGCTAATCTTTTTGCAGTTGTTGCTGCATTTGGCACAGCAAGTTCCATTTAACTTATGAAAATCAAGCTGTCTATTCTGCTTCATTCATCATCATCAACCAAAATCATCCTGGAATCAAAACTTGTTTTCTATTATCTTGCTATTTTTTGGTGATGATATATGGAAGGGAAAGTAGACAGTGGCAGGGCACACAATTGAACTGTAGTTTATAGCAAACATCTGCCTCTTCATAGTAACCTTGTGGGACTTCTGCACTCTTATCTACAAAAATCAAAATTCAGAGAGAAGCTTTTGCCACATAATGTTCCTTACATGTGAAAGTATGTGAGTCATCAAAAGAAAATCTGAATTCAAATACATATAATCATATTATGTATAATCACAAGAAAATTAAAATACCACATACATTCTAATACATTGACTAGTTTAACTTGATTTTTAAATTTTTTATTTTTGAAGTAAAAAATGTTCAATACATCACAGATTAATTTTTCATAAGTATTCTGGAGACAGCTGAAAGAAGAGTGATTCAGTTTTGTTAAGATACTGGGAGAGGTGTCAACTCAGTTCGTTCTAGCACAAACAAGAAAGAGAGTATAGCAATCATGCTAAGTCCAAGTGAATGCAAAATAGATTGAATATTTTTCATGATATTGTGAAAGAAAACACATAGTTGATATTGTCATTATTGGACTTATTAAATTGTAAAGGAAAATTATTATGCTTTTATTATACAGTATTACCTCTACATTAAAATATAATTTAAATTTATTCATATACACATTATGTCAGGCCTATGAATACTCATCTTAAAAAAGACATATGAAGCCTAGGAATTTTAATTCAGTATTTTGGAAGAATTATAAAAGTTATTTAATTTTGTTATTCATATAATTAGCTGTTTTAGCTATTAAAAATATTTTTTTAAATGCTGAAAAATAAAGAATACCTAAACTTGAAAGGAATCACTGAATGGCAGTTATGATATATTATGGATTATATGAAATAAAAATTTAGCTTAAATATCTCTTTTGGTTTTAATTTTATTGATAGCTTCTTTTTAAAGTTCTGACTACAGTGTTTTTGTGAAGATTCTAATTTTAGCTTTTCCATATGCCATATTTACTCTGCATATAGATAGACTCTGTTTTTTTTAAATTAATACTGCTATTTGGATGGTACAACAATTTAGCTAAGACTTTCCAGGCTGTCGATAGTACAATGGATGTTTATATGCTTTCCTGAGAATCACATGGAATGATCCTTTAGCATGAAGCCAAAAGTAATCCCTAAATACAGTTGGGCATGGTCCCCATATAAAATAGGACTAACCAAAAAAGTCATTCCATTGAACTAAAAAACTTCAAATGTTTCATATTAGAGATATCTTAGAGCTCCTAGAGTTTGAGGTATTGCTTTATATTGAAAAACTGTTTCAAGCATGCCAGAATTAGGGTCGAATGAATTCAGAACTTTTTCAGAAGTAGTAGTTTATTTCAATAGCAGTGTCTTGGTTGGGGTTCTCTAGCTCCCCATGAGTTAAAATTCTATCACTCATTCATGTAGATTTTCTTTTGGAGTTTAACTCAAAAATATGTCAATCCAACATTCATGCCATAACTCCCCAGATGTGTGGATACCCATATCTTAGAACATTTAATACTTCAGATGAAAAACTACTATTCCGTCCAACTTCTCTTCTATGAACATGGCTCACTGGGAGGTCTTTCTATATTATACTCTCCACTTTTTACCGGTCATTAAGCTTAAGATATCCATTAAGGAGGCCAGAAGGCAGCTTAAGTTGAGCAAATGCTCTGCCTGCAGGAGACCCAGGTTGAATTTCAAGCTCAATGTAGTTGCCCAAGCACTGCCAGGAATGACCCCTGAGAGGAACGGCAGGAGTAGCTCGATGAGTACTGGCAGGTGTGCATCCAACAAAAGCAAAAATACATCTGTTAAAATATAACTTTTATATAGATGTTCAATTTGAAGATGTAATTGGACCATTACTGCTCTCCTCTCAAACCTTTTTGCCAACACTAGTAAACTGCAGACTCTTGTTGAACATATATCTATGAAAACTAATCATTTTATTCACCTGTCCATGAGATAAATATCTAGACTATTTATTTATTTTTGTGTTCAGGTCACACTTGGCAATTCTCAAATGTTACTCCTAACTCTAAGCTCAGGGATCACATCTGGTGAGACTTGTGGGACCATATGGAATGCCAGAGATCGAACCCAGATTGGCTGCAAGCAAGGCAAGTGCCACAACCACTGTATCATTGCTCAGGCCCTCATGTCATATATATATATACACAAATGTATATATTACTGTGCTTCTTGTTAAAAGCTGTGCTAGGTGCTGGGATAAATAAGAAAGAAATTTCAATATAGTGGGTGAAAAAATGGATTCCTGTAAAGTAAAGTAAAACACAAACAGTATGTGATTGGAGTACAGAGAAAGATCATGTAAAACATATTGTGAAGCAGAGTTTTCTGGGAAGTGCTCCTATATAACAATATGATTTTTTAAAAGTATATAGGTATTTGAGGTATCCTAGAATAATTAAGATAAAAGGTGATGTATAAACAATAAAATTCCAAGGTACCAGAATGCACTATTCTTGAACTTGTTTCCCTTTATTTAAAAAGTTTAACCTATTCCTACGTTTCTATTTGGTCAGAAAAGTAATTTTTAAAAAGCAGTGAAGGACTTCTATTTTTGTTGTAAATTGCTTGGGATGGGACAGTTGAGGCATACCTTGCTCTGTGCTCTGGGGTCATTCCTGTGGATTCTAAGAGGACCATGTGAGATGACAGAGATTGAAAATAAGAGAAATAAGAGAGCAAACCTATAGTTAGGTATAGATGTTTAATAGCTCTTGAACCTAACATAGCAACAAAAAAAAATAGAGCCTGGCATGAATAGTATTGAGCAGACTTAATGAAAATCAGTCCAACAGAAAGCAAAATAATAATAATAATAATACTAACAACAACAATAGTCTTTGGAGCGACGATCATGAAGTATAAAAACAGAATAGGAAGTATAGGAGAGACATTTCAAGAGAGCTAACGAAGAGGAGTTGGACAATGAATTCAGGAGAAAAAGAAAGGTAATCATAGTGTCAAGGAGAAACATAAACTTGCAATATAAAATGTAATTACACATCTTCGACTCTTCAGGAGACAACATTTACATGATCACAGTCAAGTCATCACTGATTACTGATTTAACTCAAAATAGGCTTATCAATCTTTATGAATAATGATGGTAAGGGAATAATACCTTACAAGAAATGTACATGAGGATTAAATTCTCTCTCATTACTGTAAGGCAAAAGAAAATGTTTAGAAGAGATAGATTAAGATTTAGCAGTAAAAGTGAGTATATTTTTAATTTGTGATACCAGCTCAGCCCTGTCTTCTACAGGAGCTGTAATAGTATTTCTTTTGGGAGATATTCACAAAAGTTCCACTCATCTTTTTGTTCTAATTGGTTTTCAGCGTTTCTCCCTACATTGTGTTCAATTTAGTAGCACTTCTGAGGTGTTCTTATTTTTCATAAAAAAAATACTGCATAAGAAAGGAGAGCTTCGTTTAAAAAGAAGGATTGACAGAAGAATTCCAAGCTTCACCTGTTTATCTGTAGAAAGAAATATTCCAACCTATAATAAGTTTTAATTTAACCAATCTGGACCTATATTCAGCTGCAGACTTGTGTTCATGATTTTGGCATTTCGAGCCTATCATCTTGCATACTATGTCAATTATGACACACTGAAGACTGTCATTTCCCATCAAGTCAGAGAGAAGAAGAGCATATGTCTTCTCTATTATTCCTAAAATGAAGTAATTTTATACTTAAGTCATTTCAGAAATAAAAAAATACAATTTTGCACATTGTGGATATTTTTATTGCCATTTCCTTTAATGCCTGAGTTTGGTTGTTCTTTGTTTTTTTATTTTTTTTTGCAGACCATCGATACAGGAAGTAATTACGACAGGTTTAGCCACATATTTTATTTTCCCTTTAGCTATGGCTCAAGGTCAGTTTAAATCCACACATAGACAGTACTTTCACAATGGTCTCTATTGACTTCAACGAAGCACAGTCTCTACTGATGCCCCCTGTGAGATAGAAAAGAAAGAAGCTTGTTCATAGATTCCCTGTAGCACATCCCCGCCATTGATCCATGGTTTTAAGGGCTTTAGCCACTAATTTCCTCCCACCAATGGAGAGACCCATTGCTCAGTGTGTTTAGACTCTTATGGCTGCCCACTGTGACTTCAGTTCTTAATCTGCCTGAAAGTGTCAAAAGTCACGCTGCTGTTTGGAGAGACTTTTTTTTTCTTTTTTTAACCTGCTACTGGGAGTGATGCTTTTCTTAGTGCTAGGATGCCCATGATAATGGAAAGAGCTCTAAAATGTGTCTATTTCATTCACTCTTGAGTAAATAACCACTAGAGTTCATCTACATATGTCAAACATTTTACAGTGTGTCTTTTACTCAAGAAATCCCAATCTGCTAAAAAATTATGATGATATACTTTGCTATCAGTGATGAAATTGATGAAGACTTTGAGCGCAATTAACAAGAAGAAATAAATTTGATGTTTTTAATACCATCTTAAGTTTCTATTAGCTTATATTAAACAAAATGAATATATGAGCACTTTTCTTACTAGTGATAGATTTTATTCTATATGAATCTATTTACTGTTTTAAAGAGCTTAACATAATGAAGATATTTTTCTCACACTTAATCAAATAAACACAAATTGAATTCCCAATGAGTTACTTTTAACTTTCCACAAAATTCTGTCCGTTTATTAAATTGCTTTTCACTTCTTAAATTAGAAATATTGAAAATGTAGTAATAGTTGATGTTGAAAATAATTCTAGTTGGAGAATAATTAGTAAATCTGTTTTGAATAAAAAATGTGTCAGTAGGAATTTAAAACCATTAAAATGTTTACCCCTTTGACATATTAATTCCTCTCTGGGGAATTTATATTAAGTTATTAACCTAAAATATATAAACAAAAGTATAAACAAGTGGTTGGTGAGCTAGCCCAATAATATGAGTATATACTCTGAATGCAGCAAAGCAAGTTTCAATATATACCACATGGTTCCCCAAGCACTACTGGAAGTTACCTCTGAGCACAGAGCAGGGTGGTGTGGCCCCTGAGAAATACCAGGTGAAGCACATAAAAAATAAGTATAAACAAATGTCTATTTCAGTATTATGTCTAGTTGGGAAAGTCCACACACACAAGAAGGAAAAGGTTAAGCTATGATATGACTACATCATGTATACTATACAGTCATTATTTTAATTATATGGGGATACTAATGTTACATTTCTTAGACCAACAGTCTGATTCTGAACATATCTGATAACAAATGAGAGCTTGTTTGCTAAGAATGACTGCACTTGGTTGGTGAGTCCTTGGGTGTAAATGTTGTTTGCAATGCAATTTTTTGATTGATTAGAACTCTTTGAGATGCAAGTGAGAGATTCAAATCAACAAGCTTATTATATTATGCATAGATTTTAGAATTGTTCACAGACTGAATAATACGCCCTAAATGTTTTTAAAAAATTAACTAAATCCAAATCTCTTAAGAGAAGAATAAGACACCACAAGAGAAAAATAGGATTATAAGCAAGGATCCCAGAGCTTCTGTTCTCTTTTCCCTAGCCTGCTTCATTCATCTTCTCTCCTTTCGGAGACAAATTTCTATACACAGAATAATGTTTCCTGAAATTGATGTATTCGTATATATACATATGCCCTATCAATGTAAGTGAAAGGTTATAATTGACTCAATTTCTGTCATGTATGAGGTTTAAGTAATTCTAATTCCTTTCTCTGTTAACAAAAAGGAGTAGAGGGTAGACTAGAGGCCAGAGGTATAGTATAGTGGGTAGGACACTCACCTTGCTTACCGTGGACCTGGTTTTATCACTGGCATCTCATATGGTCCCCCAGTGCCTACCAGGAGTGATTCCTGATTTCAGAGTCCAGGATAAGCCCTGAACACTGCCAGATAAGGCTCCCAAACCAAAACAAAGTAATAATGAAAGAAATAATAGACTCAGATCCACTGAGAAAGTTACTATTCCACAGACCCCATCTATATGCCTCCTGGACCACAAACAACATTAAAATATATTTAAAAAAGAAACTGGGAAAGAAATACCAACATGTTTGTGTTGCTGTGACTGTGGAGCTTAAATAAAGAAAAATCAAAGGAAAAAAAACTGATTCATGCATCAGCATGCTTTATTTTAATTATTTGTTCTCTTAATAGACTGTTTTCTTCATCTTTTTACAATGCATCCATATCATTTATTATTCTCTCTTAATTGTTTCATTAATGTTTCAGAGTCTGGGGAGGCAATTCAAATAAATACACAATAATATTGCATTGTAATTGCCATATAGACATGGCAAAATAAGGGTAAGTACAATAATATGGGTTACATGATGAGATATGAGCCTTTGGAAGGGTCTCCAAGTGGGACTCAGGGGACTATGGGGGAATTCTCTGCCAACAGTGCTGCTGGGTGGATGTGAAGAACTGAGAAAGCAGCACTCTTCTGCCTGGGAGCAAGGTGAGTCATTGCAGTCTCGCTCTGGGCCTCCACAATCACTCCTGTACTGCTCAGAGGCCTCCAGGTTGTACCTGGTGGTTCTCGCAGGTCATGTGGAACTGGAGATGCAAAGCAGGAACCTTAACTTCTCAACTCTATCTCTGGCCCTGTGAGCATTTCTGTACCTAAACAATCATCTAGCAATAAAAGCTTTTGACAAGTTGAATTACAGCTGCACCTAAAAGTAAAGGAAGATAGAAATATTTGACAAATTTAGCAGACACTAAACATCCCCCATGTTTTCACAAATGCAGAAGATCATGCATGCTTAACTGAGTTATAGTGCTGTTAACTTTTATAGGGAGAAATAAACAGGGTGAAGCATAAATTTGGTTTGTCTTTCACTTTAGCTTCTTGTACTAACAGTCCTGCAAATAATCGTCTTTATCAAAATAGAACAGCTCACCCTTAAATGTGATTTGATAAATCCAGAATATTACACTATGAGGATCAGGATATTTAGGAATCTATCCTGTAAAGTTTATGGTAGCTCCAAATAATAGCAAAGTCATTTTATATTGATTTGTTTAGTGCTGGCATTAAATTAAATTCCCATGAACTTTATGTGTTTGTTTGTTTTGTTTTGTTTTCTGAACACTTCCTTATCAAGCCTTAAACTTGAAATGGGAACCACTTCTGGTGATATACCGATTCATTTACTTCTTATCCCTTTTGGGCTAGAGCAATAGCACAGTGGTAGGGCGTTCGCCTTACAAGCGGCCAATATGGCCGACCCGAGTTCAATTCCTCTGCCCCTCTCGGAGAGCCCGGCAAGCTACCAAGAGTATCTCGCCCGCACGGCAGGGCCTGGCAAGCTCCCTGTGACGTATTCCATATGCCAGACACAGTAACAACAAAGTCTCCAATGGAGATGTTACTGGGCCCGCTCGAGCAAATCGATGATCAACGGGAGGGCCTTCCCTTCCCTTCCCTTTCCTTCCCTTTCCTTCCCTTTCCTTCCCTTCCCTTCCCTTCCCTTCCCTTCCCTTCCCTTCCCTTCCCTTCCCTTCCCTTCCCTTCCCTTCCCTTCCCTTCCCTTGCCTTCCCTTTCTCTTCCCTGCCCTTCCCTGCCCTTCCCTGCCCTTCCCTGCCCTTCCCTGCCCTTCCCTGCCCTTCCCTGCCCTTCCCTGCCCTTCCCTGCCCTTTTGGGTTCCTGGAGGTCTAATAGTTCCCACTGTAATGAAAACAAAAGATTCTCTGTTCAGTGGTAAATTTGGGGATCCCGTGAGATATCTGTCACTGTCACTGTCCTCCCATTGTTCATCGATTTGCTCAAGTGGGCCCAGTAATGTCTTATCTGACTTAAGCAAATACTCCCCTAACTTATGTAGAATCTCCTTCCTTACTAGAGGGTAGCACTGTAGCACTGTCCTCCTGTTGCTCATCGATTTGCTCGAGCGGGCACCAGTAATGTCTCCATTGTGAGACTTGTTGTTACTGTTTTTGGCATATCAAGTATGCCATGGGGAGCTTGCCAGGCTCTGCCATGCGGATGGGATACTCTCAGTAGCTTACCGGGCTCTCTGAGAGGGACTAGAGAGTAAAATATAAAAATATTTGGTAAAAAATTGACCCAAGTCTTTACCAAATAGTAGCTAGTTTACAACATTTCATCATGGATCATTGTGAAAGACTGAGTGTGTGTGTGTGTGGAGGGGGGGAGCTAATTTGAAGGAAGCCCCGAAAAGCTCAGAAGACTTTAAATATCACCATTACTTATAAGAGAAAATAAGAGAAAATTTCTCTGCTTTATTCCACAATTTTCTTCATGAATAAGTTCTGAGCTGAGGAAGAAGAAAAACAATTTGTGAAGGATCAAGTGCAACTTACTTCTCTCTCAGGGTTACTCTCCTGCTTTAGGAGTCTACAGAGTCAGAAATCAGTAGGGTGAAATGACAAAGCATGTCTGCTCAATGAGTCTATTTAAGTCAGTTTTCTGAATCCACTATTGGTTTATCAATGTACTGCTTCTGCAGTTTGGCATTCAATTGAACTGGGGTATTCTACAGTCAGAAGTTCTCCTTAGATGCAGTCCTTGGATTTTAGAGAAGTTGATGCCCAGAAGCCTTGCCATCTGGACCAGACAGTGGAATTCTGTGCTACGGCCAAGAGCAGCCAAAAAGTGGTATAGCTGGAAAAGTTGATCTTCATGTAGAGGGATAAAAGACAACCTGATTCACTTTGCCAGTGTGTAGTTCAGCTTTACTTATGGTAGTAAGTAGTTCACTGTTGCACAGTTCACCGTGACATAGCACAAGATCAGTGAATAAGTTGGGGGAAATGCTAAGATTATCAAAATTACTTAGGTACACTTCAAATAATAAACATCCCATAATCTTATGGATCAATTAAATGTTTTCACCCTTATGAACGCTTTTCATCAAAAATACTTGCGCTATTGGTGCTATGTTCAATGAGCATCTGTCCCCAGTTTCAAGGAGTCTTTGTTCCTGGACTTTCTTAATCACAAGAGATCTCTATCATGCAATACGACAGCAGCATATTTCCATAGGAACTGCATGGTTCTTTAGAAGTTGCTTCTGGTCTGGTGTTGACTTTTCATACATGTATAATTTTCCCTATTTTCTAATTTGTTTATTTTGAATTAATAAAAGAATGAATACCCATTATCACCTTAAATTTAAAGCCTTTTTTATTATTTAAATAATATAGAAGTGGGTTTGTATAAAGTCAAGAAAGATAATTTTGTCATCAGTCAAAATTTATTGGAGTTCTAATCAGTAATTAGTGCCAAGCAAGCACTCCTAATAAACTTGACAAGCATTTTACTTGACAATTAAGTTTCAGAGAGGTCTATCTACATTATATTCAAATCTTCAAATTACTATTCCTAACCCCTGGAACTCCAGATTTCTATATAACTAACTACTTGACATCTATTTCCTACTTAGCATCTAAAGAGTCTTTAACAAAATCAAGGCAAAACTTTAAATCCTCCCTGTAAAATCTAATCATACCTCTTTCCTCTATCCCTCTCATCCTTCAGTTCTTCATGTTCAGAACACTCAAATTATCCTTGCCTCCTCTCTCCTCTTTATCATTTTTAATTCTTAAGCAAACTTAGTTGACCCAATCTTCAATGTCTGTCTAAATCCTGAATGCATCACCACCATTACTATTACCACATTGATGCAACTACAATGAACATTGCTAAATTCATACAATTATATCCTCACTATTTTTCCTATAATACTTTTTACCTTTATCCCAATATGTCCATTGTTAACATGAAAATAAAAATCATCCCTTGAAAATCTAAGACAGATCAAGTAATCATTCAAATCCCTCTCAATGGTATTCCAATTGTGTAAAATATGAGTCTTCATGAACAGTACATTCTCACCAAACCCCATACCTCATTTAGCCCCTTATTTTTATTTTATGTCATTTTACTATTCCATTCTCTTCCTTATCCAAGATCCAGGGATACTTCATCATTATATAATATATATTTAAATACACATATTCATATATATCATTTTATAAATATGTGTGCATATATATGCTAGAAATATTTCAATCTTATGATTTTTGCTGTATCTTTTGCCTAATATATTCTCCAGATATTGTCAGATATAATCAGTTTTCCTCATCTCATTTAGATCTTTGATTCAATAGCAGCTTTTACGTTAATCTTTTCCTAATAAAATTATTTAAAGCAGCAATACTACAAGACATTTCCAATACTACTTTCCCAGTACTGAATTTTTTAAGTACTGAATTGACCTGAAATTGATGTTCGGTTGAAGTTTTTTTTGTTACAGACACTGAGGCAGGATTTAGCAATTTAATAGGCAAGTGATTGCAGTACTATTCAAGGAAGAGAGAAGTGAAATAGGGACGGGAAGAACATCAGCACGGGATGCAGTAAAGAGTAGGTTACGACTTTGGTTAACTAGGACTCGATTATCATGGGAACATTTGGACAACAGTAGAGAAATGCCTGAGTTGTCTAACATGCTGAAAGAAAACAGGAGTATGTAGTTGTCAGTTCACTTATGGCAGCTTCCTTTCTCTGCAGGCATATTCAGTGGATGTTCACAGTCATGGAAACCCCTCAGGCACTTTGTGCAAGGTATTTGCAGTAAGAAGCCATTAGCTCTAAATACACAGGAGAAGCTCTCGCTATTGATATTTGCTCTGCTATAGTGTACCTTTTGCACAGTCAAGATCCACTCATTGCCCACATTCAGTTCATTCTCTTTTATACATCACTGGGTCTTTAAAGTTACAGTTAATTGCAGCTTCTATTCAACTCATACATCAAAACTGCATCCGTGGGAAAAGTTATGAATTCCTACCACTGCACGTGACCCCTGGGCTTTCCATTTGGTGTCTTGATAAGTGGCTTATGCGAGACCTTCATTCATGAAGAATTCATGCCAAGTCCTTTTTTGGCTTTGACTCTTTCAACTGCCTTTTTGAAAAAGAAACTATCACTGGAGCAATAGTACAGTGGGTAAGGTGCTTGGCTTGCCCGAGACTAACACTGGTTTGGTCCTCAGAACTATATATGGTTGTCAGAGGCCCGTCAAGAGTGATCCAGGAATTCAGAGCCAGTAGTGAGGACTGAGCATGGCTCCATGTGGCACCAAAACAAAATGAAACAAACAAAAAAAAAACTGTCACCAAGGGTGAGGGAGGAGAGAGATAGTAAGAGGCGTCCTTGTGAATTCTCTGAGTTCAACCAAGCAGCTCCCTGCAACATTAGATAGAAATAACGTTGAATTCCCCTGAGTAACGATCACTGTCCAAATCCAGTATACCTAATTTCCTTCTGCTCCCATTAGATTTCTGGCAGGAGAATCTCAAGCACCAGCCACAGCTATAGTTTACTTGTGCACTTTTATAAGTATTCCCTATTCCCTAAGAACCAAGATATTTCATTACATAGTTGCTCCCGATGTATGGTGTGGAAAGCACAAATCTATAAGTGGAGCCAGGGAAGAATTGTGGGAATAGCCATTCCTCCATTACTGACTACAAGAGACACAGAATCATTTAACAGGAATCTTTTGTTCTGTTTTGTTTTGCTCTATAGAGGTTGAGGATTTGGCTCAGTGGTAGAGTACACGCCTCTCTTATGTCAGGCCATAAGTTTGAATAGC
The DNA here is from genome assembly GCF_029834395.1 of Sorex fumeus. Classification (NCBI taxonomy): domain Eukaryota; kingdom Metazoa; phylum Chordata; class Mammalia; order Eulipotyphla; family Soricidae; genus Sorex; species Sorex fumeus. The sequence goes on from NW_026606157.1 coordinate 3,299,879, forward strand.
AAAATTAACAAGAATAAACTAAAAATAGAAGTATACTATCTGGAAGGAAAATAAAATATTGCTTTTAAGCAGAAACACTGACTTGATCCTTAAATGACCATTAGAATTTCATCACAATCACGGCTAGCGATGTTAAAAAGACAATGCTTTAAATATTTCCATACTATTTTGTGTCTGAAATAATTTTGCTTAATATTAACCTGAGTCTGGAATCTCTCACTGTATCTGGGTTTCACTTTCCTTCCATATGCGAGAATAACAGCTGGAGTGATTAATGATAATTTTCTCAGTTATTACTTATTCTCTTTTTTTATCAAAAGTCAATTATGTATGATTTTGGAATTTGAATGATGGGGTAAACACATGCCCATTGAACTTGACCTCTTTTCACTGTATGTTAGTGGTATGTGTTCAGATGCTCTTTTCCCAACATAGCACATTTTCTTAGTAGGTGACTATTTGAAATAATTTGCATGGTCTTTTAAAAGATTGTTTTACGTGGTGGGAAGATTAGATATCAGGGAAAATGTTAAAGGTAGTGAAATATAACAAACTAGCAAAGGTGAGTAAATTGATTCTGTATATAAGTGAACATAATAATTGCTATATTTAACTGCTATATTTAATTTTCTTGTATTTTGGTTTGGGGCCATACTGAGCTGTGTTAAGGTCTCACTCATGGATCTGTGGTAATGGACCCCTCCTAGAGAGGATGGGGGACCATGAGCATTACCAGAGATTGAACCCATGTCAGTCATGACAAGACAAGAACCTTATATGCTGTACTTTCTCCGGCCTTCTTGGTTATTATTCTTTATATTTTGTTTAAAAAGATATTGACTGATGAAGAAACTTAAGTGAGATGATCTTTGCCACTATCTATGGGTTGAATAAGACACTTTTCTGAGCCTCTATACAAATCCAAAACAACAGTGTGATTTTGTAATTCAGTCTTGATTGGAGAGCTAGAAACCTATTTACTGGATGAGTTTTATCTTGTTATTCCAAGTTATTTGATTGCATTTCTAAAGTGTTAAGAATCATCATGGATAGGGGGATTTTTATACTTATAGACAGATGAAATATCCTTTCTTTATAAAGCTAGGAACTCAATATGAATAATTTATTATAAGAATTTGTGGCAGATCTAAACTTTTCCTAATATGTAGTTCTAGCCTTTTGGAATTACAAATATCAATGACCTCAATGACCTTAGAGATGATAATCTCTTCAGCCTAAACATAAAGACTGTAGGTCAGAACTATAGATCAGGAAGTATGGTTTGGTACTTGTCTTACACGTGGCTGAATTAGCCACAACTCTGATTTTAATCCCTGGCACCACATTTGAATCACTCCTGAGCACAGCACAAAGCACCAAGAAGCCCCTGAGAAACATGGGTACGGGCCTATCCTTACAAAAATATTAATTACATTTTCAAATTTGGGGCCCACACCAGTGGTGCTCAGGGCTTACTGTTGTCTCTGCAGCCAGGTATCACTCCTGAAGGGGCTCATGAGGACATTTGTGGTTCTGGGATTAAACCTGGGTCCACTGCATGCACAGTAAACTCTCTACCTGCATGCACAGTAAGCGCCCTACCTGATCTTAATTATCTTTATTACTCTGACCATTGCTCTGACCTTAATTAAATGATGAGATAAAAAAAAATAATGATTACTACAATTTTAAAGACATAGCATTTCAAAAGGTGGGCTTAAAATTACCAGTAAATGAAGATTTCTGCAAGTAAGAAGAAGATTTACTGGTAACCAGAAAGCAAATGGCTATAATTTAAACATGAAGTGCCGTGGATATTAATTAGTGATAAACACAGGCCCTGCATGCATGAGCCTCTGGGACTACACACACATAAAATTAATGATAATAACACCTAAAAATCTGAAGTTACTCTTCATTACCACATTTGGCTGATCTTCTACATTTAGTTCACAAATACTTACTGAACTTTTGGTGTGTGTCCAGCATCCCTATTATTATGTATTCAGAGAACATGGCAGCCAGTAAACAATGATCCCAGCCACCTTGGTTCTCCTACCCTGAAAAAGGAAAAAAAGTCTTCTGATAATGTAAAGTGCTAATCAAGTGAATAGTAGAGAAGACAATATGTAATAAGGATGAATCACAACCAACAAAAAGTGAATAACTACAGTCAAGGGAGATGATGGAATGGTTTGTCATCCTTTGGTGATTGATAAAGGACAGATTGACATCACCTAAATAAAGATCTCTAGGGTAAAGCAGAAGACATTATGCCATGTAAATATATAGCAGAAGAGCAATACATAAAGAAGTAAAGATTTCCCTATGGAAGCATGCCTGGCAAGTCAGGAAAATCAACTAAGACAAGGACAATAAAGGTGAGGGAGGAAGAGGTGAATTTGATGATAAAGATTAGCAAACTAGAGGAGCTACTGATCAAGTGTGATTTCAAGTGTATAATAAGCACAATGTGAGTGGTAAGACTCAAGAAAACTCAGAAAAAAACTACTTATGTAAGTCAATCATTGTCATTGCTGTGTTGAGTGTAGACAGAAAGCCCAGTGAGAGGAATGAGTAGCTTAGAAACCAGTACTAAAAATCTTGGAGAGACTGGCCCTATGGTACACTGCACATGAGGTGGTGGAAAGAGATTCGGTTCTTTGCGTATTATGAAAATTGTAGAATATGGAGTTGGGGGGGAGGTCAACATTTTGATTAAATAATATTGTGGAGAACATATGTGTAGGATAACAAAATGAGTTTTGTAATGATATGCCAAGTCTGAGGGGCTTACCTGTCATCAAGTCAAAACGCTAAACAGAAATTTGGCTGTGCAGCTCTGAGGTCTATGAGTGATAAGCTTAAAAAGAGAATTTAAAGCATTGGAATAATAAAATAACCAAGAGTAGAGGAAAGAAAAGAACTGTAGAAATACAGGAGTTTTTAAAGACTCATGAAATAGCCCTTTTCTTTTAAATTATGGTCTTTACATTAAAAACATCACTTGATCACACAGGTGATAGCTAATCCAATAAAGTAGACATTTCACCTCTTAGCTATTTGTTAATAATTTAGTCATGTTCAGCCATCACAATAATTCAACTATAATTTAATAATTCAGTGAAATTTCAAAATGTCTTTTTTGTTGTTATTGTTGCTCCCAGTTCACCTGAGGGTAAATAATCTATACAACATGCATAGCATAATCAGGAAGGAGCAGCCACACTCTTGAATCTCTGATGAAAGCCACCAAGAATATAAGTTCCAAATAATATTGCAGCAATTGAGCACAGGCATCATTACATGCAATGTTAATGTACAATAATATGTAAATTCCTGTATTCTAAAATATGCTGTTTCTAACTCACAGATGTAATGAACAGAAAAACAGTATTTAGTATCTTTCCAGGAATGAGAATGACAAGTATTATATTTGCAGGGTTATGAATTTTATCATGGATACCTAGGAGAAAAAGTCAGATTTCCTAAGGGAAGCAGTAAAATCAAGGTGGGTCATTTGAGGAAGAGTATAATTAAGGGGCAAAAGTGATAGCAAGATTCAGAGGTATAGCTAGGAAAATGTTAGAATCTGGTACAGTGTATAATTTTATTAAAATTTAACTCTTCCTTTGACTATAAAATTCACAGACTTAACATGATAACACACTTTTGACATCTGCAGTCACCATTACAAATGGAAAAGGAACAAACAGCAAATCTAAGTTATAGTATATGACAACATATCATTCCTTGTATACAAACTTTGAAGGTTGATGTTTTAGTGTGGAAAATGTCTTGCTCTACTAGATGAGAATAATACAAACCAAAGTATGCATCAAATTTATACAACTAAAATTACTCATAAGTGATCTAAAAACACGTATGTTGTAGTCATAAGAAAAAAGCTTACGCACTATGTTTTTAAGTATTGGTACTTAAATTATGAAATGGATCATTTGATCACTTGACTTCCCATTAATCATCGATTTGCTTGAGTGGGCACCAGTAATGTGAAATGAATATTTGGAGATAATAAGGGTAATTAAGATACTGATGAGAGACACCTTGATATGTGAGTACTTATGATCACCATATTTAATTTATTTTGCTCGTACTTCATGTCCTTCGCTTTTTCTTTCCAATATTATAGCAGCCTTATGCCATATTTCAATGTGGAGTCCCAGACCAGATCATACTACATTCTCCCCTATGTCTACAAATTAAAGAACTCTAACACACAAGATGCTTTGGGGTTAACTATTCTTCTAATTGTAGAGTCAATTAAACTTAGCCTGCCTTACATCACCACCACCATATTTAATCATCCTATAAGAGATCACTCACTTACATATAATTTCCCACTAAGTAATTTGTGAAGGGGATGAAGAGATAACACAGCCAGTAGGGCACTTGCCTTGCATGCTACTGATGACAGGATTCACATATGGTCCCCTGAGCACTGCCAGGAGTGATCCCAGAGTGCAGAGCCAAGAGTAAGCTTTGAGCACAACAGGATATAGCCAAAACCTCACTCCTCGACCCTAAAGAGTAATTTTTGTGTAAAATTGAGATTCCCTTTCCTGAACAAACTTACTTCTCACTTCCACCCATAGCAGAAGAAAATTCTAGAAGAATATAAGAGATAATCTCTCTTCAGTGTTTATGAGAAAAATTATTTTAATATTATTTTAATATAAGCCTAAATTAGGACTTGCTTTATAAGACTAACATTTCACTAAGATACTTAGAATTGTAAGTGTGTTTGATTGTTTGGGGAAAATCCAGTGATGAGTAGTAAAATCAATGGTGGCATTCAGTCAGTATCATGAAGCTGAAATACAGAACTTCTAGTAAGAAGATGAAGGCACACTCTTCCCACTGTGAATCTCTAGTCCTCACTCACCAGGAAACCTATGGGACCCCAAGAATGCTGGGAGGAGATTTTACTCTTTTAGAAAGTAATAAACTCTAATGAGTTTATTAATTTTGAGATGTGTCCTTTCCACTTGCAGCAATGAAAAAAAAGACTTGGTGCATATCAAAGCATCCTAATGGGAAAGATTGTTAAGTTCAAATCTGGCAGGCATGGAAGCATGACAAACCTAGTCTAGAATAGAACCATCTGCCTTCTCATGCACAAAAGCCAAACTATCCCGGCAACCTTCAGTGAACTGTGAAGGGTCTTCTACTAGAACACAACCATTGATTCAACTTGCCTTAAACATGTGAACCCAAGTTTTCAGAGTCATCAATTATTTCTAAGAAATACTGGTAAGAAACATAATACCTGCCAATTGTTAACCTTTTGGATTATTCATAGACATTCTCCCTGTGAACATTGATATACAGGAGACTTTATAGTGTTGAGAGGGTAGGAAGCATGAACCCAGGTGTAAACTACAAGGCTCAACTCACCTTGCATCTCCCATTGAACATGATGCTGGGACGTTCTTCAGCATAGTTAACCTTGGGCTCTAGTAAGTGCATGTGGATCTGATCATGAATGCTTTGTATTGAGTGATGGACAGGTTAGAGAAGGGAGAAGTTCTTTACTTAAATACAAAGTTTTCCTTGCAATGTTGGCAAAAAATCTAGAGTTGGGTAAATCAGTGTTGATTTGAGTGACTACATTCTTGTGTCTGTATTTTTCTGTTCTTAGACAAAATGAAAAGGCAAACACCTTATGGGCCAGACGAAGTCCAGTGGATAAAGTACTTGAATAAGTGGTTAGCCTTGTACGTGAACATGGGTTCAATTCCAGGCATTGCATTTGTTCCAGCAAACCCCTCTAGGAATAATCCCTGAGCACAGAGCCAGGAGTAAACCTCATGTACTTCCAGGTGTGGCCCCAAAACAGATACGGGGGAAATCAAAGACATTGAGATATATTTATAAACATATCTCTAACACAAGTAATAGCCTTTGGACAAATCCAAATCATGTTTTTCCCACTTTGATCTCAGACATATTAATATTAAATAGGTTTTTTTACCACTTCAGTTTACCTCTTAAATGTCCTATATCCATTTTTGCCTCCCTTAAGACAAAGCACTATTAACACCCATTGCACAAGAGATGTGGCTGTCTCAGTCACAATATCTTACAGTACATGGTCTACAATTAATGGTTGACATTTTTTTTACTTACTTCTCATAGTTTTTTTTTAATTTTTATTAGCGAAACACCATGAGGTACAGTTGTAGACTTACAAATTTTTGTGCTTGGGTTTCAGTTATACAATGATCGAGTACCCATCCCTCCACCAGTGCCCATTCTCCACCACCACTAATCCCAGTATCCCTCCCACCCCCCATCCCTCCCATCCCACCCTGCCTCTGTGGCAGGGAATTCCCTTTTGTTCTATTTCTCCTATTGGGTGTTGTGGTTTGCAAAAGAGGAATTGAGTGGTAATCATATTCAGTCTATAGTCTACTTTCAGCATGCGTCTCCCATCCTGGGTGATGCATCTCCCATCCTTCTCCTTCCTTCTATTTTTCTTTGATTACATATTGATCCTAATAGTCCACCCATTTCTTAGATTGAATATTTTCATCAAAAAACTTCATTCCCAGAAATACTGTTTTCTTGTCTTTGTTTCCCAAACAGGATTTTAATGTAGATATGTTATGAACCAGCATGGGGAGATCAAATGGAGCCTTTTCACATTCATTAAGTTTCTCTTAACAATTTTTAAGAGCATCCATGCCAGCAATGTAAGCAGGTGAAAGCACAGTTTTAGTCATCGCAAAACAAATGAATTTTGATTAAAATAATTATTAAAAATGCCCTAAGCTTTTTCTTCTGCAGCCTCATGGTGGAGACAAATTACTATCAATAAGAAACATAATTTTTTATCATCCTTTCTGCTTCTCACTTGAGCAAGCTGAAGTTTTCTTGCGTTTATAGAAACTATGTCTAAGAACCATGCTTACTTACAATGACTAATATAAAGGCATCAGTTCCACATTGCGATCATTTTCTATGCAACAATATGATTAGTTTTCATAATAAATGATATTTTCAGGGATTAATTTTAGTGTACTCCCCAAAGATCTACTGATAAAAAAATTCTGATACTCCTTGTATAGATTAGTATACAATTATTCTGATTTTTTAAAAACTTGCTTTCTTTATTAAAGTATTTTTTTCTTTAAAGAGAAGAACTGAAAACAAATCCTACCGACTAAAACTCTAACTGTCGTCTGTAAGACTATTCAAAATTCAAAGTTGCTTTCTGAACAGATTGCACCAGCTAGTTGATGAAACTTGAGCTAATTACACTAATGTTGACAAATGCACTGGCACAAAAACAAATGTCACATTTTTCAAAAAATTACACCTCTTCAAAAGATGCTAAATAGATTCAGTGATTTGTGGGTGTAACTGAGCTATTTGTGCAAAAACTGTTTGAAAATTCTGGTTTAAAATATAAAAGTATAAGTACAGTATGAGTGCTTACATGTAATTTTCAAATGTATTTTAATGAAATATTTGAATTTTTGGAACAATAAAGAAATTGTTTTATTTGATACTGAAACATTATCTCTGAGTTGTTTATTTAAATTTTGGTATCATATAAAAATAAAGTCTATCTTAGGAGATGCCTTTATGTCTTTTAAATTGATTTTGAATGAATATCTGGTCTAATAAGATTATAATCTTTAGAATCTTCCCTGAATAGTATTTCTTTTAAATGCAATCACCAAAGCGCATTACTTGTCAAAATAATTACTATATACTGTAGGTTTTAGGCTAGATATTATATTAGAATTCTTAGGTCAATTATCTAATTTACTCCTTCCAATGAGCCTATAAAGGAGAAATTATATTGAGAATCAGACATATTTGATAACTTACTATATTTAATGAACTTGGAATTTAATCCAAAATGTCCCTGATTCCAAAACTTTATACATACCTTACCAGGAATTTTAAGTGAGTTTTGAGCATCATATATTAAAAACCATCAGCTCCTTTCTATTTCACCTTTGAATAGAATTGTTTTTAATTATGCTTTCAGAAAATATCCATGATTCTTTCAGACTTGACTTTATTTATTATTCTGAGCTACTCAACTGGTTGTTGTGCTATCTCAGAAGACTACTACCCTGGTTTGGGTGTAATCCCTTTGACTCAAGACATCAGAACTGTCCTGTTCCAATAGAATATGGTGGAGGTAGATTGGCTCTTTGTGGTAACTGTGATGTGGTGATTCTATATCCATAAAGCATATCTTTATATATATAAACATTGGTTTACCTCAATAAAATAAAACCACAATAAAAATAAATGTAGAAAAGATAAATAAAATGAATAGGAGTGAGAAATATTAGTCACAAAATCAGACTTGCTATTAAAAAATAATAAAAGATAAGTTGAAATCACGAAAATACTATTAATCATCTACCAAGATTTGGGGTAATGATGAATTTCACAGACAAAGACTATCTGTGCTCAGCAATAGGATAGCATTGACTCAGTAAAGCCATCATTAATTCTTTAGACCAGGATTTAAAATGACCATCTAGTAACCTCATTTAGAAACAACAAAAGTCACCTTGTCGTACTGGAGTCATAGATGCGTGTGACCTTAAAATACCATGCTTAAAGGCCAGGAGACGGAGCAGTGTTTAGGCGCATACTTGTAGGGTTGAGTGAGCGTCTCTCGGTGGCGCCCCTACACAGACATGAGCACCACCCAAAAAAGAAAAAAAAATCTCTGCAAACTAATACTAAACTTATAAAGAAGTGGCTGTTTTTAAGGCTAATATAGAAGTAGTGACAAGCTTTATTTTATTTTTATGACCTGTCATCAGCCAATTAAAACTAATTGCTTTTTTTTTTAAATTTTATTGAATCACCATGAGATTGTTACAAGCTTTCATGTTTGGGTTACAATCACACAATAATCAAACACTCATTCCTCGACCAGTGCATATTTCCCACCACCAATACCTCCGGTATACCCCCTTTTCCCACCCTCTCCCTGCCTCCATGGCAGACAATATTCCCCATACCCTCTCTCTACTTTTGGGCATTATGGTTTGCAATACAGACCCTGAGAGGTTATCATGTTTGGTTCTTTATCTACTTTCTGCACTCACCTCCCATCCTGACCGATTCCTCTAGCCATCTTAGTGATCCCTTCTCTATTCCAGCCGCCTTCTCCACTTTGCTCATGAGGTAGGCTTCCAGCTATGGAGCAATCTATCTGTCCCGTGTATCCCCTGTCCTTAGGTGTCAGCCTCATGCTATTCCACAAAAGAGTGCAGTCCTTCTATGTCTGTCCTTCTCTTTCTGACTCATTTAACTTAGCATGATACGCTTCATGTCTATCCATTTATAAGCAAAGTTCATGACTTCATCTCTCCTGACAGGTGCATAGTATTCCATTGTGTAGATGTACCAAAGTTTCTGTTTGGTGCCAAAGTTCTGGATCAAACTAGTCATCTGTTCTAGGGCATTTGGGTTTTTTCCAGATTTCGGCTATTGTTTACAGTGCTGCAATGATCACATACATACAGATGTCATTTCTACTGTGCTTTTTTTTGCATCATCGGGATATATTCCCAGTAGTAGTATTGCAGGGTCTTATGGAAGCTCAACTTCTAGTTTTTGAAGGACTGTTGATATAGTTTTCCAGAAAGGCTGGACTAGTGGGCATTCCCACCAACAGTGAAAGAAGGTTCCTTTTTCCCCACATCCACGCCAGCACTGGTTACTTTTGTTCTTTTGAATGTTTGTCAGTCTCTGTGGTGTGAGATGATATCTCATTGTTGTTTTGATTTGCATATCCCTGATGGCTAGCAATGTGGAGCAACTAATTGCTATTTCTTAAAATGATCTTTATTAGATTTTTCACTTGTCACTGTTTGCCTAAACAGTTCAGGCTAAGGATATCCCATCTTTGACTCCTTGACGCTCTGACCCCTAATTTAATCTGAGATCTGTTCATTCTTGTCCCCACACATAAGTTCATATTCTCCAGACCTCTGTGTATCTCTAGTATTTCTGGGAGAGATGCAAGGTTTTGAATGAATATTGCTGGGATGAGAGGGCATTAATCTGAATCCATATAATAAAAATAATTTTTATTTGCTGTGATAAACAACTTCAAAAAGGTATGGACTGCTCTTCTTTGACAGTTTCACTGGGTGCCTTTACACTGATTAAGTAAAATAGCATTCAAAGGGATTTTAGATACAGAAAGTGAAGATTATTCATACTTTTTATTGATGATATAAATCCTTCCCAAAGATTCTAATTTGTAGTTATTTGATACACCTATATAATTTTTTCACTTTCACAGATAGATTTCCAGAGGATAAGTATCTATACCCAAAGGAGGTGGCTGGGATAACACTTATTTATGTTTCTGTTGGTCTTTTCTATTCACTTCCAAAAAGTAATAAAAATGGCACCTTCGGTCACTGGACACACTTTCCATACTGAATTGTATTATTTTAATAAAGGTCAAATATCTCTTTGTAATATTAACATTCCACTGCAAGAGTTTAATATTGAGCTATTTTGTAGCTGGCATCAAACTAGATACTATCAAGTAAGATAGGACCTTCTTTGAGGACAAGTTCACTTGTCTAAAAGTGGGCCAGTATTGCCTGCCCAAATTTCAGATACACAAAATCTTTCTGAACTATAGTAAGCAGCATATCAAAAACCAACATTCATAATTAACAGTATGCAAGTTTAATGATATGCTAATGGAAAAACTACTGAAGTGAGGAATTTTGTTTTCATATAATCAAAGTATAGAAGGAAAAGCTTATGATTGATATGAATTCAGGTGTATCTCTATGGGATATCTTCCATTTCACAGCTGTTACATCATTTTAGAATCAATCACATTCTTTGTCTTTGTTCTTATTATTTCTCTGAGTTTGTTGGAGATACTTAGAGTAAATCTGGATTTTCACATTTCATTTGTACAAAAATATGGAGATAATTAGAGATTATTTTATAAGCTGAGAAAAATGTCAAAAGCTTACCAAACACATCACATAGGACCAAAGAAAATAACTTTCTGGAAAAAAAAAGTAAATGCGGACTTTAGAGATCATCTGGAATGTTCTACCATCCAGCAAATGTATTTCAGAGTTAATTCAATATAGACACGTTAACATTTATAATTATAAAGTTGATTTCACATCTATAGGAAAAGTGAAAAATATAAGTATATAGATGTTTTCAAATATTTGTTATAACAAAAAAAAATCTGAATGGATAATTTCAAATATTAGTTATAAGAAAAATATCTGAATGAATGCTTTTTTGTTCTGGTTGTTGCTTTTACTTTTTGTCAAAATATTTTGGTATATATGTGGCATATATATATGTATGCATATATATATATAGGAATGATCTAAATAGCAATCAAAATGGCCATAGTACATAAAAATAATTACATAAGTAAATATTTAAGAAATTTACTATCCTTTTATGAACAGTTAGTTAGATTTAGAAAAGCACCTCAAATATGGTTATTGTCATATGATATTTCTTTATGTTAAACATGGTAGATTTGATGATACCAAAAATGTACAAGTATGTTATCAGAACTCAGCAAATGTAGACTTCTCAGCTTTGGGGGCTCTATCAATTTAATAATTACATGTAAGTAACACATATCACTAAAATGGAGATTATTTCTATACTCAAATTTAAATTATGATTTCTTACAGAGTAAAACATACAAAGAAATAAAAAATAATATTAAAAATAGTACTACTGCATATTTCTCTTAGTAGCCCAGATGGAACAGGTATAAACCATGTGAGGTTCTACAGCATTTCTTCCAGAAATTCTTTCCTTTACTAAATTTGATTTTATGACAAAGAATAGTAAAGAGGTGGGTGATGTTTGCTTTCTGTTTTTAATTCTAAAATCAGAACTGTCACTTCTGTTACTCCATCTACTGTCCTTCCAGCAGCTTAAAATAAAACAGATTTTCTCCTTAAATTTACTAATTCAAAGTGTTTAGTGAGTCTCTACAATACCAGATAGTTAAAAAAAATTCCAATAGATTTTGCCAGATCTTGCCAAAGAAGTATTCCTAAAACTTTTATGGATGTGTAAATCTTTATTTCTTTAGAAATAAATTGAGTAAAGAAACCAAATTAAAAGTAGCAAATTCTAAATTATGCATCTTAAATGCAGATCCACTAAGCAGACTATATTCCAAGTTTATTATTACTTGTAGTGATATTATAGGAAGGGCCAAAATAAAATAGCCAACCTGAATTAGTTACATTTGGTGAAGTAACTGATCATAGTCCTCAGGGGACTGTTTATTTCACATATTTGAATTTTAGTGGAATTTTTTCACTAAGATACTTGAGAAATAAATGAGTAATTTTCAACCATGGAGTATTTATTCAATTAGATCAATCACACAGGAATACATTAATTAAAAATTACTAGGCACTCTTCTTATGTCTCTCAAATTTAAAGAAAAATACAGATCCAGAGAAAGTTAAAAAGACCCTGACCCTTTTAAGGGTAGTTATATCAGCCCATATTTTTGAGCTTCTCATCTTTAATTAGCAGTTGTCGAAACTGTTTTGCTATAAATCTCTAGAGAAAAATCGAATGTAAACTCTCTCCTCCTTTGTTAGTGTTTGTTTCATAGATGATGGAGTATGAAATGATTGATCATGCACTATAATGATGGATAAGGACAATTTCTGGAAAGGTCAAACCTATTAAATAAATCTTAGAATACATTTAAAAACACTGTGTCTGCCTCACTGAAGCATGGTAACTTTTCAATGACAGGTGGCCTTCATATCAGAGTAGTGACAGAAGTGGCAGACAATAGACATTCATACTTCACTAAAAGAGGTGGATGAAAGCAGTGAGGATTGTGAAATTTCCACTGTGAAAGTAAGAGGTTATTCTGAATAGAACCAAATAAATAAAGACCTTGACTACAGCTGCATAATTCTGAAACATTCTAATGAAAAGCATAGAAATGCGAAGCAAAGAAAACAAACCAATAACAAACATTTCCTTTCAACACCCAGATTTTTGTAGACTCAGAAACATACAAATATTTGAAAAAAAATTTTCTCCACATTATACAAAATTTTCAATAGGTCTTTGAAAGATAAAGTCCAACCTTTCTATTAAAAAAAAAGTAGTTTGGGCTGTTATATCCAAATGTCTCATTTCCATCAGTTTAGGAACTGATGGAAGATAAAAGGTGGAAAGTATTTAACTGCATTCATTCATCAAGCTAACATATGTAGCAATCTTCTTTCAGATGATTTTCTATTCCCTAAATTCCAATTTTTGTGGCATTTATTTGAAAGGCTAAACATGTCCATGTTGCAATAGTTTATTCTTCTTCTACCTAGAATATCTTCTTCACATGTAAATATATGTGGACATTTTCCTGTGTTTCTTTCTGGTAAGTAGACTGTATGTAGGACCCAAATAAAAGAAATTTATCCAATGTTACCTAACCAAAATAAACATGATCCTATCACTCTTATCACTGAGGAATTTATAACGGTTTTAGGAACCTTGTGCCTGGCACTGAGTTTAAAGAAATATGTAATATAAAAAAAAAGAAGAAGAAGAAGTAGAAGAAGAAGGAACAAGGATTAAAGCCATCACTACCATAATTCTTCTTAAACATTTGTCTCTTGTCAGAGTCCTAGAATTTGAAGGTCCAGAATGAGATAGGATCTAGACTTACAAGGTCTGATAGATGAAATAATAATAATTTATCTTTAGAATCTAAAGCATCATATGCAGTTCGCACATAAACAGATATTTAAGGGACTTAGGAAAACATCACAGGAACGTCCATCTGGAATATTTTCACAGGAAGCTTTTAATAATTACATGCATGTTGTGATCACAACTTAAGGTACACACGCGTCTTACAATTACATTAGTTCTCACAAACTATGAATAGTTTCTGCATTAAAACAAAAACCAACATCTATTTGTTTTCCAACAGTTCTGGTCGTCCAGGGTCTGAAATCAGTTTCACTGTGCTAAAATCATGGAGCCTAAAGAATTGATTCTGTCTGGAATTTACAGAGAGAATTTCTTCTCTGACCCCTCCATCTTCTAGTCGCCGTCTACGTTCCTTGGTTCCCAGCCCTTTTCTTTCTGTTGAAAGCACACCACCTTGTTCTGTGCTTGGATCATCACATCTCCTCCTCTGACACTGATCTGTGAAACTATGATAAAGACCCTTCTGATGACATTGAGCCTACCCAGATAATCCAGGATCGTTTCCCTTCTTAAGATCTTTAACATAATCATATCTGCAAATATAAAATGACATTTGTCGGTTCAGAGACTAGGACTTAGACATATTTAGGCACCGTTTTCCAGGTAGACTTGCTTCTGCCGGAATTACATGAATACAGTTTTACTTTTTTTCTTAAAGATATTGCATCACTGAGCTATGAATCAATTATTTGCAAACAGTTTTCCTGGGGAAGTCACTATGGAAGTTGCAGGAAAACATAACAGGAACTCTTAAAAAGACTTTTGGGAATGCCTCTTTGCATCAAACACACACAAAAAAATAACAACAACAACAACAAAAAATCTTCTTCAATGGAAGTTCAGGAGACGAAGCAGATCTGCGTGGCTGGCTTCCCTTGTACCTACAGTGACATTTAAGAATACCCATGGAACATGGAGGCAAGAAAATTCAGGCCAAAGACAGTCTACCCTGCCCCCCCACCCTCATGTTTTAAAAGTGTTTTTTCCACTTGCAATTGGTTTATTTCCTTGTCATTCGAATAATGCTTGCTAGAAGCAAATTGAGTTTTGTTTATTCTTTTAATATAATATTGTGATAGAAGATACTAGATATTTATCAAAGTAGTAGAAAGACATAGTTGCTTGTGAGGGAGAGGGCTCCCACCAAAAGTGTTGGAGTTTCCTGGTGGTTTATGTGAAGTAGGAGCAGAGAGGTGGCAGCTTCTAGAAGGTGATCCACTGTTTCCCTGTCAACCCACCTTGGTCAGTAACCCAGGAAAGTGACCAGGAAATCCAGGACTACAGAAGTCAGCTATGAACATCCACAAGGTACAGATCTTGTGTTTCATCAGCCCCACCAGGAGATTGTCAAACTTCACCTGGGTTCCACTTGTTCTGCCCTTCCCTGCATTGGAAATGATTAATGAAGCCTCCTTCCTTAGGAAGGCATGGACCTCCCCTCACAGGAAGAATTTCAGGAGCAGACAAAGAATGACATTTCAGCTTGTTTGGAAAAGAAGAGGAAAGAAAGAGAGATGTGTGCTCAAGAGAGAATACTGTTTTTTTCTATGGTAAAAAAGAGAAAAGACCACAATGGTAGCAGGGATGTGGATGAAATCACCATAAAATTAGAAAATGCGCCCAGGAGATAGTACAGCAGGTAAGATCTTGTACACAGCTAACCCAGGTTCACTCTCCAGCACCGGATATGGTTCCCCAAGCACCGCCAGTAGTGAGCCCTGGGCTAAAAGCCAGAAGTAAACCATGAGCATGACTGGGTATAAACCAAACAGAAAAAAAATTTAAAAAGACATAAAAACAAAGAAAGGACATGCCACTTGAGATGTGGGTCCAAGGGTCCATAAGATAAAAAGAAAATGGAAATCTATGTGTCAGAGGGAGAGGCAGGAAAATGCACCCCATCTTTCACTGCTGAGTCAGTCTACATAGAAGTTTCCTAAACTGCGTTCTTCAAAGTCTGTTGCTAGAGAGGCTGTGTAGGGGATGAGCTTGGTTGACAGATGACAGTGTTTTGCTATTCTTCGTGTGGCCTCCTTTCTAGCAATGGATTTCTCCTCCAACGAAAATCAGCAATACTCTGTTCCTGGACATCTACATCTCAGTGGTTTTCCAGTCTTCCAACATGGATCCTTAATGTCTCTAAGCTGGTTTAGGTTACAGATTGTGCCTTTCTACCAATACACCTTGGGCTGGAGCGATAGCACAGCAGGTAGGGCGTTTGCCTTGCACGCAGCCAGCCCAGCCAATTCTGGTTCGATTCCTCCACCACTCTTGGAGAGCCCAGCAAGCTACTGAGAGTATCTCACCTGCACGGCAAAGCCTGGCAAGCTACTTGTGACGTATTCAATATGCCAAACACAGTAACAAGTCTCACAGTGGGAACTTACTGGGCCCACTCGAGCAAATCGATGAACAATGGGAGGACAGTGCTACAGTACAGTGCTACCCATACACCTTACCAGTGCCCCTCATCTCTCTGCTGTCAGCAATATCATGGATGGAAACCCAGTAACAAGTTTTACTGCATTATGTTAGTGCCCCCTCCTTTAGACAATGCTGTCGATTATAGGAACACTGGAATAAACTAATACAGTTAACATTTTGCTCGAGCGGGCCCAGTAACGTCTCCATTGGAGACTTTGTTGTTACTGTGTCTGGCATATCGAATACTCTCGGTAGCTTGCTGGGCTCTTTGAGAGGGGCGGAGGAATCGAACTCGGGTTGGCCATGTTGGCCGCTTGTAAGGCGAACGCCCTACCCGCTGTGCTATCGCTCCAGCCCTACAGTTAACATTTTAACCCGTCAAAAATGTGTAATGACTCTACCAGTGAGTATTGCATAGTACTTTAATTTTTAAAATGTAAAAAATTGAGTTTAAACCACATTTATATATGCTAACATATCCAAGTTAGTTATTTCCAAATCTATCCATATTAATAGAAATAGTTCCATTAAAACGAGCATTTTCTTAGTTCTTATATGTATTTGAGACTGTTGAAGTCAGAGATATGAGATCTGTATAAAATATTCTTGCATTTAAACCATCTACTTTCTTAAATCTCTAGACCCTTTAAACAATTCTGTCAAGTTTATAAGGGAAGTGCTATTATTCCCATTTACAGATATAAAAATCTCATTTCCAGGAAGTCAAATGTTTTCTCACTAAGCAATTATGATTAATTCCTTCATATTTATAATATTGCTATCTTAAAGAAGCTATTACCGTTAAAAAGCAATGAGAAAAATTGTGTCTGAATTAATAGTACAAAAATCAATCTTTTAAAAATAGTTTGAGCAATGTAACTATGTGATCAATAGCTTGATATCCATAATTCTTATTAGATATGTATTGGTATCACAACTATTATTTATAAAATCTATATTTCTTAAGTGGTTTTAACATGATGGAGTTGTTATACTTTAGAAATTAAGCTATGAGAAGAAGGTATTTTTACTTTAAAAAACAGGATTGGTGAGTTTTAAAGGAACTTTACACCAATGTGAATAAAAAGAAAGATAGCACAAATGGAGTAAATGAACAGATAGCCCATATGAATATAAACTGGTTTTGTTAAAGTGATTTTGATAATTATGGACCAGTGAAATATGCCATCCATATTTGACACTGGGTAGATTAATTTTACCTGTTGTAATTAAAATGTAAGACCAAAGAAAGAGATTGTTGTAACTATCCATTTAAGAGGAAATAGTGCCATAAGTGAGAGTGTTATAGTAGACAGACGCTCAAGTTCTTGTTCACCAGCAGTCAAAATTAAAAGATAAAAGGGCAAAAGGACCAAAATTAAAAAACATTTTTATCTATGGGAAGCAAAAGGGAGGGAAAAGAAAGCAGGGAATTTCCAAATTATGGAAGGGTCTTCTGAAGAAGAATTTCAGAGAAGGGTGGAAACCTTTCCCCTTCGTATCCATTGAACAAAGAGAGGGAGAGAAGCACTTTATTCAACAAATTCAACATATTCTACAAATGTCAGCCCTTGAAACAGGAGGAGATGACTGTCCTCTGATGTTCTAGGTCATCTGGGTCATCCAAGTGACCAGGCAGGACCCTGACCTACTCTCCAGACATTCCTAACTAGATTTTTTTTTGGTAAAACCAGATTCCTAATCACTCACTGCCTATTCCCCTGTGACAGTATACGCAGTTATGAACTGGTAAAAAGAGAACCAGATAATAGAAAGATGCTTCTGACAACATTGATCAGATTTCATTTGATGAATGATGAGAGAGAAATAAATGATTTTTTTTCAAGAATAAGGAACCTTAAAATATACCATTAAAATGAAAAGAGGAAACTGAACACTGACACTAGATGAAAAGCAAATAATCTCACATGTTGAGTTTCAGAGATCAGTGTGATTTCTACATAAAAATATCTTGCAACTACTATCTGTGAGCTTTATTTTTTTAAATAAAGAGTCTTAGTGCCAGTATAAACTGAAAATCAACTGGAATGAGACCAGAGATCTCTGAAATTACCAATAAATTTAACAAGAAAGCTATTGTAGAAATGATGATAGTGTTCTAAAGACAGAAACTTGAGAAGTAATTTGATTTAAGGAATAGGCATCTTCTTTAATTTATCACGCTCTCTTGTTAGAGAAAGCCCAAGAAATTGAGATGCCAAACCAAGGTGGGTGGGAGAGAAGGAGCTTATTCGTACAGAACAAAAGTTCAGGCCACGTTGCACACCTCCAAAAACAAAGGGTCCACTCTGTTTTTATACCTCCAGGTGCCGAACCAAGCAAGCAGGTTTACAAAAGAGAATTTGCAATGAGGCTGAGGTGGTCATGCAGAATGAAAGGGTTTTACAAAGAACAGTTTTAGCTTTGGCTGTGGTTCTCTCAGTCTGGGGGGTTGGGTCTCTCTGTGCACACAATCCATCACCATCTCTCTCCACAACCCCCTTCACTGGTTTCCCTTGCACAGTCTTTAGTATAAGGAGGGTCAATTTCTGTGTTTTTGGGGAGACTATATTCTTACTAGACCTTTTCAGCCCTAGCAAGTTTATCATTTTTGGAGGCTCTTAGTGCTTCAGTATCTTGACTTCTTATAGTCCATATTTAGTTCAACAGTCATATGTTTGTCTGTTTGCTTGTTTTCAAATTGAATTACCATGAGATACACAGTTACAGACTTGTTCAAGATTGAGTTTCAGTCATACAATGTCTCAACCACTTTCCTTTGGACAATGTGCATATCCCACCACCAATGTCACCAGTTTCCCTCCTGCGACTATAACCGACTATAACCCCCTATAATCCTCTCGATTCCACCTCTGCCTGCCTCTGTGAAGGTACTTTTCTTCTTTCTCTCTCTTTCACTTTCTTTTTTCCTCTTCCTTTTTGGGTATTATGGTTTGTAATGCAGGCACTGAAAGGTTATCATCTTTATCCCTTTACTTCCTTTCAGCACTCAGTTCTTGACCAATATGATCATTTCCAACTATCAGCCATAGTGGGCTTCTCTATCATAACTATCATTCCCCTGAAACCACTTGTAGCAAGCTTCCAAACATGCACCAGTCCTCCTGGCCCTTTTGTTTTATTGTCCTTAGCCTCATACTATGTTGTTATTGCTGTTGTTATTGTTGTTTTTTATATACCACAAAAGAGTGAAATCAGTCTATGTCTGTCCCTCTTCCTCTGACTCATTTCACTCAGCAAAAATCCATCTGCATTTCTATATTCATTACAACATTATTCACAATAGCCAGAATATGGAAACAACCCAAATGCCCAAGAACAGATGACTGCTTAAAGAAACTATTATACATCCACACAATAGAATACTATACAGCCACTAGGAAAAAAAAGACTCATGAAATTTGCTTACAAGTTAATGGACATTAACTTGTAGACTATCCTGTTGAGTGAAACAGTCATATGCTTTATAAGTAATCCATGTATTAAGCTATCTTTGTCAGGACTGGAAAGTGTACTCGCTTTGTTGGATCTGACTGTGCGTTGAACCCTTAATTCTTAGCACTTCATGAGAACCACCAAGCAGTGCTAGGAATGATCCCTGAGCACTGCTGGATATGGACCAAACTGTGAGCAAAAAAAAAAAGAAAAGAAAATGAGATAATTTTATCTCCGTAAACCCCATACACTATAGCTAACTAGCTATTACAATTGAAGCCAGGAGTAATCCCAGGAGCCTAAACACTGATATGTGATCGATACCCTGTATTGATAATAGATTTGATGAAAAGGTAACCTCTTAGCTAGAGGCCAATAAATAATTATAATATGTAGGACTCACTGTATTTCACTCATGTAAGTTCATACTGGCACTGCTGCAAGAAGGTATAAAGGTGAGACCTTGGTTATGTGGATTAAAACCATCGCAGTGTCTCCAAGCCAAGTAGCCAAGTAACTCTTGAGAAGCAGAAGTCATCTTGGAAGTCTGGAAACGCATTGAGATGCAGAAGAGCCAAACTCAGAGAAGGCTGGAACCCTTGAGAGAAGTAGCTCCACTTAAGGCTGTGATAAGAACACGCGAAAGACCATCATCAACATTCCATTCTTCCTGCAACATCCTAGCAACAGATTTTATCTGCATAGGAAGCCCCAAGTAGAGATGGTCTGGGGAAAAGCATCCTATAAAGCTCACTTCACAGAGGCACGCCTGTATGTTCTTCATCTGGGGGCTCAACCACATTTCATCTGGAGGTATGTGCTGGTGGTCCATCTTAATCACAAGGACTGTTCAGCATCTCAACATGATGTTGTTTCTCTGTTGAGGGTTCTCTGCTTCTCAGCTTCCAAACTTGGGATGGGGACTTGTTTCTCTCCCCTCTAGAGAAGCCTGTGTTCATTCTAAACATATTCCTCCCTCTCAGTCTCCCCTCATAGTTGTCAAATGCCTCCTACCTGAATTTCACATAAGTGAGAACTTTAGGGCTGATAGCACCTTTTTGCAGAGAGCAAATTCCTCACTCCAACCTAAGGCAATGGGCCCTTGAGAAAGTCTGCAAATGGGAACAAGAGAAAAGTTTCCATGGCTTGAAAATTGATCGGACTGTGGAATAGTATGGTAGTTGCCTTGTGGGGTGGAGGGGAGACTATGCTTACATTGCATGGTCCTGTTACCAGTCCTATTCCTCACAGACACTTCTCTGGCTTGACTAAGATGAACTGAGTAGGAACATAGCTGTGCTCTCCTCTGCTCACTTCTCACTTCATCTATGACTTCCAACACTAGGTGAGACACCCAGCGTTGAGCTCACCTGCAACATTTCATGAGCCGGATATCTGCTTCTTTCTAACTGACTCCCCTTCTCCTACTTGCAACAGTAATAGTTTAAGAGATATTAGTAAATTATAGTAAGTCTTTGAGGGGTTTTTGACTCATTTCAGTCACTGTGATGTCAACTGTTATGAATAGAGGAGCTATGAGACAGGTTAACAACATCAGGAACTACTCTGAAACATAAGAAAAGTAATCTTAGGACCTTGTACACTGATCCACGACAAGAGAAGTGAAACCTTAGCTACTAAAAATGCCTTTTGAAAGACTATTTTCTCCTATAGTCAAAAGGCTGACAGGGTTACTAAGCATTGGGTCCCAACAACTGATTATCGGATTTCAGAATTGTTACTCCAATTAAATGCATAAACTCATCAAGTCTTTTTATGCTATGGTTAGGGAAGTAATTAGAAAAAAGCACATCTCTGAGAATTGAGGTAGGGACATTGGGCGCATGCTGATAATTGAAACACACAAATCAAATCTTTCTTAGTTAAAATGCCTTTCAATGTTTTCAGCTGGAGCAGATGTCTCCCAAGATAATGCTTTTTATCTTTTTATCCCAAAGACACAACCTAATCACCCCTCATTGCCTCCAGAGTTAAACAGCAGCATGAAGCAAAGAGAATTGCAATGCCTCTTCTATGGAGAGGGAGAGTATTTGCCACCAAACTTGCAAGATCCTGCCAAGAGAAGAATATTTCGAGTTGACTCTTCAGTTATTACATCAAAGAAAACAAAATATGACGGCACATACTAGCAACTCTTCTGTTGGTAGATTAAATTGGAATTTGGAACTTGATGTATTAGGACAAGCACTTGAAATTCTAGACTTTGGTTATTTCAACTGCACATTCAATAGTGACTTATCAATGAGATTATGATTTCATTACTTGCTTCTCATATTATGAAGAATAGAATATTAGAATAAATCTATTGTATACAAATGTATTATTCTTTTTATCCAAATTTTTTCTTGAACACCATAGTTTACAATGCTGTGATAAGGTTTCATGCACAGGACATCTAACACCACACCCACACAGTCACAAACAGAGTTCACTTCTTCCAACGTACATCATATCTGAAAGAATACATCCTTGTAGAGATATTTTCCCTTCACAAAAGTATTAAGGAATAACATTATGATAGCCTATTTATGATGGAGCTTTTTCAATAATTTGCTTTTGTTTGGGGGCCACATCCAGCGATACTCTTGGCTCTGCTCTCAGGAATTACTCTTGGTGATCTCATATGAGATCAGATCTGGACCAGTCACATGCCAGTCAAGTACCATACTCACTGTACTATCTCTCTGTCACATCAATGACTTGGCGGGGTTCCAATGGTCTTGAAATGTCAAGATGTTTTTCTAAAGTGGGAAACAATTTGTATTGCATGTTGCACCACTCACCATTAAAAAGCGGCAGAACATATGGTGAGCCTATTTAGATGTGAAGCCTGGTATTCAGATTCATTTATCTAGTCTTCCTAATACTCTCTATTTTAACAGGGCCTGATACAAAATGGGGCTCTTTGCAGTTATGACTTTGACAGGAACCACTGTGAAGAGTGATACCGTTGCTGGCCACTCTGCTGCTTGCAAGAAGGAAAGGTGTGACATCTTCCTAATTATGACAGGCAGGCAAAGGGTCAGTGGGAAGAGGCAGAGACATGTTTGTTTTATAAACAATGTGGGGGAGGGGGCATAGGATCATTACCTGGGAAATCACATTCATGGATATGGAATTTTGGGTTATACATATCCTGGTGGGCAAAAAAAAAAAAAAAGACATCTAGGTCTTAAAATGGCTGGCAAAATGATTGCCTATTACCAGTGGGAAAGTGGGGCCTAGGAAACATAGCTGCAACCAAGAATGCTTCATCTAAGGGATTCATTAGGATACCTCTGAGAGATCCAAATTCATTAACAATAGGAACTGGAACTGTTTACGGAGCACAGACAATGATCCTGGGCCCAGAGTCTGTTGCAAACTATTAAACTCTTAAACTCATTACCCACGATAATCCAGCAGATATAAGATGAAGAGAATGTAAAATAGATGACAGCAATACATTTTTAATTTTCTAATTCCTAATATTGTCTTCATAACTTGAAAGAGTTAAGGAATATAGAAGTGATATCAATTTGTTTTTAAATTATTAGTTTACCCCCACCCCGTCCAAGCTAACAGGTATTAAAAGGTGATTACTATTCTTCAGATTCTGAAGAAGACTAAAGTGATCTGATATCAATTATTGTGTCTGATATTGTGGTTAATGCTAATTAATGCTTCCTCCCCACTGCAAGGAATATATTTATTTGGGTAAATGGCATAAATATAATGAAAAAAATTGTTAAGTGAATCTTGGATTTTAATGTTTAGTCATATAGATTGCATTTTCTATGTAATTAGGTAATGTTTTATAAATAATACATATGTAATATGAAGATTGAAATAATTGAAGTTAGCAAATGTTGAAAAATAATTAGGCGAGGGTGTAAAGGAAGCATCAACTACAATAGTGAAGATTTTGCTACAACAATAAGAACGTTAACTGCATGTATTAAATGTCTATTATATCCCATAATTCAGGTTATTCACATGGTGTGGGCAGATCTAAGAGGAGAGTGCAATAGTTATACAAGATTCCTGAACTCCACCTGAAGTGTATTGAATTATGCAAAAAGATAATGAAATGTTAAAATTTATGCTATAATATCCATCTTAATTCACAAAATAGAAAATAAATTGAGAACGGAAACCAAATAAATTTTTAATGCAATAATACAAAATAGAGAGAGAACAAAAGAGATGAGACAATTTAAAAACTGTTGGGACTAGAACCCAGTAGTGAAAATCATAACTTTAGTGTAAATAACCACAGTATTTAAATGACAGATTAGGTGAGCAGCTTGAATATTTTTAAAGCACACTGCACTACACATTCCATATATTAAATATATAAAAGCATAAATTCAACATTCCAAGGGAACAAGTTCTACTATAACACTAGTCAAAGAAGTATGAAAGGATTTGTTCACCTAAGACCAGAGCACTTCAAAGCACAAAATATTATAGGATTAAATAGTGTCATTTCATAATGATTGATGACAAGAAAGTATCAAAATCCTTGGCATTTATGCACCTAAAAACAGAGTTCAAAATATATGAAGCAAAACCTTTAGAGAGCCAGAAAACCGACAAATCCATGTTTGCAAGAGAATTTTACATCATTCTACCGGCAATATAATAAGCAAAGTCATTAAGGATATAGAGCATTTGGATCTCATTACTAAGCACTTTGATTTACAAAATTTTATAAAATATTTCAAACAACATGGAGCAGGATACATGTTATAGTCAATTATACACATTCTATTTGCCAATAGAGACCATATTCTGACAATAAAAGAGGTATCAATAAATTAAAACACTTCAAATGATGCATTGAATACTTTCTAAACACCATGGAGTTAAATTAGAAAACAACAGCTGAAAGATCACTGGAAATAGTCCCCAAAATTGCAATTTAAAGAGGAAACTTCCTAAAATTCCACTGAGTGACATGGTATATGAAAATGATAATCTATTAGCAAGTATAGTTTATTAGGGCTGGAGAGACACTGCAGGTCTGGAGATGCTGACTTTGCATGTAGTCAACCTCAGTTCAGTTCCCAGCACTGCATACTGCCCCTGGAGTATGGACAATTGTTCATTCTGAACAGAGAACCAGATGCAAGCCCTGAGCACCACCAGGTATGACATAAGAAAAAAAAAAGTAGATTTTATACCAGAATTGCTTAAAAAGATTCTAAAATGTATTCATTATGACATCGCTAGAATAAAAATTCATAAAAATATCAATAGAAAACAAATTAAACCATATAAGAAAATGCAATGTTGATTCCTTATAAAACTTCTCTAACAATCAGAAGACAGGGAAACTTCCCTGACCTTGTTAAAATACTATAAAATTTTTCTACAGCTAACATCACACTGAGATCTTAAGAGACTGATTGCTTCAGCCTAAGATCACCATCAAAGCAATTATTTCTACTTTCACTATGTCTATTCAGCCTTATAATAAGGGCCTAACTAGACCAGTAAGACAAGAAATAGACGTATAGATAAGAAAAAGAAGTAACATTAAATTTTCTTGGAAATGACATAATTGGCTAGGTAGAAAGTATTCAGAAAAAAATTAAAACGTCACTAGAATAAATAAGCCTAGAGAATATAAAATGTTAATAAAATAATTTGAAGAAGTGGGGATGAGAGAAATGGGCCGGGGTGGTTCAAAACATAAAGTAAAAAAACAAAGGCATTGTTTCATATTAACATGCTAATCATTTTAACTCTTCCTGGTGGGGCTGAGCCTTCAAAATTGATGTAGAGCCAGAGAGAAAAGTACAAGTATTACAGCGCTTATTAGTTTGTTGGTCCCTCTCTGGGTTCAACCCCCTGCACAGCATATGGTCCCCGGGAACATACCAGGAGGGATCCCTGAGCACAGAGCCAGGAGAAAGACCCGAGCAACCCTGAAATGTGACCCCAAAACAGAACAAAAAAGCAACAAAACCAAACTAACATTGAGAGCAAAGAAGGGTAGGAGATGCCCAAAGTCAGAGTCACACACTTTACTAAACGTTCCTTGCGTCCCGAGGCCTGACACGAAAACCACAACACTTCCCCATGTGCAGCCGAGGATTGAGAGCAGACCCCGAGTCGTGCTGGGTGGGGTCCCCAAATTGGAGCAAAATAGGTAGATAAATTTCGACAAGACTCACCGTGGTGATGCCAAGGCGGGTGCCCGGAGCACAAGTGAGCAGCAGGAACATCCCTGAGAATAGGATTGCCTCCTCCTCTGCCCGCCTCCCTTGAAATTCTGACGCAAGTACGATGTTTGTTTATTTTGCTTTCGGGGTCACACCCAGCAATACTAAGGCTTACTCCTGGGAACCATGGAAGATGCCGGGGATTGCAACCTGGTGGGCTGTGTACAAGGGACACGCTCTACCCGCTGTACGAATTGCTCATGTATAGAAACAATTGGTTTTCTTATAATGTTTCCAGAACCCTCTAGGCTTGGGGGTTCCAAGGGAGGGGAGAAGGATGAGAAGGAGAGGCTTGTAGACCTCAGGAAGAGATTTCACAGGGAGAAAAAGCGCATGAAGAGAAAAGTTCTACAAAAAGGATTTAGGACTCCCTCCAGCTGCAAACAATTGAAATCTGAAGACTCTGCCTCTGACTTTCCACATGGCTTCTGCAGCCCTCTGGCTTCCTTATGATGACACCAGAGCTGATGAAAGGACCCATGCCACAGTGGAATGATGGCCAAACCCACTGAAGAGGGACTTCCTCAAGGGCCTCGGCGTGTCCACCAAGGACAAGGGAAAAGGACCAACGGGGCATAGGAAGCGGACTCAAGTCAGAGTCAGGAACAGCAAGCATTCTCCAAAGGCATCACCTGCAAAGCTCCTAACCTGGTGTGGGAGGGAGAGAGAGACAGACAGAGAGAAAGACAGAGTGGGGGGGGGGAGAGGACTCTCCACTGACTTTCTATAAATAGCCTCAATAGGTTATAAATCATATACCATATAATTCACCTATTAAAAGTGTATAATTCAATGCCTTTTA
Organism: Sorex fumeus; assembly: GCF_029834395.1. Taxonomy (NCBI): domain Eukaryota; kingdom Metazoa; phylum Chordata; class Mammalia; order Eulipotyphla; family Soricidae; genus Sorex; species Sorex fumeus. Next base: position 3,326,558 of record NW_026606157.1, read on the forward strand.
CTGTAGTCAGATTGTGCAGTCATCAAAAAAATATCAGTCTTATTTCGATGAAACAAAAGTTGGAAAAATATCAGATTAAATTATTTTCAAACAGGAAATATTTAAGATAGGATTTTATAAAAATGTGTAAAACTACACTGAAAGGCACAATTACCCACAAAATTAAGATTACATAAATAAATGTAGAAATATAGTTATCTTGGATTGAAAATTTTCCTATTAAGATGTCAAAATTACCAAATATTAACTACACATTTAATAAATTTCTATTTATAATCCTGAAAAACTAGTTCTAGAGTTTATATGTAAATGAAAAGAAATTAGAATGTATGAAATGGCTGAAAAAGAATTTTGATGATTTATATACTACTGGGTTCAACATCTTAGCTATTAAAATCCAGTCAAGGTGATATGGGATGGAAAAGATAAATTATAAAGGGAACAGTCATATATAATAAGGCAATTAATTTTGATAAAGATGCCAAAGTAATTTAAGGAAGGAATAAAAGGATAAGGATAAGAGTCTTATTAAGTATTTCTAGTACAATTGGACAGTCAAAAAAATAAAAACATATCTCAACCAATACACATTGTAAACAAATCATATTCGAAATTGTTTATAGACCTAAGTAAAGGGATAACCTAAAATTATATAATTTGCAGAAGAAAGGATAGAATAAAATATCAGAAAACAGATTTAATAAAGACATTAAAATAAAACACATGCATAAAAAAATTCTGAGATTAATTTAAAAAACTTTTATACAAAAGAATTTATTAATAAGTTTAAAGCCAAGATAGAATATTAAAATAAAATACTTCTAAAAGCTATATTCCATGAAAGAGTGAGGGCCAGAGAGATAGGACACAGGTAAGGCTTTTGACCTTGTACTTGGCCCACCTGGATTTGATTCCAGCACCAGAGTGAGCCCACTGAGGGTAGGGCCAGGAGTAAATCCTAGATATAACTGGTTGTGGCCCCAAAACAAACAAACTAAATATATGTATCACTGTATCACTGTCATGCCGTTGTTCATTGATTTACTTAAGCGGGCACCAATAACGTCTCTATTCCTCCCAGCCCTGAGATTTTAGCAGCCTCTTCTTACTCGTCTTTTCCCAACAATCGGAGGCTCTTTCTGGATCAGGGGAATGAGACCTGTTGTCATTACTGGTTTTGGCATATTGAATACGCCACGGGAAACTTGTCAGGCTCTGCCCGTCCGGGCAGCATACTCTCGGCAGCTTGTCAGGCTCTCTGAGAGGCATATATTTAAATATTTCTGTCTAATATTTCTTGCCTACTGTCTGAACCCAATCAAAAATGGTGTGTCAATTATGGAAAATGGGTAGGAAGTGTCTTATGAAGAGGCCACGTGGTCCGGAAAGTGGCAGAGTGTGGCGGTGGTTGGGTAGTGGAGGTCGGCTGCGGGGGCTGGGTCCCTTGGGATGGTGAGGGCTCTTACCCGCCCCACTCTGGGGTGCCCAGATTGAAAACAGTCTGGTGCGAAGGCTGGTGGCATGATTATATTTTATAAATATATGTATATACATGTATATATAAATATATCCAGCACATATAAAGAAGTCATATTATACAATAATATGAAGATAGGCAACTTCATATCATGAAGATAAATAACACAACTAATGAATGACTCAAATTCAGAGTGATGACAATGATGAACTCCTCACTAGTTTTTGGTAATGTCAGATTTGGGGGAAGACAGTTTGTCAGTTTCAAGTAATATATTTACTATCTGAGTTTATCATTCCATTCCTCGATATTTTCCCAAGAAAAATGAAAGTGTATGTTTATATGTGAGTTAAAATGTCCATAACAGTTTTATTTATAACAGTAAAAAGCAAAACACACATCACACAAGCAAATACTCACAAGTCAACAAATGACTGATAAATAATGGTATTCATACCCCATGGAATCCTATTCAGCAATACAGAGGAAGTGAATATCATAAACACAGTATGGATGAAACCTGAAAGTTGTGCTATGTAAATGAAGCCAGAATGAAAACAGTGTAATATGTGACACCATTTATATACAACTCTATAAAATGAAAACTAGTGCCAAGTTCTTTGGAAAGGTGAAGAGGAGTTGGAAAGTGAGATTACAATGGAACACGGAGACATTATTTTTGAAAATGAGTGTTATCTTGATTGTGGTTACAGATGACTAGGTTATTGGTACAAGTCAGATGTTTTTAAATCACATAATTTAAATATATGCAGCTTACAAGTCAATAACATTTGGTACAGCTATGGAAATTTAATTTTAAGAAAGTGTATAGAAGAAACTCTAAATGCCAGGTCCACGAACTCCACTGATTTGTAGAGGGACTTAGTTGCCATATAAACATAGTGGCTTCTTCTATGGAGAATTTGATGGAAATTTAAATTCACACATTTCTGATATAACTGAGGCTAGGGCATTCAAAATAAATTTCGGATTCTAAAGATTCGGATTTTAAAGATTTTAAAAGTCTGGTAATATAGTTACCAGACTTTAAATAAGAGAACATGCTACGTATCATCATGAAAGTTCATATAGAAAAAAAATTCAATTTAGAGAAGAACATACTATCTAAAAAGCACAACATATTAGAAAAGCAAAACTTTAAACAAAAGGAGCACTAGTATCTCAAAGAAATTTTTTAAAATTACTAAAACTAGGCTGCTGGGGCTCTGCTCGGGGCAGAGAAGAAAATTCAACCTGCCCCCCTCCAAGGGGTCACAGTGAGGACAGTCAGGCGCGGGGGCAGGAGACTGCGCTGTTCTCTTCCAGGAGCTGGGTTTTATAGTCTCTGGGTCTTGGCCATTGATGGATTTTTCAGTGAAGTCTTATGATATTTAGTAGTTTTTCATTGAATTCTTTTTATTTTCTAAAGAAAAATTGTATTTGAACAACTGTAGTTTTCTATTGTTCTCAAATAGTTTTGCTTTCTTTATTGTGATATCTAGAATGGCAGATGACTTTTCTTGACTCTTTAAAGAATTCTAGTAGTTAATAATTAAACAGGACACTTTTTCCTTACTCTATTTCCTTACCCTATTTCATAAATAAGTTTTAAAGTCATGAAAAATATTCAAGTTGTTTCAAATGGGTTTTTGTGTGTCTATGAGTATATCATATTGAAAAATTATTTTCCAAATGTGATAATAAACTGGAGCTGGAGCGATAGCACAGCGGTAGGGCGTTTGCCCTGCACGCAGCCAACATGGCCGACCCGAGTTCGATTCCTCCGCCCCTCTCGGAGAGCCCGGAAAGCTACTGAGAGTATCTCGCCCGCACAGCAGAGCCTGGCAAGCTCCCCGTGACGTATCCGATATGCCAAATACAGTAACAACAAAGTCTCCAATGAAGATGTTACTGGGCCTGCTTGAGCAAATCGATGATCAATGGGAGGGTCTTTACTTTACTTTATAAAAAAACGGCAGAGGAACCCAAGCATGCGGGTCCCAGGGCTGAGATCTCCAAGCCTGCTTGCATCAAGATTGGGCCTTCTCCACCCAGATCCCCCATCTTCCAGTAGGTAGGTGGTACACCCACCAGCTGCTGCCAGTGCCAAGTGGTCCCATCAACAGCCAAGACCCAGAGACTATAAAACCCAGCTCCCAGAAGCACGCGGCTGCAAATGTTTTGGACAACCTGGCAGGCTACCGAATGTAACCTGCCCGCAGGCAGAGTCTGACAAACTTTCTGTGTCGTACTCAGTATGCCAAATACCAGTAATAATGATGGGTCTCATTCTCCTAGCTCTGAAAGAGCATTGAATATGGCACTTTTTAAAATCTCAGGGCTAGGAAGAAGGAGATGTTACTGGTGCCTGCTTGAGGCAATCGACGAAGAAAGGATGATCATGATCGTGATCGTGACTAAAACTAGGGGAGAAGAATTAGTAAGAAATAAGGACTTGGAACTGGAACTATAGTACAGCGGGTAGGGCATTTGCCTTGCATGCAGCCAAGCTGGGTTCAATTCCCAGCATCCCATATGGTCCCCCAAACACCATCAGGAGTAATTCCTGAGTGCAGAGCCAGGAGAAACCCCTGTGCATCGCTGGGTTTGACCCCCCCACCAAAAAAAGGACTTAACGCATTTAGGGGCTGGATTTTTAGTACAGGGGTTAAAGCATATGCTTTGCGTAGCGTTGACCCTGCCTCAACCCTAGACACCAAATGGTCCCCCAAGAATGACCACTGGAGCACTGGAGGCTCCCAAACTCCACTGACTGTGTCCTTGAGGGTCTCTGAGCGCTGGAGGGCCCAAGGAGCACCCTATCCTGAGTCCTCACACAGAACCACCAGCCCGTTCAGCAGAAGAGGTCTCAGGTCTCCTGAGCAAGACTGTGCCCCCAAATAAAGCTAGGTGAAAAAAAATCAAGTTTATTTGGATTTGATGATAATCTCCAAGGGTTTAGTGGAGCAGCAGCTAGTGTCCTCCGAGCCAACACGACAAAGGCTTCCATTGAGCTGTAGAGGTCAGCGGTAATGGTCACAGAAGTTTAGAACTGTCAAAGTAAAAGCAACTTTGGGATTTATCCTGAGATTATACAGCTTCTCAAATATTTAAATGAAAATTGTTATTACTTGACTCGTCCGCGAGTCTTCAATGATGTCCAATTTCATTAATGAATCACTTGCTCCCTAAATCTGTAAAGACTTTTTTTTCTTTAACAAGCAATGTGACTTCGGAAATCTCAGAAATAGTCTGCAATGTAACAAAAAAAGAGACAGCAAATTCTGCCACTCTATCTATCACTGTCAGTCTTCACTAAGTCCAATCATCATTGTGTCCCCCTCTAAGTTAATTTGTTACCTGATTTGTTTCCCTGCATTTCCAAACCAGTTTTACTTGCTCTTATGACAGATGTATTTCCACCATTTTAGCAGCTGAATTGAACTGTGGAAGGCAATTGATCATTTAGGGAGTATAACTTAGCTACACAGCAGCACCATCTTTTGGCCTTCTAAGGAAAATGATCCAAACCTGTCAATTACTGCCTGTATTTTAGGCATGTTCGCTAAGTGAATCAATCACTCTGCAGTGCAATTTAAGTAAGAATGTGGCTCCAAAATGAATGGAATCAGCATCTTTATAGGAGAAACGATATCCACATAGCAGATCATAAGAAAGAAAATATATTCTATTCATCAAAAATGGTTCTCCTTGAGTGCTGAAAGTAGGTAAAGGAATATACATAATAACTCTTCAGCACTTGTATTGCAAAGCATAAAGCCCAGAGACAGAGAGAGAGAGAGAGAGAGAGAGAGAGAGAGAGAGAGAGAGAGAAGAAAAATGCCTGCCTTTGAGGCAGGCAGGGGTGGAGGAAGTTGGCAAAAGTTGGCAGGAGGGTGGTTTGGTACATTGGTGGTGGGAAATGTACATTAGTGAAGGAACCAATATTTGAATATTGTATGACTGAAATTCAGTCATGAACAACTTTGTAACTCTGTATGTTATGGCGACTCAATAAAAATGACAAATAGTCCTTTAGAAAGATTTTTACTTTTGATATCCTTAATTTTACTGTTTTTACTAGAAGATGGACTTTGCATTGATTTTGTGTCACAATTCAAAGGTGTAATGTTACATATATTTGCTATTTCTGACATTCAATATACCTATTGTAGAAATATAGACTCTAAAATAGTTTTCTTTTTCATTTCCTTTTAGTAGTATTACATTTCTTTCCAAAATATGTGATGTACTTATCAAGTATTCCTGTAATTTCACATTTTATTATCTATTATTTCCTGGGAAAAAAAATCAGAAAGTGCAAATCCTATGAAAACCAGATTTTAAGTCAGGGTAAGGAATAAAACATCTATGTCAGAATTATTTTATTTCATCACTACTAATTTAATTTTATAAATTGTGCATATAAAATAAAATTCCACTTCAGAAAATGTTATCTTGATCCTAGAGCTGGTTATGCAAGGGAATGATTCAGTCTCTACATTTTCATTACTTATTTTCTTATATTGATCTCTAAATTTTTATACAAAGGTTTTCAGATAAATTTTCATATTGATAATCCTCATTTGGTGATTTTTTTAATTTAGCCAAATAAAATTTTGTAGCATAATAACTTTAATGTTAATATTTCCCGACTACAGCCTATGCTTTTGAAATAAAGGCATGATACCTATTTCTGTAAAGGTTTTATTTTAAATGTTAAATTCTACAGTCATTAAAAATAAGCTTGTCTTACAAAATAAAGTATTTTTATTAAAAACATTATTTTTATTTATTTATTGCTACAGTATAAACTTAAATATATTCATAAAATTCCTCTCTCTGTCCAAGCACGTGTATCATTCAAACTGCTGATTGGCTAATGTTCTGAAATTAGAACACAGGACCTTTAAGTGTAGTTTCTCAATCACGTAGATTTAGAGCTAATCTGAGATGGTTAGTATAAAAAGCACTAACCAAAAGTGGCTTTGTAATAAAATTTTAAAAACATTTAACATACTAGTCAAAATGGAGAGTCCACAAGTGGTTGTTCCAGAAGTTAAATACAGAAAAAAATTTCATCCCTGAAGTAGTATTGGACAACTCTAGTGTTTGTTTGCCTCCAAAATATCACCTGTAAAATAAAAATCTAAGAGAGCCCGGCAAGCTACCGAGAGTATCTCGCCCACACAGCAGAGCCTGGCAAGCTCCCCGTGGCGTATTCGATATGCCAGACACAGTAACAACAAAGTCTCCAATGGAGACGTTACTGGGCCCGCTCGAGCAAATCGAAGATCAACGGGAGGGCCTTTACTTACTTCATGAATTATAATTATAATTCAAAATTTTAATGCAGCCTCTATTTCATAGGACTTAGGAAACAAGTAATTTAAAAAACAATGTTAAGCATTGTATAAAGAATTGAGAATTAGAATTGTTAGCTAATAAAAACAAAGGCTTAAATAATAGTTTATTATAATAAAAATGTATGAAGATTAAAAAACATTAATATTTCTGATTTTTTTAAAAAGTGATTCTAGGGAGCTCTGGACATATTTCAAAGGATGCATGCTTAACACACAGGAGATCCAGGTTTGATCTCAAACCTAGTCTGTTTTTTGGAGCACTACAGGGAGAAAGTCCCAAGCACATGGTGAAGACTAGTCATGGACCATTGGGTGTGGATCCAAAACCCCCAAATGCAAACATATATATTTTCCCTTCTCTCTGATTAAATGGCAAGCACTTGGTGTTTAAAACTCTGTGCTGAAAATGAATTATAAAAAAATCCTATCATACTTGTTTTCCAGAGAAATTTTCTGTGACTTGAAAAAAACTTGCAATGAAAATAATTGACATTGTTACCTCTCGCCCGCATAGCAGAGCCTGGCAAGCTCCCTGTGACTTATTCGATATGCCAAACACAGTAACAACAAAGTCTCCAATGGAGACGTTACTGGGCCCGCTCGAGCAAATCGATGATCAATGGGAGGGCCTTTACTTTACTTTACTATACAGAGAGAAGTGTGCTAAATGATGAAACCCTGTTGATTGTGTTTATTTGAGGAAAGAAACTCTAAACCACTTTTTAATCCAATGTATTTTTGTTTCTGAGATAAAAATTGGTGAGACACTGGGGTGCAGTTATTTTTAAATCACACACAAATTCTTAATGATTTATCTATTAATAGAATACATTAAAGCCTTGGACTCTCTTGCTTATTCTTAGGTTTATAAGACCAGTTTTTACAGGCATGCTTATGTGTTTTCCAAATTATGTTTATTCTTTGTACTAATATGATTAATGAGATGCAATGACCAACATTTGAGAAATGTTGGTTGGCCAATCTACGGATTGCTTCCAATACCTAGTCACATAGATACGTGCCTGGCTGTGTTTGTGGTCTCACATCACACTCAATCAACTGTTCTGGGTTTATGCAAGCTCTACCTACTAAATACAAGATCGGTTCATCAAATAACCTTACCCAGATTTGGAATTAAATTTCTCTTAAGTCCATCTGAGACTCTGGAGCATGAAATTTGGTATATGGAAATGGAACTCTTATTTCTGATACGAATAAAACAGTCAAATGAAGGTTAGAAATAAATACTCCATTCTTAAGACTTTCTCAGTAATTTGTTGCAGCCATCATGGCATCTGCTATGCTGTGGCAGCAAATGGCCTGCAGCCTTAGTGATTTTCTACAACCACGTGTTCACTTAGTATATTTTTGTTCAATTAATATCTTCTTATTGGGGCTGGACTGATAGTACAGCGGGTAGGGCATTTCCCTTGCACTCGGCCCAACCCTGGTTCAATCCCCAGCATCCCATATGGTCCCCTGAGCACGGACAAGAGTAGTTCCTGGGGCTGGACCGATAGCACAGCGGGTAAGGCGTTTGCCTTGCACGCAGCCAACATGGCCAACACAGGTTCAATTCCCAGCATCCCATATGGTCCCCCGAGCACCGACAGGAGCAATTCCTGAGTGCATGAGCCAGGAGTAACCCCTGAGCATCGCCGGGTGTGCCGCAAAAAAAAAAAAGAGTAGTTCTTGAGTGCATGAACCAGGAGTAACCCCTGAGCATCGCGGGGTGTGACCCAAAAAGCAAAAAAAAAAAAAATCTTCTTATTAATCCACTTCTAATTCTCAAAACTGAGAGACCAAGGTCGTACATAATACATCATACAATATATCTATATAATATGCAACAATTGAAACAAATGGACCAAAGTCTTAATTGAAAAATAAGCCACGTGCAAAAATAGAAAAATAATGGAAGCAGTTTAAATCTTTTAAAAGAATAAATGTTGGGGCTGGAGAAATAGCACAGCGGGTACGGCGTTTGCCTTGCACGCGGCTAACCTGGGTTCGATTCCCAGCATCCCATATGGTCCCCTGAGTACCACCAGGGGTAATTCCTGAGTGCAGAGCCAGGAGTCTCCCCTGAGCATCACCGGGTGCAACCCGAAAAGCCAAAAAAATAAAAATAAAAATAAATAAAATAAAAGAATAAATGTAAGTGCTAAAAAATAAGTTAGAATGTTTTCAAAAAATAAACTGGACAAAACTGAGGAAAATATAAATGAGCTTAAGTATAGTAAAATCAGCTTAAAAACCTGAGATACGTGGGCATAAACGCTTAGCCACAGAAGGAAAAAGTCTGGCTCAATTTCAATGCATAGTGTATGTGTTATTGATATAACTCAAGGAGAAAAATTCAAGAAATGTTTGGAGTAATATCTGCAAAAACATCCAAAATTTATGACTGAAGTCAAGTACAACCCAGATAACAGAATACCAGTGAAATAAAATTATTAAGAGAAACAAAATCATAGACACATTCTACTGGGACAACTGAAATACAGATGACAGGAAAATATGTTGGATAAAAGTAAGAGAAAAATGTCTTGTAGAAAAACAGGATATAATTTCAGCAGAAATCTTAATAGAGACAATTAGAAAATTAAAATAAAATACCTACCGCTGAAAGGAAAAATAAGTCAATCTATAATTTTATATTCTGGAATAATATACTTTAAAAGAGGAGAAATACTTCATCAGATAATCATAAGCGAGAGAAATTCATTTTTCCTAAAGATCTGTTCTGCTTAAAGTGTTAAAAGTGTAAAAAAAGTGTAATTTTCACAGAAAAAAATAATATAAGCATAAACCTGGATCTACATAAGAATAGAAGAGTTCTTCAATAAAATTAAGTATAAATAAAGCAAATTTTTGTATTTATAACATTTAATTTTGACCAAAAAGATTAGATGTTTAAAAATGGTAGGTGATTATAATCTGTGTGTACATTTCAAAAAACTGACAGCAGTGTTACAAGGAACAAGAGGAAGTGGTTTATAAAAGGCAACAATATTCCATAAAAAAGGCAACTATATTTCATGTTATGCTATATTGTGTTGATTGAAAAACAATGTATAAAATGCACATACTAAATTATAAATAAAGCACTACAAAACTCATAAAATAAATACAGTAGACATTATAAAACGAAATATAAAATAAAATCATATTAAATTCCCAAGTAAAATCAGGGAAGAAGTAGGACGTTATCACTTGACTAAAGCGTTTTCTTTTGGCGGATGATGAAAATGTTATAAAATTCAATAGGAGTGAGGTTTGCCCTACAGTTGAGTATACTAAATCACTAAATTTTGCACTAAAAACGTGACATCTGTACCATGCGAATTATATCTTAACAAAGCTGTGAGAATTTTTAATTTTTTAAATGTCAACATGTAACTAGTATTTAAGAGTCACTTAGTTCTGTTTTGTGACTTTATTCCTGTGCTTTAATTATATTTTGTACATGTATATCATTAACCAAATATATGTTTAAAAATATTTGTTGAACAAACCAAACAGCTTATCTACATAAATCCTGCGGTGTAAATTTTCTTCTGCTTGGAATGTGAGATAGGCAATTCCTCCTTTGTTTTGTTCCTGAAATGACATTGAATTCCACCTTGATGCGAAGTTATTTAATCAATGAGGTAGGTACAATCACAGAACACACTACTTCTCTCAGATACGTGTCTTGTGGGTTTAGAGAAGAATCCCTTTTCCAGCTTAGTTTCCTTGCCCAAGTTTTATTTCAATGATGCAGCTCTTGACACCGCTTTAAGTGAAAATGTTACTATACTACTTCATAGATATTCAGAACCTTTCAGGTTTGGATGAAGAGGTTTGATTGAAAATCAGATACAGACACATATGGAGAATTCTAATTCCCAGTTGCCTTGAAGTTAACTGGAGTGGGCACTTGATTATTATGAAGGCTAGAATTGGATTGAAGACTCATACTTAAAGGTGTAATAGAGCTCAGAAAGTGCCAGACCTTAGAAGTACATGGCCCTTGATTGTAGCAGCTGGAAGTGATTTAACAAGCACTTGAGGTGACAGAATCAAATGCTTTATGTGATGAATGGGCTGTTTCAATATAGTAAATTATTTTGCTCTTTAAAACTCAGAATTAAATAGTTTATATTTTGTGGGGAGGGGTGAAGGCTCTCCAATAGGACAGTCATTTACATAACAAATAGGAGCTTGAATCAGAGACCAGGCAACATATTTATTTGTCTTTGACCCACTACAGTTCCAAGCTCTGTATTAATTATATGCTTCTGAATATAAGGAAAATTATGTTAGTGATTATCTCATTGTAGCATTTGTTAAAATTCTGTCCTTTAATGAGATAACCTTCAATGACTGACATTGCAAAGCAAGTTGGCACTGCTTAGAATTCCATGCAAATTATTTTATTAGTTATGTTATTGTTATATTTTATATGATCATAGTAATACATTTGCTTAATATATTAAAGTATTGATTTTGTTTCTCTAATCCAGAACAAAATATATTTATTTCTGTTTTTGTTCATTGTAAACTTTATCTAGCACTGGCTATCTCTAGCAAGCTACAACTAGGCCTTAGGTATGCATTCACGAAGAGCAGGATACTGCATGCTCTTAAATTAAATCATCATGTAAAAGTATAAATGACTTTAAATGGAAATATTCCTCCTACTAAGCTCTCCACCTTTTACAATTATGCCTTACAAAATTTCCTCTTGTGTTACAGAAATTCCTCTTGCTTGAAAATTCTACTGAGCCATGAGCACAAGTATTCTCTGATTTGACAACTCTGATGCCATCTGAGTAACTACTCTGACACCCTTTGCATGTTATCAGACAATAAAACTCTTTAAAGAAGGATGGGCACTAAAGCATTATATATATGACTAAAACATAATCACAAAATTGTGTAACTCTGTAATCTCACAGTGTTTCATTAAAAAATTTAAAAAAGAAATAAAAGAAATTCCTAACCAAAATTCAGCAAGAGTTTTATTTTTAATGTAAAAGTAAAGATAACTACTGTCATTTTTTCCATTTTACTATTGACTGGATTAATTAAATTTATACATATATACATATATATGCACGGCCTATAGAGAAATTTACAAGTTTAGTCTTTATTTGAAGTTTCATTTATGCTATTTATATGCTCCCTGTTGTATAACATTGGGTTATTCCTGCTCCTCCCTCAGGAAGCATATTGAGTCACTCCTATAACAGTGCCCCTAAGGCACACCCAATGCCATCAGGCACTAATAATCCTATAGTGCTTTTCTCTTTCCTTTATGTGATTTGTATGGTTTATTTAGCAATATCCTTTTTGTATAGACACAGGAAGACAGTTGATGCTATGCTTTGTAGCATGGGAGTTAATTAGCTCCAAATAATATTTACTTCCGGGCATCCATCATATTTACTTGACTTATGCCTCAGTTGCCCTTACTGTCTAACACCCCCAAGGGAGGACCCCAGCGAGGGTCAAGAGTGAGCCCACGGCAAGCTGGTATTGGAAAGGGACAAGCTAAATGCCAGAAGTATAATAATTTAAGAGCCTGGTCATGGAACAAATTCTGTCATAAACCAAAAAGTATAACTGAGTAAGGACACTTCCTTCCCAGTTAGGAAACACTACTCTGGCCTAAGGGCTGTAGTCTGAGATAGAATGTGAGATGTCCCCAGGAAGAACCAACTTTTAAGCTTAATATATCTCTTCCTATGGTCATACAAAATGACTAGAAATATTAGTAAGAAGTAAATTTACTATGATTATTTAAACGGATTACTAGCTGAGGAAAGGAGAAAGTAATACATCCTAAATGGAATCCCGCCCTTGATCTCCTAGAAATCTAGAGTGCTGAACATTCATATGAGATTTTGTTCTTGAGTTAATCTCCCAGAACTCCTGAAGGAGTGGTTTTACATGGGAGGACGGTGACAGTGACAGTGAAATAATATATCGCAATATAATAATATAGTCCCTGGTCTTGTCCGTTGATGGGACCAAGACCAGAGACTATAAAACCCAGCTACTGGAAGCGCACGGCCGCATTGGCGGCCGTGTGACTTTTTATTATCTCGTTCTTACTTTGGACAATGCGGCAGGCTACTGAATGTATCCTGCCCGCACGACAGAGTCTGGCAAACTCCCCGTGGCGTACTCAATATTCCAAATACCAGTAACAGTGATGGGTCTCATTCTCCTAACCCTGAAAGAGCATTTCACAGGGCTAGGACGAAGGAGACGTTACTGGTGCCTGCTCGAGGCAAGATGAACAACAGGATGATTGTGATCATGATCGTGATCATGATCGTGATCATGATCGTTGTTATGACAATGTTCAACCCCACCCTTTCATAATTTCTATATAACTATGCTGGAAGGGGAAAGAGAAAATGATGATGGAACTATGATTACTGGGACTACAACTATGATTGTTCTCTAAGGGAGAGATCGAACTATGCTGAGAGGAGAGAGAAATAAACTGACTACCAACAAGCCTGGGGCCCTGTTTCTCCGTTCCCCTGGTTCTTCCTCTGTCCGTCAGCATGGGCTGGTCATGGGAAGAGCTCTCGGCCACCAAACACTCATGTCCCGCATTCCCATGCTTTCGTTTGAAACTCCCAGCTTTCCAAACATTTTTGTTTTTAATTCCATAATTTGAAAAGAGAAATTGCAGAATTAGGTGTAAATTTACTTGAATTTATTGGTTTCATTGCATAAAGTATAGAATTTCAAAACTATTACATAGAGTAGGCAATTATCATCTGCTTTTAAAAATTAGAGTAAACAGAAAAATCTGAAAATAAATAGACCTATTAATTACTCATTCACCACTGTAAATATTTATATTTCATAACTTTATAATTATTTAATTATTTCCATAGTTTACACATTTCCTCATTTCATTTTAAGCTTCCTTAAATGGTTTCAAAATGTAGTGCTCTCTTTAACCCCTATAACAACTCAATCTTTTACCCCTATAGCTACAACTGAATTAATTATTTGACTCAAATTTTAAGAATATATCTTCTTAATTCAAAAATTTAAAAGTGAAATGACAACTACAGATACACTTACTGAAAGACCCATATTTTAGGAATTATTTTATACAGTATAGAAATATTTTTGCTTGGGAATTTGGGGAGTTTCCTTGACATTTTAGGTGCAGAGATATTTGGGCAACACCTGGGAATGCTCAAGGGCTATTCTGAGCTCTGTGCTTGTTGTCCTCAGGAGATCCTATGTGGTGTCAGAGACTTGGTAAGATCACTGATGTAGCAGCTGCATGGAAAGCAGGGAAAGCCGCATGCAAAGAATGCAAAACATATGAAGTATGTAACACAAGAAAAGCTGCATAGAAAGCCTTACCTTCTCTACTGCCTTTGCAATCGCTAGAAATCATTTTCACTGAGGATAAATTTCATAAAAATTGTTCCAATGATGCACCAACTGTAAATTATATAAGAAAAACATAAATATTCATATTAGAAATGTTTTGTGTACTCTTTGCTTTTATATCGATGTTTAATAATAATCAATGCAATTTTGGTTATAAAAAGATGAATGATTCAGGGAGCTGGAGCAATAGCACAGCGGTAGGGCCTCTGCCTTACACGCAGACAATCCAGGTTCGATTCCCAGCATCCCATATGGTCCCCCGAGCACCGCCAGGAGTAATTCCTGAGTGCATGAGCCAGGAGTAACCCCTGAGCATAGCTGGGTGTGACCCAAAAAGAAAAAAAAACAAAAAAAAGATGAATGATTCAATGTCTTTCTATCATCATAATTATTTCAGTTAAGGCACTGTGATTTATAAAGCTATTCATGATATTTTCAGGAATATTTTAATGCCAATTCCACCTCCAGTGTAGACTTTCCTCCAACAATGTTCCAAGGTTACCTACTGCCAGCCCTTATGCCCGGTCTGCCTTTTTGATAGGCACATTTTTAAGTTTGATTATTGTTCTTTGGGTTGTATGCCACAGTCTTGTTCTGTGACTTAGATAGAAACCTATGCCAAACCTTTACACTACCCATGTGCCAGAAGACCCTTACCTCTGACCCTGTTACCTCCCACCTTGATTTCTTTCTTTTTGTGTCTTCTTATTTTTCTATAATTTAGGTTCCAGGTTAAATTAGTCTACCTTTGCACAAACTTTCTAACTTACATTCCTTTTTCCTATTAGTCTGTTTACCACAGATAATTGAGATCATTCTGCACTTGTCCTTATTTTACTGACTCATTCATTAACTTGATATCCTCCAGTTCTATCAAAGTTGTAGAAAATTGTATAATTTTAACCTTCCATGCAGTTTCCTAGTATCACATTGTGTATATATACCCAACTTCATTAACCACTCATCTATTATTGAAAATCTATGTTGATTCCGTACTAGGTGCTATAATGAATAATGGTATTCCCATGTCCTTTTGAATAAATGCTTTCATATTCTCGGGGTAGATACTGAGAAGTGGAATTGCTGAATCATATACAGCTCTGGTCCTAATTTTCTGAGAAATTTCATGATGTTTTTCATAGGGGTTAAATAAGACAACCCTTCCAACACAGATTGTTTACAGTTTAATTAACTATTTATTTATTTGGAATGTACCATTCTTGCTGGCATAAAATATCTCAGTGTTATCCTGATTTGGATTTCCCTGTTAATAAGTACTTTTAGTAATTTTTTATTTAGTACTTTATCATTTGCCGATTGGACATTCCTCTTCTTAGAAAAGTGTTAGTTCATTTCCTCTCCCCCATTTTTTTCTGTGAGAGCTAGATCCATATCTCTCATCTTACACAAAGTCAATTCAAAATGGATCAATGAGTTTGAGATCAGACCAGAATCCATAAAACGCATTGAAGAAAACACCAATAGAATGTCCGAAGATTTGGAACAGAGAAGTATTTTCAATAATGTGATTCGATTGGCAAATGGAACAGAAACAAAACAAACAAATGGGACTACATCAAACTAAAATTTTTTGCATGGTAAAAGAAGCATGATCTAGAGTTAAGATACCCAAGTAATTGAAGAAAATATTTGTACTTAACATATCAGATAAAGGGTTAATACCTAATATATATTAACCTAATTAACCCTTTATTTTATATATAAATATATATAATCACTCACAAAGACAACAAAACTACATATTCATAGTTTTTAATATAAAATTGTTGATAATTAAAGAGGTATGAGCTCTGGTTGGAGATCCTATATTGAAGCAATACATAAATTACACTGTCCAGTAGCACTGTCCTCCCATCGTTCATCGATTTTCTCGAGTGGGTACCAGTAACGTCTCCATTGTGAGACTTGTTACTGTTTTTGGCATATCAAATGCATCACGGGGAGCTTGCCAGGCTTTGTTGTGTGGGCAGAATACTCTTGGTAGCTTGCCAGGATCTCCGAGAGGGGCCTAGGAATCGAACCCAGGTCAGTCCCATGCAAGACAAAAGCCCTACCCGCTATACTATTGCTCCGGCCCAATAAGATTAGTATGCACTATAGCACTGTCCTCCCATTGTTCATCGATTTGCTCGAGTGGGCCCAGTAACATTGTGAGACTTGTTGTTACTATGTTTGGCATATCGAATACACACGGGTAGCTTTCCAGCTTTGCCGTGCAGGAGAGAAGCTCTGGGTAGCTTGCCAGGCTCTCCGAGACGAGTGGACACATTGAACTCAGGCCAGCCGGGCCAGCAGCATGCAAGGCAAACTCCCTACCCATTGTGTTATCGCTCCAGCCCAATTCATGAGTATTAGGTTCAAATTAATGATAACTCATTATAAGAATAAACCCCATCAATGTGTTTTTATAAATCACTTGTATCACTTGTCATCCTGTTGCTCATCCATTTGCTCAAGCGGGTGCCAGTAACGGCTCCATTCATCCCTGTTGTGTGCAGTAACAGTGTTTTTATAAAGTGCATTATAAATGAGTATTTTGTCTGAGCAAGGGAGTGCGTGTAAGTGTTCTTTGGATTGTATCAGGACAAGTATTATATCTCGGCAAGGGAGCATGCATAAGAACCTAACTGCCCCTTCAAGCATTGTCACATGTTGGTCTGGTGGTCTGTGGTGTGGCTGGTAAGCACATATTTCAGGGCTCTAGAATTGAAAGGTTGAACTAAAAGCCAAGTACCACCAGAAAGAGCCCCAAGATCCCCCGAACACTGCTTGAGCAAACCTCTCTAAAATGTATTTTGTCCTATACCATTACATTCATTTTTATGACTCTTCTCTTTCAAAGTCATCTTGCTTTAAACTTAGATCACATCTTTTCAATATATTTGCTAGATGTTAAAATCATATGAAAAACATGATATTATTCTGAAAACAGCAACATTCCTTTAGGTATCCAGTCCTCCAAAATAAAAATAGCAAAGCACTCTTTTTCCTGAGAATCTGTATACAACACTAAATAAACTTAAATATATACCTTCATTAAACTCTCATTAATTCTTGTCAAAATTGTTTCTTATTTTTTACTTGATTTCCATATTTATTGAAGGATTTCTGTGCTAATGTAAAAACTTGCTCCTCTCTCCCTGGTTGTCATAACTGTATTTTTCTTTCACATGTATGATTGAGGAGAAGAATCAAAGTAACTACTATACAAGAGTTCACCTTATCATTTATTTACAGGTACAAGTTCTTTGTATTTATTAGCTAGAATTATTATCTGAAATATGAAGTATAGTCATCCCCCAGAAATTGAATTGGGCTGTTTATTTAGGCCTCACTGATGTTATTGCAAAATATACTATTCATGACAATGCCTTGATGAGCAACATTAGACAATCAAAATACTTAAAGACAGAAAAGAAGATGTGGTTACTGGCCTAGCTACGGTGATCTTTTATTTCTTGCTAGCTGAGATCCAACTTGGAGGTAGGCAAAGGATGAGAGCAAGTTGCAATACGGAAGCCTCTAGATACTTTCTCTCCAATCACCCTTAAGAGTATGAAAATTGACCACTCTATGTTCAGATAAAAGATTGAAGGTACAACTGACACCTAATTCACTTTGCACGGGACCCATTTTCCTATAAAAAATATAGATGTAAACAAGAGCATTGTAAAAATATAGCCATTTTCATAAAAGCCTGAAACAGGCCACAGATTAGATTTAGAAGAATAAAAAGACAGAATATATTGACATATGTTAGTACTGGAAACATATTATAAGCTGATTTCAGAAATCATTGCATTGATTATTTATTTAAGATAATTTACTCGTTCATCATTATTTAAGAAACTCTAGCGGCACATTGATGGAAATGGATTTTAGTCTTTCTAGGTATACTGCGTATGTCTGACTTTAAAACAACTGATTCAGTAATAAAATTAGGTAGCATTCTGTAGCACAGTGGTAGGGCATTTGCCTTGCGCTCAGCTGGCCCAGCAGAGCCCTGTTCTATTCCTCCACCCCTCTCGGAAAGCCCGACAAGCTACCAAGAGTATCTCACCTGCACAGCAAATCCCGGCAAGCTACCCGTGACGTATTTGATATGCCAAACACAGTGACAACAAGTCTCACAATGGAGACGTTACTGGGCCCGCTCAAGCAAATCGATGAACAACAGGAGCACAGTGCTACAGTGCAGTGCTACAGTTAATAGTGTTTTTCTTTTCTAGAGTAGTTGGGACAATTTACCAACTACAATTTCAACTGTGAAGTTCTGCATCAGAACACAATTGTTTATGACTTAGACCAGTGAATCTCAACTAAAGTTCATACAGCCTACAGTGGGCTCTTAAGTTACTGCAAGGGTCACTGGTAAAAATAGTGTAATTTCCATCTGACAAATGGGGTTGATATCAAGGATATATAAAGTACCAGTTGAACTCCACAAGAAGAAAACACTCAACCCCATCAAAAAATGGGGCAATGAAATAAACAGAAACTTTCTCAAAGAAGAAATCCGAATGGCAAAAAGGCACATGAGAAAATGCTCTACATAATTAATCATCAGGGAGATGCAGATCAAAACCACAATTACATACCATCTCACACCTCAGAGACTGGCCCACATCCAAAAGAACAAAAGCAACTGATGCTGGCGCGGATGTGGCGAAAAAGGGACACTCCTTCACTGCTGGTGGGAATGCCGACTGGTTCAGCCCTTTTGGAAAACAGTATGGACCATTCTCGAGAAATTAGAAATTGAGCTCCCATTTGAACCAGCAATACCACTCCTGGGAATATATCCCAGAGAGGCAAAAATGTATAGTCAAAGTGACATCTGCACTTGTTTGTTCATTGCAGCACTCTTTACAATCTGGAAAAATCCTGAGTGCCCAAGAACAGATGACTGCTTAAAGAAACTGTGGTAAATCTACACAATGGAGTACTATGCAGCTGTTAGAAAAGATGAAGTCATGAAATTTACATACATGTGGTACTACATGGAAAGTATCATGCTAAGCTAAATGAGTCAGACAGAGAGGGACAGACAGAGAAAGATTGCATTCATCTGGGGGAACATAAAGTAACAAAATAGGAGACTAACACCCAAGAATAGCCAAGATAAGTACCAGGAGGTTTACTCCAAGGCTTGGAGGCCAGCTGGGAATTCTAGGGAAAGGGCAGCTCACATAGAGAAGGGAGCACCAAATAAAGGGTGTTGGGAGGATTCTCCCAGGTTGGGAGAGGCAAGTTGAAAGTAGACTATGGGCCAAACACGATTGCCACTCATTGCCTTTTTTGCAGACCACAACACCCAAAAGGAGACAGAGAACAAAAGGGAATGCCCTGCCACAGAGGCAGGGTGGTATGGGGTGGATGGGGGTGGGAGGGATACTGGGATCCATGGTGGTGGAAAATGGTCACTGGTGGAGGGATGGGTATTTGATCATTGTATAATTGAAACCCAAGCACAAAAATTTGCAAGTCTAAAACTGTACCTCATGGTGTTTCACTAATAAAATTTTTTTAAAAAAATAGTGTAATTTCTTGTCCAGGACAAGAAAGTAGAGAGACAAAGGACAGAGAAATCATGGGAGGGAAATATAGTTGGATGGCCACAATGGTAAAAAGGTTAAGAAGCACTGATTTAGACCAAACAGTCCTCAATTTTGGTGATAGGTGTTATTGATTATGCAATAAATGATATTTTTCTCCACTTCTTCATAAATTTTATTATTCTACACACCTAAATAGTCATGTCAGCTCAGTATATTTAAAACAACTTAATCACTCCATCTACGTCTTGAGCTAGTAACTTCTATGAAAACATGCTTGGAGAGAGTCCACTTCGTATATGGCTTCTCATCTTTGAATCCAATTGAAATGGAAATTTTAGAGGAATCGGTCTTTGGATGATTCGTCTTATGTCTCTGTTAAGAGTGTTCAGATGTAAATAAAAGCTGAAATGTGTTATGAGCTAGAAGAAATAAACTCATTTGAACTAGAAATGATGCTTGAATTGTGTCTTTTATATAAGTGAATAAATAAGCTGAGAGAAATCTTTTGAAATATGCAATCCAAAAGGATCAAATTTAGGCACATACCCATTTTTACAATAAATGAAAATTAAAGAATATAAAAAAGTTAATTATCTATTAAAAGGTTTAAAATACTCTAATCAGTGTAATAAAAACTGGAGTTCATTAATTTATATTGCTGAACATCTGTTCCTAGTTATAATAAAATTGAAGTGGTTGCAGAGTGTTTTCACTTTAAGATCATCTAAAATCAGGTGCTTTGAAAAATTTCAAGTATATAAATTGGTGATAGATAACCACTGTCTTGGGGAATGTTTTCATTTTGTATTATTCTTACTGTCAAACATACATGTAATTTAAAGATGAAGTCGATAGTTTAAAACTGAGATACATCTTGCATATAATAAGATATATAGCAGTAGGATTTATAAAAAGTTTTTCAATATGCTACATACTTTAGATAAACAAAACTTTTCATTTCCTGTATGCCAGATATTAGTTGCCTTTGACCCTTTGGGCTCTGAAGAATTCCCCAATGTACTGTGGAATGAAATTCTAAGCGGTTTTTAAAAATATTTTATGCTGCACATGATCTTTTAGGTTACACAAAATACTTCAATTTAATTTTTTAAATCATATTAATGAAGAAAAACCATTCATAAAACATAGGGTTACTGAATATCAAGAGTATGCTAGGGTCTATGGATGTGGTACTGAACAAAGTATCTTTTATACTAGTGTGAAACCTAACAAGAAAATTGTATTCTAATACAAATAGGAAATTGTATTATAATACTTGTAAAAGAAGTAGAAGACAAGTCTTGTTTTAGTAAATTATGACAAGCTAGGTAACACCTCTTACTTTGCAATCCTTTTCATCTGTTTAGATTTGACTCAAGTTTTGTTCATTTTTCAATACATTAGAACTTATTTAATACTTAAGTCCAAGTTCAAATTTCACTGTTTGAAAATTCATTTTTCACCACATTCATTTCATCTCTTGAAAAACAACATTTGAGATCTGAAAACAGCTACTAATTATATATATATATATATATATACATATATGTACAGATATATGCATTCACATATTGTTTCATGATTAGAGACTTGCTTAGATGTGGGATCATGGACCTGGAGAACAAGCCATTTATGACTTTTTGGTGGAGAAAACATACCGGATGGCACTCAGGGTTCATTCCTGGGATCGAACATAGGCTGACTGCTTGCAAAGCAAATGCCTTACCACTGTACTATCTCTCCAGCCCACAAATGCTTTTGTTTTATAGCTTGATAGGATAGAAGTGTGATCCAACTACTCTGAACCCAATGCAAGACATATCAGCATTCCTTTCTATTACCTTTAGGGGAGAGGTCTGTCTCTAGACTCCCGTCACTTCCCTCTGCGACCCTTTCCTCCATCCTCCTGACAGTTCACAAAATCTCATCGGTGACCATAGACAAAAAAAGTTTACTTTTTAAAATATTCTCTGTGATTTGATTCAATTCATAAAGATGATCAAAACTACTTTAATTATCTTTTGTTAAGTAAGGTGAAATAGTCAATACATCCCTAGGACAAAAATTTCTGGCTGTGAGAGGGATGGAAAGTATAATTCTACTCATCACATCCAGACCAAACCAATAGTTTAGTACATGTGTTTTAGTCATTGAATGTGACAGGCAAAAGTGGGAAATTATAGAGAAATTTTTAGCTGTAAATATTTTATAGAAATACATTTGGAAAACATATTCTCTTTGCAGTTGACAAAATAAATGATTTTTACATAAATTGAGTCAAAGAAAGCCACATAAAGAAGAAAAAACAAGAAAAAAGTGGTGTACATTATCATAAGTAAAGGTTTTCCCCTAAAATAATAGTTTCAGAATGATAACTTTTTAAACTAAGATATATGGAATTTTGGAGGACAAGTTTTGAATACACTAAACCAGATGTGTAGTTTATGTAAACCGTATATAAACATTTTATTTATATATACACACATATATAAATTTCCTCAAAGTTGTCTAAGCTCTGTTAAGACATTTTACTGACCTTGAGAATTTGACTCAGCTTCCGTCCATCACTTCTATTTACATTTCCATTAGATACCCATAGTAATAGTTTGCCATTTTGATAATCATGACGAATCACGACCATCCTGTTATTCGTCGATTGCCTCAAGCAGGCCCCAGTAATGTCTCCTTCATCCTAGTCCTGAGATCATATTCAAGGCTCTTTAGGAGAATGAGACCCATCATTGTTACTGGTATTTGGCATATTGGGTACGCCACGGGGAGTTTGCCAGACTCTGCGGTGTGGGCAGGCTACATTCGGTAGCCTGCCAGTTTGTCCATTTACATTTCCATTAGATACCCATAGTAATAGTTTGCCATTTTGATAAATACTCTATTAAATATGCCTACTTGACAATGACATAAATTTAATATTACTGTAGGCAGGGTTAGAAGCAAATATCCAAAAGGCTATTGTCCTCTAAATTAGATTTTTAAAAAAATGGCTACATTTACTGATATCACTACCCTTAATTTAAAAGGGTTGGAGAGATGTAATGTTGGTATCACTTGTATCACCTGTCATTCTGTTGCTCATCGATTTGCATGAGCAGGTCCAGTAACATCTCCGTTCGTCCCTGTCATGTGCTAGTGTAACCCAATGGCATCTGCTTGCTCCAGGAACACGAAGAGCCTCAAACCATTTGTTTAGGGTTTTGATGATGAAGTCTGACCATCTCGTAGTGGGCGACCAGGTGTTCTTTTGACATCCCATGGAATCCAGTCTGTAACAACTCTAGTCCAATGGTCATTTCTGAATTGCATTACGTGTTTAGGCCATCTGATTTTTGACCCTAAACTGTTCACTGCCTCATCGTGGTGAGGGGGTGGCAACAGTGACAACTGGCAAAGAGTGAACCAACATGCCACCCACACGGCAGAGCCTGGCAAGCTACCCGTGACATATTTGATATGCCAAAAATAGAAACAAAAAAGGGCCTCATTCCCCTGACAAGCCCCCAGTAGGCCAGTTGGTAAGGAACAAATATATGGATTTTTTTGTTTACATGCAGAAAGCTAAATGGGTTTTGGATTTTTTAAAATGTTAAAGAAGTTTGAAAATCTGATCTTATTTGGGTTGAAAATAATTTCATGATTTAGAATTTGAGAATATTGTTTAACTTTGCAGCACCTTATAAAATTGCAAATATATATTTATCTTCATAAGCACATAAGGCATACTTTCTATAAATCAAATAATCAATTGATTTGAGTAAAACACATTCACAAAGCCATGTCTCATAATAGCAGAATTAAATGATTTTCTTTTAGTTATTTTAAAATTAAATATTAAAAATGTCAGGATGACATTGTGTTTTAGAATCATCTCAATGGAATACATATTTTTAGGATAAGAAATTAACAATATTCAATGGATTATCCAAAATCAGATAGCATTTGGTGACAAAACAGGAAGTTATTCTGTTTAAATCCAAAATCTTTTCTTCACCCAACCTTCAGAATTTCTCATTTTTAATAGTATTGTGTTCTCCCACCAAATTAGAGAGAACAGGTTATGGTGCTATTTTCAAATTTCTTAAACCATAATAACATTGGCATTTTAAAAAGTAGCATTCTGATTTGGGCATCAAAAAACAGGGATTAGAAGAGGGACAAAGTACACACTGGATGGACTATTAGTTCACACAGCAGATCATTAGGTGACGGATGATGGTAATTTTGTTTAGGGGAGTGCCCACATAGTACCAGATGGTTCTAAATTAGTTTTAATTAATCAATATGGTGGTAGAATAGGTAATTAATATGGAAGTGGATGACAATTACTTCTAAATTTCTGAGTTACAGATTAAGATACGGCCTTACTGATATGACATGTTAGACAAGTATCAAAATATTAATTAGATTTTGTAGTTTCTGATCAGGAATAGGCACTTCTCCAATTTCAGTAACTCTGTGAAGAAAGAAGTTCAGTTGTTCATTTGGGATTAGAAATGTAGACTCTAGAATCTTAGAACAGATTATAAACTTCAGCTACTACACTTAATAAATGAGCATCATTAAAAACATCTCTAAGCTATCTCCCTTTCTCATCTCTCAAAGATGGCCAAATGAAGAAAATAATTGTAATTTCATCTTATCATTCGTGTAAAATTAGAGTAACATATGTAGGTGCATATATATGATACATATAAAAGACTCAACACAGAACAAGTTTCCAATAAATGCTAGTCAGTTTTATTTCCATTTTTGACAAAAAAAAATAAAATTGAAGTGTGAGAAGTGTGAGAAGCTTAAATACAATGTCCAAGATCATACAGATAAGAAACCCAATGACAGAGATAGAAGTGGAGCCACACTTACTGACTTAAAACCAATGTCCTTAGGTATTTATTATATTAAAATTATATTCACTTGATCACTTGACATCCCGTTACTCATCGATTTGCTTAAGCAGGCACCAGTAATGTCTCCATTCATCCCTGTCACGTACTAGCGTAGCCCAATGGCATCTGCTCGTTCTAAGAACACAAAGAGCCTCAAACCAATCGTTTAGGGTCTTGACGAAGTAGTCTGACCATCTTGTAGTTGGGTGGCCTCGTGGTCTTTTGACATCCCATGGAATCCTGTTGGTAACGGTTCTAATCCAGCAGTCGTCTCCAAATCTCATTATGTGTTCAGCCCATCTGATTTTCGACACCTTGGCCAACGAGACATCGTCCCTGATTCTTGACCCTAGATGGAGGTCAGAAATCCAGATTCTTTCTTTCACTTGAGAGAAGTGTGATACTCCAAGCATAGCTCTTTCAATTCCTTTTTGGGAGACCCAAATAGCGTTCTCATCCTGTTTTCGTAGGGCCCAGGTCTCTAAGGCGTATATTAATGCCAGAAGAATAGTGGAATCAAGAGATGTGCTCAGAGCCTGAAGTTCTTCATCCTCTTAGCTATTTCTTCCAAGCTCTTGAAGGCATTCCAAGCTGCTGTCTTCCTTCTGCGCAACTCAGGTGACAGGTCATTCGTCATGTTGACTTCTCGACCTAGGTACAAATAACTGTTTTATTCTGAGATGTTTGTTCCATTGAGAGTGAATGCAACATCAGGAACAAGACTGTTTCTCATAAACATTGTCTTCGTGAGATTCAGCTGCAGTCTGACCTTTCCACATTCATTGTTGAAGTTTGCCAGCATTTGTGCTGCTTGGCTAATATTTGGTGTTATTAGAATAATGTCATCAGCAAAGCAGAGGTGGTGTAGTTGCTGACTGTCTATCTTCACTCCCATTCCTTCCCATTCCAGTCATTGCATGATGTTCTTGAGGGTGGCACTGAAGAGTTTCGTTGAAATGGTATCACCCTCCTGTATCCCTCTCTTGACATGATGATCACTTCTTTGTCTAATGGTGAGATACTGGTAGTGAATTCATAATACACCTCATGGAGGATCCTGATGTATTGAGTTTGAACGCCCTGATTCCAAATAGGATGGTACCACCATCTCCTTCATGCAAAATTCTACTTCACAGAGCGGGGAGAAAGGGAAGCAAAGTTTAAGAAGAGAACTCCCAGAACAACGGGTAGCTCTTTGGTACTACTGCGGCAACATGGGAAGATGCTGTCGTTGACAACATTGACGAGGAATACTATTGACTGGTTCAGAAACTCCATGATTGTGCGAGGAATGCCAAGAGAGAGATAGCCAAAAAAAGCCTGTGTTCGAAAACTCTTGAGCGTATTCGCCAATGTGGCTTGGTGCAAGCCTCAGGAAACTGCAAGCAAATGTCCAAGCTTGCAAAGTGGTGCAGAGAAGCAATAAAGGAAGACCTCAAAGAGAGAAAAGCAGCACTGCTGGCATATGTGGCAGATGCTGGGAAAAGCATTCGTAATGCCCGCCTGTCCTTCGCCAACTACAAGACCAAGATGACTACCCTCTGACATCCTGATGGATCTATCACATCTTCCAGAAGGGAAATGGAGAAGATTATCCATAACTTCTACTCGGATCTCTTTGATAGTCACATCCACCTGCCCTCATACCAAATTCCACAGGATGGATATGTTGTTCCCAACATTCTCCCTTCTGAAATCTGAGATGCCATTTCATCGGTAAAGAAACGGCAGCACCTGGCCCAGACAATATCAGACCCGAACACCTGAAGAATCTTCTGTACTCATCAATACACTGGTTCGCTACCTGCCTGAATGCAAGATTTCATTCCAATGGAAAAACAGCAGTACTTTACTACTGTACAATAAGGGAGACATCCACGACATTGGCAACTATCGCCCAATCTGCCTATTGTCTGTCATCTACAAGCTGTTCACTCAACTCATCCTGAATAGGATTGGCAGAATACTAGATGAAGGGCAACCATGCCAGCAAGCCAGGTTCCGCAAAGGATTCTTCACGATCAACCATATCCACATGATAACCAAGCTCACTGAGGTTTCTTGGGAGTTAAAGATGCCACTCTGTCTAACATTCATTGATTTAAAGAAGGCCTTTGATTCTGTTGAGACGGAAGCAGTCATCGAAAATTATATTTAATGCAGGTATACCCCAAAGCTCCCAAATGCATTTACAAAGAGCTTATTGTTGGACTTAAACATGGAAATTTTGTTTTTCATATTAATTATGAATTAATTTGCAGTTATATAGATCCTTGATATATATCAGACCAGAATTTTTTTAATGAAGAGATACTATTTTAATGAGAATGATATTTAAAAAAGACACATTTTACTGGAAATATAATGTCAGGCTACTGCCTCCAATCTGTTACTGTCACTGTCCTCCCATTGTTCATCTATTTGCTCAAGCGGGCCCAGTAACGCCTCCATTTTGAGACTTGTTGTTACTGTGTTTGGTATATTGAATACGTCACGGGTAGCTTGTCAGGCTTTGCCGTGCGGGCAAGATACTCTCAGTAGCTTGCCAGCTCTCCAAGAGGGGCGGAGGAATCGAACTCAGGTCGGCCATGTTGGTCGCTTAGCAAGGCAGATGCCCTACCGCTGTGCTATCGCTCCAGCCCACTACCTCCAATCAAGAACAAAATTATTCCTGTATCTACTCTTCTTCCTCTGATTGATATCCTATAATTCCATGCACATAATGGTGGATTTCATAAATTCATCCTTTCTTTGATTTCTCTTTTATGCAAAATATAATCATAGTAAGGGAATAAAAACTAATTAATGATAACAGACTCTGATCTTGCCTCGAAACTGGGTTTGCCAAGGGAATGGTTTAGGGAGTCAGAGGGGTCCTTGAGACGCTGTGAGAAGCAGTCAACACTCTGGTGGTGGATGTAGCATTGGAATACTGTAAAGGCATCTGGGATAGAGAAGGGATCACTTAGTCAATGATGGTTGGAGGGATTGCTCAGAATGGGAGATGTGTGCTGAAAGTATATAAAGGATCAAACATGATGGCCTCTTGTGATGTGAATAGCAAACGATAATACCCATAAGTAGAAAGAGAGTAAGAGGGAAGTTGTTTCCCATAGAGGCAACGGGAGGGTTGGGATGGGGGGAAGGAATCTGGGGACATTGATGTTGGAAAAATGTACACTGGTGGAGGGATTGGTGTTCGATCAGTGTATGACTGAAACTCAAACATGAAAGTTTTGTAACTATAGTTCATGGTTACTCAATAAAAACAATTAAAACAAAGGAAAAGTGACTTAAATTTAAATGTAGATAAATAAATGGCTAGAATGATACATAATTGGAGCGATAGCACAGCGGGTAGGGCGTTCGCCTTACAAGCGGCCAACATGGCCGACCCGAGTTCGATTCCTCCACCCCTCTCGGAGAGCCCGGCAAGCTACCGAGAGTATTCGATATGCCAGGCACAGTAACAACAAAGTCTCCAATGGAGACGTTACTGGGCCCGCTCGAGCAAATCGACGATCAACGGGAGGGCCTAAAAACTCAATAATTAACAATATTAGAAATCAAGGTCCCTCAAAATTCTAATTCATATGCGCACACAAGACCAAAAGTATAAGTCAAATGATTGAGTCATTTCACTAACTCAAGTTTAGAGAAATTCTATTCAATTCATTAAATATTTAAATTATTATTTACTTATTCCAATTCTGGATGGAAGATGCTCAACTCCAATCCGAGTAGGCTTGGAGGTCTCGGCCCCGGAACCCGCGTGGCTTTGTCCCTCTGCCAGTACCTTCATGTGTGCGGAGAGTGGTCTCAGCATGGTGGTGGCTGGTCCTGGAGGTCTTCGGCTGCCGGAGCCCTGGTCGGGGCGGGGAGGAAAGCTCAACCCGCTCCCCTCCAAGGGGTCCCGGCGAGGGACACCCAGGCGCGGGGGCAAAAAACTGCAGTGTTCTCGTCCGGGATCTGGATTTTATAGTCTCTGAGTCTTGGCCGCTGATGGGATTACACGGTGCCAGGGGGCCAGGTGGTGGGTGTGACCCCCGCCTGCTGGAATTTGGAGGATCTGGATGGAAGATGGCAGTCTTTTGCCCCCGCACCTGGGTGTCCCTCGCTGGGATCCCTTGGAGGGGAGCGGGTTGAGCTTTTCTCCCCGCCCCGACCAGGGCACCGGCAGCCGAAGACCTCCAGGACCAGCCACCACCATGCTGAGACCACTCTCCGCACACATGAAGGTACTGGCAGAGGGACAAAGCCACGCGGGTTCCGGGGCCGAGACCTCCAAGCCTACTCGGATTGGAGTCGAGCATCTTCCATCCAGATCCTCCAAATTCCAGCAGGCGGGGGTCACACCCACCACCTGGCCCCCTGGCGCCGTGTAATCCCATCAGCGGCCAAGACTCAGAGACTATAAAATCCAGATCCCAGAACCACGCGACCGCATTCGCGGCCCTGCGACATCTCGACATCTTATCAGAACTTTTTTTTTTATGACATCTTATTATCTCATTCCTAATTTGGACAATCTTGCAGGCTATCGAATGTAGCCTGCCCACAGGGCAGAGTCTGGCAAACTCCCCGTGGCGTACCAAATATGCCAAATACCAGTAACAATGATGGGTCTCATTCTCCTAAAGAGCCGTGAATATAATCTCAGGGCTAGGATGAAAGAGACGTTACTGGGGCCTGCTCGAGGCAATCGACGATTAACAGGATGATGAAATGAAATGAAAAATGAAATTCCAATTCTATTGGGTGGTAGCTTAATGACAATGCATTATTCCTCTCACAAACTTACTATTTTGTCATTGGTGTGGTAAGAACATTTCATATCTTATAGCAGCTTACAAGTATCCAAAAGTTTTACCCTTTCTTTTGAATGTTTCCAGTTCATGGAAGTCATCCAATGATGCCATTTCAATGAGTTTGATGCTTTTAAGGTCTACATATACATGAAATCACCCAAAAACTATCTTTCACTGTCCAATTCATCACATAGAACATGACCTCATATTTCAGCCACATTGTCACAAATTTCTTTTGTTTTATAGCTGAGTAGTATTCCATTTTGTACAGACACATTTTGTTAGTTCTTCTAATGCACTCAGATTGTTTTCCTAAATTGGCTCTAAGAATAATGCTGCAATTGATGTGGGCATACAAATATCTCCTCAAAATTCTTATAACATTTTCTTAAGAAAATAATACCAGGAGTGGGATTGTCAGATAGTATGGTAACTCTATTAGTGTGTATAGAGGAAACTGTACTGTTTTCCATAGCAGTGATGTCCATTTACATCCCCACCAACAGTGCATCAAGGTTCCCCTTGCTCCAAAGCCTTATAGGCATTTGTTATCTGATGTCTTTTTTTTTTACCATAATAACCCTATCAGATGTGATGTTCATCTCGTTTTGATTCAGATTTCTCTGCTGGCAAGTGATATTGGGCATCTTATTCTACCCCTGTTGGTGGATTTTGTCTATCTTCTTTGGAGATTAAAAAAAAAGAACATTTGGATTCTTTGTTTTTAAATTGAATTATTTGAACTCTGTGTTTTTGAATTGTATAATATGGTCACATATTATAAGTATTAGGCCCCTACCACATGTCATTTGCAAATATGGTTCCCATTCTATAGACCTTTTAAAAATTTTGTTCTTACTGTCAAGATTCA
The DNA here is from genome assembly GCF_029834395.1 of Sorex fumeus. Taxonomy (NCBI): domain Eukaryota; kingdom Metazoa; phylum Chordata; class Mammalia; order Eulipotyphla; family Soricidae; genus Sorex; species Sorex fumeus. Next base: position 3,356,976 of record NW_026606157.1, read on the forward strand.
TTTCAAGGGCCTTCCTCTGGCTTTCCCATACCACTAGGAGTTTTATAGTTTTGGGTCATAGTTTCAAGCATTTAATCCATTTTGAGTTATTTTGGGCGAATAGGTAACATGGGTTTGGTTTCATTCTTTCACATAAGAAAATCATTTCCTTACTAACAGTTATTGAAAACACAGTCCTTTTATCACTGAATATTCTTGGCTCTTGCCAAATATTAGTTGACTGTGTATATACGAATTTATTTCTGGTCTCTTGATTCTGTTCCATTGGTCTATGTGTCTATTTTTATGCCAGAAACTCACTGTGAGGGCCCTGGCTGTCAGCCTGTACTCTCCTAGCTACGGGGATTATCACAGATGCAGTCACAGCAATGGAGGGAAGAATTTTAATATGGCCCAAATAAATGATGGAGGAACCAATTTATAAATTCAACTAAAATAAAAACTGCTCATTAAGAGATTGAATTAAGAGAGTAAAAGGGAAATTATTTAATTAATAAAAATATTTCCAGTACAAGTAGCTGGCACAATATTTTCTTAACATGCTTTCAAAAATCACAACACGTCAAGTTTTAAAAATGATACTAAAATTAAAAAATGAGTGAAACATTCCAAAAAGACTAATTGAAATGACATTAAATAATATATGAAACTGTTTAGCACTACCCTTATTAGTATTCAGGGAAGTAAAAATTAATATGAATGCATACTACTATATAAGGGGAAATTGTCAAAATTAATAGTTTAATAAAACAAAGACGATCATTTTTGTCTTCCTTCGTTGTGGCAGCCTAGGTCGGCCTTGAGATTTTGTCGGCCTCTCCTTTCTCATCCTTCTCAGTGCTGCCATGTCGGTGAAGCCTTCAGGGTCAGGTGAATGAGACCAGTTGTAGTTACTGGTTTTGGCATATCGAATACACAGCGGATAGCTTGCCAGGCTCTTCCGTGCGGGCGGAATACTCTCGGTAGCTTGCCAGTCTTTCCGAGAGGGATAGAGGCTTTTGGGGTGACCTCTAATCACCCTTGTAGGTGTTACCATATTTGAACCCTATCAAATATGGTACGACAATTCCAGAAGATGGGTATTTAGTGTCTTATGATGTGTCGCGTGGCCGCGCGGGTCCGGAAAGCGTCCTGGAGTTTGGCGACGGCTGGGTAGTGGAAGTCGTGTGGTAGTGCACGTACGCTAGCATCAGATGCATCCATCGAGGACCTGATGGTACAAGCGCGAATGATCAAGTACGACATCATTGGTCTGACCGAGACAAGAAGGCACGAATCTCACCATGCCGTTTTCGACACTGGAGAAGAATTGTTCCTCGGAACATGCGATAAAAGAGGTGTTGGAGGCATCGGTGTCCTTGTCAACACAAACTTGGTCAAGAGCATTGATTCATTCGAATGCCTAACAACCCGAATCGGACGTTTACATTTGAATAGATGTGGCTCACTGCCTGCAGTTTCTATCTTCGTTGTCTACGCACCAACATCTCATTATGATGAAAGAGAAATCGAGAAGTTCTACATGGAGCTAGAGAAGTTCTATAAAGAAGACCACACCTTCTACAAGATCATTGTGGGTGATTTTAATGCCAAGATAGGACCGAGAAGATCAGCTGAAGAACTTCACATCGGGACCCATGGCCTAGAATGGAACGAACAGGGTGAGAGACTGTCAGAGTTCATCATGTCGACCAAGACCATCCATGGTAACTCACAGTTCCAGAAGGCAGAATCTAAACGATGGACATGGGAGTCTCCCGGTGGACGATTCCACAACGAAATAGACCACATCATATTCAATCGACGGTTTTGCCTGACTGATGTCGCTGTTGTCCCAAAATTTCGAACGGGATCGGACCACCGTCTCCTTTGTGCAAAATTCTACTTCACAGAGCGGGGAGAAAGGGCTGCAAAGTTCAAAAAGAGAACTCCCAGAATGACCACCAACTGGGAACTCTTTGGTACTATTGCGGCAACATGGGAAGATGCCATTGTTGACAACATTGACGAGGAATACGATCGACTGGTTCAGCACCTCCATGAATGTGCGAGGAATGCCAAGAGAGAGATAGCCACAAAAAGTCGCCTATCTTCGAAAACTCTTGAGCTAATTCGCCAGCGTGGTTTGGCGCATGCCTCAGGCAACCGCAAGCTAACGTCCGAGCTTGCAAAGCAGTGCAGAGATGCGATCAAGGAAGACCTCAAAGAGAGAAGAGCAGAATTACTGGTAGATGCGGCAGAAGCCGGGAAAAGTATTCGTAAGACCCGCCTGTCCTTCGCCAACTATAAGACCAAGATGACTGCCCTCCGACATCCTGATGGATCCATCACATCCTCCAGAACGGCAATGGAGAAGATTATCCATGACTTCTACTCAAATCTCTTCGATAGCCATGTCCACTTGCCAACATACCAAATTCCGCAGGATGGGTATGTTGTTCCCAACGTTCTCCCCTCCGAAATCCGACACGCCATTTCGTCGGTAAAGAAACAAACAGCACCCGGCCCAGACAAGGTCAGACCTGAACACCTGAAGAACCTGCCGTCAGTACTCATCAATACACTGGCTCGGCTCTTCACTCGCTACCTGTCTGAATGCAAGGTTCCGTCCCAATGGAAAACCAGCAGGACCGTACTACTGTTCAAGAAGGGAGACATCCATGACATTGGCAACTATCGCCCGATCTGCCTATTGTCTGTCATCTACAAGTTGTTCACTCGAGTCATCCTGAATAGGATTGGCAGAACACTAGATGAAGGACAACCATGCGAGCAAGCAGGGTTCCGCAACGGATTCAGCACCATCGACCATATCCACACAATAACCAAGCTCATTGAGGTTTCTCGGGAGTTCAAGATGCCGCTCTGTTTAACGTTCATTGATTTAAAGAAGGCCTTTGATTCTGTTGAGACGGAAGCGGTCATTGAAGCCCTAGCCAATCAGGGCATTCAAGACCAATACATCAGGATCCTCCGTGAGCTGTACTGCGGATTCACTACCAGGATCTCACCATTCTACAAAGAAGTGATCGTTGATGTCAAGAGAGGGGTGCGGCAGGGTGATACCATTTCACCGAAACTCTTCAGTGCCACCCTCGAGAACATCATGCGACGACTGGAATGGGAAGGAATGGGAGTGAAGATAGATGGTCGGCAATTACACCACCTCCGCTTTGCTGATGATATTGTTTTAATAACACCAAACATCAGCCAAGCGGCACAAATGCTGGCCGACTTTGACTGTGAGTGTGGAAAGGTAGGACTACAGCTGAATCTTACGAAGACAATGTTTATGAGAAACAGCCTTGTTCCTGATGCCCCATTCGCTCTCAGTGGAACGACCAACTCCGAATGCAACAGCTATGTCTACCTAGGTCGAGAGGTCAACATGACAAATGACCTGGCACCCGAGCTGCGCAGGAGGAAGAGAGCAGCTTGGAACGCCTTCAAGAACGTCGAAGAAATAACTAAGAGGACGAAGAACCTCCGGCTCTGGGCACATCTCTTTGATTCCACTGTTCTTCCTGCATTAACATATGCCTCAGAGACCTGGGCCCTATGCAAACAAGATGAGAACGCCATTCAGGTCTCCCAAAGAAGAATAGAAAGAGCTATGCTTGGAATATCACATTTCACCCAAATGAGAGAAAGAATCCGGAGTTCTGACATCTGTCGACGATCAAGGATCAGGGATGCTGTCTCATTTGCCAAGGTGTCGAAAATCAGATGGGCTGGTCACGTAATGAGATTTAAAGACGACCGTTGGACTAGAGCTGTTACTGATTGGATTCCACGGGATGTCAAGAGACCGCGTGGCCGCCCACCTACCAGATGGTCAGACTTCTTCCTGAAGATCATGAACGATTGGTTTGAGGCCCTTCATGTTCCCGGAGCAAACAGATGCCATTGGGCTACACTAGCACGCGACAGGGACAAATGGAGACGTTACTGGCGCCCGCTCGAGCAAATCGACGACTAACGGGAAGTTAAGTGATTAAGTGATTAATAAAACAAATATTATTACTAATGTGGTACAATGCACATTTTATAATTCTTATAATTCTAAGCTTAATGCCACTCTTAAAGTCAGAATAGAATTATTAATAAATTTTACAAGATATATACTGTATGGCCATGACTTTTCTTTTATTTTCTTCTTTCTTTTTTTTTTTTTTTTACTTTTTGGGGTAGGCTGGAGTGATAGCACACAGTGGGTAGGGCGTTTGCCTTGCATGCAGCCAACATGGCCGAGTTTGATTCCTCTGCCCTTCTTGGAGAGCCGGGCAAGCTACCCAGAGTATCTCAACCACACAGCAAAGCCTGGCAAGCTACCCATGACATATTCAATTTGCAAACACAGTAACAAGTCTCACAATGTTACTGGGCCCACTTGAGCAAATCGATGAACAATGGGAGGACTGTGACAGACAGTGACAGTGACTTTTTGGGGTCACACCCAGCAATGCATAGGGGTTACTTCTAGCTCATGCACTCAGGAATTACTCCTGGTGGTGCTCGGGGGACCATATGGGATGCTGGGAATCGAACCTGGGTTAGATCCGTGCAAGGCAAACGCCCTACCCCGTGTATTATTTCTCCAGCTCCTCCGTATGGCCATTACTTGTCATTAGTTTTATTACTGGTGCTATATATTTGCTAAAACTTCTCAGATGTGCTTTAGAGTCAATATTGTTCATAATTCCCCAAGAACAAATTTCTTAAAAACAAAAGAATATCCACGAAGCTGGAAAGATATTTCAGGAGTTAAGGTGCTTACCTCGCATGTAACCAATCCCAGTTCAATTTCTACATATAGGTTCTGAGAACTTCCAGGATTGGCAGTAATAGATCCATGACCTAAGCACAGAGCTAGAGCTAGGAGTAAGCCCTGAGTACTGCTGGGTGTGGCCCAGGTTGTGGGGGGGGGGGGCTAAAAAATATAGGTGTGTGTGCACAATAGCATTGCTTATAGGTACCAGAGAGTACAGAGAGCAAAGCTCTTGCCTTGTATGTATCTGACTCGGATTTGATCCTCTTTATCATATATGATTCCCCAAGCACCACGAGAAGTAATCCCTGTGTATGGAGTCAGTAGTAACTCCTAAGCATCACTGACTGACCAAAAATAATTTTTTTAAATTATTGATTATAAAAAGCCAAAAGGTAAAGGCCCTCCCGTTGATCGTCAATTTGCTCGAGCGGGCCCAGTAACGTCTCCATTGGAGACTTTGTTGTTACTGTGTCTGGCATATCGAATACTCTCGGTAGCTTGCCGGGCTCTCCGAGAGGGGTGGAGGAATCGAACTCGGGTCGGCCATGTTGGCCGCTTGTAAGGCGAACACCCTACCCGCTGTGGAGCGATAGCACAGCGGTAGGGCGTTTGCCTTGCATGCAGCCAACATGGCCGACCCGAGTTCGATTCCTCCGCCCCTCTCAGAGAGCCTGGCAAGCTACCGAGAGTATCTTGCCCTCACGGCAGAGCCTGGCAAGCTCCCCGTGACGTATTCGATATGCCAGACACAGTAACAACAAAGTCTCCAATGGAGACGTTACTGGGCCTGCTGCTCGAGCAAAAAGCCAAAACTGATTTGTTAATGTGAATTCAATGATCTACTAATAAATTCTTATGCTACATAATTATAACATACAACAGCATCACAGTGTTTTAAAGAAAGCATAAGATTTGGGAGTTATCTAGAATAATGTACAATAAAGTGAACAAAATTTTCCACAATGTCATAAATATGAATATGTAAAATTAGGACTCTGATCATATTCTCAAAACCTTTATAAGTAAAATGAACTCTAACCATAGCACTGTAACACTGTCTTCCCATTGTTCATCAATTTGCCAGAGTGGTCCCAGTAACATCTCCACTGGGAAACTTGTTACTGTGTTTGGCATATCGAATATGTCACGGGTAGTTTGCCAGGCTTTGCCATGCAGGCGGAAAACTCACGGTAGCTTGCTGGACTCTCCAAGAGGGGTGGAGGAATCGAACCTGGGTCAGACGAGTAGGCTGTGTTAGCCAAGTGCAAGACAAACGCCCTTCCCGCTGTGCTATTGCTCCAGCCCAAAAGTTGTGAGACTTGTTGTTACTGTTTTTGGCATATTGAATACATCACGGGGAGCTTCCCAGGCTTTGCTGTGTGGGCAAGATACTCTCTGTAACTTGCCGGGCTCTCCAAGAGGGATGGAGGAATCGAACCCAGGTCAGCCTACCCGGCAGACGCCCTACCCGCTGTGCTATCAATCCAGTGAAAGCACAGTCATGGTCATGGTCCTCCCGTTGTTCATCAATCTGCTCGAGCGGGCCCAGTAACATTGTGAGACTTGTTACTGTGTTTGGCATATAGAATACATCAGGTGTAGCCTGCCAGGCTTTGCCGTGGGGGGAAGATACTCTCAGTAGCTTGCCGGGCTCTCCCAGAGGGGCAGAGGAATCGAACTCGGGTCAGCCATTTTGACTGCATGTAAGGCAAACGCCCAACCCACTGTGCTATCGCTCCAGCGAAAGCAATTATATTGCAAAAGCAATAGTAGCTTATAATAGCCCAGGTACTTCCAGTGACTGGGAGAGAGCACAGAACATGTCATATATATGCCCATCTTTCCACTGAGTTTCTATAATCTTCAAATCAATGTTAAAACATCACCATCTACACGGACAAATGAAATTAGTGGGGTAAAATAAAACTGCATTAAAACAGGGTACAACTGTGAACTCTAACCATAACTCCCTAAAATTGTTTTAGCTTGATTCTTGAATTTTCATAGATTTCTTATTAAAGTATAGGTATGTAATTTACAAATGCCCCTTTATTCCCATGATTTTCTTACTGATCATGTGCACCTGTCAAAAAAAGATAGATCACATTTTGAAGACTCAACAAATCTGTAATCTTATCTAGTATGACAGTTACAAAGGTATTTCAGAACTGCAATGATTTGATGATGGTTAGCATGCAACTAGAAAAAAATCTTAAAACCTCTGATCCAGGGAAGAACTCTAAAAGAAGCTATTCTAAATTCAAAAGTCCTATCACCTTTTCCTTCAGATTCAATAGATAATGAGGAAATATGCCATTCTCTACCAACCTATGATGAAATATGGGCTGGAGCGATAGCACAGCGGGTAGGGCGTTCGCCTTACAAGCGGCCAACATGGCCGACCCAAGTTCGATTCCTCCGCCCCTCTCGGAGAGCCTGGCAAGGTACCGAGAGTATTGGATATGCCAGACACAGTAACAACAAAGTCTCCAATGGAGACGTTACTGGGCCCGCTCGAACAAATCGACGATCAACGGGAGGGCAAACATATGAAATTAATGGTTTTACTACACAAAATAAACATTGCTTCCAATTTACGCTGTATTTTTTTATTCTGCTGCACAAATTTTCATTGTTGATTTTCAAACTTTTAGTAAGAAATAATTAATGCTTGGATATAGGATTTCAATAAGAATTTGGTTTTATTAATATTCCATAGTTGAGTAAATTGACTTCTACTTATGGATAGAATAAATTTACTTTGCCCTCATATTTTTTAATTCTAACCTATTTGTGATATATTAGTCTTCAAAAACACAATTTTGTAATAAGGAGAATATTTAGGGATCTGCACTATTTTTTTCTATTGAAACCTCTATTCCTAGCTCTAGTAAACTCACTTTATGTTAGTGATTTAAGTGTATCCAATGGAGAAAAAATATCACATTCAAGTTAACTCATTATAATATTTGCCAGCTGTCCAGAAGCTACAGAGTTACACCCACCAGCTGCCCCCGCCATGCCCCCGCCATAAAATTTTTTAATTACATTTTATAATAAAATTGTTTATATATATAGCAAGATAACACAGAGTCTCCTGCCTCCATGACTGGCTGTCCTCACTGGGGTCCCTTGAAGGGGAATGGGTTGAGTTTCCCTCGACGCCCCGAGCAGAGCCCCGGCAGCTGAAGACCTCTGGGACCCAACCACAGCCATGCTAAGATCACTCTCCACACGCTTGAACAAGCCTCACACATGAAGAAACCGGCAGAGGAACCCAGGTGTTAGGGACCCAGGGCTGAGATCTCCAAGCCTGCTTGGATTGGGACTGGGCCTCCTCCACCCAGCTCCCCCATCTTCCAGAAGCTAGACAGTTACACCCACCAACTGCCCCCACCATGCAATCCTATCAATGGCCAATATCCAGAGATTATAAAACAAAGCTCCCAAAAGCATTCATGGACACAAGACCTCTTATTATCTAGTTCTCACTCTCAGAGAACCCAGCAGGCTACCGCAAGTATCCTGCCTGCATATATGCCTGACTGGGAACACCTGTAAAGGTGACTAGAGGCTGCCCCAAAAGCCCCCATTCCTTTCGGAGAGCCTGGCAAGCTACTGAGAGTATCCTGCCTGAACAGCAGAGCCTGACAAGCTAGCCTTGACGTACTTGATATGCCAAAAACAGTAAAATGATGGTCCTTATTCCCCTGATCCTGAAAGAGCCCCCAATATGCTATCTGGTTACACTAGCATGTGACAGGGATGAATGGAGACATTACTGGTGCCCGCTTGAGCAAATTGGTGAACGATGAAATGATAGTTATAGTGATAGTGATATATAGCATGGTTACATTTCAAAGATAGGCAATGATAACTTCAATCTCTTAAAATATTGGTTTTGTAAATTAGGATATTTTAAAATTGATATGTTCTCATCATAAAACAGAAGTCACAGTCCACCAAGTCACAGCCCACCAAGGTTGCTTAAGCAGATCATTCAAATTAATAAAACAAAATCATTTTCTGCACATATGCACTATATAAGTAAACTAGATCTTGGACCGTTTTAATAGACTAAACTTTTCTTCCATATATAAGGAGTATTAAAGCAGAAGAATTAGAAATGATTAGATGTCACTTTTCATTTTTTTCAATTGTTTGCGATTTAAAACATTTAGATTGATAGATTGTAAATTGCATAAAAGAGTTATTTTTCCACCTGTCCTCTCCGGAGCCCCTTGGAGGGGAGCGGGTTGAGTTTCCCTCCCCTCACCTACCAGGGCTCCGGCAGCCAAAGACCGCCAGAACCAGCCACAACCATGCTGAAACCACTCTCCACACGCATGAAGGTACCGGCAGAGGGACAAAGGCATACGGGTCCCGGGGCTGAGATCTCCAAGCCTGCTCGGATCGGGGCTGAGCATCCTTCACCCAGATCCTCCAAATTCCAGTAGGCGGGGGTCACACCCACCAACTGGCCCCCTGGTGCCGCGTAATCCCATCAACGGCCAAGACTCAGAAACCATAAAACCCAGCTCCCGGAAGCGACATCTTCTCATCTCATTTCTACTTTGGACAAACTGGCAGGCTACCGAATGCAACCTGCCCACACGGCAGAGTCTGGCAAACTCCCTGTGGCGTACCCAATATGCCAAACACCAATAACAATGATGGGTCTCATTCTCCTAACCCTGAAAGAGCCTTGAATATGGCACTTAAAAAAAAAAAACTCAGGGCTAGGATGAAGGAGACGTTACTGGGGCCTGCTCGAGGCAATCGATGAACAACAGGATGGTTGTGATCATGATCGTGATCCACCTTTTAAAGGATAAAGTTTATGATACCATTTTATTCAGTTGCTTTTGTTTTTTGGATTTGCTTCTGTTCCCTTTCTTACTGCTTTCAATGTTTCAATCTCCAACAATAAATTATCAAAAGCCAAAACTCCATTTGATTCTGACTTCAAATATTAGTGAATTTATAAGTTGGAAACCTTTACAGAATGTCAATGGAACCTGATATTAACATATTAACAAATAGGAGCTTACACTGGGTTGGAGTGATAGCACAGTGGTAGGGCGTTTGCCTTGCACGCAGCCAACATGGCCAACCTGAGCTTGATTCTTCTGCCCCTCTCGGAGAGCCCGGCAAGCTACTGAGAGTATCTCGCCTGCATGGCAGAGCCTGGCAAGCTCCCCGTGACATATTCGATATGCCAGACACAGTAACAACAAAGTCTCCAATGGAGACGTTACTGGGCCCGCTCGAGCAAATCGATGAACAATGGGAGGATAGTGAGAGTGACAGTGAGCATACACTATATAATATTAACAAATGTGAACATATACTAAGTGAGGAATCAAAAGATTTTACTACAACAAAAAAAGTTGAGATTTTGTCATGAAATTTTTGTGCACATAGAGATGTTATTCTCTTATAGTTTTCAAAGACGTTTATGTAGAACTGCTACCAGTTTATTTCATAGAATCTGGGGAGAATGTACCAGGGAAACTACCTGGATATCTTTATTTCTTGAGGAAAAACTAAAATATAAATTTAAGTATTTAAGGAGACCCCCCATTACTAAGACTTTCTGTTTCTTTTTGAATAAGCTTTATTATTTTTTTTCCTAGCACTTGTTCATTTCATCTAAGCCAAAAAATCCATATAGACACAGCTGTAAAGATATTTCTTTCATGCCTTATCCTAGAAGTATTTTTTCTTTGCTCACTGAACTGCACAAAGTTTATCAATGTCTCTGATATTTTTAAATATCTAACTTAAAATTTTCCATATTTTAATAAGCCTCTGAAATAGTAGTATTAGGTTATTAAAATGGAATACACAATTTCATTGGGAAAAAAGCTTTGGACTAAAATTTATGTTTGGAAAAAATGGATCTTGGTCCTAACTTTCACTAAAGGAATTTTACATCAAATTGTCCCCAACTCTTATAAAGTAAAAGGAAACTCTTCAGTAATATAATCATTGCCAGCAGAACAGTTCTCATTAACCTGTAATAGGTTATTTCAAACAATTAAATGTTTCCTTTGCTTGAGTTCCACAAGAGCCGAAAATAAGCATTTGATGATAAGATTATTCGGTAATTGAAACAAGAGAATCACTATAGGAACAGTAGACATCTGGGAGTCAATGCAGATTATGTAATGCAGAATTAAGCTGCCCATTGGTAGAGGAAGTGGAGGTATTTCCCCCCCTTTTCATGGAGTCAGAATATCCCTGGGGCAAATGTTCATTACTGGCACTTCTGTTCTGTCCAGAAAGTAGATAAAATGATTTCTTACCCAAGAAAATGTTGACAGAACAAAAGATTTTTCTGCTACTTCTTATAGTACAAAGAATTATTCATGGTCCATAAGAACATATTCCTATAATTTTATAACACACAATCAAAATGGACCACTTCTTACCTCCTTAAGTTCATTGTCCTATGGAATAAATTAGACATTAATTTCCAAGAGAGATGTCTCTTAGTTATTATGCTTTTTTTTCACATCATTGCAACTAGAATTACAGATTTCTGGGCATAGACAAAGAAATAACTGAATGTGTAGCTCTTCACAAAAAATCAAAACAACTTGACCTTTTATGATAATAAAAGTAATTTTTCATCCCAGGAGAGTTTTGCTGTCTTTGTCTCCTTATATTCTTCAAACACTTTCTGGATCCTTGACGGGCGTATGTTTGTGTCACTACATGGGCCCAATTACATGTCTGATTCTAGATCCAGAAGGGTAAATAATTCTCTGCTTCAGAACATGAACTTATTGCAACAGCAACCCAAGGATTTCTGTTGCCACATTATTGCACCGGAGACTCAGCAGAAGTGTAAGCAATAATTAGTGTTAGATTTTATCAGGTATCATAAAATTGTTCAAAAGACTGAATCTATCCAATGCTCTCTTGCTTGGTACTCTATGCTAGTCAGTCTTCTGAGTCAATACACTCATGATACTATACTAGTAAGACTAAGTCACTTAATATGTCAATGTTAAATCTTCTTACTCTCTCCCAAGTCCTAAGAGGTCCAGCAAGCACTGTGCATCTTTCTTAGAAACAGATGTTACAAGGAACAAGTAGTTGTTTGTCTGGAAACAATTATGTTAAATTATTGGACTTTTACTGTACTTACTGATAAGGTAGTGCCCTTGAACTTCCAGGGTTTATATCATACCCTCTGGTGCATGTCTCTTATTTTATCATGGTTCTTTCGAACTCTTGAATATCATGTATAATTAAAGTAGCATCATTAATATGAGAAAAAATGGTTTGATAGAAAATCCAATGGTCAACTTCTCTTTGCATTAAACTGTGACAATTAATTATAGCAGTGCCTCAAATTAATATCTATTAATGTCTATTCCAAAAGAATAAAAAAAATTGGGGGATAATGGGGAGGATGTCTGAGGAGCAAAGTGCTTGACTTTCATGCATGAGACCTGGAAGAAGAAGAAAAAAAGGATAAGAAAGAGAAGGAAGAGAACAAGATGAATAAGATAATGATGATGACATATATTTATCAGATCAATACCTATATTGTTTATTATGTTTGTTTTAAATTAAATCCATATTCAGCATACTTTGACCAGGAATATCACTTTCTTATCTTAAAAGAGAAGGTACTATTTTCTGGTGACGAGGAAATAATGATGACTCAAACTATACTTATAAGACTACCACATCCAATTCATGTTAGTTTGAAAATAGTATTAAACACTATTATTCAACTTAAGATATTGTATTCACTCTGATTTCCTTTATGGTTCAAGGATGTGAGTGTAGTTCCTTTGCCTTCTTAACAGTCACTCTGTGGGTCTTATTTTACAAGAAGTCAATGTAAGGGTTCTGCCAGCAGCTAGATGAATTTATCCTTAATATAAACAATGATTAGAAACTATAGTTACTAATTGAAGCTCTCATCCATCAGATCAACTGTGAGGCAAGCTTAGAGCAGGAATGAATTTGTCTCCCCATCCCCCCAAAAGAGGGCCTTCGTGTATGAAAGGTTTCTCAGACCTTTCTGTATCAAATATCCCTTGGAAGTTCTATTGCAAGTCAGGAAACTTGATTATAATTTTCCACTTGGTGACTGACATCGTCCTTCTGCTCAACAACTATTTATTACTTTTGATGATTAGTCAAATAATGTTCTCATCACTTTTAGCCCAGTAACATATTGGCTAATTCACCCTCCATCGCCATATATTTCCATGTGTCAATGCCCCCTGCTGGTCATTCTAACCATACAACTCATTACTGTACAGTAATTGCATCCACTGTGCACTTGACTGCTATGTGTTGCTCTCTGGCTTCTGCTATTCTCCATTCTAATCATTCCTATTGTGTCCATAATTCAAATCGTTCTTATAAGGCTGAAATGACCAATCTTTAATTCCTGCCCTTTCCTGCTTCAAAGTCACCCTACAATCCTCTCCTGCCAGGCCTATATCACATTCACTTCTTTGTCATACAGTTTTCTTATATTCCCCAGTCAGAATCAGTTACCCCTGTGTTTCTTTTACTTTCTGTCCATGGTATGTCACCCCATCTTCTCAAGGTCTGCCCAGTGAAAGTTGTTTAAAAAAAGAAAGTTGCACTACGGTGCAAGACTCTGCAGCCTTGCTGTCCGATATATCACTCCATCTCCTGATGCCCTATTCTATCTGCACTCTGACACTTTCTAAATAGATATTTAATAAATGCAAGGTTTGAGAAAATATCATGTGTAAATACAAAGATCCTGGATGTTTATGTACACCAGCAATATTTGATTAACTTGTGAACACTAGAAATTGGTAAATACAAATAATTCAGAGCATGATTCTCTAGGAAAAGGAAAAACATATGCTAAGATATATTCTAATGTTCTATGAACAGGTATTTATTTTACTCCAGAATCTCAATCCCTAAGGAATGATGAGGAAAATTGGAGTTTATTTTAATAAAGTTTCTGTTATGTACATACCAAAATCTTTCTACACCTAGTACATTACATTTTTCAGTGACTTATTTAAATAAAGTAACACAGAAGGAGTTCTTGTAATGATCCATAATATACCTATATACAGGGAGAGAAATGGTTAGATGAAGAAATATAACAGTAGTGATTTCTTTATGTTAGTAATTCTGTGCTGGTTTACTTTATCTAAAGATCTCCAAGGCTTTAAAAACATTAACATTTTCCTCTTAACCAGTGAGATAAGTATCATTATCCCAGTTTTATAGCAAAGTGATGGAGACACAAAGAGATTAAATGATTTCTTCAAGGTTACTGTCAGCTGTGACAGAAAAGACAGAATAGAAGTTAGATTTATGAATCTCAGTCCTACATTTCAACTACGCATGGGCTCACTGTATTTGTCATCAAAGCAACTAGATGGCAAAATGGCAAACTCAGTAAACAAAATTACACAGGTAAATGTAAAATGTTTACCTATTCAACATCTTATTGATTAAATAGGGGAAGCATTAAAAATTCTAGAAAGCTAGTCTTATTGAAGAAAAGGTAATTCATAGTTTGTGATTAAATAATCAAGGGTATGTTACCTTATATGTAAACATTATAAAGTATGTGTGTTTTGACAAAATTAAAATTATATATCAAAGAAATCTTGTTCACACCTTCTGACGCTTATTAACATGGTCTATCACAACGTATAGACCTAAAAGTCACATTGGGTGACAGACTTACCTTGCTTTGCTTTAACAATCAATCCTGTCAAGTTATAAAGGTTAAAATCACTTTGGAAAGGGACCTGTTTGGAAAGCAACAAACTGTTGTGAAAGCAAAATACAATTCATTCTTTTGTTCCGGATAGTGAGACAAAGGAACTGTGACTGTACTGCTTACTTAAGGAGTCTTACATGTGCCCCTGCAATATCTGTTTCTTTATCTAGTAGTTGCTTATAGAAAATAAAATTGATCCCAATTATTGACTCAAACACTGGGAATTCTTTCTGTTTAGACAATGTAGATGCCAGCAGAAACTGACTCGGGCTATGTGAAACATTTTTCTCTCAAACTTCCACTTTCTCAAATGAAAGACGCCCTGTATTAGGGATTCTACCTCCCCCAATTTGCTCTATTCCACTAATATACAAGTACCCTGATGCATTCATAGTCAAACATGAAAGAACAATTAAGGGAGAAAAATCTCTGACATTCATGAATTACTAAATTTCTGATAGGCTGCTTTTCCCTTTGGATTATATTTTTCTGCAGGTGGTCTTAACATAAATTTTACTTATTTAAAGGGTAGAGTTCAGTGTTTTCATGAATGAGACACCTTTGAATTATTACTACTATCAAGGAAACAAAATCTTCCATCTATTTCTAACTTCCAATTTCTTCCTACTCATTCCTACCTCTTTCCTCAAGATTATCTGATGTATCTAGAGTGTAGTTTACAGTTTGCTAAAATTTATCATAATGAATCATGCAACATCTATTCTTTCATAATTTATTTTGTTCAACATGGTTATTTTGCTATTCACTTATTTATAGTTTCTATTTTAAAAAGTACATTTAGTTGTTTTTTTTTTTTGACAGTAACGTATTGCATGGGATTATAAAATGTCACATTTAAAAAATCCCATTTGCAAATGATCCAACATTTCTCCCTGAAAATCAGGCTTAACTCTTCTGCAAACCACAACACCCAAAAGGAGAGAGAGAACAAAGGGGAATGCCCTGCCACAGAGGTTGGGTGGGATGGGGGATGGGGGAGTGGGAGGGATACTCGGATTCCTGGTGGTGGGAAATGGGCACTGGTGGAGGGATGGGTATTTGAAAAAAAAATAAAATAAATTTTTAAAAATTCCCATTTGCTGGGGGTATGGTGCCGCCAGCAGGTCAATCTACCTGTGAGGTGAGTGCATGAGCAGCCTGATGGTGCCTTCAGACTTCCAGATACCCCAAAATTGCTGCTGTGCCTTTGGCCAGACCCCAAAAACTTGGGGCAAAGTTTACCAAGAAACTTAATCACTTAATCACTTAACTTCCCGTTAGTTAGTCGTCGATTTGCTCGGGCAGGCGCCAGTAACATCTCCATTTGTCCCTGTCGCGTGCTAGTGTAGCCCAATGGCATCTGTTCTCTCCGGGAACATGAAGGGCCTCAAACCGATCGTTCATGATCTTGACGAAGAAGTCTGACCATCTCGTAGGTGGGCGGCCACTCGGTCTTTTGACAACCCGTGGAATCCAGTCGGTAACAGCTCTAGTTCAGCGGTCGTCTTTAAATCTCATTACGTGACCAGCCCATCTGATTTTCGACACCTTGGCAAATGAGACAGCGTCCCTGATTCTTGATCGTTGACGGATGTCAGAACTCCGGATTCTTTCTCTCATTTGAGTGAAACGTGATATTCCAAGCATAGCTCTTTCTATTCAAGAAGCTAAACAGCCAAAAGTTAGGTATGTGGGAGACACACCCACAAACCACCTCCAGATCAGCTATATAATTGGAGGCATGGCCTCTCTGGTTTCTGATTGAACTGTATAATTGCCATGACCCCAGAGATTCAGAAAACAAATCTCAAAACCCAGCGGCTTTTGGCAGAAGCGTCTGCTCCCTGCAGTAGGTTACCTGTGCTAAGCCACCCCAGGTGGGAATAGGTTTCATGCCTTGGACTGTTCCCCATGGCAGCCCAGTGGCCGCCATCCTCCAGATGCCACTGAACAGTCAGGTTTGGGCCCTCAGTGACAGGACACACAGGGGATGAGAGTGGAGCCAGCTCTTTCCTCCCCACCCCAACAAGACCCTGAGTCGCCGCCCACGAATGGTCTCTCTGGCTCCTGATCAAGCTCAGAAAAAATCTTGAAACCCAGCGGCTTTTAGCAGATATGTGTCCAGACCAGGCAGTAGGTTACTGTCGCTGGGCCATTACAGAGGGGTAAGGGTGCTGTCCCTCCACCTGCTCCCCCTTGGCAGCTTGATGGCCACCATCCATCAGAGGCTATTGGGCAGTCAGGTTTGGACCTGCAGTGACGAGACACACGGGGTCTCACAGGATGGGTGTGGAGCTGGCCCTTTCCCTCCCACCCCAATGAGACCCCGAATAGCCACCAATGAACAGCCTTTCTGGCTCCTGATCAAGCCGTTTAATGGTTATGATCCCAGATACTCAAAAACAAATCACAGAACCCAGCAGCTTTTGGCAGAAATATGCCCAGTCCCTGCAGTGGGTTACTGGAGCTGAGCCAACCCAAGTGGGAATAGGTTTTGTGCCTTGGCCAGTTCCCCATGGCGGCCTGGTAGCCGCCATTCTCTAGAGACCACTGAACAGTCTGGGCCCACAGTGACAAGAAACGTGGAGCCTCATGGGATGGGAGTCAGGTTTGGGCCCTCAGTGATGAGACACACATGCCCCCACAGAATGGGGGTGGAGCTGGCCTTTTTCTCCCCACCCTGACGAGACGCCGAGTCACCACCCATGAACGGCCTTTCTGGCTCCTTTTTTAGCTGCTTAACAGCCATGATCCCAGAGACTTAGGAACAAATCTCAGAACCCAGAAGGTTTTGGCAGAAATCCCTCCAGATTTAAGTGTTAAAATTTCAGAATTTCAAAATTGTGCGGCTTCTACAGCCATGCAACATTGTATGTTATTCATAACCAGCAGTAGAAAACAAATTGTCTACTATTGCCTTTACAACAGATCTAAGTATCGGGGTAAAATCTCAAATAATAATGGTAGGTCTGGTGTCAAATATTGAATGTGATCAAAGTAGAGAGAGAGTAATGTGGAAATCATCTGCCCCACAGGTAGAGGGAGGGTGTAGGATGGGGGTATACTGGGTTGTTGGGGGTGGACAATGGGCACTGGTGAAGGGGCAGGTGTTTCATTGTATGACCAAGACTTAGATCTGAAAGCTTTGTAACTGCTCTCAATAAATGATTAAATAAATAAAATTCAATAAATAAAATTATAAAAAAGGGGAAAAAATCCATTTGCCTGATTCTTAGCTTCTTGTGTTTTTTGTTTGTTTCTGTAAACTTTCCATGAACATTTTTGGAGAAGCATTTGTATGTACATGCACTTTCATTTTATACACTTAAATTTGTTAAATACATGACAGGACAAAATCAGATCCATGAAAGAAGCATGTTTAATATTTTAAAAACAGTCAAGCTTAGATGGTAGATTTGATTCGGTGATGCTGAATCTCAGAAACATCTATATTTGCAAGGCCCTCCCGTTGATCATTGATTTTGCTCAAGCGGGCCCAGTAACATCTCCATTGGAGACTTTGTTGTTACTGTTGTTACTGTGTCTGGCATATCGAATACTCTCGGTAGCTTGCCAGGCTCTCCGAGAGGGGCGGAGGAATCGAACTCGGGTCGGCCATGTTGGCTGCGTGCAAGGCAAACGCCCTACCGCTGTGCTATAGCTCCAGCGATTGTATATTTGCAAACTACTGTTATTTTAGAGCTGGAGTGATAGCACAGAAGTAGGGTGTTTGCCTTGCACAAGGCCAGCCTGGCCAGCCAGGTTCAATCCCTCCGTCCCTCAGAGAGCCTGGCAAGCTACAGAGAATATCTTGCCCGCACAGCAAAGCCTGGCAAGCTACCCGTGACATATTTGATATGCCAAACACAGTAACAACAAGTCTCACAATAGAGACATTACTGGGCCCGCTCAAGCAAATCAATGAACAACAGAGAACAGTACTACAGTGCTACAGTTATTTCAGTTGTAAAAGAAAATCAAAGTTTTTTACAAAGTATGGGGGTATGGTGCCGCCAGCAGGTCATCTGTACCTGTGAGGCAAGTACATCAGCAGCCTGATGGCGCTTTCAGACTTCCAGATACCCCAAGATTGCTCCTGTGTCTTTGGTCAGATCCCAAAAACTTGGGGCAAAGTTTACCAAGAAACTAAATGGCCAAAAGTTAGGTATGTGGGAGACACACCCACAAACCACCTCAGGCTCAGCTATATAACTTGAGGCATAGCCTCTCTGGTTCCTGATTGAACTGCCATGATCCCAGAGACTCAGAAGCAAATCTTGAAACCCACCAGCTTTGGGCAGAAATGCATCCGGTCCCTGCAGTAGGCTACCAGTGCTGGGCCACTCCAGGTGGGAATAGGTTTCGTGCCTTGGACTGTTCCCCATGGCGCCTGGTAGCCACCATCCCCCAGAGGCCAATGGATAGTCAGGCTTGGGCCTGGAGTGATGAGACATTCACAGGATGGGGGTGGAGCCAGTCCTGTCCTCCCCACCCCAACAAGTCATCGCCCACAAACAGCCTTTCTGGCTCCTGATGAAGCTGCTTAACGGTCATGATCCCAGAGACTTAGGAACAAATCTTGGAACCCAGCAGGTTTTGGCAGATATCCCTCCAGATTTGTCTTAAAATTTCAGAATTTCAAAATTGTACAACCACTACTGCAGCCACGCGACATCATATGTTGTTCATAACCAGCAATAGAAAACAAATTGTCTACTGTTGCCTTTTCAGCAGATCTGAGTGTTGGGGTAAAATCTCAAATAATAATGGTAGGTCTGGTGTCAAAATATTGAATGTGATCAAAGTAGAGAGAGAGTAATGTGGAAATCATCTGCCCCACAGGTAGAGGGAGGGTGTGGGATTGGGGTATACTGGGATTGTTGGGGGTGGAGAATGGGCACTGGTGAAGGTACAGGTGTTTCATTGTATGATCGAGACTTAGACCCAAAAGCTTTGTAACTGCTTTCACGGTGATTCAATAAATAAAATTATAAAAAATGAAAAAAAAGTATTTTACAATGTAGATGAATGATCTTACATCCACCAAACATTTGAAGATTTTTGTATAGCTACATATCTTTCAACTCTTCATGTGACAGTTCTTCATTTCTGATATTAAAATAGGTGCACTACCATATCTCATTAAAGTTTCAGCTTGCATCCTCCAAGTGCGTAATGATATTAAGTATCCTTCCATGTGCCTAATACTATCCATATACTTCTTTGGCTAAAAGGTACAGTACATTTTTCTGTTATAATTTTATTAATGTAATGCCCATAGTAAGAAAATTTGAAGACTGTTGAAATTGGCTTGGATGAATTGAGTCCATTGTTTTTTGAACATGGTATATTACACAATATCTTGACTATCTAATCACCTTACAATTACAAGAAGAACCTGTTGGACAGCAATCCACATATGACTATTCATATTAAAGCCATTGTATCAGTTTGCTTGTTTTTGTAAAAAAAATTATTGACACTTCAACAGTTTGGTTTGCTTCTTCAGTGCTGAAATCAGTAACCATGCATATTTGGTTTTGGTTTTTCTTATTTGGGGATCACACCCACTGGTGCTCAGGGGTCAATCCTGGGGAACTCAGAGTAACATAATGGTTGCCAGGGATCAAACCTGGTTAGGCAAGAGCAATGCAAGCACCCTACACACTACTATTATTCCATCCCCATACATATTCATTGCTTCAACAATGCAATAATAAAAAGATGAGCTGCCATGTTTTATAATCTAAGAGAACTGTTATTCTCATGTAATAAATATTTTAAATGTTTTTTGATAATAGGTATATTTTCTTTTTCTAGAGTCATAAAATACCGTTTTGGGCTATGGTTAAAAAACTATTTGAGCCAGACCCAATCACAACACAAAGTTATCAAAGTACTTAGGCATTTTGATAATTTTTTACCACATCAAATTTTTATTAACTCAATGTTTTCCTCAAAACCACCTTTGAAAAATAGTATGGTTACACAGTTATTCATGGTGATTTGTAATGAGCATTTGATATTCCAACACCAATCCCAACACAATTGTCACCTTCCCTCCACGATTGTCTCCTTTTTTGCAACCATCCTCAAGCTTGCCCATATAGCAAGTTCACAGTCATTTCATGTTGCTCATCACCATTAAATAGCTAACAGAATGATCACAAAAATTTCCTTAAAAATAAGTAGTGAAAATTATTATAGCTCACCATGTTAAGATCTGAGGGATTGCTAAAATATTTTTACAAGTTAAGCCTTCTGTGTTAATGTTTTTGTTAGTCAATATTAGTTGGCTTCTACATTATATACCATCCTATCTGGTGTGTTGCTACTGAATTGTTAGTACTGTAGAGTTCGGAGGTATCATGCGGTCACAAGTGTACCCACATGCTCTAGAATCTCTAGAGCTTTTGACTGGGCAGAGAGAACAGCAGGTCTCAGCCAGGAACAGATTTCTGAAAAAATGTTGCAGCTTGTTGATTTCTTTCTAGATTTATTTGTGAGTCCCTGGAACAAAGCTGATAGATGAACTTACATGGCAGTAGAGGTGGTTCATAGACATGGCTGTCTGGACTTCCGGAAGTACAGGGAGGTGGTGGAGTAGCTCATCCCAACTCTGTGAAGGCCCAGAATCCTCTATCATAGGGACCAGCACACCCAAGGTTTGGGGCAGGTTAAGTTCTCTGTGAGGCTCAGACCTGAGACTCTGTAGTCTGGCTGGGGTGGTTCAAACTGGTGGTGCTAGGGGTTACTCCTGGCTTGCCCTGCAGTCAGGGAATCATTCTTGGCAGTATTTGGAGACCATATGGGATACCAGGGATAGAACCCAGGTCAGTTGCATGCCAGTCAAGTGCCCTATCGACTATGCTATTTTTCCTGCCCCATTTTAATGTTTTTCAAATACCACATTTGTGCTAATTCATGTCAAAAGGTTAATGTATTATTTTTGTGTGATCTACTATTCCAAGAATTATACATGTCACAGATCACAAGAATTTTATACATGATAGTATATTTCTTTCTTTTAACACATTTCAAGTTCAGCATGTGTCATTCTCTTTTTTGAAAATTTCTACTAAACTAATAAAAACCTCTTGCTTTTTATTGACATTATGAAAGTCCTAGACTTTTCGAAAAATAGCAATTAGATTCTGTTTTGAAGTGCTGATACTGCATAATTTGTACTGATTCAAAAAAATCACAGAACAGAGAAAAGCAAAAATATATTCTTCATATCAGATATAAACACATAAGATGCTTGATAATCTATATACAAAATACAATTTTAAGTTGTTTTAGACATGCAAATAATGACTTGTAGACAAAACTTCCATCTGGTTTACTGACAAGTCGTTTGGTTTTAGTAAGTAAGAATCTGAATGTGTATGTATTTCTTAGTACACATATGGTTAGGAACAAAAAATATATATGGAGGAAATATTCTTATTACTTCCTGAATCTCTTTTTTCCAGAGATAAAATGTTACATATATAAACTTCAAGCTTCAATAAGTCTAGAAAGTGAGGGAGTAAGTCTTTTCATTGCAAGCTTTCAGCATTTTTTTTCTACTGTTCTGAAAGGAGTAAGCAGCAAAATCCAGTAATCTTCCAAAATTTGATGTCGAATTACATCTAAATACTGTAACTTTATTGATGATGCAACCAGAATTCAATCCATATTCTATCTCTAAAATTAGGGTTGTCTTGTTTTTGTTCCAACTACCAAACTGCTATACAAGGTAAAAGTCCATATTCCACCATTATTTCCAAAAAATACACTTTCAATTGATATATACCACATTAATAGATGTTTTTATAATAGACTATGAATTACCTGGTTTAAGTGCTATGTCTGTTTCATAACTATATTATTATAAATAATTATAATTCATGCATAAATATTATTACAGAGGTTTTAATCTAAGTTTTCAGAAATAAAAATTATTTTTACCTCAAGGACAGGGAACTCAAAGGTATAGGGAAAAGTTAAGCAGAACAGTACAATTAAACATCAACAAGTGAAGGATGCATGTTAAATGATCCATGCATATGGAACAATATGGAAGATTTTGAGATGTGGAATAGCAGAGAGGGTTATAAGAATTCAAGGCAAATTTTGAGATTGATATCTGAAAAGTTGAGACTGGCCCATAAGTGGGACATTAGGTCAGAGAAACTATAATATTACAGGGAGCCATTCATTGTTCTTGCACTAGCAAGACTAGAAATCTCATTCACCTTCACTCATACAAGTATCTTATTTATATTATAATAAAAATGTCATTGTAATATAAAACAATTTTCTGATAATTTATTTCTCCAAAAATTCAGAAACATCGAGAAGTGCAAAAGAATAAATCTACTGGTCAAAGCGAATAAAACCCTGGAAGCTGGTTAGCAGATGATATTCGAAGAGTAAGGTCAAGAAAACTAGCAAGAAATCCCTGCAACAATCCAAATGAGAAATGCTAAGAATCTGAATCACATCAATGATCAATAGAGACATAGAGGAAAAAAAATAATTTCACCAAGTAATATTCATGTAGCCATCCTTGGAGCCTGGATAAGAAAGACAAGGAGGAGATAACCAGATATTCAATGTTGTGTGAAGAATGAGTGCTAAGAAAAGAACAAGAAGAGAATTCTTGCATGCGCTCTCAGATGATGGGATAGCATATGATAGAGAAGGCATGGAAGGGGTGTGGACTTTACCGAGTCTCATAGTCTTTCTGGATAAGACTACCAGATTTTACGACAGTTTTGTCAGCACTGTAAAGGGTGAGTATACAGTGAGGCTAGAGTTACTCAGGAGAATTTTGGGAGGAGGCACATTTGGGATGGTGGGGCAGGTTGCCAAGTTGTGTAACCATGTCTCTGAAGAGTGCCCCAGTGAGTCACATGTAAGATCAAGCAAATCAGAGCAGGAATCTAATAAACAATGCATTCTTGAGGTGAAAGGTTGAGAACAAGACGAATGAGATAAGGATAATCAGACAAAAGTAGCAGCAGGCACAAAGTCAAAACACTCACTGTGAGTTAGGGAACCAAGGCAAGGAAAAGCTCCAGAGAAGAGAGGTCATCTGTGAAAGAAAGGAGAGATACTGGCTACAGATGAAGTGCTTCTGATCAGAGAACTAAAAGAGAAGGCAAGAGACTGGCAGAGGTAATATCAAACTGAGTTTTCTTTCTGGCTGATTAAATTTTACCAAAAACATATAAACTGTCAAGTGGTACTAGTCACAGGATTCTATTGAGTTCCAAACTATGGGCAAAGGAAATCTTTATCAGAGCAGAGGGTTTTTTTTTTCTTTTTGGTTCACACCTGGCATTGCATAGGGTTTACTCCTAGCTCATGCACTCATGCACTCAGGAATTACTCCTGGTAGTGCTCAGGGGACCGTGTGGTTTGCTGGGAATTGAACCTGGTGGCCCTCATGCAAGGCAAATGCCCTACCCGCGGTGCTATAGCTCCAGCCCCAAGACTATATCTTTTTAGTGAAAAAAGTTATATTGATGAAAATAATCTGATCCACAAGATTATTCTATCTTAACAGTTTATTCACTAATTCCCACCCACCCCCCAAAATATGGTCTTATTTAAAATAATATTTTGTTTTATCAGTTAGGTTAGTTATACTCAATAATCAACACTAAAAAATCATGTGTTAAAAATTCTCATAAAATTAAGGCTTGGGAAATAAAAACTGAAATGGAACTTGGAATTTAATTATTTGTTAAAAATTTGGGGCTGGAGCGATAGCACAGCGGTATGATGTTTGCCTTGCGCACAGCCGGCCTGGCTGAGCTGGGTTAAATTCCTCCGCTCCTCTCCGCCCGGCAAGCTACTTGAGAGTATCTTGCCCACAGGGCAAAGCCTGGCAAGCTAACCGTGAAGTATTCAATATGCCAAACACAGTAACAAGTCTCACGATGGAGATGTTACTGGGCCAGCTCAAGCAAATGGATGAACAATGGGAGGACAGTGACCGTGACTATTAAAAATTTTAATTGATATTCTGTGGTGAACAAAAAAATTAGTAATGATTTCTAATGCACACAATTCCAAGACTACACCTATCACCAGTGTACTCATTTCTCCATCTCCAACCCCCCTCAACTCAATTGTCTCAATATAACTTATAAATAGTGAATATAAATTAGATTTCTCAAATAAAATTTCTTATCTTAAAATTTTTAAGAGAAAGAAAGTGCTATATTCAAGGCTCTTTAGGAGAATGAGACTCATCATTGTTACTGGTATTTGGCATATTGGGTACGCCACGGGGAGTTTGCCAGACTCAGTGAATATAACACTTTCTTAAAAATCTCAGGGCTTGGATGAAGGAGACGTTACTGCGGCCTGTTCGAGGCAATCAACGAATAACAGGATGGTCGTGATTCGTGATCTTAAAATTTATGATTTAAACAAATAAAGTTATTGCATAAATCTGAGTTTTTACAAGTCACATAGTATGTCATCAAAGTCAATTTTTAGTTTTATTAGAAAATTTTGTTTGTATTTTTTCTGTTCAGAATGGATACAATTCATTTCATTGTCTCCATAACTCTATTCATATGGTTTCATGAAAGTATATGTAGTAGTTTCACCTTTGGCTCTAGCCTGTGTTGTATTATGT
This sequence comes from Sorex fumeus, assembly GCF_029834395.1. Classification (NCBI taxonomy): domain Eukaryota; kingdom Metazoa; phylum Chordata; class Mammalia; order Eulipotyphla; family Soricidae; genus Sorex; species Sorex fumeus. Next base: position 3,382,137 of record NW_026606157.1, read on the forward strand.
CACACATTCATTTAAATACTTATATTAATGATTTTAGGAATCACTACAAATGGTTGGCAGCATTGTTGCATAATGTCTCAAGGGAGCTATCCAACTGAATTTTATCAGCTTGTGGCTGAGGTATTTGATGAAGTCATAACAAACTAGCTCTGAATTGTCTTTCATTACCCTTTATCTCTCCTAGAGAGAATATAATCTTATTCAAATTATAATGGCCTCTGTTATCAATGAACTTTACCATTTATTTACCTGCATCCAGACATGCAAATGCACATACATTTTGCTTTTTTCACTTACCTGTAATGAAATTTCTACACTATCAGAATCATGCACAATCACAAATTACAAACTAGTTACTAGTATAATTTACTTAGCATAAAAATACCTTACTCATTATTTTAATATAGTATCTTGATTAAAGGAGTGAAATCCAATCATTAGGATTGAAATACAGTATATGCTAAACAACTTTTTAACAAAGGTCACATTTCAATTAGAAAGCAATTTCATTTCATTATCTTCAGCAAAATAAGTTAATTGTGCTAAGGCTAACTTAGGTTAAGTCGAGTGTTTTGGTATTCTTGCTCAGAGCTCAAGACTTGATACGATGGTAACTATTGTTTTTAGCTTTGTTATATTTATAACAATTTTCTTTATATTATATAAGCAGTAATTTCAAAAAGCTTTATGCCTCTAATCAATTATATCCCCTGAACCAATCTGTAAATTATCATAAGCAGATATAAATTTTAACAGTTGACAGAAGATAACAATTCACAGAAGTGTTTTCAAAGTCAGGAAAAGAATTTATGTAAAAGTATTTCTGAGATCTATGTCTTTCATCTTTAACTAGACCACATCAACATTTTTATAATAATACTGTCAGCCTGTCAAGATACAATAATAGTGCAAAAATATTCTTATATTAAGGTTAATTGTGATCTGTAAACTGAGCTCTCTTTTTTCTCACATTGGTTCATTCCTCAAAAGAGTTAGAGCTGTGTTTTAGATACAGTTTTACTGAGAAGGTGGTAATCTTGTGGATAACATTTCTTCTCATATGCATTTATAAGTTTATAAGACCTATGGAAAAATATATAATCATATAAGGTGGATGGAGCTGCTAAAGATGGTTTTAAATATTAAAAATTATAATTATTTAGACTCCAATGTGATGGTAATAGACTGGAAAGAGATGTAGTAAACAATCTAATAGAAGAAAATGAGGTATTTGCAATAACAATGTTCAACCATTTTTTATTCTACCAAATGATCTTTATATTTCATCAGATTCAGTCTCCCTAATAAACTTATGAAGTAGATAGTATATGAGACTATACACATTTTATAGATGAGAAAACACATTTTCAGATATAAACAAGAACTACTAATTTTCTGTTACAAGGTCTTACAGGAAGCCTGTAATTTAATATTGTTCAGGCCAATACACCAGCTTCATAGATTCATCCTATGAAGGATGTATTTTTTTCAATTAGTGAGCCTCCCTAAAAATTAAGTTGCTAATAAAATACTGGTTACTGACACTCAAGGCAGAAGGTAGATCATGTTTTATTGTATCACACTGAATTTCTTTCTGAATCTCAAGTACACTCTGTAATTCTCTTTTCTGTTTTTTCTAATTGGTAAGCACGTAAATTCCTGTTCACATATTCTTTCTCTCTCTTCTTCTTTTGACAGGAGACCTTTATTTGCAGTTGCTCTGTTTTAGTTCTTTGATGCTAGTACCTCTTCTAAATCTGTGTCAGAATTCTCTTATCACACAGTTTAATTATTGTTCACCTAGTTCTAGCTAGAATAGGAACCACCTAGAGCAGAGATGCTGGTATCATGATCACTGTATTGTATCAACAATAAGATCTTTATAGCACCCGTTGTAAGGGACTTGTATTTGTAGAGCTAAGTAGATGGGGACTGTGAGTCCTCTCACATTGCCAACATGTCCTAAGCATCATACCTCTAAAATGCAATTTTAATTTTATACAATTCATATTCATTATACCAAACTCCTTTTCTATTAAATTATTTTGCAGTGTTCAGTACCAATTTGGTAAAATAGAATTCGTATGCATATTTTACCACTTTATTCTCTGAAATCCCTCCGTGTGTTATCCTAAGTGATTGCTAATAGTTTATTTGAGATTTTGAAACACAATTCACAAGTCAAAGGTGTAAAATTTACATTATTATGAGAACATAGAAAATAATGCAAACCAACTCCTCTGAGTGGGGCGGCATTTGCAATACATTGAGTGATTCATATTTTTCTTCAAATTCTACTATCTTCTGAGTTTTCTGATGAATAAGTAGCTAAATCCTACATATTTATTCTATTTGTCATTTTTTATTCACCAACACAAGAATAAAAGATTTATAGGAAAAGAGGTAAGTAAAGTAAAGTAAGTAAAGGCCCTCCCATTGATCATCGATTTGCTCGAGCGGGCCCAGTAACGTCTCCATTGGAGACTTTGTTGTTACTGTGTTTGGCATATCGAATACTCACGGGGAGCTTGCCAGGCTCTGCCGTGTGGGAGAGATACTCTCGGTAGCTTGCCGGGCTCTCTGAGAGGGGCAGAGGAATCGAACTTGGGTCGGCCATGTTGGCTGCATGCAAGGCAAACGCCCTACCGCTGTGCTATCATTCTACAGTGTTCATCTTTAAATATGAATTTAAAAGCTTAAATTGATATCTGGAGGATACAAGTTTCATTAAAAATCATAGCATAAACATCTATGACAATGCTAAGAAAGGAAAATTAGAGTAGTTTCTAAGGAATAAAATTTGCCTGTTTTAAATTACTAATTAGAAATACTTCAACATTATAAAATTATTTAGTAAATAAATTGGGAAGCTTCTTAAAGATATTTGCAAGTGTCTGGACGATATTTGCATTATATAAGCAATGTACAATATAGAAGTTGAAAGGCCCACACTTGTTGGAACATGGTATGATTAAACCTAGACATAAACAGTTTTGGAACTATGTATTTCATGGTAATTCAATAAAAATAAGTAACGTTTTTTAAATAAAAATAAAAACCATTAAAAATAAAACCACCCACACTAGGATACAGTATTTTAGGAAAAGCAGCAGAGAGTAAATAATCTTTAGTGGCTTATAGCAAGAATGATTTAAAGTATATTCTCAAAACACTATGTAATCCATGTAGTGTCAAAAAAAATCTCTATTGAAAATATTGATAGTAGAGTGGGTAGGGCACTTGCCATGCAAAAAAATGGTGGTTGACCTAGATTCTATCTCAGCTATCCCATATGTACCCCCAAGCACTGGTAGGGGTAATTTCTAAGCACAGAGCCAGGAGTAAACCCTGAGAACCCCCAGGTGTGGCCCAACATTTTTTTAATGCTTAAGTGAAGTTTGTTGATGCTAAAACTTATGTTGGAACTTTTATTGATTATGTGATTCATAAGTATTGGAGATTTAATTATAAATTGCAAGTAAAAATTGATTCAAAAGTTTATTTTCATAAAATGATATAATGAGCTTGAAAGGTACCGGGGCTGCTTAGTTCCATTTAGTGAAGACGGAAGAAGCAAAATAGATTATCTCCTTTACAAACTAATGCTATAAGTAGAATAAGCAGTGTAATTTGAGTGATAAAATAAATGCAAAGAAATAGGAACAAGTTGTTTGTTCACCCAGCAATGCCCAGCCTGACTTTATATTCAAAAATTATTTCTGCAATACACCAGTAACCGTATGGGATGCTGGGGATTGAATCTGAGTCTGCCCTTTGCAAAACAAGCACCCTACTGACTGTATTACTGCTCAGCCCCCAAGAACAGAACTTTGATATAAGACGTCACAAGATCCTATGAGAAGATTCTCTATATTCAATACAATTTGTATCAAGCTGATATCATCCTATAAAATCTTAGAGTTGATTAAGCTTTAGTTGAGAATTTTAAGACTTCTTCTAAAAGGTATTTTTAAATGATTTAGGCAGTCATACAGATATTTGTTTAAGTCCTATTTATGATTATGCTAGTTAATTCTATCATAAAATTTAAAAGGACAGTAAAGAATACTATTGATTTCAAAAAGGATGTTTACAGTTCATCTTTAGCAATATTCAGAAACAAGTATATTGAGTTGATGCCATTCTATAAAAACCTAGAGGTCTAAGTTTTTAAGCTGTTGGTGAGAATTTAAAACTATTTAGAAAATGTTTTTAAAGATATCTAGACATGTATATATGATATATATTAAAAACTATTTATAAGATATATCCATTAATTTTATTTATAACATTAAATTTAAAAGATCTGCACAAAACATTGTCAATTGCAAAAGAAATGTGTATTCTTAAAGTCTGTTTTTGAGCTAAGTGAAAAATTTAGGTCTTTAAACCTGAAATAATTTTCTGAAGAGATATGATTTAGCAAATAAAAGCTTCTCTCAGAAGTAGGTATTAGTATCTAGGAAACAGCAGTATCTAAATTCTAACTTTGCTAACTTAGTCTACAAAGTAATATAAATGTCTGCCTAAAATTTACCAGGAACTTCTCTTGTCTCTAAAATATATTGACAAATAAAGCACTGAAGAGACAAGAAACCAATTTTACAGAATTTTTGAGTCTTGAAAATGAATAGAATGATACCAAATAAATGAAAGATCAAATGACAAATAAATAAAAGATCAAATAAATGAAAGATCAAATATAAGCACTCCTTCTACTCCTACCTTCTGGTCCCACAAGTAATCCTGGCGGCCCCCTTACACTAATGCCCAGAGCAAATATCTGAAGGGACCTTCTCTCAGAAAACCGGGTGGGGTCTCAGAAATGATGAAAGAAGAATTACGGGACTAGCAGAACTTAGTGGGAATTGAAGGAAAATACTGGGAAGCAAAGGGAATTCATAGCGCCTAATCAAGAAAATACAAATGTAGTTTGATGAAAGTTTGGGAGAGTATAAATTAGAAATAAGTATTTTATTAGTTGTATTTATAAAATAAGAAATAAAAATTGAATGAATCTCTTCTGTATAATGTACACTGAAATTAATTAGTACAAATAGAACATAAGCATATCACAGTAACCCAATAGTACCCAATAGTTACCCAATAGTACAGTGCCAGTAAAATCCCCTTGAACTCTCCCAAATATGCCGGCCCTCTCCTAAAAAAATGATATAGCTTTTAAGTCCTCTTACCTATTCTTACCTACATGGAAATAATATATCACATATAGTATTTCACTCATTATAACATTCATCTGTGGTACACCATCATACAGCAAAGTTACTAAAAGTAGTTATTTTAAATAAAAATGTAATTCTATTAGTTGCCAAATAATTAAGACAAGTTTGAATTTGAAAAATCTTCAAACTAGTTTTTTCTTTATTTCAAATACTGTGGTAATTATTGACAACCAGACATAAATCTTTGGCATCCTACCTAAATTAACTTAGAGCCAGAGATTCAATATTTGCCCTAAAAGAATTTGTCAAAAGTCTGAATATTATCCTGGAGGCTTTGCCCACAATTTTGATCAAAATTAAATGCAATATGATCAAAGGAATATCTGGGGTACACAGTAAGTGTGGTTCTAATATAGAGTGACCTTTATGTACTCTCTGCCAAATTCATTTGGTTTGTGGCTTTTGCATCATGGAAATCTTTTTAGTCGACAGATATTACAACCTGCATTAGAAGACTATCCACTTGAAAAACATTCATGTTTATATGTACAAGTTTCACATTTATGTGCAGGAGCAGATACCACCCAAGGGAATTAAAAAGTGCATGACGCAGAGGCGAACTGTGAAGTTATACTTCTGAAAACGGCTATTTTTAAAAACAAAGACAGATAATGCAGAGATACACTTTCTTATTTTGTAAAGAGGAAAGCCTCGGGGGCTTCTGTCTTATTTACAAGCATGATGAGGAGTGGCAGTTTGCTTTTCTGAGCAGCTCATAGTCAGTCACAGAGGGTGGATGAATCTTGACTGAGCAGTCTCAGATTAAGCTCTATACAATTACCTAGAATTAATTTGTTCCACTCTAGCCCCCCAAAAATCATCTTGTTCGTCTCTTCCGCAATCCTCTCCTTTTCTATTTCTAACTGGGACTCAATGCCAACATGTAATATTTGCAAAAGCCCCCAGAAGTCCTTAGATTTTTCTCATTTTCTCAGGTTTCAACTTCTTGTGAAATTTCATTGTCAATGAGGGTCCAGCAGCAAGTACCAAAAGAGACTCTAGCCATTTCCAGCACAAAGATACCTAATAGATTTTTGTGGTAACAAAATTAACTTTTGGGCCTCATTGTATAATTCCACAATCAATCACAGAACTGATGACTAATATATTTATTTTTAAAAAAATCAGAAAACTGCTCTTCCAAATCCACACTTCATGATTGTGAAATCTTTGCCAGAATTTGGAGATTGACTTATCCACTATTTCTGAAAGAGGAAAAAGAATGTTGCATCTCACTAGATGACACTAGGGTCCACAGAACCAGTCAAATTACTCAGTATAATAATCAAACTCAATGTTCTGTCAAAAAATTGGTTTTTCATCTTTCATTGCACACATTAGACATATTACTTAGGCCGGAACAATAGTACAAGGGTTTGCCTTGCACATGGCCAACCCGGGTTTGATTCCCAACATCCCATATGGTCCCCTGAATATAGTCAGGAGTAGTTCCTGAGTGCAGAGCCCAGAATAAACCCTGAGTATTGCCAGGTGTGACTCAAAAAGGAAAAAAAAAGACATAATATTAAATGATTTTAAGTAATATAGGTCCAGTTTTTCAAGTGTCAGGGTAAACTTCATGTAGAATCTAAAGGAAACAATCTGTTATTATGTGCAGGTACTCCTGAAAGTTTTGCCTTTAATTTTTTTACCCTGTGATACATAAAAAGACACCAAGGAAGTATAACACATACTGAGCATGATCAATTTATCTTACATGCCACAGATATTTCACTGCATTCAAGTCATGGTTTTGCCCCTACCGTAGGGTAGGTAGTTATCACAAGAATAGCAGTAAACTTCCCAAATCAACTTGATTGAAAGGACACTTAATTTTTAAGGGTTCTACTACATTTAAACATCAGATCTACTCTACAACAGTAAATAATGAAAGGATATAGAGCCAATACTTGCCTTCCTAAATCACAAACAGAAAATTAAAAATTTCTTATAAAATCTTGCTATGCTGAAGTTACTTTTGCATTAAGTATTGCTTGAAATATGCTAATAGAGCTTGAAATCGAATGGGGCATACCTTAATTTCTTTATTAACATTTTTAATATGAATGTATTCTGCTTACAGTGGAATTTTTACTTTATTTTTATAATAGAGACAGATATGCACATTCTAAATGACTAAAAGACAAGAGCATATCCAAACATTATGTTTCTCTTGTATTAAATTTTCTCTTACAAAGTGTATTATATTACAAATGCTACAGTTTCAAGGCTTCTCTTTATATTGCTTTTGAATAATGATGTCGCACATGCCTTCGCTGAGAGCAGATTCTCTGGTTTTAAAACATAAAACAAAAGGTAGAATTTTTTTTTAAATTGTTATTGTTGAACTTTCAGATTACTGACCTAAGTGTCAAGATGCTTTTGAACATTAAAAAGAACTACACTCAATTTTATTTGTTACTTATATGAAATTAAAAGAATTTCAGTTACAGGCAGAGTTAAGAAATATTTGGACTTCAACCTGGTACAATATAGACATAAATTCACTACTGGGGTGCTATAATTTGTAAACAGGTAGGCGTCAGTTAATCACTCTTATTAAGAATGATACTAAGAGAATGTTTTACTGAGATAGCATTAGTTTACATGATTATTTTAGGAGTACAAATCCAGACCTCTTTCATGCAGTTTTTAAGACATTTCCTTGTTCAAAGTGACTACTATGCATTGAAGTCTTGTTACTAAGTAGCATGATTACTTCATTTATCATTAAATCTAGGTAAATGACAAAAGCATATTGTTTTGAATAGCTCCATATTATATGCAAATGGGCATTGTGAAAGCAGGATTAAAGATAACGATGTAATGAACATATAAAACATAGAGCTATAATATAAATCCAGTGCATCCCAACACTCACTCCTGAAATTATTCCCACACTTTCCACAAATGTTGAAGAATATCTTCCTCTTCATCCTGCTCTCCTCCACTATGATCTTTAGTGGTAACACACACAACTCCTTATCCATGGAGGATGAATCCAACAATAAGAAGGTAAGACCACCGAGAGTACCAAAACGTAGATCAATTATGCCCTTTCCTTTTTAAAAAGTAATCCTTATCCAGGCATCATAATTTTAAATACTATTGAAATTATTATTTCACATGAACCACTACATGAATTTGATGAAAGAGTTTAATTATATATGAGAAACAATAAGATAAACAATAGCAATATCAAATAATACAACAAAACAATGGCAGCAATATACTATCATTTAGCACAGAGGGTAGGGCGTTTGCCTTACAAGCGGCCAACATGGCCGACCTGAGTTCGATTCCTCCGCCCCTCTCGGAGAGCCCGGCAAGCTACCAAGAGTATTCGATATGCCAGACACAGTAACAACAAAGTCTCCAATGGAGACGTTACTGGGCCCGCTCGAGCAAATCGACGATCAACGGGAGAGCCTTTACCTTCACCTTTTTAAGGTCTATGAATAGGGCCTTCTCTTTTATACATCCTTCTGTGTTCCACTCATCCTTCTTAGGCTGGAGTGATAGCACAGCGGGTAGGGCGTCTGCCTTGCACGCAGCCAACATGGCCGACCCGAGTTCGATTCCTCCGCCCCTCTCGGAGAGCCCGGCAAGCTACCGAGAGTATTCGATATGCCAGACACAGTAACAACAAAGTCTCCAATGGAGACGTTACTGGGCCCGCTCGAGCAAATCGACGATCAACGGGAGGGCCTTTACTTACTTACTTGTGCTGATATGAAATAAAAAATGTGAAGGATATGAGAGCATTAGGCTGCCAATTGACTTCTGATATGACTTCCGAAGAAGAAAAATAGTTTACCCTATGTGGGGGCATTATTCAATAAAACAGGGATTATTTAACACACTTGCTGCATACCTCAAACAATAGATCTGATTTCTGCATAACTACTAAATGACAAAATGGATAAATAGCATAGAGATCATGGACACTGGACAAAGGATGATTCATGTCCCAGCAAGGCCAGAAGAGGACAGAACCAGATTTTACCATGCTACATAGAATGGATCCCTATTCAAAGCCTAAGTATGATTTATTTCTGGAATTTCTCATTCGACTATTTTTAATTGCCAAAGGTCATTGAAATATTAAAACAATAATAATAATAGTAATAATAATAAGCAGAGATTACTAGGACTACTTGTACACTGAGTTCTTACTATTGTCCAGAGAGTCTAGGAAGTGAAATGACATGACACAAAACCATGACAAATTGTGGGAATTTCTTTTTCTCGTTGACATGACAGCAAAACAACGTTTTGGATAACATGATGTTATTCTATGCTCCATTATCCCTAGTAAAAGATGCCTGGCAATAAGGCTCGCAAGCAAGGACTTCTGACCCCTCATCTGGGATTTTTGTCTGTTGATATCAGCCAGTCATGGAAATCTCATGCACAAAAGTTTCCCAATGACAAGTTTATGTGTGTATGGTTTGTGTGTGTGTGTGTGTGTGTGTGTGTGTGTGTGTGTGTGTGTGTGTGTGTAGCAGCTGTGCATTGTGTGCAGGAGATTTCAGAAAGTAGTGATTACTGCAAATACTTTCTGGTGTTACAATTTTCTTTCAACAATTCCCTACTGCTACCAGGACATAGCTACCATCTCTGCAGTGGAGTAAGGAGATAATCCTGCTGGAAATATAAGATCCCATATTTCTACGTATTGCCACCAATCATAATATTTCTAAACTTCCAGAAAGCTATTTGTCTTTAAATATAGGTGCAAATATACATTTATAAGAACATGCTAGACAATACATGATTCTCTTTGAAGGTAAAAAACTCCTACAATAGAAGGTATTGTAAGATTGACACAGTTGCATACAAGTGTAAAAATCACAAGCTTTAAGGTCCCAGAAGGAAGATTCTCAGTGTTTCTTTCACTCCTTTCCCAGTTCTCACAAAACTGTACTTTTGCTTCCCCTAGTGGCAGACCTCTCACACTCATTGTTTGCATAAAGTACTTAGATCAAACATTGTTTTCACTTGCAACAATCCACCCAAAAGGTCAAAAGATAAGATGATATTATGTCCAAATTATACACCATAAAAAAACAAACAAATGCAAAGCTTATAGTTACAAAACAAACGCTAAATGGAATACTTCCTTTTTGCCAGAAAAATATCTAAAAACGAGAAAATAAACAACATAATTACAGAGAAGAAAGAACATGTGCTGCTTGCCCACTCCGGGTATAATTTTTGGTTGTGGTTGTCACAATTACAAGTTAAGTAGCATTATGTTGCTCGTGCTTAATTTACTTCGGAGCTGTTTAAAAGGCCCAGTTCTTAGAGCATTTGTTTTCTGTAGACACATCTGTTGACACTTCCTCCAGCCCACAGAGAAACTGCAGAAGTTGGTGATTATTACAGATTTCGTTTTCTGCTTAGAAATAAGACGGCTTTCTAAGAAGAATTTATTTCTGTATCTACAAAATCCTCTTCGTGATTTATTTTGTTATTGTAGTTTAGGTAAGGTGTTTACAAGAGTTCTGATGCACAAAGCTATTGTGTCACCACCGAAGGGCACATGACCCCCACCAGACTGCATTTTAATTAATTAATTATCATAATTTAAGTCATACATTTATGGAAAAATACTCACATTGGCAGGGATGAGGTGTAAAATTAATCCTCAGTCACGGTTGTTGGGAGTGTCATCTGGTTCAGTTTCCATGGAAGATGATTTTGAGATTTCTTTTAAAAGTTAGAATAAAGTTGGATATCTATGGTTCAAATAAAAACCATTAATTCAAAAATACACATGTACAACTATGTTCATTGCTGCTCTTAGTACAATATCCAGGGTATAGAAACTACCCAAAATGTCCAACAACAGACAAGGGAAGAAGGATGTTGTTTTTGAGATTAAATAAAGTGAAATATTATGAAATTACAAGGGAAAAAAACAATAACATTGAGTCAGCTGCAAATGTACTATAGGGTGACAAGCTGAGTAAAATCAGCCAGAGTTAGACAAGCACCAGATGATATTGACTTGTCAATATCAGAGAATAAAACAAAGGTATGGACAGTGACCTTTGAAAGCAAACTCTGGTGACTGGATTGTAGAACTGGGAATCTCAGGTTAAGGTGAGGCATCACTTGTATCACTTGTCATCCTGTTGTTCATCGATTTGCTCAAGCAGGCTCCAGTAAAGCTCCATTGCCCCTCTCGTGTGCTAGTATAGCCCAATGGTGTCTGCTAGTTTCAGGAACACAAAGAGCATCAAACTGTTTGCTCAGGGTCTTAACAAAGACATCTTATCATCTCATTCCTACTTTGGACAAACTGGCAGGCTACCGAATGTAACCTCCCACATGGCAGAGTCTGGCAAACTCCCCATGGTGTACCCAATATGCCAAATACCAGTAACAACAAAGGGTCTCATTCTCCTAACTCTGAAAGAACCTGAATATGGCACTTTTTTAAAAAGTCTCAGGGCTAGGACGAAGGAGACGTTACTGGGGCCTGCTCAAGGCAATCGACGAATAACAGGATGGTTGTGATTGTGATTGTGATTGACAAAGAACTCAGACCATCTTGTAGGTGGGCAGCCACACCATCTTTTGATGTCCCGTGGAATCTAGTCAGTAATGGCTCTAGTCTAGCGGTCATCTCTAAAGCACATTATGTGTCCAGCCCATCTGATTTTCGATGCCTTGGCAAACAAGACAGCATCCCTGATCCTCGATCAATGAAAGAGGTCAGAACTCAAGATTCCTTCTCTCACTTGAATGAAGCATGATACTCCAAGTATAGCTCTTTCGATTCCTCTTTGGGATACCCAAATAGCGTCCTCATCCTGTTTTCATAGGGCCCAGGTCTCTGAGGCATATGTTAGTGCAGGAAGAACAATGGAGTCGAAAAGCTGTGCCCATAGCCAGAGTTTCTTTGTCCTCTTAACCACTTCTACACCACTCTTGAAGGTGTTCCATGCCACTGTCTTCCTCCTGCACAGCTATGGTGCAAAGACATTGGTCATGTTGAGTTCTCGATGCAGTTACACATAATTGCTGCATTCAGAGATGTTCGTTCCATTGAGAGCAAATGGAATGTCAGGAACTAGTTTGTTTCTCATGAACATTGTCTTTGTGAGATTCAGCTGCAGTCCAAACTTTCCACACTCATGGTCAATGTCAGCCAGTATTCATGCCACTTGGCTAGTGTTTGGTGTTATTAGACCAGTCACCAGTGAAATGGAAGTGGTGTAGTTGCCAACCGTCTGTCTTCACTCCCATTCCTTCCTATTCCAGTAGTCGCATGATGTTCTCAAAGGTGACACTGAAGAGTTTCAGTGAAATGTTATCACCCTGTCGAACCCCTCTCTTGATGTCGATGATCATTTCCTTGTAGGATGGTGAGATCCTGGTGGTGAATCTGTAATACAGCTTGCAAAGGATTCTGATGTACTGAGTTTGAACGCCTTGTTTGGCTAGGGCTTCAATGACTGCTTCAGTCTCAACAGAGTCAAAGGTCTTCTTTAAATCGATGAATGTTAGACAGAGCGGCAACTTGAACTCTCGAGAAAACTTAATGAGCTTGGTCACCATGTGGACATGGTTGATCGTGCTGAATCCTTTCAGAACCCGGCTTGCTCACATTGGTTGTCCTTTGTCTAGTGTTCTTCCAATCCTATTCAGGATTACTTGAGAGGTGAGGCATAGAAGAATAATGAGGTGAACTGGAAGTTTCACCGGGACATTAGTCGGGGGTCTTGAGAACTATAGTGGCAATAAGGTGAGGTGTCTGTAGCACTGTCCTCCCATTGTTTGTCAGTTTGCTCGAGCAGGCCCAGTAACATCTCACAACAAATTGTGAGACTTGTTACTGTTTTTGGCATATTGAATACATCAGGGGAGCTTGTCAGGCTTTGCCATGCGGGCAAGATACTCTTGGTAGCTTACCAGGCTCTCCGAGAGGGGCAGAGGAATTGAACCCAGGTTGGCCATGTCGGCCACGTGCAAGGCAAATGCCTTACCCACTGTGCTATCGCTCCAGCCTGAAGTATCTGTATATATTAAATATCTACAAATATCAATACTAATGTGTCGGGGGGGGTTATTGTTATTTTTGGTTTAGAGCCCCATCCAGCAGTGCTCAGGGTTACTCCTGCCTCTGTGCTCAGAGATCATTACTGGTGGGCTTTGGACCATACGGATCAAACCTTGGCAAAAGCCTTACCTGCTGTACTATTGCTCTGGCCACTTTTGCACATTTTCTAAATTTGTCAATTGATGTTATCGGATATAGGTATATTTCTTTATGTCAAATTAAAAAGGTTCCATTCTTGTATGCTTCTTCCTCAAGTTAAAGGCTAGCCATCATAAGGAGGTGATTTGTGTGGTGTATAACATCTAAATTAATAGTGTTATGCATCGATGCATTGATGCTTTAATTTTTATTTTTGAACACAAACAAAAATAAATTTTTCAAATTTCCTCTTGGATTTAAATGTAGATAAAGTTGTGAACTAAAATTTGAATTCGATTTAGGAAAATATTTTTACAAGAATACATTTTTGATAGTGAGGATCACTTTTATAAGAACTCATATTTATATTTAAGTTTTCTCTTAAATACCCCGAGAAAGTCATATTGATTTGCTGAGTAGTGTTTACAAAAATATTCTTGAAAATAAATTCTTGTAGATAATATCAAAATTACAGAATTAACTTTTTGGTGACAACTTTGCTCCAATTTGCCTTTCTAACTTAGCTTATCTTAATTCTTTGTCTGTTAGAGATAAGAAACATTAAGATCAGCAATATCAAAGGCTTTTATTTTTTAAAAATCAGATATTATCATTACCTTCTCTTTTTATCATTGTCATCGGATGTTATCATTATCTCCTCTGTTTAATTAGAAATATCAAAATGTTCTATATGCTATTAAAAAGATAAGACTGAAAACAGGCTTCCAGGTTCTTCAGTTTCTTGTACAACTACTCCTTCAAAACAAAAATCATGTTTACATTTTGATGGAACCAGAGAAGTAACATAATTTTGTCACTTTTACTTTATCTTTAAGCAAATAATCTAGAGAATTTCAATAAATTCTGATCACATTTGATATTTTAATCCCATTGAACATGATACTATATTAGCCCCAGGGACCAGGGCGATAGGACAATCTGTTCTGTCTTTGGCACCATATATTCCCCCCGAGCATCTTCAGATAGCATCTTGTCATCGTGAAGCAGTAATAACACAAAATGGAAGGCGAAGCTGAAATTCGGAAAAGGTACAACCTCTTTTCCATGAACTTCTATTTATGTGAACAACTTCCAGTTTAAGTTACCTTAAAAAAAAAAGAAAAAAAGCTTTTTACTTAAACCACCATAATTGATTCACAAAGATACTTCATCTGCCACAGAAATCAGACATTTCATAATGTCATCTAATAAAGTCAAACTAACCAAGATTCAGGTAAAATTATGATGCTGCTTTATAGTTAAACCAGAGAGGCAGAGGTTAAAAAAGGAATTAAAAAGGCAGCATATAGTAGGTATTCATTATAGCATTGTTTACAATAGATTAGGTGGAAGCAACCAAAATGTCATCAAGGGTAATGGGAAAATAGGGAAAGATAATATGGCATGTACTGTCCTCCCGTTGTTCATTGATTTGCTTGAGCAGGCCCAGTAACGTCTCCATTGTGAGACTTGTGGTTACTGTGTTTGGCATATCGAATATGCCACGGGAAGCTTGCCAGGCTCTGCCGTGTGGGCGAGATACTCTCAGCAGCTTGCTGGGCTCTCTGAGAGGGGCAGAGGAATCAAACTCAAGTCAGCCTGGTTGGCCGTGTGCAAGGCAAACGTCCTACCCACTGTGCTATCCCTCCAGCTCTATGGCATGTACTTCTAAGAAAATATTATTTGCCTTTAAAAACAGAGACTGGACAGAGCAATGTTAACAGCAGATTGGGCATTTGGCCTTGCATGCTGCCAACCAGGGCTCAATACTGAAAGATAGCCCCATGACAATTGGGCCCTAGCAAAGCAAGTCCCAGCCCATATCCCGCCCTGCAGCTGTGGCAGGCTGACAACAACAAGTACTCCCATCTCCTCCTTGCCCCTGGAATTCGCCAAATATGACCATAAGGCCAGAAAAGGCCTAATTGGCTGCCCGTTGGGATGGCCTGGTGACCTGTACAGAAGAGAGTGGCTGGTACTGATGGCTTGTTGCAAAATGACTGGCTGCCTGCGTGCAGCATCTAATGTGATAATTCAAATGTATTGGGTGATTTGTGCGCGGGCTTTTCTGAAATGCGCAGGAAGATGCCCTATAAAAAACCCCCTTTGAAGAGGCTGGGGGCTCTCAGTCACTGACGGTTTGCGGTCATGCTCGAATAAACCTCTTGTTTTTGCATGGACTTGGTCTCTCAGAGTTTTCCTTGACAGGTGAGGCTGTCCTGAGCTCGGACCCTAACAATATCAGCCATGCCATATAGTCCCCAAGCACCACCAGGAGTAATTCCGGAATGCAGAGCCAGGAGAAACCCCTGAGCAATGCTTGGTATGATTCAACACCTCCTCCACTGCAAAAAATAAAATAAAATAAAATAAAAACAAAGAAAGTTTTGTCCATGCTCTACCATGGATCAATGTGAAGGACATTATGCTCAGTGAAACAAGCAAGTCATAAAACAAGACAAATGCTTACTGATGATTTCATACAAAAAAGGAATGTAAAGTGTCAGCCTCAAAGAAAGAAAATAGAGTGGAACTTGCCAACGGTGGGGGTAGTGGGACGGGAGTGTGCAAGGCAGACAGCATAACCACTGTACTATCTCTCAGAGGTCCCCATGATTCGAATTATTACTCACACGTTAACTAAGGCAGTTTGTGTGAGTCTCTTTTAACCCCTCGTACCTACCTAGAACTCAAACGGAACTCAGAAGAGGAACTTAGGTCCAAGTGATTCTCTGATGCTCAGAACAGGAGCTTGGAATCAGGGAGATAGTCTCAGCTAAAGGAAAAGTGGGTCCCAGTGAAAATAGAGGAGGCTGGAAAGATGGCTAGAAGGTACCAGTCATTCAGGTCCCTATTGTATGTCTGCCCGGACACAGAAATTAAGAGTGGCCTGAATTAGAGTTCAGCCTGAAGTAATGGAAGCTGAAATTTCAAGGTGAAAATCTCTGGAAACGACATGAAATAAAGAAACTTATATATACCTGTACCCTGCACAGGCAGAAGTAATCCTACTGCTAGTGTCAAAGTGCCTCTCCCGTCCCTTTTTTTTTTAATGTTTATTAGTGAGACACCATGAGGTACAGTTGTAGACTTATAAATTGTTGTGCTTGGGTTTCAATTATACAATGATCAAATACCCATCCCTCCACCAGTGCCCATTTCCCACCACCACGGATCCCAGTATCCCTCCTACCCCCCATCCCCCCCCCCCCATCCTACCTGCCTCTGTGGCAGGGCATTCCCTTTTGTTCTCGCTCTCCTATTGGTGTTGTAGTTTGCAAAAGAGGCAATGAGTGGCAATCATGTTTGGTCTATAGTCTACTTTCAGCATGCATCTCCCATCCTGAGAGGATCCTCCCAACACCCTTTATTTGGTGCTCCCTTCTCTATCTGAGCTCCCTTTTCCCCTAGTATGCGTGGCTGGCCTCCAAGCCATGGAGCAAAACTCCTTTTTAATTTTTTCTTTTTTCTTTGCCGTACTGGTAGTTACTATGAGCTGAAGAAAGGCCACCTTTCTAAAAATGTGAGGTCTTAGAATTCTCTGAGCTCCAGTTCCCCACTGCTGGGTACTATTCAGATTTGTCTCATGAATAGCAGTTTCTTCATATGTAAATAGAGAAGTACTTGAAGTGGTCCAAAGCCTTGTAAATGTACTCCCCCAGGCTTCAGTGGTACTTCCAGGAGACACTACTATGTTACTGTAATCACTATGATTTTTTTTTATATCTTTAAACTAGCTAATAGCACTGAGAACTTAAAATAACTTACGTGGGAAAAGGAAATTGTTTTCTCTGCCACCTATAATTCTATAAAACAAGATACCCCGTGTAATTCTTCTCAGCGATCAACGTTTCAGGATTTCTGAATTTGGGAGTTAAAAGTGTTTCTGGGTAACTTTAATTTAAATATTAAAAGTTTGCTGAGACCTAGACTCACCTCATCATTATCCAAATACATAATCCGATGAATTATACTTTTACAGCAGACTGCATTTCCCTTTAATTACTTATTATGCATTTACCTCTCCTTTCTTTTGTCACTTTAGAATTTTAATTGTTGAACTCAAGGGGCCATCTCTGTCTTCTTAAAGCTTTGCAATTAGCTTTTCTTTCTCCTCTAATTGCTGTGGCAGCGCACCTCCCCATGGCCTCCTGTTTCTCCTCTGATATGTTTCCTTGCCACCAGCTAAAACTCCTCTCCTCGGCCTCCTTTTCTCCTTTTTTTTTTTTTTTTGGTGGCAGAAAAGCTGCTTTTAATTCATCACATTTTTACTTCTACTTCTCTACCTAGTGATACCTAGTGACTTACTTAGGGTATAAATTTAGTTTTCTTTTCTCCAAGCACTGTTCTTTCACAACTTAAGGCAAGCTCTCTATCAGTGTTTCTTTTTGGATCACACCTGGCAATGCACCAGGGTTACTCCTGGCTCTGCACTCAGGAATTACCCCTGGCGGTGCTCAGGAGACCATATGGGATGCTGGGAATCAAACCCGGGTGGGCCGCATGCAAGGCAAACGCCCTACCAGCTGTGTTATCGCTCCAGCCCCAAGATTAAAACTTAATATATGGATTGAAAACATTCTTTCTGCCTATTGATGTAACAAGTTCTTTTGTAGAAAATACACTTTTTCTTTTGATGGAATTTAATTTAAATCCACTTTTCTCAAATTGAAAAACTTTGCTCAGTCTTAGGTGCCAAGGATTTTTTCTAGAACATTTACAGTTTTTTTTACTTTCATTTAAAATCATGATTTGAGTTAATTTTCCCATAAGTATAAAATTTACATACAGATATTTTCCCTAGAGATATCTACTTATTTCAGCATAAATATGTGGAAATTATTTTACTGATATAGACATTTATTTTTCTAAAAAATCATTTGAGCATATTTTTATTTATTCTCTACTAGTTTCTTTATGAGGTTCCATTGAACACTGTGTCTCTACTAAAATAAGTTGCCTTAATTGTTACTGACATATAGACTCTTAATTTCAAGGAGAGTAATTCTAATCTCTTTATTTCTATTTTACAATAAAAAATTGACCAATCTGGAGCCTCTATTGCCATATCAAGTAAGTCTACAAGAAGCTTGCCTATGTCTACAGACCAAATATTTCAAGATTTTGATAGAAACATTTAGGCTATAGATTATTGTGAGAATTGACATCATTTTAATATTTAGTCTTTCAACCCATAAACATACACATACATATATATATGCACACAGAGATATATATGTGTATATATAATATATCCAAACTAAAATGTCCCTTAATGATAATACCTCTCTATTTTTATAAATTAAATTTTGACATGTAGAAAAGATATAAAAAGTAATATGTACATAGGTTATTCTCATAATATGTCATCATATTACTCTACCTTTCTCTATTGTGAATATCCTAAAAATATTTAGAAGTCATATATTTTCAATATAATTTTATGAGTGCTTCTGTTAATTTATAATAAAAGTGACTAAGTTTTGAATTTGCTAAACTTACCTTTAAAAGTCATTGTATAAAGTATAAAGAAACATAAGAAATAACATCTGAAGTATTTCTAAATGTAACGTAATAATTTAAATGTATTAATGTCTATTGCATATAGTCTTAAAATCCATGCAGAAATATAAATGGGATATCAAAAAAGGCAAAGAATTGAATAGTATTGGTAAAATAACTTTATATATGTTGTTATCAATGTTCTTGAGAATTTTAATAAAAATTAATCTATTTCCTCTCAACTTATTAGCACATGCCTAGAACATTAAAATAAATTAAATTTTAGTAATCTAGTTCGGCAAGTTGTCAAAATATGTTTGCCAAGTTAAGAAAATGTAACATTTCATTAGGTTAAACAAAAATGCAACATTTCATTCTATGAGAATGGTGATGAGTCTCTCATGTTCTTCAGCATTTTCCGCTACCCTTTTATCAGTGCAGTCAACTAAGTCCCAGTATTTTGCAAACACACTACCAGAAACTGAGCTATGCATTGAATATCCAAATTTTCACCTAACGCTCTTGTTTTCCCTGGTTTTTTTTTTCTGTTTGTAAGGAACTTCCTGTGTCTTCAAATGCCAGTGTAACAAAAGTTCCCAGGTCATTAAATGTTACAGTGAGCAGTTACTTCTTTTTCTTCAAGCTTTCTCTAACCTCATTATTCTCTCTATGTCTCTGTAAACTACAGCAACTCTGATTCTTTCAAATTGCATTTTCTTTATTTTATCTGTTTCATGTATTGCATTAATTTAATTATGCATATTGTCATGTATATTTTGCTTATATTAGTAATGCTAATCTACTGACAACTAGTCTGTCAATCAGAACTAAAAGCTCTGATTCATCTCACTTTAGAGATGAAATTTATACATCTATAAATAATGTATAAAGTAAGTTTTTATAATCCTCACCTGAATAAAAGGAGTGCTCTCTTCTTACACTTTAGTTCTGTCTCAAATTTTAATCTTTTTAATTAAATAGTGCTCTTCCTGTTTTACACTATAGTATTTGTCCAGATTCAACCATATTTACAATGGATCTGAGGCATTATTGTTATTTCTTTTCCATTTCATGGGGGATTGCTCTACTTTTTTAATATGCATATCATAAACATTAGTTATAGTTAATTAAGTCTTGTGTTAAATAACTATATGAGCTTATAGCTACTTGGTCTAATTTTAAAGTCAAAATGAAAAATAAACAATTGCAACAGATATTATTGAATGGAAACTCCCAAGCATGGTTTTAGAACAGAGAAAATGTCATATTCAACTGATGTACATTCTTATTTGTTTGTGCCCTCAGAGAACTCTGGTGCTAGTTTGCAGCCCTGAGAGCCCAGGAAATTTAAAGTCTACAGTCTTCTCATCCCCTTGTTAAACCACAGCTAATGATGCTATTCTTTAAAGAGATGTTTAATCTATGTTAATAGAGTGCAGATGATTATAGAAGCTATAATAATCACAAAGAAATTGATAATGATTTGAATCAGTGTCTGGCTTGTTAATTGCAAGGCTTTTAGAATAAAAAGAAATTATTTAACAACTGCACTTAACTAGTTATGAAGAAGCTTTTGTAGAAATAGAGATTAATGGTTCCCACAAAATCCAATACAGGATGTAAAACATCATTGTGTTTATAGTAAAATTTTGATATTTGGATGTTGGTGATTTATAACCTTTTAAATATCTGGAACTCATATTCTCATTTTTCTTCATATGATTTTTGACAAATCAAAATATGATGAAAGAAACTTTGTGGTTTAAAGAATCCACCACTCAAATATTATCTTCAAAATATAAAACTTCACTGAAAGAAATGTATCTCAGTTTACCTGTTTAAACATAGTGGAATATTCTTTAATAAAGAATAAATTTCAGGGATGGGTATCTGATCATTGTATAATTGAAACCAAAGCACAAAAAATTGTAAATCTACAACTTTAAAAAAAATAAAATAAAATAAAGGGGAAAAAAAAAACATATGGTGAAAAAAAAAAAAGAATAAATTTCATATTGTATGGTTACATATAAAGTTTAAAATTTGAATGCTTCTTGGACAAAGCAATTCACTTATCAAACTGAATGTAGTATAGTCTTGTGGTACTTTCAGATAATATTTTATGATAAATGAAAGTGAAGAGGTAACAAAATATTTCTAAAATGGTTTTTGTTTGATATTCAGTTCACTAAGCGCTTCTTATATACTGTCCTTTTTTATAATATCTCCTATTCTAGAAATTAGAGTTATTTTCATATTTAAATAACAATGACCACAAAGGAAGGTTGGTAACTTGTGACTAATCTTGAAGTTATTAAGTGTAAAACTTGATGTGCTCAAGGTTTTCTTCCCAGTAAAATATATAGACAAATAAAAACAAGAGTAAAAGAAGCAAACAGAAGGTGGAAAAGTTCTAAAGGACAAGGAAATGAATGCCTAAAAATGCTTCATTTTCTTTAAAAACTTCTGATGAAATAGCTCTATATACTTCAGAAATCTTGCTTAGTTGTCTCTTTTTTCTTTAACATCTTTTCCTTCTATTTTACCAAAGGTCTGTTTTACTACTTAAAATTGTCTATTGAAATGATCAAGTAGAAATAAGCAAAGGTAGAGGGAGTGGGGGTAAGATTGGGTGAAAGGAGAGATACAGAGAATTTTGGTATATTGTTGAAAGTTATGACTACATATTCACGAATCACGAATCAGGACCATCCTGTTATTCGTCGATTGCCTTGAGCAGGCCCCAGTAACGTGTCCTTCATCCTAGCCCTGAGATTTTTTACAAAGTGCTATATTCAAGGCTCTTTAGGAGAATGAAACCCATCATTGTTACTGGTATTTGGCATATTGGGTACACCACGGGGAGTTTGCCAGACTCTGCCGTGTGGGCAGGTTACATTCGGTAGCCTGCCAGTTTGTCCAAAGTAGGAATGAGATAATAAGATGTCATAATAAGATGTTGCGCGGCTGCAAATGCGGCCGCGTGGTTCTGGGAGCTAGGTTCTGTGAGAAAAGGGAAACTGCCTCTTACAAATTTTTTTCATAAAAGTTAGCTGAGGCTTGTAAGATAAGTTCTTGCTTTCTCTAAACTCTTATTTCACTTTAGTTTTAGGCTCTAATTCCACAGTTCTTCCTGGACAGTATAGATTCTTAAGTTCAAAAGAATTACAACTGTTAATAACCATTAATGTTCTTCCAATAAGAAATTTAGATTGAGAATTCTGCTTTCTCTGTAGGTAACTTTCTGATAAGAAATCTTCGTTTAAACCTTGTCTAGCAAGTTCCAGAAACAACTACACTTCTTAAATCCCTAGGTTGCATATCATTCACTGACTTCTCTAGAATTCCTACTTCTGATTTCAACCTGGTTACAGCACAACCTGGTCCATATAGACAGAAAGACAGACAATGATCTGACTAAAAACCACATGTACATGTGCACCACTCACTGACTTCTCTAGAATTCCTACTTCTGATTTCAACCTGGTTACAGCACAAACTGTTCCACACAGACAGATAGACTTCATATTAACTATCCCAAAATTAAAACAAAGCATTAACTTCAGCATTTGATGTTTTCACATTCTAGAATGGGCCAACTAAATGGGCCAACAATATAGAAAGTATTTCCAGCCATGAAGAGTTTACTAACTCATAAGTGTTAGCAAAGTGCTGAATTTCCAGTCACTCTGTGAAAACTTTCCTCCTTTATCTGAGAAAATAAAATAAGAAGAGAAGGCAAGAAAAGAAAAGGAGAAAAATTGGGGGAAAGAATAGAAAAACTAAATAACAGATGAAAACCCCTCTAAAGTCTCAGGGTGCTTTCTAGGTCGATATATGATAGAGATAGAACTTACCCTCTCTCTGCCTGATGAGGCATTTCCTGTAACTGACTTGTACTTCTTGATGATTTTGATTTAATCATGGAGTGATTAAATTGGCCTATGAAATAATCCAAAAGAAAGCAGAAACAATGATCAAAGTCGAGTGTCTTGAGAGAGGAAAAAGACTTTTTGCCTTTTACTGAACAAATTTTAGGAAATTTGTTGTTAAATTTGTTGTTGCTTCTTAGTGCTTTGTCAGCAGATGTGTGATTCTTTTGAATGCAAACAGGTCCTAAAATGCATCTCCTGACATGGTTAAGAATAGAAGCTCTTAGAGTTAGTTTTGTGTCTACCAGTGAATTTATTCCTTGGATGATTTTATTTATTTACTTTTTGGTAATGCAAGATAGTTTTCATGGAAACTTACTTAGAAAGATGTGAAGAGAGAGACAGAAGAACATACTCAAGAAAGGAAACAGGCTTCTCCAGAGTGCAAGTAAGCAAGCAGGGAAACAGAGAGATAAGCAAGCGAGATGTCTGTTCAAGGGAGAATGCTGGGAGGAAGAGCAAGACTAAATTTTTATTTCAAAAGTTATGGTGCTTATTTTTTCTCACTGGAAGCTCCCTCTTCTACACAAAAGGCAACACAAATCCCTCTTCCAGCTTTAGGTATATTCATATGCAGCTTCAATGCTGACCTCATTCAATAGGAGTGTAAAAGGTTGCCTAGGTAAGAAAACTTTATGCTAGCTTTTCTTCATCTAGAGTCTGCAAGTTCTTATGTTACTCATCATGTTTTTTTCCCTGCACAGCAAATGATCTCTATGTCTAGGAATTTTGCTAAGGAACTAATGAATCTGTAGTTATACTGACACACTGATGATGTGTGAAATTACAAAGAGAAAAATCACATGCCATAGCTACCACAAAAGCATTATTGCAAGGAATATGTAAAGTTTTCTAAATTAATTAATTATTTATTTATTTTGCTTTTGGGGTCACACCCAGCGATGTTCAGGGGTTACTCCTGGCTTTGCACTCAGGAATTACTTCTGGTGGTTCTCAGGGGACCATATGGGATGCTGGGAATCGAACCCGGGTCTGCGGCGTGCAAGGAAAACCCCTACCCGCTGTGCTATCACTCCAGCCCCGGTATATGTAAAGTTTTAATGAACATTCATTGAATGTGCATATTAATAAATTCTGTTCTTTAATGCTAAGCTATCAATGCACATATATGTATATAAACATATATATACATATATATACATATACCATTTAAAAAGGATACTTTTAAGACTTCTATTCAACTGTAGGTTGATACAAATTACTAAGTGGCAACCAAACTAACTCTCCATCCATCTCTTTCATAGCTGTGGTTTACAAGTGGCTATATGAAAGTGTTCCTTTTGAACTAAGAATCTTATGATTAATCTTTCTCAATAGGTGTGAGGTCTTACTTTCAGTTTGAAGAAGCGAAAGTTAGTATTTGGTGCCTAGGAAGACAAAAGTGTCACTCCAAATACTCAGAAAGTTATTCTTGCCAACCTGAGATAGCCCTTTGTGCCCAATTTGTCATCCTCCTAGTTTGTCATAGCGACGGTGAGTACTTTGTGAGTACTATATGCTTCCTGGTCTATATATAAGACACGTGTCTCATAAGAAAATTCTAGTAGAAGCAACTAGTACACTGAATACCTTCTCATATCTCAACAGTAGCAAAGAAGAAATCAAAAGGTCCATTCTGCCTCTTTTGTGGACATGATCAATGTGCGAATGTGCGATGGCCTTCTCAAGAAATGTTCCTGGTCCAGAGAAAAACACAGCAAGTAGGGCATGTACCTTCATGTGGCTACCTACACTTGATCTCCAGCACCCCAGTGACCCCCGAGCCTGCAAGGTGTGATTCCTGAGGACATAGCCATGAGTAAGTCATGAGCACTGCAAAGTGTACTCCTCCACCCCTAACATTTCCCCAAAAAAGAAATTGTCCTAATTGGCTGAAGAGATAATATAGGAGTAAAGGCATCAGCCAAGAATGCAGAAGACACTGGTTCAACCCCTGGTACTGCGTGGTACATCTGCCCTGGACTGCAGCCTGGGAGAAAGCTGAACCCCTCGAGGTTAGCCAGGTAATCCCCAATACTGCACCTCCTGAAAATGGAACCACTGATCCAAAGTGGAGATAAAAATTGCCAGGAGGAGACCGAGGGTCCTCTTGCTTGGAAGTCCCCACACAGACATGAAATAAATAAAACAGTGTTGTCTCTAACTACACAAAATAGTTCTTGGACTACTACAGGATAAGAAAGAATGACTTTACTCATGATTGTAAGTGGGGACCTACACAGTTGATTCTGGTGTCTTAAAGACACAAAGCAAAATACCCAAATGCCTTATTTTTGCATAGCACGCCACACCATTCAGCATGATTCAGTGCTGTTATTCTACAGTCCAAGAACTTCCTTAATATACAGGAAAACAAAAATTAAATTGCTTTTCCAAGATGATTCATTATAGATATCTTCTAAACAGTATTGTGATTATAGTTAAAAACACTGCAGTGCACATAAAAATTTTGCTAAGTGAAATCATACAAACACACACACACATTTTTAACCACAGTAGAAAATGATGTATTAAAAATCATACCAGTATCTGATTCCTGAAAACTCCTTAATCTTTCCTGTCTCCCTTTTTAAGTCTTCCACCCTCCCTCTCTCTCTCTCTAATAGCTGTTTGTCATATGTGAGTCATTTCTTAATTTTTTTTTCTGAATTAAAAATGCCACAAACAAGCCATTCTAAGTCCTGTCTGAAATCTCCACTCTTTTGGGAGTTTCTTTCTCTTCAATCGACTTTCCAGTAAACTTGTCTGTTTTCTAATCATCTTTGTTACTCCATCTTTTCAATCTTGAAAATATTGAAGAACCTGGGAACCAAGGATGAGCACAGAGACCCGCTGTCACCACTCCTACATCAGGACCCCGAGAAGAGTCACCAAATGTTAGCTGAATTAAGTCTTCTGGAATGTCTCATGTATATTTAGCGCGCCATGAATATTTTAACACCCCCATGCGCCCTATGTATATTTAGTGCCTTATGAAAATTAGGCATCTCTGCATTCTTCCGTCTCTTTCTAAATTCACACATATATGATCTACTTTATCTCTCTAACATGCATAACAGTTTATCCACTTGCTCCTACTTAACACATGACTTATTCCATTCATTTCACTTTCTTTGTAGCAGAATTGACTATCCTCAAAGTTAGAATATTCACTTGAGAAAAGTCTGCTGGGGACCAAATGCAGATGATGCTGAAAAATTAAAGAAACAATGGCCAAGCAAAGGTACTTGCAGATAATGCTGGACATACTATAAATTTAGAAATTTCCTGAGGCAATTGAACAACTGTATCAAAAGTCTTAAGATAATGATCATGGTTTGATATTTTCTCATTCTTTGATTTTTATCTTTTTTACACACAATTATTTGAAAATTCATGGTACAAAACAATACTATTAGAACAGAATTGGAAAAAATCAGTTTATAACTACAGAACGTTGAATAAATGTGCTATATCCATAAAATAAAATGAGATAACATAATTATTTTGTAGGTTTTTTAGTTTGTTTCTTACGGGGTAGTGACACCCAAAGACGGCACTGAGGCAACTATTGGTTTAGTTCCTGGGGGTTATTTCTGGCAGCAATCAGAGGCTATATAGTGCCAGGGATTATTTAAGCTTCTTCCATATACAACATGTGCTATGGCCCGTTGAATACTTCTTACCCTTAACTATTTTTCTAGAATTTTAAAAGTAAATATGAAAAAGAATTCAAAATATGATAAATATGTCAATAAACCCAGAAATAAGCAATTTTGAATACCTTGACATTTCCTACTATTACAAATCAATTTGTAAAATTCGTCCTGAAATAGTATGCAATTCATGTCAAAAATGATACATAGTTTCACAAGACTGAGTGGTGTGTGTGTCCATGTGTCCATGTGTGTGTGTCTAGGTGTGTGTTTTAAAGGATTAATAATTAAGTCATAACCCCCATATGTATTCTTTCTATTTTTTGGTCATCACTAGATTCTTACTTTAATTTTTATGATTTAGGGTCACAACTAGCAGTGCTCAAGGTTTACTCCTGTCTACACTCAGGGATCACTGACAGCATAAATTGAAGGAGATTTAAACCAGTCAATTACATACAAGGTAAATGCCCTATGTATTCTACTATCTCTCCAAACCCATCATCACTAGATATTTAGAACTTCCAAGTTGCATGCTTTATTCTCAAAATAATCCAATGTAATAGAGCTTATCAGAATTGGAAGAATTCTAAGGAAATATCAAATTTGATTCATCATTGAAATGAATTTGACCTTTGTATTTGTAAAAAACACTACAATTAAATACTACTAGTAATTCTGGCACAGATAAGAATGATGGCCATTTTTAACAGTGGATATTATGAAAAATAAAAAAAGAAAACACAATTTTTTCATGCTCTTAAATTAATTTCCATTCCAAACCCATTCATTTCAAATTTAAAAATTAATTTATTTGCCTGTGTACCCTTTTGTAATCCATTGTTATGAAGCTACATATAATGGTAAGAGGAAATCAGAATGCAGTTCCTTCTATGTAAAAATATAACTGAAATAATGTACATTTTAAAAAATGTAGAAACAAAAACTAGAAATTGAGCTTCCATATGACCCTGCAATACCACTTCTAGGAATATATCCTGAGCATACAGAAAAGCACAGTAGAAATGACATCTGAACTTCTTTGTTCATTGCAGCACTGTTCACAATAGCCAGAATCTGGAAACAACCCGAGTGCCCAAGAACAGATGACTGTTTAAAGAAACTTTGGTACATCTACACATGGAATACTATGCAGCTGTTAAGAGACATGAAGTCATGAAATTTGCTTATAAGTGGATGGTGATGGAGAGTATCGTGCTAAATGAAAGGAGTCAGAAAGAGATGGACAGACATAGAATGATTTCACTCATTTGTGGAATATAAAATAACAATATGAGATGGACACCCAAGGACAGTAGAGACAGGGCCAGGAATATTGGCCCATAGTTAGAAGCCTGTCTCATGAACTGGGGAAGAAGGCAACTGCAATAGAGAAGGGATCACTAAGTCAGTGGTGGTTGGAGGGATCATTCGGGATGGGATATGTGTGCTGAAAGTAGATAAAGGACCAAACACGTTAATCTCTCAGTATCTGTACTGCGAACCATAATGCCCAGAAGTAGAGAGAGAGTATGGGGGAAATTGTCTGCCATGGAGGTAGGGAGAGGGTTGGAAAAGAAAGGCATACTGGGAACATTGATGGTGGAAAATGTGCACTGGTGGAGGGATGAGTGTTTGATCATTGTATAATTAATACTCAAACATAAAAGGTTATAACTATCTCACGATGATTCAGTTAAAAATGATAATTTAAAAATTGTAGAAACTTAAAATAATCAATATATTTTGTTGTTTTCAGTTATATACTATTTAAACTTTATAGGAGATTATCAAAAATAAAACTTTAAGAAATATTCATATATTTTCTTGTCATGTGCCTCTCTAAATTTGTAAAAATCAATTATGCAGAGCAAATCAGTGAGGTACTAATATAAAATGGTATATTTAGTTATAATTAGGCTCTTTCCTAGTAAATCATATTAAGATGAAGAAGTGTCATGCATTAGATCAATGTTTCCCAGAGTGGGACTTGTCACCTCCAGGGACTTGCTGAAGTGATCCTAGGACGAGCTGTAGTCACCTTAGGTTCAGTGGATGGGTGAGTGGAGCAGGAAATAGGTGAGGAAGAGGCACTCTTTATTTCTCTAAAGAAGGTAAATTTCAGTGAAATTCTGGGCAAAAAAAAAAAAGTTTCTGCAAAGGAGCTAGTAGGTTAATAGCTACTAGTTCAAATATGTTCGTGGATCTCTTATTTAAATAGAGAAAAAGCAAAATTTCAATTAGAACTTTACTTCCTAGGAAATTGCACCAATATCAAATGCTACCAGTAGATTGTTGGAAATGCCAAACTCTCCATACTGATTTTTCCACTCAAAGCCTTTTACGTAACTTTACAATGGGATGTCAAACTGAATATTATCTGTGTTTTTGTTTCAAAGTCTTTGGTTATTAGGTACTTGAACAATACTTTTATCTGTTCATTGGTTACTTATATTTTCTTCTTTATGGCCTTTATTCATTTTATATGGTGCTGCCGTTGTTTATATTTCCCTTTTATGTATTAACAACATGACATTTATCACCACTAAAATAAATATGCTGTAGATGTTTACAAATTTTATTTTGCACCACAAATCAAAGACGTACATTTTTATTACATGCCGATACATTGTTAACTGCTTACTTCTGCACCTCTACCTATGCTTTCGTACTTCACTTTTAATACATACAATCTGTAAGAAAGAATACTCTGTTCACCTGTGCAGCAAACTATCTAGTAGAGTGTCTTTTGGAATGTTTTTCAATATTTATATTAAAAGAAAAACAATTATACTATTAATTTTTTCAAATCAAAGTATATTTATATGGTAATTTCTAGTGTTACTCTAAATAAACTGCCAATTTTTCATTTTTTTCTAGGATGCATTGCTATATTTTTTAAGATATGTATAATTATACCAGGGAGGCATAATTACTTAATTGCTTAAAATAACATCAATAAATGCAAAGACCTTTTAACACTATACATTTTTTACAAGATGAGAAATTTTTTGTTACAGGACTATATTTTTATTCAGCATTTAAAAATCTCTAGCGTTACACAAGGTGTATATAAGGTCCTATAACTTTGAAATTTCATCCTTTCAGTAACTACTTTAATTACTTATGTTCTTATATTACAAATTTTAATACCATCCATAATTATGCGCTGTATCTCATGGACAAAAATGCAAATATCAAATGTTAATTTCACATGTTTATTAGTTTTATGATACAAAAAATAGGATACAAAAACCATGATGAACTGAAAATATTCATTATGAGAATGTCACAAAATAGCTTATGCTGCATAGGTAAAATGAAACATTTTACAGTAGAGGGTAAGAGAAAGGAAAAAGGAGTGTGGTTTGAGTGGACTGGAAAGGTTTATGAAGAATAAGAAATTGAGTGGAGAGATTAGGTACTGGGGCTGGTATTAATGAAAGATATTATTGACTCCGAGAATATTAAGTGACTGTTAAACTTAAGAAGATCAGACCAGCAAGTTAAAATTGGATAGCAAAAAAAAATAAGGCTTAAGCCACCATTTGAAGCTAAGATCTTAAAACATGTCACTTCGCAAAATAAAATTTCACATAAACAAACAACAGACTAGCCATCTCTCCAAAGTTCCACAAAGATGGATACCTAAGAGGTCATTTGTAGGGACATGATAAAGGGGCTGCCTAATCACTACTATTCCTTAATGCCTTTCTAAAAGCAAAAGTACTGTGTTATTTCAGATAGCATAGCGGTAGGGCATTTGCCTTGCACGCAGCCAACATGGCCGACCCGAGTTCGATTCCTCTGCCCCTCTCGGAGAGCCCGGCAAGCTGCCGAGAGTATCTCGCCCGCACGGCAGAGCCTGGCAAGCTCCCCGTGACGTATTCGATATGCCAGACACAGTAACAACAAAGTCTCCAATGGAGACGTTACTGGGCCCACTTGAGCAAATCAATGATTAATGGGAGGGCCTTTACTTTTTCCTTTTAATGTTTTCACAGCAATAAAGAATATTGAAGGAAAAGATCAGATTTCCACTGAAATCACAGTTTAAATCCATTGAGGAGCTTCCCCCCATATCAAAAATCCCCCAACATGAAACGTTACATACCGAGGATACTTGGTAAAACTAAAAGCTGAACTAGAGAATCATTTTTGGTTGCCATTTTGTTTTTAATCTTATTTTATTATAATTGGCATTATTATCTTTTAATTTACTTTTCTTACAATTATTTTTCTTATAATGACTTAAGTTTCTTGTAATTAATTTTTACATAGATTAGGTAACAAAGTTAGGAAATATTCTCAAAATGATTTTTTTTCTTCCCATTTCTCATCCTTGAGATGACTGGAATCAAAACTAAAATTCTGGGCTTCCGGAAAACATTTATATTTTTCCAGACATAAGTCTTATAGTACAATGTATTCTTACAGTGTACAGATTCCATGTTAATATTCTCAATGGCTCTTCCTACTCCTTTTTGAAAATCTGATTTATTAGTATCCTTAAAGAAGATTGGCCTTGTGTCCTGGCCAGAATCAATTAATGCCCATCATCTCACTGTAATTTTAGAATATCCTTTTGCTCTGAGTTACTGGGTTTAGAAAGGACACTAGTAACAACAGTCTAATTATTTCCTCCTCTCTCTGCTAGTGCTGTTTGGTCTCTTGACCAGTTCTTTTCTACTCCTTGTAATTAAATCTCTGGACATTAGCAACCATTCTTGAAACTTTCAGTATTGTCTCTGCGCCTTTCATTCCTCAAATCATAATTTTCCCAGGACATACACTGAACTCCAGATTGTTGTATTCATCTACATTGTAAGTATGTCTACAAGATTATTTCTGAGTGATGACAAATTCAATGAATTCAAAACAACATATTTCCACTCCTCCTTAACTCATTCCTCCTGTTATATTCACTTATTCATTCCTCCTGTTATATTCACAAAACCAGGATAGCCCATTTTAAGTTTCAGACATCATTTTATGTTACCTCCCTGCTTTTTTTTGTTCTCAAGTCTACGAGATCTTGTTAGCTTCCTAATTTCCTAGTAGACTAACAGTGTTAAGAACATTGCTCAGAGAGATGTGGCGAAGAACCCGTGTTGTACCACTTACGAATTCTGTGAAGGATTTAATTACTGCAGTTTTCTATTTTGTCCAAGTAGGATAACAACTCCAACCGACCTCAAAGGATAGCTTTTAACTTTGTGGGAAAATGTTCAGAACGCAACTGTCCTGACATCTATTTACTTAATAAAGGTTAACTCTGGCTTTTGTTTTGTCATCAGTAATTATTGGTTCAAGCCACCATCCTCTCATAACTACCTCTTCTCAGCCATCCTATCCGTGGCATCTTTGGTTCTGATTTTTCCCCTCACATGGTCCATCTCTACTTACTGAAGACTATTTTAAAAATGTAAAAGTGCATGGCTCACTTCCTGCTCCTTGGCTGCCCACCATATTCTGGGCCAACCTCAAAAGCCTTTGTGTCATGTCTGAACCATACGTACCATATTTCATTTTGTCACACAGCTTAGTTTCTAACTCCCTCCCGAACAGAAGGGATTTCAAGATTGAGCAATCCTAAGCATCTTAAGAAATCTATTTAGGCCAGAGAGATAGTACAGCAGGCTGCACACTCACCTTGCATGCTGCTGACCCAGGTCTCATCCCGGGCAGGCGATATGCTCCCCAAGGACTCCAGGTATAAACTCTGAGTGCAGAGCCAGGTGTAAGCCCTGAGCACAGGCAGGTGTGGCCCCGAAGGGCCACAGTTTTTTCAGGGTTAGACCCCTGAAAATGACTGTCTAAGTATGTCTAAACTGATTCCTGGGAGACACCTGCAGGTTTTAGCGACTCACAAGTGAGGCTCATTGGAAATCCAGTTTCGTTCAACTCCTCATCCACACCCAGCACCACATCTGGGCTTCCTGTGATGTGGAGCATAATTTCAAACACTTTGGTTTTGTGTGAAATAAAACTCTCAAGGTCTTTATTACTTCTATTTTTTTTTCAGCTTTCTTTCGGTCTTGTTTAATTTTTCACTCCCCTTATTTGTCTCTAGTTTTGGTTTGGGGGCCACATCGAGGGATGTTCAGGGACTACTCCAGCCTCTGTGCTCAGAGGTCCCTCCTGGCAGTGCTCTGGGTACCATGCAGTGCCTGGGGCTCAAATTTGGGCCTTCTGTTTGTGAGGCATTGAGCTTTCTCTCCATCCCCTTGCTACTCAGCTTAGCAGATACTATTTGTAGAAGTAGTAAGGTGTGGAGCTTTATACATTATAATTCTACACATAAAGGCAAACATCTGGTATTAATTTTTTACAAGTTTTCCTACTGCGAAGATAAATGGTGGAATAGGTAAAAGCATTTGAGTCTCACTGTCTATTTAAATATATTGTTTTCTCCAGTTAACCAGTCTCACATAAGTTTGGTTAGTGTGAGTACAGACTTTCTGAAATCTGGTTAGTTAGTGAGTACAAACTTTCTAAAATCAGATCACTGCTTGGCAAAGCAAGTTAACTGAGATAATTAATATTTAAAAACAAAGGTTTGATCATAAAAGAGAACATATTTTATAAAATACCACCTAAAGAAAAAAGAAAATGAAAAGGACACATATCTCTTTTAAGCATGCCTGGTTTCAACAATATATGGGATGACAGACTCATTTCCTTAACTTGAGTGATGTAGCTTTCATAACACTTCAGTTGAGGGAAACACTCAGCCTTCTAAGACATTAGCTTCGCGAGTTTTAGAAAGTTGGCTAAGGGCACAAACTTCAGTAAAAGACAAATAATTCCTGGCAATATAATGAACATGGTGACTCTTCTCAATGCTGCAAATACTTTGTGAAAGTAATATCCAGGAGTTCATATCACAAGAAGTGTTTTTTGCCTGTTCTATTTTTCTTTATAATTCCTCTATTTAAATCTCTGGTGGATATATTTTCACAATTATGTGTTAAAGTCATTGCAGTATCCCTACAATGTAAGAAGCCATGTAAGTCAACTCTTTCTCAATAAAATTGAAAAAAACTTAAAACTAATTCTATTTTACAAAAAGAACCCTATACGTGCTTTTGAGTTTAGTTTTTGCTGTTGATCTGTGTTTATTTTTCCTCATAGCATGAAGTATTTTTAAAGCTGTGTGTGTGTGTGTGTGTGTGTGTGTGTGTGTGTGTGTGTGTGTGTAAGAGAGAAAGAAAGAAAGGAATTTGTACGTATGGGGTTTATTTTTAAAACTCAGTCAAATCAGTAACATTTGGGCCTTTTCCCCCTACATTTGACAGATATAAACATAAAGATAAGAATCATGATAGGCTGTTGAATAGTTTATCTGTTTGTAGTTTAGCTTCAAATATATGACTATGAAATTCAGAATAGATACATCACTCGCTATAGTTCAGATAATTGATTCATAAGTCAGCTACATCAGGCAGGGTTTGATGGTATCTTTATAAATAGGCCGGAGCTTTCAAATGCCTGATGGTATCTCAAACGCTGACATGAAAGGCATTTAGAGGTTGGAATATGCTACCAGTGCAACTTGTTTTCTAGATACAGTTCATGGGGCCTATTAACTTCCTATAGGACAAGTAACAAAATATAACTGACATGTAATACATTGAAAATAGAGAGTGATTCTAAATGTGTGTTTTAAAGGAGAAATGTGTGATGATAACTTTTGTAGTAGACGTTTAGGTATAAAAAGACAAGCAATTGTGATGTTTTAAACAAAGTGAAAATAGTAATAAAGCAAGAAGATTGAAATTTCAGAGCTACAGCCCTTGGTGTAGGCTGCTAGCCAGATCTCTCATCGACATGGAAGACTGAGCCCTGTTACAGCAGCTAAATTCGCTTTTTGTGTCTTCATAGCTAGCCATGTATACATATGCATCTTTGATCCTTAAATTAGTTACAGAATTAGGAGGTTTTTTTTTTTTTTGCTTTTTGGGTGAAACCCAGCGATGCACAGGGGTCACTCCTGGCTCTGCGCTCAGGAATTACTCCTGGCGGTGCTCAGGGGACCATATGGGATGCTGGGAATTGAACCCCGGGTCGGCTGCGTGCAAGGCAAATGCCCTACCTGCTGTGCTATTGCGCCAGCCCCCAGAATTAGGAGTTTTTGTAGTGAAGTATGTCTCAAACAATTCTAAACTTGGCATATTGTGAGTGAGTAGCAATGTATTAGACAAATTTGGTTGAGGTCTCTACCAGGTCTTTTGTACATCTTGTGAATTTATTTCTGTTTTTTACTACTGAGGTCAACCATCCTGTATCACACATTATCCCATCATCTTCCTCCTGACTTCCAAGAACATAGGGATTTCTCTCTAGGCCAGAAATACTTCTCAGTCCTCGTCCCCTCTACATATTTTGTGTAACACACACACAGACACACACATATACACACACACACTCACACAAAATGCATCAAGCCCCTACAGTTCTAGAAGATATCTGTATCTGAAGTAGGCTGGGATGCATCACTCCAAAAAAGCAAAAGGTGTGGACACTTTGCTCTTCCTTTTGCTTCCCACAGAGCTGGACCTGCCAGATGAAGCTACCCTCATGCTTCCAGTAGGATGAGGACAAGTGGATCAATACAAGGAATCTGGGAATCTTGATGCAGAATGAACCGCTACCTTCCTACTTCCTTCTCACCACTTACTAGCCTGACTCACATTCCTCCAAATCTCCAGTTCTTCAGAGATTTACTTTCTCTTTTATTTAAGAGAGATGAACTCTTCCTGCCCTGGTCACTTATTCTTGGTTTTGAGAGGACTCACATTTATATGTATCATTCAAATTTGAATGTGTGTCTCCTGATTATCCCCCAGCAGCTCCAGTTTTTGGTCTAGCTACAGAATTCATGAGAGCAGCAATGATTTTCTCCCCTATAATTTATTCACTGTTTCAACAAATATTTAGCATAGGCTGTATGCTAGAGATGATGTGGAGGATGCAGTGACAAACATGGTGATCTCATTACATGACCTGAAGTTTAATAAAATATTGACTGGCCCATGCTTGAGTTTTAATGAGAAGTATAATACTACATATGCTTGCTTATCCAAACCCAAATCTCTCACAAATCAGAAGTCTTACATCCATCCAGTTTATCCAGTCACCAAGGATCATTATTTTTGAATAGTCTCGATCCTGAATCAGTGTTGTTTTGTTTATATCACCCAGGGGGCTATATCTGGTGGTACTCAGGGCTTCAGACTCTGTGCTCAGGGGCCCATACAAGGTGCTGGAAAGTGAAGCCAGGTCAATACTACGCAAGGCAAGTGCGTTACCTGCTCGATGAGCTCACAGCCACTACATTTTATTTTTAAACAAATTATCTAATTTATTTCTAAATACATCCACTTTCTTAAACTTTTATTTTAAATTAAGCTATTATTTTATATATATTAATTGATACAAACTACCTACTATTTCATTTCTCTATCCATTTACCTTACTTGCTATTTATCCCAAATTTTTGCTTTGAAAGTTTTATTTTACTATATTTTTAATTTTTATTAGTGAAACGCCATGAGAAACAGTTGTAGACTTACAAATTTTTGTGCTTGGGTTTCAGTTATACAATGATCAGGTACCCATCCCTCCACCAGTGCCCATTCTCCATCACCACTGATCCCAGTATCCCTTCAGCCCCCCAACCCCCCATCCCACCCTGCTTCTGTGGCAGGGCACTCTCTTTTGTTCTTTCTCTCCTTTGGGGTGCTCTGGTTTGCAAAAGAGGCATTGAGTAGCAATCATGCTCAGTCTATAGTCTACTTTCAGCATGCCTCTCCCATCCTGGGAGGATTCACCCAACATCCTTTATTTGGTGCTCCCTTCTCTATTCCAGCTCTCTTTTGATCTAGCATGTGCGGCTGGCCTCCATGGAGTAAACCTATTGGTATTTATCTCAGCTATTCTTGGGTGTTAGTCACCTATTTTGTTACTTTATGTTCCCCAGATGAATGCAATATTTCTATGTTTGTTCCTCTCTTTCTGACTCATTTATTTAGCTTAGCATGATACTTTCCACGTA
The DNA here is from genome assembly GCF_029834395.1 of Sorex fumeus. Lineage (NCBI taxonomy): Eukaryota > Metazoa > Chordata > Mammalia > Eulipotyphla > Soricidae > Sorex > Sorex fumeus. The sequence continues at coordinate 3,418,736 of NW_026606157.1, forward strand.
GTACCACTTGTATGTAAATTTCATGACTTCATCTTTTCTAACAGCTACATAGTACTCCATTGTGTAGATGTACCAAAGATTCTTTAACCAGTCATCTGTTCTCACGCACTTGGTTTTTTCCAGATTCTAGCTATTGTAAAGAGTGCTGCAATGAACAAACAAGTGCAGATGTCAATTCAACTATACTTTTTTTGCCTCTCTGGCATATATTTCCTGGAGTGGTATTGCTGGGTCAAATGGGAGATCAAATTCTAATTCTTTGAGAATCGTCCATACTGTTTTCCAGAAGGGCTGAACCAGTTGGCATTCCCACCAGCATTGAAGGAAGGTCCCTTTCTCACCACATCTGCGCCAACATCAGTTGCTTTTGTTCTTTTGGATATGGGCTAGTCTCTGTGGTGTGAGATGATATATCATTGTTGTTTTGATTTGCATCTCCCTGGTGATTAATGATGTAGAGCATTTTCTCATGTGCCTTTTTGTCATTCAGATTTCTTCTTTGAGAAAGTTTCTGTTCACTTCCTCACCCTGTTTTTTGATGAGGTGGGACGTTTTCTTCTTGTGGAGTTCAACCAGTACCTTATATATCCTTGATATCAACCCCTTGTTGGATGTGTATTTGGCGAATATTCTTTCCCATTCTGTAGACTGTCTTTGTATTTTGGTCACTGTTTCTTTTGAGGTGCAGAAGCTTCTTAGTTTAAGATAGTCCCATTTATCTATCTCTGTTTTCACTTGCTCGGCCAGTGGCGTGACATCTTTGAAGATACCATTAGCTTCAATGTCTTGGAGGGTTTTGCCAACTTTGTCTTCAATTTACATTATGGATTCCAGTCTGATTTTGAGGTCTTTAATCCATTTTAATCTTTTGTACATGGTGTTAGGTAGAGACATGGGCCCATTTTTTTTTGCATGTAGCTGTCCAGTTTTGCCAGAACAATTTGTTAAAGAGGATTTCCTTGCTCCGCTTCATGTTTCTTGCTCCCTTATCAAAGATTAGAACATCATATGTCTGAGGGGAGATGTCAGTATATTCAACCCTGTTCCATTGGTCTGCAGTTCTTCCTTTGTTACAGTAGCATGCTGTTTTAATCATTACTGTTTTGTAGTAGAATTTGAAGTTACGAAGTTGGTTCCTCCCATTTTTTCCCCCAAGAATTGCTTTTGCTATTCGTGGGGCTTATTGTTCCATATGAGTTTGAGGAGTGTTTACTCCATTTCTTTGAAGAATGTCATGGGTATCATATCATTATAGGGATTACATTGAATTTGTACAATGCTTTGGGAAGTATTGCCATTTTGACAAGGTTAATTCTCCCAGTCCATGAGCAGGGGATATCTTTCCATTTTCTCGTATACTCTTTTATTTCCTGAAGTAGCATTTTGTAGTTTTCTTTGTACAGGTCCTTTGCTTCCTTAGTTAAGCTGATTCCTAAGTACTTGATTTTCTGGGGCATAATTGTGAACGGGATTGTTTTTTTCATGTCACTTTCTTCTCTCTCACTATTTGCGTATAGGAAAGCCATGGACTTTTGGGCATTGATTTTATAGCCTGCAACTTTACTATACAAGTATATTGTTTCTAGAAGTTTCTCGCTAAAGGTTCTAGGGTTCTCTAGGTATAGTATCATATCATCTGCGAATAGTGAGAGCTCGATTTCTTCCTTTCCTACCTGAATTCCCTGAATATTTTTTTCTTGCCTAACCACTATTGCAAGTACTTCCAGTACTATATTGAACAGCAGTGGAGAGAGTGGGCATCCTTGTCTCATCCCTGATCTTAGAGGGAAGGCTCTCAGTTTTCCCCATTGAGAATTATGCTTGCTGTAGGCTTGTGGTAGATGGCTTTAACCATATTGAGGAAAGTCCTCTCTATCCCCATTTTGGCGAGGGTTTTCATCATAAAGGGGTGCTGGATCTTGTCAAACGCTTTCTCTGCATCTATTGATATGATCAGATGGATTTATCTTTTCTTTTGTTGATATGATAGATTGTGTTAATTGATTTCTGTATGTTAAACCATCCTTGCATCCCAGAGATGAATCCCACTTGGTCATGGTGTGTGATCTTTTTGATGAGTTGTTTAATTCTATTTGCTAGCATTTTGTTGAGAATCTTTGCATCTGTGTTCATCAAGGATATCGGCCTGTAGTTTTCTTTTCTTGTGGTGTCTTTGTTTCCTGTTGGTATTAAAGAGATATGGGCTTCATAGAAACTGTTTGGGAGAGTTTTTCTTTCTTCAATTTCCTGGAAAAGTTTAGGAATAACTGGCAATAGGTCCTCTTTAAATGTTTCTAAAAATTCACTAGTGAATCCATCTGGCTGAGCTTTTGTTTTAGGGAAAGACTTTTGTTTACAGTTTCAATTTCCTTGATGTTAATAGGTCTATTCAGGTACTCTATATCTTTTAATTCAGCCTTGGGAGATTATAGGAATCCAGGAATTTATCCATTTCTTTAAGGTTCTCTTGTTTCGTGGCATACAGACTTTCAAAGTAGTCTTTGATGATCTTTTAAATTTCTTGGTTTCTGTTGTGATATTCCCCTTCTCAATTCTGATTAGGTTTATTAGGGTTCTCCCTATCTCTTTCTTTGTGAGTCTTACTAGTGCTTTATCTATCTTACTTATTTTCTTGAAGAACCAGCTCTTGGTTTCATTGATCTTTCGGGTTGTTTTTTTTTGTTTCCATGTCATTGATTTCTGCTCTAAGTTTTGTGATCTCTTTCCTCCTGCCTGATTTGGGCTCCTTTTGTTGATCCTTTTCTAAGATCTTGAGTTGTGAACTCAAGTTGTTTATGTGGGCCCTTTCTTCCTTCCTGAGAAAATCTTGCAGAGCTATAAATTTTCCCCTTTAGCACAGCTTTAACTGCATCACATGGGTTCTGATAGCTCGTGTCTTCATTCTCATTTATTTCCAGGTATCTTTTGATTTCGAAATTGACTTCCTTCCTGACCCACTCATCCCACTCATTGTTCAACATTGAGTTGTTTAATTTCTAGGTGTTTGATTTGGTTCTCCGTGTCAGTGTGTGAGTCACTTCTATTCTCAGTGCATTTTTGTCTGAAAAGATTGTTGATACTATTTCTATCTTCCTGATTCTATTGTATTTCTATCTTCCTGATTCTATTGAGGTATGTTTTGTGTCCTAGCACGTGGTCAATTTTGGAATATGTTTCATGTGCACTGGAGAAGAACGTATATTCTTTCTTTTGGGGGTGTAAAGCCCTGTATAGGTCTATAAGCCCTCTCTTTTCTATTTCTTCTTTCAAAGCCAATGTTTCCTTGCTGAGTTTTGTTCTTGTTGATCTATCCAGAGGTGATAAGGCGTTTTGAAGTCTCCAGCTACTATTGTATTGCTAGCAATGTCCTCCTTAAAATTTGTTAGCAGTTGTTTAAATATTTAGCCATTCCCTCATTGAGTGCATATACATTTAAGAGTGTGATTTCTTCCTGTTGTACGTATCCCTTGATGAATAGAAAATAGCCTTTGCTGTCCCTTTTAATCTTTTTCAACCTGACATTTATGTTTTCGGATACTAGTATGGCCACCCCAGCTTTTTTGATGGAACTGTTTGCTTGCATGATTGTTTTCTATCCTTTAACTTTGAGTCTGTGTTGCTCTGACTGTTGAGATGAGTTTCCTGTAGGCAACAGAATGTTGGGTTCTGTCTCTGAATCAATTTTGCCACTCTGTGTCTCTTAATTGGTGAAATTAGACTGTTGACATTGAGAGAGATTATTGTTATGGGGTTTTGTGTCATCTTTCTGTAAGGGTTTTTTGTGCTTGTCGGGTTTGTCTTGTCTTATAGTAGCCCTATTTGTCCTTCTTTTAGGTTTGGTTTTGAGTCTATGAAGTTCCTGAGCTGCTGTTTATCTAAAAAATAGTATACCATTCCTTAAAGTTTGAGTGAGAGTTTAGCCAGATAGAGTATTCTTGGTGAAGCATTCATTTCTGTGAATTTTTTCACTATATCCCACCATTGACTTCGGGCTTGGAGGGTTTCCTCTGATAGGTCTGCTGTGAATATAAGGGGTGCTTCTTTGTATATGATTTCCTTCTTCAACCTTGCTGCTTTCAGTATCGTGTCTCTATTTGAGGCATCAATCATTCTATGATATGTCTTGAAGTGTTTTTGTTAGAGTCTCTTTTAGCTGGCACCCTTCAGGCTCTTAGAATCTGAATGACTGCATTGTCCAGCTCTGGGAATTTTTCAGCAATGATTTGTTTAACCATGGCTTTTTCATTGTGAATGTTTCCCTGAGATTCTGGTACTCCAATGATTCTAATCTTGTTTCTCTTGTAATCATCTCCTAGGACTCTGATTCGCTCTAGAGCTATTTTGAGGTCCCTTGCCATTTTTTTTGTTGCCTGTTGGCGTGGTGCAGCTGATCTTCCAGCTCACTGATTCTGTCTTCAGCTTTGGTCATTCTATTGTTGAGGGCACAGACTGAGTTTTTTATTTCATCTACGGAATCTTTTATTTGTGACATTTCTGTGCATAGCTTTCCAATTTCTGCTCTCATTTCTTCCCGTAATTTCTTGATTGTTTCTCTCATGTTACTGGATACCTGTCTGACTGTTTTATTGAGTTCATTGAACATCTTCATGACTTCATACCTGAATTCTTTCTCAGAGAGGTCCTTTAGGTGAGTAGCACCTACTGAGGTTTCTAGACTCTTTTCATCGTCCTTCCCACATGGTGGAGATTTGTGTTGTTTTTTCATGATGGTGTGGAGGTATGTGGACTGAGATGTTACACTAGATTTCTTGGTATGACTAAATTACCCGTGACCACCTACCCAAAATTACGCCACGCCCACTTCTACAGAAGTCACGCCCACTTCTGAAGAGGCATGCCTCCACGGGTACCTGCTGTGGGGACAAACGGGAAGAGGCTCAGGGATGCTGTCGTCCCAGGGTCCTAGAAGACGCCTGGGGCGCTTGCACAGACATAGCCAAGTCCTGGGTTCGAATCTGGCAGATTTTGTCAGTTTAATTCAATGTAGTGACTATGCTTTAATAGCATAAATGATGCATAAAATAACTATACAAGTATATATTTTACATATTCACTTATTGAGTCCAGGACAGAGTGATAGCACAGTGGGTAGGGCGTTTGCCTTGCACACAGCCAACCCGGGTTCGATTCCTCCATTCTCTCAGAGAGCTCATCAAGCTACTGATAGTATCCTGCCCACACGGCAGAGCCTGGCAAGCTCCCTAAAGTGTATTCAAAATGCCAAAATCAGTAGGAGCAAGTTTCACAATGGAGACATTACTGGTGCCCACTTGAGCAAATCGATGAACAACAGAATTACAGTGCTACAGTGCAGTGCACTGCTACTTATTGATTGACCAGTGTATGAATAATCTTATGAGAAACAATATTTTGGATTGTTTTAAACTATTTGTTGCTCTAGAATGTAAAAGCATTGTAGCTCACGCCAGGTTGTATTCACTGGGGCCCCTCGGAGTGGGGCGGGTTGAGTCTCCGTCCCCACCCCACGCAGAACCCCAGGAGTTGAAAACCTCCAGAACCCAGCCACAGCCATACTCAAGGCCACTCTCCATATGCTCGGAGAAGCCTCATGCATGAAGGAACCAGAAGAGGAACCCAGGTACGCAGACCTGTGGCTGAGATCTCCAAGCCTGCTAGGATCAGGGCTGGGCCTCCTCCACCCTATCACAATGCTAGTGTAGCCCAATGGCATATCGGGGGGTCTTTCAGGGTCGGGGAAATGAGGACCATCATTGCTATTGTTTTTGGCATATCGAGTACACCACAGGTAGCTTGCCAAGCTCCCGAGAGGGATGGAGGCTTTTGCAGCAGCCTCTAAACACCTGTACAGGTGTTCCCAGTCAGGCATATATGCGGGCAAGATACTCTTGGCAGCCTGCCGGGTTCTCTGAGATAAAACTAGACAATAAGAGGTCACAAATGTGGCCGCATGCTTCTGGGAGCTTGGATTTACAGTCTCTTAATCTTGGCTGTTAGTACACGGCAGTTGGTGGGAGTAACTGTCTAACTACTGGAAGATGGGGGATGTGACTGGAGGAGGCCCAGACCCTATCCGAGCAGGCTTGGAGATCTCAGCCCACGACCTGCACACCTGGGTTCCTCTGCAGGTCCCTTTATACATGAGGCTCATCATAGCATGTGGAGAGTGGTCTTAGCATGGCTATGGCTGGGTTCTGGACGTCTTCAGCTACCGGAGCTCTGCTCAGGGTAGAGAGGGAAATTCAACATGCCCCCCTCCAAGGGACCCTGGTGAGGACAGCCAGGCATGAGGACAGGATCAACTGTTGATATATATCATTTCATCACTTGACATCCTATTACTTATTGATTTGCTCAAGCGGGTGCCAGTAAAGTCTCCATTCATCCCTGTCGTGTGCTAGTGTAGCCAAATGGTATCTGCTCATTCTAGGAACACAAACAGCCTCAAAACGATAATTCAGGGTCTTGAAGAAGAAGTCTGACCATCTCATAGGTGGGCGGCCACATGATCTTTTGATATCCCGTGGAATACAGTTGGTAATGGCTTTAGTCCAGCGGTCATCTCCAAATCTCATTATGTGTCCAGCACATCTGATTTCCGACGCCTTGAAAAATGAAACAGCGTCCAGGATTCTTGACCACTGATGGAGGTCAGAACTCCGAATTCTTTCTCTCATTTGAGTGAAGCATAATACTCCAAGCATAGCTCTTTCAATTCCTCTTTGGGATACTTGAATAGCGTTCTCATACTGTTTTTTAGGGCTCAGGTCTCTGAGGCATATGTTAATGCAGGAAGAACAGTGGAATCGAAGACATGTTACCAGAGCTGGCGGTTCTTGGTCCTCTTAGCTATTTCTTCGACACTCTTGAAGGCGTTCCAAGCTACTCTCTTCCTTCTGCACAACTCAGGCACCAGGTCATTCATCATGTTAACATCTTGACCTAGGTACACATAACTGTTGCATTCAGAGATGTCCGTCCCGTTGAGAGGGAATGGAATGTCAGGAATTAGACTGTTTCTCATAAACATTGTCTTTGTGAGATTCAGCTGTAGTCCGACCTTTCCACACTCACGGTCAAATCAGCCAGCATTTGTGCTGCTTGACCGATGTTTGGTGTTATTAGAATGATGTCATCAGTGAAGCAGAGGTGGTATAGTTGCTGACCATCTATTTTCACTCCCATTCCTTCCCATTCCAGTCATCACATGACATTCTCGAGGGTGGCACTGAATACTTTTGGTGAAATGGCATCACCCTGCCAAACCCCTCTCTTGAAGTCAATGATCACTTCTTTGTAGAATAGTGAGATCCATAATACAGCTCACGGAGGAACCTTTTGCATTGACTTTGAATGCCCTGATTTGCTAGGGCTTCAATGACTGCTTCAGTCTCAACAGAATCAAAGGCCTTCTTTAAAATCAATGAATGTTAGACAGAGCAGCATCTTGAACTCCTGAGAAGCCTCAATGATCTTGGTTATTGTGTGGATATGATTGATCATGCTGTATTCTTTGTGGAACCTGGCTTGCTCACATGGTTGTCCTTCATCTAGTGTTCTGCCAATCCTCTTCAGGATGACTCAAGTGAACAGCTTGTAGACGACAGACAACAGGCAGATCTGTCGATGGTTGCCAATGTCATGGATGTCTCCCTTCTTTTACTACTGTACAGTCCTGCTGGTTTTCCATTGGGATGGAACCTTGCATTCAGACAGGTAGCATGTGAAGTGCCGAGCCAGTGTATTGATGAGTACTGATGGCAGGATCTTCAGGGGTTCAGGTCTGACCTTGTCTGGGCCGAGTGCTATTCACTTCTTTACAGATGAAATGGTGTGTCAGATTTTGGAAGGGAGAGCTTTGGGAAAAGCATATCCATTCTGCGGAATTTGGTATGTATAAAGGTGCACATGGCTATCGAAGAGATCCGAGTAGAAGTCATTGAGAATTTTCTCCATTGCCCTTCTGGAAGATGTGATAGATCCATCAAGACATTAGAGGGCAGTCATCTTGGTCTTGTGGTTGGCAAAGGACAGACGGCATTATGAATGCTTTTCTTGGCTTCTGCCGCATCTACCAGCACTGCTGCTCTTCACTCTTTGAGGTCTTCCTTTATCGCTTCTCTGCACTGTTTTGTGAGCTCGGATGTTCGTTTGTGGTTGCCTAAAGCTTGCGCCAAGCCATATTGGCGAATGAGCTCAAGAGTTTTCGAAGACAGGCGTCTTTTTGTAGCTATCTCTTTCTCAGCATTCTTCACACAATCATGGAGGTGCTGAACCATTCGATTGTATTCTTCATTCATGTTGTCAATGACAGCATCTTCCCATGTTGCTGCGATAGTGTCGACGAGCTCCCAGTTGGTGGTCATCTTGGGAGTTCTCTTCCTAAACTTTGCAGCCCTTTCATCCCGCTCTGTGAAGTAGAATTTTGCATGAAGGAGACAGTGGTTCGATCCCGTTTGGAATTTTGGGACAACAGTGACATTGGTCATGCAAAACTGTCGATTGAATATGATGTGGTCAATTTCATTGTGGGATATCAGTCCACTGGGAGACTCCCATGTCCAACATTTAGCTTCGGCCTTCTGGAATTGTGAGTTACCATGAATGGTCTTGGTTGACATGATGAACTCAGTCTCTCACCCTGTTCATTCCATCCAGGCCATGGGTCCGGATGTGGAATTCTTTGGCTGATCTTCTCAGTCCTATCTTGGCATTAAAACAACCGACAATGATAGTGTAGAAGGTGTGGTCTTCTTTATAGAACTTCTTCAGTTTCATGTAGAACTTCTCAATTTCTCCTTCATCATAATTGGATGTTGGTGCATAGACAACGAAGATAGAAACTGCCAGCAGTGAGCCACATCTATTCAAGTGTAATCGTCTGATTTGGGTTGTGTGGCATTTGAATGAATCAATGTTTATGGCCAAGTTCATGTTGACAAGGACACCGACACCACCAACACCTCTTTTGTTGCATGTTCCGAGGAACAGTTCTTCGCCACTGTCAAAAACGGCATGATGTGACTGATGTCTTATCGTTTTGGTCAAACCAATAATGTCATACTTGATCTTTTGCGCTTGCACCATCAGGTCCTACATGGATGCATCCGATGCCAGCATACATGCATCGAGAGTATAGACAGTCATTTTTGTGCTTCTTCGATTTGGCAGCCTAGTTTGGCCCTGAGATTTTATCAGCCTCTCTTCCTTATCCTTCTTAATGCTGCCATATTGGTGGCTCTTTCTGGGTCAGGGGAATGAGACCCATTGTATTTATTGGTTTTGGCATATCGAATATGCCACGTATAGCTTGCCAGGCTCTGCCATGTGGGTGGAACACTCTCAGTAGCTTGCCAGTCTCTCCCAGAGGGGTAAATACTTTTAGAACATCCTCTAGTCATCCTTGCAGGTGTTCCTATTGTTCAAACCATATTTGAACACCATCAAATATGGTGTGTTAATCTTGTATTGTTTTATGATGTGTTCGGAAAGCGTCCTGGAGCGTGGCATCAGCTGGTTAGTGGAAGTAGCGGAGGTAGTGGAGGTCTGCCGGGCCGCTGGAATCAGGAATAGGATCTCTGCTCCCGGGCCCGCTGACATGTCAACAATAAATATAAATATACTTTAAAACAAAATATCCACAATCTCCATATTAAGTGCTGGAACCACAAATGGGATTAGAGCCTACAGTTTATGAAGCAAGATTCTGGGGAACTCCACAGAGTTCTGAAGAGTCTGAGGACTCTGTCTTAATGAAAGAAAGAGCTCTCCAGAACCACAGGGTGCAATTACAGACCTCACACATGTGGATATAATACCTCTGAGAGTGGGAAGAATGGAAATTTCATGCTTCATTGGGTATCAAAGAAAATTCTCAAATCCTCCTCCACTACTGCTCCAGACAGGTATAAATTAAAAGAATTAAAGAAACAACCAAAGTATCAAACTAGGTGCAGGTTCTGCTTATTAATTTCTGGTTCATTCTTTTCCCAAATGATTATCTTTTTGTAAATTTTGTTTTCAGGCTACATTTGACTTAACTTGGGGCTTATTCCTGATTTTGAGCTCAGGAATCACTTCTGGCAGACTCAGGGTACCATATCTGGTGCCAAGGATGAAGCCCAGGTCAGCCATGTGCAAGACAAGAGCTTCACCCACTCAGTGTCTCCCTGGCCCTCCCAAATATCTCTCATGTTTTACTGCTGCCCTCTTTCAAGTCTTTACACAGAAGAAGCCACCTAGCTATCTCTCACTACTGTGGCATGCCTATTATTGAATGACTTCTTTTTTCTGTTTCTGTATCCAAGTACTGAATTACTCAAAATAATCTAATATCCTGTAGCACTGTAGCACTGTCCTCCCATTGTTCATCGATTTCCTCGAGCATGCACCAGTAACATCTCCATTGTGAGACTTGCTATTACTGCTTTTAGCATATTGAATATGCCACGGGGAGCTTTCCAGGCTCTGCCGTGCGGGCAGGAAACTCTCAGTAGCTTGCCGGGTTCTCCGAGAGGGGTGGAGGAATCGAACCCAGGTCAGCCGCATGCAAGGTAAACACCCTACCCGCTGTGCTATTTATATATTCGTTCACACTACCACTAAAATTTAAGCTTAATATATGAAGACTTATGCTCTGTTTACTTTTCTATATCCAAACTTAGAAGAAAACCTGGTCCATGACACAGTTGTAAATTTTTTAATATGTGTTTTATGGCTGTAAAAGCAAATATAAAAATGCATAAAGCTCACCAAATAGTAGTGAATATACTGAGAGTTATAATCTGAAATTGCATAGCAAATTTAGCATTTTGTTATTACTGTTTTATTTATTAAGTTGGAGTGAAAGCACGGCGGGTAGGATATTTGCATTGCACGTGGTCGACCTGGGTTCGATTCCTCTGCCCCTCTCAGAGAGCCCGGTAAGCTATCAAGAGTATCTCGCCTTCACAGCAAAGCCTGGCAAGCTACCGTACATATTTGATATGCCCAAAACAGTAACAAGTCTCACAATTTGTGAGACGTAACTGGTTCCCGCACGAGAAAATCGATGAACAATGGGAGGACAGTGCTGCTGTGCTATTTTAAACATCTCCTACTTACTAGCAGCATATATTTCTGTAATACAAGAATATTATTACAGGACTTCTAAAGAGTAATAGCACAGTGCCGCCCTATGACATGCATTCAACTATTTCATTTATTACACACATCTTGGACTCAAATATGCTTCAGTCACTATAGTCAACCTGTGGAGCTTAAAGCAATGTAATAAAACTGGATTTATTGCAAAAAGGCTACATATTCTTTCTATTTAAAAGTTACATTTATGTTTATGAGAAATGACTACTGATTTAGAAATTGCCGCCGTGGAGTACAAAAGGAACTTCTTGAATTATAAAAATATTCCATGTCATGATGTGACATTAGTTACACAAGTGAATAAATATATTGATCAAAATTCATGAGCTATGTACTTAAATAGTGCATCTGATTGTACACGGGCTAGAGCGATAGCACAGTAGTAAGGCGTTTGCCTTGCATGCAGCCAGCCCAGCCAAGCTGGGTTCGATTCCTCTGCCCTTCTCGGAGAGCCTGGCAAACTACCGAGAGTATCTCACTCGCACGGCAGAGCCTGGCAAGCTTTCCGTGTCGTATTCAATATGCCAAACACAATAACAACAAGTCTCACGATGCAGACATTACTGGGCCCACTTGAGCAAATTGATGAACAACGGGAGAACAGTGACAGTGACAGTGATTGTACATAAAACAATCAAAATTTTTAAAATTTTTTTTGGATTATAATTTAGCAAAATTTTGTAGGAAATTGGAGTAAATTTACCTCTAAAATTTAGTAAACTGTATTTTAAGAATAAACTATAAAGATCTATAAAATAGTAATAAAGATAAACAGTGAAGATATTTTTATATCTTCTATTAAAGAATTGTTTTTATTTGTAAACCAGTCCAAAACAATCTTTTGATATGTGTCACTTAATCACTTGATATGTGTAATCATAAAAAAATTCCTTTTTGACTGTTGTAAATATGTTTGAACAGAAATAAAATTATCCTTGCTTATTCTTTTAATTTTGATCTTATAAGTATTATTATAAAATTATTATATACCATATATATACCATATACCAAAATTTAGTGAAGTTCACATAGTAACCAAATAGTACATACATATTTTTTGATTTTATACAAGTCACATATGAAAAATAAAGTTTTTAGAAATAAATGGACAATTTTTTCTTTGGGGCACAAAATTTATTTATAAACTTTTGTTTTGTGTTCAACTTTAAAAAATATTTTCTAACTGTCCATTAATTCTTCCTCAAATGGAGTTTATTGAGAAAAATTGAAACATTATCACACAAGAGTTAATGCATTAAGAATAAACTATAAAGATCCATAAAATAGTAATAAAGATAATCAGTGAAGATTTTTATATCTCCTATTAAAGAAAAGTGTTGACATCAGTATATAATCATGTTTCACTTCAAAATTATTTATTTATTTATATGGGCTACACTCAGCAGTGCTCAAGAATTACTCCTGGCCCTGTGATCAGGCATCATTCCTCATGGTACTCAGGGGACTATATGGGATACCAGGGATAAAATCCATGTAGACTGCATGTAACACCATGTACCCCTCCTATACTATCTCTCCAGCCCCCAGATAAGTTCATTTGAAAACACAGAGGGTAGGACATTTGTCTTGCATGCAGATGACCCGGTCCACCCAGGTTTGATTCCTCCGCCTCTCTCGGAGTGCCCAGCAAGCTACCAAGAGTATCTCGGCCGCTTGGCAAAGCCTGGCAAGCTACCCGGGATGTATTCGATATGCCAAACACAGTAACAAGTGTCACAATGGAGACGTTACTGAGCCCGCTTAAGCAAATCGATGAACAACGGGAGGACAGTGACAGTGAGTGATTAAATTTCATAATTTTCAACTATATTTAAGCATGTTTTGCTCACACTCTCTCCTATTGAGGAAGACAAATGAATGATGTGTATAGGCTTCTTTTAGTTAAGATCTCAAAATCTTCTAATCAAGTTCTATCAACCTTTCAGTTTGTGTATGCTTATGAAACCAAGATTGTGCCAAGGGTATCTTCAATATAAAGCATAAAAACCACCACTAATCCTTCAATCCCCTAATAGCTGCCTGAATAAATTCAGCATATTGCCCTCAGCTTAATTTAATAATTTCAAATCATCTATGTATTTAGGTATAGAAATTTTAAAAACCTAAATATTTTATTACCTTAAAAATAAATTTGTGGGACTGGAGCAATAGCACAGCAAGTAGATGTTTGCCTTGCACACGGCCTAACCGGGTTCAATTCCCGGCATCCATATGGTCCCCCAAGCACCGCCAGGAGTGACTCCTGAGTGCAGAGCCAGGAGTAACCCCTGTGCATCGCCGGGTATGATCCAAAATGCAAAATAAATAAATAAATAAATAAATAAATTTGTAACTGGAAAAAATCAGTGTCCTTCAATATGCACACTGAAATGTTCTATGTTTAACTGTTAAATACTCACCTAAGCTCTATAAATAAGGTAAAGACCACAGAAATAAAGCATGATCATTCTTTATATAATGACAAGTAATTCCAACATTCCTTTTCAGTGTTGTTTCTGTTAATTCTTAATTTTATAAGTATTATTTCTTTCAGGATTACTAAAATGCTGCTATCAAACTTCATTTGCAATGGACATTTCGATCTGCCAATTCTGTACTTTGACAAATTAATATTTCTGTCTATTAAAAATAGACATATTTGACAGCTGAAGATATTGTATGGGGTTAAGATGCTTGTCTTGCATTTGACTGAACCCAGTTCAATTCCTGCACTGTATACAGTCTCCCAAGCTCAGTGAGGAATGACCCCTGAATATAGAACCAGAAGCCCTGAGCTCTGCTAGTTGTGGCCCCCCAAACCAGAAAAAGAAAACAAAATGCTTTATCTCTCTATCCAAAGGAACAAAAATAATCTGTTTTGTGGTTTATACAGTTAAAAATTATGAGAAACTTCTTTGCTCTGAAATAATATCTTGTCACTACAGAGAATATTTCCAATTTACAACATGTCTCTCTCTTTTTTTAATTTGGGAATTTAAAGGACTTTAAATAATTTGGACTTTGCCTGATTCCCCTTGAATAGTAGAATATGACTGATAACTGCCCTTAGAATCCCTAATAGCTAAATTACAATTATTATGCAAAGTCCTACAATAGACAGTTATATGGATTGTTAAATGACTTTGCCTTTTTTGCAAACTATAATCATTTTCCTTTATTAGCTGAAGGATTTCATAATTTAAGGACGATGAGAAACCTATAAGTCACGCTTTCAAATAAGGAACATGGATATTGCAAACATTAAATTTCCCCATAAAACTGTTAAGGCATCATTAAACTAGGTTCAGATTAATACAATTCAGTCAACTCTAGATAGATATCTCCCATAATAAGCTGAAACAATACCTAGTGATCTAAGATGTAAAATATTTTACTACAGCCAATTTATAAACCTATAAAACATACAGGTATCATTCAACCTCTTTATTAATAGTGCATGCCTAGTTCTAAATCAAAGCCATTTTAAAGGCCCCTCCCCTTGGCTTCCCCTCCCTTGGCTGTTGTCCCTGATAATGTGTTATCTCATTGAAGCTCATCGAAAGTGAATGACAGCATCCTTTTCACTAGAAGCAGCAAAGGCAATTCCCAGCCTAGTGATACAACTTAACTGTCGCTTAAATTTATAGACACACTTGCTACCCTCAACCCGCAATATTCTGTGGTCGAGTCTTGATGTATTTTTCTCACATTGAAAAATTCTAATTTATGATTGCTAGGCTCCTGGTAGAGACAATTCTGAATGTGTGGTAGAAAGGGTTTTTCGCCCAGTTTTTGTCCATTTGCATTGCAAACAGTTCATACTAGCTAAATTACTGAGTTTGAATGAATTCACTTTTATGATTATATAGTGTTGCATGAAAATGCTAGCACATGGTTTTAATACCCCTCTGTCTCCCCAAAACAATCCTAATATTTATTGCACTCACAAATTTGTAGTTAGTGTAAGAATGTTCTCTATATCTACTTCACTTCACGTCAGGTGAGAGGACTTGAGTCACTTGGAAATTTCTACATATATTTTTTGGTTCTGTGCTCACTAACACTACGGAGAATTTCCTGATGTCTTCAGACAGTCTCATGCACACATTTCAACTCGCATCTCCAAATGTGGCATCCCAGAGAAAGTATGAGAACGCTAGCTCCTTTTCAGTCCTGCTCTTAAAAGATCTACCCATTGTTTCCAATTCATTTTGATTTTTAAATGAGAGTCCTTGAGGATGATACATAAACAAGTAAAGGAGAAATAGACACAGATTTTAATTGGGATAAATTCAAAAAATGTGTGAACATATTTTAAAACTGTCTCATGATAAAATGGGAAGTCTATGCTTTTCAAATATCCCCCTAGAAAATGATCAGCTATGTATTTGCTAAGTTGCTACATATTAGCTACTGTTAAAATATGAATAAATTGTTCCTTCCCAGTTTTTGTATTGTAATTGACAAAATATAATATATATGTGCAAATATAATGAATATATACATAGTGAAATGATAACTACACATATGTTATGAACTAACTATCATAGTTTAACATCTCCCACCTTACATAGATAGCTTTCTCTTCCTTTTGCACTTTTTAAAAGGGGTGAGGATGTGTTTATTATTAAGTTCCATAGTTTCTTTCTTTTTGCAAAATATGAACACCAGGTTATCTTGCTCAAAGAATAAAGGTGCAATAAGCTAAATCTTTTATATATGTATATGTATATATATACATCTCTATATAGATGTATATGTATACATATATACATGTATGGCTGGAGTAATAGCACAGCAAGTAGGGTATTTGCCTTGCATGTGGCCAATCCGGGTTTGATTCCTCTGCCCCTCTCGGAGAGCCCGGCAAGCTACCGAGAGTATTCGATATGCCAGACACAGTAACAACAAAGTCTCCAATGGAGACGTTACTGGGCCCGCTCGAGCAAATCTTTTATATATGTAAGTAAGTAAGTAAGTAAAGGCCCTCCCGTTGATCGTCGATTTGCTCGAGCGGGCCCAGTAACGTCTCCATTGGAGACTTTGTTGTTACTGTGTCTGGCATATCGAATACTCTCAGTAGCTTGCCGGGCTCTCCGAGAGGGACGGAGGAATCGAACTCGGGTCGGCCATGTTGGCCGCTTGTAAGGCGAAAGCCCTACCCGCTGTGCTATCGCTCCAGCTTTATATATATATATATATATATGTGTATATATATATATATCATCTCTATATAGATGTATATGTATACATATATACGTATATGGCTGGAGTAATAGCACAGCAAGTAGGGCATTTGCCTTGCATGTGGCCAATCCGGGTTTGATTCTTCTGCCCCTCTCGGAGAGCGTGGCAAGGTACCGAAAGTATCCTGCCTGCACAGCAGAGCCTGGCAAACTACCCATGGCATATTCGATATGCCAAAAACAGTAACAACAAGTCTCACGATGGAGACTTTAATGGTGCCCGCTCAAGCAAATCAATGAAAAATGGGAGGACAGTGCTACAGTGCATATATATATATATATATATGTATATATATACATACATATATAAAATCTGTGTGTGTATGTAGCATCCTTAAGCATGATTTTTCTTTTTTTCTTTTTGCTTTTTTTGCTTTTTCTTTTGCTTTTTGGGTCACACCTGATGATGCACAGGGGTTACTCCTGGCTCATGCACTCAATAATTATTCCTGGTGGTGCTCATGGGACCATATGGGATGCTAGGAATCGAACCCAGTTGGGCAGCGTTGCAAGGTGATCTCCCTCCTTACTGTGCTATCACTCAAGCCCCGAAGCATGATTTTTCTTTTTGTATTGTTTTGTTTGCTTGGGGGATTGGGTTACCCCATACCACACTCAGTGCTTACTTCTGACTCTGTGTTCAGGGATAACTCTGGCAGTGCTCGGGGGACCTTATGGGGTGCCAGGGATTGAATGCAGGTCACTTGTGTGTCAGGCAAGTATCTGATCTCCTCTGTTGTTTCTCTAGCCTCCCTTAACCATCTTTTGAACTGACTCATCACATACATGTACATATATGAACATAAATACATGCGTGGCTTAAGCCATAAGAGATTTTTTTTAATTTAAGTAGAGTTTTTATACAGAACATAAATAAGCACATGTCTTTAATGTAAAACCATCCCCCCAAAGTCTTTTAATATAGGGAATGATTGATTTTAAGAATTAGAGAGAAAATCTGTAAAATTGACATTATTCAGAGAATAGTAAGTACAAAATAAAATTAAAATAGAACATTTTAAACTTACATGTATAATGCATAAACAAGTTTGAAACTATGAAGAAACTATTAATAAAACCCTTTTGAACAGTAGTCTAATATGTATATCAATAAATTTGTTAAAAAAGTATACAATGGAAGTTTCTCATATTTCACAATCTAATGTGATTATTTCTACCTGTTTTCCAGAACTTCAGGAAGTATACTTTGTTGTCTACTTTGTTTAGTCGGAAAAGTGATGTATAGTATAGAATTCTAGGCACCAATCAATGCTATTACTGATCCAAAACCTTTAAGAAATTAGAGTTGACAATCCGTGACAAGAAGGTCTGGAGGAAAACTCTGTGTCTAAATTTCTCAGGGAGGGTCTACAATGTACATATATTTGTACATCAAGTTATTTACATCAGCAAATATCATCGACCAATGAGGCATCACTATTTCAGGGAAATAGGACATTCCACCTTAGATATTTACAAAGAGTTTCTACTCTCATTCTTGCCTCCCCACCTCTTTTTTTACAATTTATGAAATTCCTAGAGTGTACAAATATGAACTAAAAATGTTCTATCTTCTGATATTTAAAGGCTTCATAGCTGCTCGAGTTAATTTCTCTCTGATGATTATCCTTGTCAGCATAATATAATACGGGGAAAGCTAAATGTTTCTTATCATTACGCCGACTACATAGACTTTGTATTTATAGACTAGATTTTTAAGGTCAAAATTTTAAGACACATTTGTGTAATGCTCTCTGTAAAATTTTGTGTAAATTGTGTAACTTATTGCCTTGTTGTAAAGATACTTTAAAAAGTCCTTCACTTCTCTTTAAATAATCAAGAACTCCACAAATTTCTAAATTAATCCCTAAAGCATAAAACTATATGAATAACATTATATATTTAACTTAAACAAATATACAAAAACAAAAGTCAGGTTTATAGGATTTTTATACTCAATTTCACAAAGTTTATTTGGCAAATCAAACCAGATACAACACAATCAGATACAGCACAACTATAAACCAAACCGAGGGCTATTTTCTAAAATAATAATGAAAAACAAGTGAAGCAGGGTGCCCAAAGAACAGTCTACCACAAACGGAAAATTGAATATTCCAAAACAGCTGTGATTCATGTTCCCTTAGTCTCTCCAAGTGCATTCTCTTTCTAATCACAAACAATGGGTAAATTGTTTTCATGAGTGAATGTTTGAAACTGAAAAAAAATATAAATCACTGGAAGCACTAAACTGACTTCCTTCGCTTTCCAAATACATTATTGATCAGTTTGACCATGGATTTCGAGCCACTGGGTCTCCTTTTCTCTTTGAGTTTGAAGGTTGTCAGGATGTCCTTGATGATTCTGAGGAACATCATTTCCACCTCCAGACACTGCTCAGCCGCGGACAGTTCGCAGAACTGGCACCGGTTATCCTGCGCCAGCTGGTGCCCTTCTTCCCAGCCAACTTCTCGCACATGACAGAGATCTTGCTTGTTACCAACCAAAAGAACTGCTGATTCCACAGCTCTGAAATACAGAAACACAATCGTTTGGTGAGAACATTTTCAAACAACTTTTTCTTTAAAAGAATTAAGTTTCTATCAAAAGGATCATGGATTTAAAAATGAATTTATCCTGCATGTATATGGACTAATGTGGCCCTGGTATGTGTGTGTGTGTGTGTGTGTGTGTATGTGTGTGTGTGTTTGATGACACATAATCCCCTTGACTTAGAAAAAAAGTTTAGATCATATGTGAAGCAATAAAGTTCTTAAAGAGAGGACTTAAGAAACATGAACCAAATCCTGGATTCTGGCTTTGTCTACTAACAAGACATGATTGCTATTTCCTGGTTTTCAGTTTCTTTCCATGTAAAAAATAGCAAAATATTCCTCATCACACGAAATTTTCATAGGGCTGAAATGAAATGGCATATATAAAAATACCTAGCACTTTGTCAAGGAATCAGGCAGCTTACTAGCGATTATTTTTTATTTCTCTATCAAACTCAAGTAATGTCTCCTTACTAAACAACGATTATAATAGAATAAAAAATTTAGATGTAATTTTTCTAAGGAAAGAATATTATCCATATTTGTTGCTCTTCATTCTTTTTAAATATCCATTAAAACATAATCTGGGGAGTATTTTATATTTATTTTGTACAATAATTTATTTTGAGAAATATGTTGAATATAATATCTTCAGCAAATACTAATATATTCTCCTTTTTTAAGGGAGTTTCATGTGAAGACTATAGGGTGGAATTCTGCCAAGGCACTACTATGGGGATAAAGTGGGGAAGCACAAAAAGTCTTTGACTGTCTAAAAAAATATTGTCCCCATGTGCAAGGCAAACGCCCTACCGCTGTGCTATCGCTCCAGCCCGTTAAGTGCTGTAGTACTGTTAAGTGTTCGTTTATATGACAGTGTAAGCTATGAGAGAAAAAATGTTGCAGTGGAGGGTATTAATAAATTTTTTTCTATACAGTTCACAAAAATGTGTAACAACTTAATAGAAAAGAGTAAATGAAATATTCTGAAGGTTGACAATTATCAGATTTTTCTATTCTTTGTAGACTGAGAATAGAAAATATTTAAGAAAAACAGTTCTTTCATCAGTAAATGAATATATCTCAAAAATATCAAATACAGATTCACTGTCACTGTCACTGTCACTGTCCTCCTGTTGTTCATCGATTTGCTCAAGCGGGCCCAGTAACATCTCACAACAAACTGTGAGACTTGTTGTTACTGTGATTGGCATATTGAATATGTCACAGATAGCTTGCCAGGCTTTGCTGTGCAGGGGAGATACTCTGGGTAGCTTGCCGGGCTCTCCGAGAGGGGTGGAGGAATCGAACTCTGGTCGACCATATTGGCCGCTTGCAAGGTAAACACCCTACCCGCTGTGCTATCGCTCCAACCCAAATACAGATTCAATTTTTTAAAGTTTCATTTTAGGGGTCCACACCCAGCAATACTCAGGATCATACCTGGCAGTGGTCGGAAGGAACATATGTAGTGTCAGGAATCTAACCCAGGCCAGTCAGGGCTACCTAAGGCAATTACTGTACTATTCAGGACCACCCATGATCAAATTTTTATGTATTTCAAAGTGATTCTTTTGATTTGGAGGACAATCAAAAAAAAACTTTATTATTCCCCTTACCTAGATCATGGTATTAGAATATAAGGCAGTTTATGCTTGAAACAATGGATTTTTAAAACGTCAGTAACATTATAGAAAATCAGGGTTTTGTGGTACTTTAGTAAAATCACTTTCTTTACCCTACCAATCTTCATCAGTTTGATAATCAGAAAACGGAGATACAGATATTAAAGTGGTTTGCCCAGGGTCAATCAGATACACATGAGGATTTACACAAGCTGACTGAAGAATAGTATCATTTGCCAGTCACTGACTGATGCTTTCTTGATAGTGGCATTTATAGTACATATTAAGAGCATATAATTAATTTTTCAGTAATAATAATGTACTCTATTTTGTTCCTGGGATTAGTATGCTATTTTGAGCTTTAAGGTCAAAACTGAATAAATGCAAATAAATAAATAAATAAACAAAATCCCATCCACAAGTACATTGAATAAAGTCTGTTAAGTGGAAAGGCTAAAATATACAATTTTTTAAAAATAAGAAATGTTAAAACAGAAAATTCATACGTTTAGAGAATGTTTTTGCACAGACAGGTGCTCTTTCATAATTATTTGTGTTTGAAAACAATTCCAGGAAAGTGTTGATAAATTCTTTATCTAAGGAAACAACATGGAGAAAAAATATATATATTGTTATATTTAGAGAATTTGTGATAGTTTGATGATTCAGTCCACTTTGCTCTGATAGATTGAACAATCCAATAAGTAGGAATTGGATGCCAAAGGTAATAAATCTGAATCTATTTAGTATCCTTGAGATTTTTGTGTGCATGAAAAGGAAAGGCTGGGAAACCACAATCTTGTGTACAGAAATGATCATTATTTTGCATCTGAGTGTCATGTTAACAATAGAGGCTGTCTTGTAAAATAGCCATTTACTCGGGGCAAATAACTGTTTATGTCAGCCGGGATATAAAGTATTCTCACCCTATTCCTTTTACTACCCATGTAAGTCCTGTGGAATGGAAGGTGAATTGTTCAGGGCTGTTAAATTTTGTAATTGGAAGTCTGTCTTAAACTCTTCCTAATGATGCTTACCGCTCTATGATGATTTACTAAAAAGAAAGGAGAGAAGGATAAAACTATCTTCTTACCTTTTACAATGACTCATTTGTGGCTCTCGAATTCTGTAGATTAGTGCTTTTGCAAAAGCAAATGAAGACCTGTCACTGATATCATACACAATAATAAACCCATCTGCCCAGTGCAGTTCACTTGTGAGGGAAAATTTTGCTTTCTGTGGCTGAAAATAAAACAAGCACATTGAAAGTGGCGCCATGTACCACCCATCTTTTATCATTTTTGAAAAATTAATTAAGAGAAACCATTCTCACTAGGACTTAAAGGACTCCAGTATGGTAAATAATTATATTGTCAAAATTATAACTTGCTTTTTGATTTATTCCTCTTTTTAAAGCCAATAATGATTAATATTTTTAAATATACATTATAATAATGCTACATGTCTCATTTTATAACTTTTCTCTAAGAAAATAATTCCAGCTTTGAAATTTTGGTAAGCTCTATCAATAGTTTTTGAATTAATATTTATATATGTAATTTTGAAAAGAGATATTCCCCATCTATTTTATAATGGAATATTTGTTCATTTCTGGCACTAAATTCAAATCAGTAAAAAATATTGATAGAATTTAGATGAAAGAATCTAAGAGATATTTTACTTTACTGAAAAAAGTCTGTCCTGTGCAATCTTGATAGACAACTTTCTATTCTTCATCTCATATATACAATCCTAATTTAACTTTGTATTTGTGTAGATAAAAAAGTTTGTACTCAAATTGAGTCTAATATACTTTATTGACAGTGGCTTGTTAAAAATAAAACAGTAACACTGCATTGATAATCATTCACTAGTAACTTCTGATAGCTATACTAAAATCTGATAGAAATATACCATGAATTCAGTCCAATGTTGCTATTTTAAGTGTTTTTAATAGGATTAAGAACCTATTTTTAATAGGATTACTTTTGTAATAATTTTACAGAATATTAAGGTAATGGAATGTATAACCCTGCAAACAAACTCTTAAAATTTAATAGTAAAATTAGAGAGAAACTTTATTTTAACACTGGCAACTCCACACTCACTCCACCTTCCAGTCATGATGGAAAAAATAAAACAAAGGATTCTTTGTTTTACTTACTTGAGAACAAGGGTCATATATTTCTAAATTCAGTTGCCTTCCTTCCAAACACAAATGTTTATTATAGATAGACTCTGGAAAATAGGCACACATTTTCTGTCATTATCGAAATACCCCACAATTTTTTAAATGAGCTCATTTAAATCATAACCAGCCAAAAAAAATCAATGAATCATAATTCAGCACAATAGTACCATGGCTATTTTTTATTGCTAATGGTTCTAAACATGCATTTGTTATATGGGTTCATACATATTTCTAATAAATGAGCTTTACCTTCATATCTATTCACCTACATATTTTGTACTTTATTTACTGAACATCTGTCAAGTACTATGGGCAAATGATCTATTTATATACATAAAGCTAATCTATTAACTAGGAACTGGTTATTATTGTGGGGGGAGGGGAGTGCTACCCTTGGCAGTGCTCAGAGCTCTGTGCTCAGAGATCATTCCTGGTGGGCTCAGGGAGTCATATGTGGTGCTGGGATTAAACCTGGTTGGTCGTGTGCAAGGCAAGAACCCTACCTGCTGTACTATCTTTCTGGTACCAGGAACTAATTCCTGTTTTTTTTTCACCAACCACAAATCAGGATTAACCAGTTATATCGTCTTCTGCACTATCAATGTTTCCATTTACTACATCACTACAAAGATGTTTTTTTTCCCCTAAGTTTAACAATTCTTCAGATTTCCACAATCTCTTTTACCTCTTGTCTCATTTTGTCTGTTGGCTTATGGTGACCGTTAGGGATCCCTGTCCCACAATCTCTACCTCCTGTTTTTAAATCAAATCAATCAGGCTTTCAATACATTTTTTTCCCACTAAATCTGGACTTATCGAGGTTGTGGTTTTAGACCCCGTGGCCATTTTTATGCCTTGACCTTTCTTTCCCTCTCAGCATTAGTAAAATTAATCACTCTTCTTCCTTAACATGTTTCTTTCATGTGGTTTGCATGGCAATACTCTTTTTTTTTTTTTAGCGTGTGTGTGTGTGGGGGGGGGGGGTGTCACATCTGGCAATGCACAGGGGTAACTCCTGTCTCTGCACTCAGAAATTACTCCTGGCGGTGCTCAGGGGACCATATGGGATGCTGAAAATCGAACCCAGGTCGGCCTCGTGCAAGGCAAATGCCCTACCCACTGTGCTTTCTCTCGGCCCCAGCATGGCAATACTCTTTCGGTTTCATCTCATCCTCTCTAGCTCCAATTTAGCTGTTTGTATTTGGCCAACCCTAGATTCCCGCATTCCAGACATGGATCAGTTCTATGGGTCTCTTCTGTCAACACATGCTTCATGACTGGCCTTGTTCAGTTAGAAATGTTTATATGTCACTTGTTGCCAATGAGCCCAATGGACATCTACGGTGCATACATTTTTCCTGAATTCTAGGCACAAACATCTCAGTGTCATTGGCCCTCTCCTCTTGGGCACCTGATAAGTGTCCCAGACTTGATATGTTTAATACTGAACTTGTAGTGTGTTTCTTCCTTGTTTTCCCATTTTATTAAATACCATCTCCTTATCTCTAGTTTCTCAAGGCAAAACACCTTAAAATAATCCACAATTCTTTCTTACCTTCAAATCCCATACTTAAGCTTTAAAAAATTATTTCTCACTCTACTTTTAAGGTATGTTTTGAATTTGTCTGCCTCTCATCATCTTCTTTGATAAAACTCTGGTCCAAACCATCATTATGTTTTTTGCCTTGTACATTACAAAATCTGCATCTGTGCTCTATCTGTTCCCTACTTCCCTTTTTGTGACTCATCTCCTCTCAACATACAAGCGACCATGGTACTGTAGGTGGTGAACCCCAGAACTAGCTGGGGTTCACTGTTCTGATGTAATCATTCTCAGGACTCCCCAACCCAGTAGATAATATAAATCCTTCCAAGACCCCCAAATATTCCTCGTTATCCAGATCCCCATTATATCTGTGCCTCAATCTGCCTATCTGGCTATTCCCTCACAAACCCTCTCCATTCCTGTCCTTCATTCTGTTCCACCAACTATCCAGAAACCACCTTTCTGGAGAAGATTGGATTTTTCTGCCTGAAAGCAAAAAGGCTAAAGGTCCTGTGTCTATCGAAATGTCATCCTTTCAGCAAGGTGCGTTCTGATAGTCCAATATTGATTGTCATGTGCCATATGAGCATCATTCCTTCATTCATCATATGACATCTTTTATATTTAATTATTTTTGTTTGTGGGCCACACTTAACAGTGCTCAAGGCTTACAACTGGTTCTGTGCTCAAAGATTAGAGCTTGAGGGAACCTATGGGATGCCACGGACTAAACCTGGGTTGGCTTTGAACAAGACCAATGCTTGACTTGTTTGTACTGTTTCTCCAGACCCATATTTAAATTTTTAATTGACTCATTACTTCTTCCAGATTTTAAATCTTATGAGGGACTGAATATATGTCCTTTCTTTTCAAATTCTCTACCTGGGATATTGAGGTGACCAATTTATATTTGATAAATAATCGAATTCCTGTTCTTCTAGAGACTGATAAAAGATATATTTCTCTTAAAAAGTCAGCATGCAGCATAAAATAATGATCAATTACGGGCTGGAGCGATAGCACAGCGGTAGGGCGTTCGCCTTACAAGCGGCCAACATGGCCAACCCAAGTTCGATTCCTCCGCCCCTCTCGGAGAGCCCGGCAAGCTACCAAGAGTATTCGATATGCCAAACACAGTAACAACAAAGTCTCCAATGGAGATGTTACTGGGTCCGCTCGAGCAAATCGACGATCAACGGGAGGGCCTTTACCTTACGGCTCTAACTCTGTAACTCATAGTAGGAAATATATAGTGTATATTTGGGGATCAAACTTCCAGGAATTCAGAATAAATTTTAAAAGTCCTTTGAAATTTCATTTTAGGGAAATAATTATAGTTTCATTTAATCTTAAAATGTGTTTCTTGACAGTTCCTATAACATTCATCCTCAAGTTCACTGATTCCAAACCATATAAAACCCTCCTACACATAAAAAAAAAAAATCCTCAAATATCAAAATTTGCCACCAGGGGTCACCAATTCTTAACTTTTTAGAACTTTATTATTTCCTTTACCACCCTTCACTGATAACAGCTACAGAGTCATATTGGTTTTGTCCTTGAACCCCAATGACCTTTTGTTCACATGGTTGTCTTTTTAAGATGTCTCTCTGTCATGTATGCTATATATATCAAGAAATATGTAAATCCCCTATTTGATGAGGTCTTATAGAAGACTGAAGTGATGATTTTTGTTGTTCCTGCTATAATTTTTAACGTTTGTTTTCTTTCTTTTTTTTTAAATTCTGGAGCATTTTCTCATCCACTGCTCCTACCTGTTAATCACATCTGTCACTGTCACTGTCCTCCCGTTGTTCATCGATTTGCTCCAGTGGGCCCAGTAACATTGTGAGACATGTTGTTACTATGTTTAGCATACCGAATGCATCATGGGGAACTTGCCAGGCTTTGTTGTGTGGGTGAGAAATTCTCGGTAGCTTGCCAGGCTCTCCAAGAGGAGCGGAAGAATCAAACCCAGGTCGGTCGGGTTATCCGCAAGCAAGGCAAAAGGCCCTACTGCTGTGCTATCACATAAACAATAAAGTTTTCTCTTTCTACATAGTGTCTTTATAATCAGTTTCCAAACACACCCTTTAGAACACTTACTGTTAGATGGTTGAATACATGTAGCAAACAACACCCATAATACTTTAGTTATTTTCAAAACTACTCTTAATAACAGCTAAAGATTTTTTCATTTATGTGTCATAGGAAACATAAATAAAATAGCATTGTAGAGCATGTGAGTATGAATATTTTTCTAATCTATGAAGAAAAACTTAAAATTAAATCAACATCTGTTGGCACAGCAATGGCTGGAGCGATAGCACAGCAGTAGGGCATTTGCCTTGCATGCAGCCAGTCTGTCCCAGCAGGGATCGATTCCTCCGCCCCTCTTGGAGAGCCGGGCAAGCTACCGAGAGTATCTCACCTGCATGGCAAAACCTGGCAAGCGCCTCGTGACGTATTCGATATGACAAACACAGTAACAACATGTCTCACAATGGAGACGTACTGGGCCCACTTGAGCAAATTGATGAACAACGGGAAGACAGTGACAGTGACAGTTTCATAGGAAATTGGTTTGAAACCATAAATTCTTCTGCTTAAACTAAGGAAGCATCAAAGAACAAAAAGATTATCCCTTTTTCTTCAGATATCATATTTACTAAAATATATTGTTTTCATTTTAAAAATAAATTCTGGGGCTGGGGCAATAACAGAGAAAGCAGGGGTCTTGCACTTGAACATAAGTTTGATCCTCAGCACCCCATCTGGTCTCCCATTCCGGGTCAGCAGTGATCCCTGAATACAGAGCCAGGAATAAACATCATACTTGAGCACCATAAGGAATGGTCCCCAGACAAAAAAATTAATAAAAGTGGATTTTTTTTTAAAAAAAAATCTGTCACTGTCACTATCCCTCCGTTTATTTCCCAAATATTTCCCTAATATTTCCACTAATATTTCCCTAATTTTCCTAATATATTTTTTAAAAAATCTGTCACTGTCACTGTCCACCCAATTATTTCCCTAATATTTCCCTCCCTGCCCCGAACAGAGCTCTAGCAGCCAAAGACCTCCAGAACCAGCCACCACCATGCTGAGACCACTCTCCACACGCATGAAGGTACCGGCAGAGGAACAAAGGCATGCGGGTCCTGGGGCTGAGATCTCCAAGCCTGCTCAGATCGGGGCTAAGCATCCTCCACCCAGATCCTCCATCTTCCAGTAGGCAGGGGTCACACCCACCAAATGACCCCCAGAGCCGTGTAATCCCATCAACGGCCAATACCCAGAGACTATAAAACCCAGTTCCCGGAAGAGTGTGGCCACATTTGCAGCCATGGGACATCTTATTAACTCATTCTTACTTTGAACATCCCGACAGATAACCTGCCCACACGGCAGAGTCTGGCAAACTCCACGTGGCATACCCAATATGCCAAATACCAGTAACAATGATGGGTCTCATTCTCCTAATCCTGAAAGAGCCTTGAATATGGCATTTTTTAAAATCTCAGGGCTAGGATGAATAGACGTTACTGGGGCCTGCTCGAGGCAATTGACGAACAATAGGATGATCCATGATCCCTGAATATTTTCCTAATATTTCCTCTCAGAGAAGATAATCTTAGCAGTGTATCAATTCATTGACAAACTAAAAATATGTTCAAAACTCTGACAAATTTCCTCACTTTATAGTGTTATAATATTCCATATGTCATGCTAATTCTGATCAAAATACCATAAATTTCTAGTTCAGTTAGTGAAATAATCTGAAGTTTACATCAAGGTGCTCTAACATCTGTTTTATAATTTATCTGAAACTTTCATAAGCAATAGAGATAATTATGAAATTAACTTTAATCAAAGAACCATTTTCCTATTATTTTCTCAAGGCTTTGCAATAAAAGTCAGCTATATTTTGTAATTACTTTGTTTTATAATTAAAATCCCCTTATCTTTAACAGATGTTGATTTAATTTTAAGTTTTCTCCATAGATTAGAAAAATATTCATACTCACATGCTCTACAATGTTATTTTGGGGAAGATCCAAATTTTAATATTTTTTTCTAGGTCTAGCCTGAAACCAACCGACTTTCTAATCCATTTCAGTTGACATGAAATTGTACAAATTTTATCATAACCTAATATAACATTCAAATACTTATTTTGGGATGTCTAGAAGATCTGAATAAGTAACTTGCTTATGATATTAAAATTTTAGGGTAAAAATGTAAAATAGTGACTTACCAAAATTAGAAGCATATTCACCAATATATCTCTTAGTAAGAAACCTTACTATAAGGGCTGCAAAACAAGCAAGAGAAATATAGACTCTATTCTGTTTAGGATATAGATAATTTAATTATGGATATAAGGTTTTATCTTACTGCTCAAAAAATTACCAAGCATTATTGAAAACCTTAAAAGTCTTGTTAAACTTTAGTCTAAATAGCAAAATTTCTAGTGCACAACCATAAAGATTAGCAGGCTAGCAAGAAAAAGATCTAAGAGTACTGCCTAAGGAGAACCACATGATAATTAATTCAAGAACACAAGCGCAAAAGGCAACTTAACCTTTTGTAACACTAACAGACTTCTCATTTACATAAAAGAGCATCTCTCTCTCCCAAATCAAATTAAATGTCTCCAAGGTTCTGCATGCAAAGTCTGACAAGGACGATGTCAAGACTTTGCATTTGTTCAAGGACAGTGATTTCAAAAACCAAGAAAAAGAGAAAGGACCTCAGTTTATCTTATTAAAGTTCCTGGTCTGGTTGGTGGTAATTCATCAGGCTTCTGTCTCCCAAAGTCTGGGTACCTATCACTCAGTTTCTGTACATCTACAAAGCCACACTCCCCCAGTGTTCTTTCACATATTATATAATGATCTATTTAAACAAAATGGCTAACACATCCACAGGAATTGTACGACACCTCTCTTCCCACTTAGCCTCAGAATAGTAGAGAGTTTTGAGGCCATTACTGAGCCCCTGGTAAGTGGAGTCAGGTATGTTGGAACACAAAGTCAGTAAGATTTGTATTCTTATTAGTAAATATGAAGGCTCCAAATAAAACTAGCAAATCTATCATACATATACTTAACACAGTTAAGTCATATTGCAAATGTGACATTTTACATATTAGTTTCTATACTCAGTGTCATTTAGGGCTAGTTTTTATATTTACCTGCAACATAAATCTAACATTTATAGACATAATCACTATTGCCCACACTTGCGTGTCTGCTGCCTGTTGTGACATAGGAAACATCTACTACTCACCAGATTTGCCGGTTCCTTCCCTGCCCAAAACAGCGAGTTTCATATCATTCATCTTGCTTTACTTTCTTTCTCTTGGTCAGATTCGTCTTCTAGAACTACACTGGCTCGAGTCATCGTGCTTTTTCCCTCCCCCCAAATTCTTTTTATTAATATGGCTCTCATTTCTCTAAGCCCAACCCCACCCCGTATGCCTACCATCCAATAATAACTTCAGAAATATTTTCCTGGGGTTCTTTGAGCTTGCCCTATTTTATTTTAAAGTTGGGGTTATA
Organism: Sorex fumeus; assembly: GCF_029834395.1. Lineage (NCBI taxonomy): Eukaryota > Metazoa > Chordata > Mammalia > Eulipotyphla > Soricidae > Sorex > Sorex fumeus. The sequence continues at coordinate 3,448,605 of NW_026606157.1, forward strand.
TTTAGAAACGAAATCTATTCAGTCAACAGTCATAAATAGAGAAGCTGGGTTCCCATTTACCTGCACATCTACCTCCTCTCAAGAGTTTGAAAAATGATTTATCTCATTATGATGTTAAAGGATGAGGAAACATTCTTGTTGATTTCCTTCAATTGATAGCCATTTTATTTTCTGTTAAAACCCAAGTGTTCATCTCATTGGATTTTCCACTGTGAATAACAGTTAGTAGGGAGTTAGTAGTTAGGGTTTGAAAATAGACATTCAGACCCAGCTGGTGTTTCTTAATCATGAGGCTCCCAAGATTGGGGAACGTTGCTGAATTTCAGCTGAATTATTCTCTTTTTGAAAAGCCATGTCACTCAATAACCGTGATATTTCTTTAAATTTTTTAAAAACTAAATCAAGCTAATCTAAACTAAGGCAAACAATTTCACCTTGTTTAAAGACCAATAAACAGAAACCTGGCACATTTCCTTCAGCAGTAATATGAAATTTGGAAATGAAGGGGAAAAAGAAGAAAAGAAAATTTGGAGGGGTTATCCAAACTACTGTGAAATGAAGAAATTTAACAAGCAAAATGATCAGTCTTTCCTACTAGTCCAGTTTCTCTGTTAATTTCTTCCTCTTCTTTCTCATGTATAAGTATAGTAGTTGAAATAAAAGAACACAACACAGCTATTCACCTTTTGACTATTAAGTTTTGAGGCATACATGAAAATTTTTCACTTTCAGAAGGGTCCAATAATAGGGAATAATAATGTGCTTTTCAAAAATATAAGTGTTTAATAAATATCCCTAAATGACTACCATATATTAATGTTATGTTGGGTTTATGAGATCAATAATTAAATATTGAGTTTTCTTCTCTGCTGAAGTCTATAATCTACTCAGAGGATAGTGGAAAAATGTTGATGACATCATATCCTATCATTGCTGAAAAAACTCATGCCGAGAGCTACAGAAATCAGAGCAGCAGTAGAGACAAAGGTGTTCAAAAAATAGGTACAACTCACTTGAATAAGTTCTTTGGAACGGAGGAAGAAATGTGATTAGAGATTAGGGAATGTGTCTATTTCCCTGACAGAAGAACAAATAGACACTCTGAGGCAAAATTAAGGCAAAAGAGAATATGATCATTTGTGGTATCAGTCAGATAACACCTCAAACAACTTAGAGCTTTCTTTTTACTTAGGTTAAATTAAATAAAGGATCACTAAAACAAACATATACCCTACTGAATAATAGAAAAGATTCTCCTATCATATTTCTAACAAAGGAATAATATTCTATATATACTAATAGAAATCAACAAAAAGAAATCAAACAATCTCATATTGTAATGGGGAAAGATCTTAACAATTTTCCAACTAAGATAGACAGATATGGGCTGGAGAGATCATCAGAAGAGTGAGGCAAATGCCTTGCAAGTCTAGGGCAATTTACTTGCATATAGCTGATTGGTGGTCAATCTCTGCCAACCATTACAATTCCCTGTGCTCTCCAGGAGTGATCCCTGAGCACAGAGATGGAACTAAACTCTGTGCACTGCTAGATGTGCTCCCCACACACACAAAAAGACATTTTATTTAGATAAAAAATATATTTATTATACAGATAGACAAATTTTATTTTATTTTTTTCTTTTTTGGTCACACCTGGCAATGCATGGGATTACTCCTAGTTGTGTATTCAGGAATTACTCCTGGTGGTACTCAAGGGACCATATGAGATGCTGGGAATCGAACCCAGGTTAGCTGCGTGCAAAGCAAAAGCCCTTTCCGCTGTGCTATTGCTCCAGCCCCAACAAATTTTATATTTTAAATGCTCAATACTATGATAGAAATGCAAATCAAAATAACAATGAGCTTCCAATTCAAACCTGAATGTAACCTATATGTAAAAAACTAGAAATAACCAAGTGCTGGTGAGGATATAGATTGAAAAGGAAAAAAAAAACAGTGTTAGTGGGAATATAAATCGGCTCAGCCTATATGAAAAATGCTATGGAGATTTCTCAAAAATTTAAAACTCTCAAGGGATCCAGCAATTCAAGTCCTAGGTATCTATCAAACATAAAAACACTATGTAAAATTATCGATCAACAGAAATCAGAGCAGCAGTAGAGACACTATCTATCAAACAGAGCAACATATGTAATTCATTGTGGTGCTATTTATAACAGTCAAGATCTAATCCAACTGTTCTACAAGGGAAGAATCTTTTCTATAAGAAAATATCAGACCTTGTTTCATCTGTACAACATGGAAAAAATAGGAGTGTGTCATGCTAAGCCAAGTAAATCAGAGGGAGAACAGCTGCCTGATGATCTCATTGAAGACAATATACAAAGAAAGAACATAAGGAAGAGACAATGGCCAAAGATGACAAGCCCTTAGACTCTGTCAACACAACTGAGCTCATCTAAGGAAGGGGAAGATTTATGAATCATGGCGGACAGATATTGACCATGGGTAATGGTCACAATGTGGTAATACTGCACCTTTAAAACATCAACATTTAACTCTTCTAAGTCATTGCTATCTCAATAAATTTAAAAGATAGTTAAAAAATTAAAAAGAAGAGGCCCACTCAAGGTAAAATGCCTTTATTATGATCTATATTAGTAGAAAATAACTATATATACTACTGGATTTTACTGACTGAGCCACAGAGACTTCTAAGCATAGGAATTAAGTGTGAATAAGTTAAGTTTATTATAAATAAAGGTTTTTCAAAAATATGTGCTTTCTTTAAAATGAGTCACTAATCACTGTCACTGTCTCTGTCCTCCCATTGTTCATCAATTTTCTCAAGCAAGCACCAGTAACATCTCCATTGTGAAACTTCTTACTGTTTTTGGCATATCGAATATGCCATGGGGATGTTGCCAGGCTCTGGCGTAACATGTATATTAAAATATTACAAAAAAATAATTTGAGGGATAGTGAAGGCTTGTTAAGTTAGAAATAGATCCAAAATCACATAGAAAATCATTTATAGAAAGGAAAAGTCAATGACTTTATGTGATTGAACTTACATTATTAGCCCCATAAAATAAAGTAACTTTTGTTAGTTCCATAAGATTATTTTCCATGTCATGTATGTTTTATTAATAACAAAATTAATATATATAATTGAATCATTATTTTATATACATATATATTATATGCATAAAATATGTGAGATATTTATTTTGCCTACATTATCTAATTACTAAAGAAATTAAATTTCTAACGGAAAAATATTTTTAAGATGGGATTACTTGAGTATACTTTTATGTGATAGTATGGAAATTTCCCATGTAATAGTAATTTCAAAGAAGAAAATTGTGTTTTAACCTTACAAGACATTTTCATTCAACCAACAGATTTCAATACATTGACAGAGTTCAGGTATTTGCACATTCATTTCAGGGATAGGTAAAGGACCTATCAAAATAAAGCAAAAAAATAAAATTGGTCACGTTGGTGGTCATTCTAGGAGTTCTCTTCTTTAAAAAAGCCACTCTGCAGGCTTTTCTCTCCACTCCATGAAGTAGAATTTTGCATGAAGGAGATGATGGTCCGATCCCATTTGGAATTTTGGGACAACAGCGACATGGGTCAGGCAAAACTGTCGATTGAATATGATGTGGTTCATTTCATTGTGAAACCGTCCAACGGGAGACTCCCAAGTCCAATGTTTAGATTCAGCCTTCTGGAACTGTGAGTTACCGTGGATGGTCTTGGTTGACATGATGAACTCAGACAGTCTCTCACCCTAATTGTTCCATTGTAGGCCATGGGTCCTGATGTGAAGTTCCTGAGCTGATCTTCTTGGTCCTATCTTGGCATTAAAATCACCAGCAATGATCTTGTAGAAGGTGTGGTCTTCTTTATAAAACTCCTCCAGTTCCATGTAGAACTTCTCAATCATAATTTAATGTTGGTGCATAGACAACTAAGATAGATACTGCCGGCTGTGAGCCACATCTATTCAAGAGTAATTGTTCGATTCGGGTTGTTAGGCGTTCGAATGAATCAATGCTCATGGCCAAGTTCGTGTTGTCGTCACCGACACCACCAACACCTCTTTTGTCCCATGTTCTGAGAAACAGTTCTTCTCCAGTGTCGACAACAGCGTGATGTGATTGATGTCTTCTTGACTCAGTCAGACCAGTGATGGTGTACTTGATCTTTCGCGCTTGTACCATCAGGTGCTCTATGGATGTATCTGTTGCCAGCGTACGTGCATTGAAAGTACATACTGTCATTTTTGTCTTTCTTAGTTTTGGCAGCATAGTTTGGCCTTGATATATATATATATATATATATAATTTTCAAGCAATATAAAAACTCAGTTGACATCATTATTACTATTGTCCTATGATAGTTATGTTTAAACACTAAATAACTTTTATAACAACCTTTGAAAGATTATCTTTCACTGCTTCCCATGTCATAAGGAAATGTTTTATTCAATAAGTAAGTAATTAAATTACACAAGTTTCTCTTTTTTTGCAACTAAAAGTAATAATTACCTTACCAATTTTCAAAGGTTTTTGAGTAATGTTTAAGATTAAATAACTGAATGTTTTTCTAATGTTCCTCAGCATGTACACTTACAATTTCAATAGTAGTTTCAAGGTAATGGTTCAGTACTTATTTTACTCCTTTGAACTATTCATGAGGTGTTTATTGTTTCATAAGATTTTCATTTGCTACTACTTACATAATATCTGAAACACAAGCGCTAATAATAATTATAACTCAGGTATTTAGCCGTTTTGTCTTTCCTAAAATTTATGTGTCTTTGCATAGACACTAGTGATTTTCTTAGAAACTACTTTAGTTTTTTTCAAAAGTCAGTAAGTACGTAAAAATTTAGTCTTTTCTTAATCAGTTGGAATTGATCAGTACATGGTTTACTTTAACATACACAGAAATAGCTACTTCTCTCATATATTCTCAAAACCTTTTATTCTCCCTTAGAAATACTTTTCCTAAAGCAAATTTTCAGATTTAAATATTAATACTATAATTACATAAGACTGAATGAATGCATCTCATTATTTGCTTTGAAAATATCTAAGAAACAAAAATCAAGATATACAACAGATAAAACCAAATAAACATATTTCTTGCCACATAAAATACTAAATAAGTGTTTCTGATTGATAGAACAGCTTTCGGTTGCTGTCTTCAAAATATAGCCTCTGAGCCCCAGGTGACAGGGAAGACGAAAGGAGGAGAACATGGCAACTCATGTGTGCTGGGTTTTAAGGGGATCCAGGAAGAATTCACTTTGAACTTTTATTCTTTTCATACAAAATAGAATCAAATGTGAAAACATAAGATCTTTTCTCGTATCAAAATGTGATGATCACTGGACTGGAAATTAAAATATTGGTTCTTTTCACTCACATCTTTTTCTTTTTTTTTATTTTCTATTGTGTCACACTCAGTGATGCTCAGGGGTTACTCTTGGCTCTGCACTCAGGAATCCCTCCTGGAGGTGCTTGGAGGACCATATGGGATGCCGAGAATTGAGCACAGATCAGCTGCGTTCAAGGCAAACGTCCTATCTGCTGTACTATCACTGTGGACCCTGACTCAGATCTTTGGACTTGGACTTGAACTAAACTATAAGCTCTCCTAGATCTCAACTAGCCAATTGCGGATTATGGGACTTCTCAGGATCACAACTGTATGAAGCAGTTTCTCATAATATTTAGTCTCTCTCTCTCTCTCTCTCTCTCTCTCTCTCTCTCTCTCTCTCTCTCTCTCTCTCTCTCTCTCGTTTACCACACCCCCCTCTATTCATCTACCAATGCTTCAGATATCCTACAGTTATGTCCCTCGGGAGAACCTGAAGTAATGAATTTTCCAGAGGGATTTTATTTTCTCAAGCAGAATATTTCAAAATGTAATTTCAAAGGATTACACAAAGAATTGAAGCTGAGTTACCTTGAAGTCATCTGTGTTCCCAGTATAGCTCATTGCTCTGACATAGCTCTCTCCTTTCTCTGCTTGTTTATTCTTACAGATTTTTTCTTTTTAGTATTTTTGCAGGATATTTCTCCTAGTGAGAGTTCTAACAAGGTTAATGAGACATTTTCATTTGACTTTATTTTTCTTACCCTGCAACATTTTATTTCTTAAAAGTTAAATATTAAAAAACTATCTCTTTGTAATCATAAACATAAAGCCAAAGTTATATTTTCAGGCACCCTTTTGTTTCATATCTCACTTGAAGAAACTGTTACTGCATTTCACTCTAGTCTTGCTTTATTTCACGTATTTTCTACTATGGCTTTTACTCTGAGAATCTGCAATAACCTCTTACAGTCTGTCAATTCTATATCACAAAGAAAAAAATTCATGTCCCATGACAGTTTGCTATAGCTGTGTGACAAGCTATCACAAAAATGTGACAGAAAATCTCTTCTATTTCTATAGGTCATAAGTCCAAGTGGCAATGTTCAACTAGAATTTCCTATTCAGTGTTTCATAAGGTGGTGATTGGGTGCAGTAATTTTGTACAACAGTATCATACACTTTAACACTCTTAAGACAACATAAAATATAATAGTATAAGATATTTTTACAGATTAAAAATATCTCAATATAGAAATTTTCTTCTAAATAGCTGAAGTGGTCTCCAAACACAGTGACAATTCTTAGAGGAAGAGGGCAGAGGAGGATTGGGGAGACAGACCAGAGGTTTAGAGAAACACGCTTTCCCTGTACCAGATTCCAGTTTGATCCAAGCATAATATTCTCACCCAACCCTGCTATATATAGCACTGAAGGCTTTGAGCAGTGCAGGATGCTGTCCTTGTGGTCCCCTGGGTTCCCCCAGAAAGCCTGGGAATCCCCTCCGGGATGCCGTACCTCAGACCCAAGCATTGAACTGTTTGGCTCAGCTGGTTGAGTGTGACTGTAGTGAAACCTGGTCATCCTGAGCATTGCTCGAGTCACAGGAAGGAAAAGGTAGATGAGAATCAGAAGAGAGACGTAAAGAACCCACAGAAGTTACATGGTTGGGACATGCTTTATGTATGGGAGCCCTGGGCTCAATCCCTGGGACTGCATGGTTTCCTGAGCATCATTGGTATTGAATCCTGAAGACAGAGAGAGAGAGAGAGAGAGAGAGAGAGAGAGAGAGAGAGAGAGAGAGAGAGAGAGGATGCTTTCATTTCCAGACCTTACTTCCTTTAAGATACTTTTGAAGTTACCCAACATATTGGTTTCAACAAGTCTCATACTAGATCAAGAAGAGGCACAAATGATAAAAATTTGGGATTCTTCTTAGCAATAAATTTTCAACTTAAAAGTAATTTTGTCTTGGATCAAAAAGACAGTACATCAGATATAGCATTTGCCTTGCAATCAGTCAACCAACATTCAATCCCGACATTCCATATGGTGCTCGGAGCACTACCAGGAGCAACTTCTGAGTGTAGAGCCAGAAGTAGCCCCTAGCATTGCCAGCTAAGGCCGTACATGCCCTCACCCCAAAAACAAACAAACAAAAATAAAAGTAAATTTGTCTGTGTTGCAGAGATCTCAAATTGATAGGAGAAATATTTTCTGCAAAATATTTACTTTGGAGGACTGGATATTTGTCTCATGGCAAAGCACCAAACATGCATTAAAAAGTTTACTTTGGGGGCTGGAGAAATAGTACAACCTATAGGCCCTTGCCTTATTCATGGCCAAGCTAGGTTTGATTCCTGGCATCCATATGGTCCTCCAAGACCACCAAGAGTGATCCCTAAGCAAAGAGACAGGAGTAAACTCTGAACAAAGCTGGTTGAGGCCAAAAACAAACAAAAAAATTACTTTGAAAAAGAGAAAACTGTTTACATAGACTTTTTCATATTTAAGGTGATTTCTTAAGTCAAAATGCATTAGATATTTGAGAAATTCTAAAAACATATTAAATAAAATATTTCTGCTTATTTATATGTCCCTACAAATAGGCTTTAGAGATTATGAAGTTTTTTTCTTCCCAGCTTGTAAGCTTATATTCTGCATTTCCTTAGGTTACTTTAAATGGTAACCCAGAAAAATGTTCATAAGTTAGAATTCAAGTTACAGTGTCTTTGATGCAGTAGTAGCTACTATATTCTTTCTATTCCATTATGCTGTCTTGACTTTAAGAGTTCTTCTCAGAGTTAAATGATTCTTGTTCTGTAGCCTTTGTTGAATTCAAATGTTTGATAAACTATAATATGTGATAAAGTCAAGAATGCTACAGATACATAACAGAACATTTAACAGAAATAATTTCAATTGTCATTTTTTTGGTTGCCTTGAGCCTGCACAAACTGTGGTTAATCTCTAAATTTTCATTTAAAATCAAAGTAAGATGTATGTTATTATCATAAGTTATGGAGAAATCATATTTCTGGTAGACTTGTTATTTAACTAACATTAGTCCTCAGTTTTCTTTCATAATTAAACCCTTCCCAGAGAATTCTGAGAACAGAAATTTTCCCTTGAAAATATGAAACTGTATTTGCTTTTGCAAAGCTTTATAATCTCAAAAACTTAACTATAAGACATATTTTTTAATTCAATGATTGCAGCATGTACCTATGTTCTTTCATATAAGTTGCAAAGGGAACTCTACCGCTATAGTAATTTTTGGTAACATGTTTACAAAATGTTAACCATGGAACTGGTAGACAGCTCTCTGTTACAAAATAAATTGATTTTCCACATTAGGAATGTGCTTATTGATTCTCTGCCCTATATGGGCACATTTCTAAAATTCATTTTTACCACTAGTTTGTTCTGAAGAGCTTAGACTTGTTTCCCACTATTCATTACTCAACAGATTTTCAAATGTCATGGTGACCATTTGGGGAATTCGAGTTGAGCAAGAGTTCTCCACTGGGCTTTAGACCTGGGCTGGCATGCTTCTCCTCAGGGAATCATGCTAGTGGCTGGGTTCCATGTACATATTTCTTCCAACCAACCACAGACCTCAATCTGAGATGTCCTGTTCCCCAGTAACTGTGAGACCAGGTGAGCCAAGAGATTTTGTTATGTCTTGCAGAAGCTTCGATTTCTTCCATTTCATGAGTCATCCTGAGAAATATTTGTAAAAATATGTTTGCAGAAATTAAGAATGATAAAAAGTTTCCAGGTCAGTAATACCTGTATTCAATCTACTTCAATAACAAGAGTGGGAAATATAGAAAGGAATGATTATTTTGGATCCAAAATATATTTGAGAAATAAGCTTATGACATAGAAATCAGAAGTCAATCAACCATGCAATGATATTCAATAATTGAGGCAGAGAGACATTTCATGTTTAGCCATTGAATAGAAAAGATTATATAAGAGAACTATTATAGGATATTTATCCTGTAATTTTTTCTTATAAATTATGTTGTTCAAAAATAACATAAGTAAAAATGATATGTCTTGAGTGTTTTAAATAGATCACTGATAGATTGCATCAATGTAAGCAAAAGAGAGAAATTAGAAATTACCATATGTTTTCTAAGTCTAATACTGTCATCTATGTATTATCCGAAGCACTTCCCTGCATTGTAATGAGAAAGGACATTAAGCAACAGTATCAAAGTCTACATCAGCCTGTATCTTGAATGCTGATCCATAAGGAAAGAGAGGAACTACCCAAAGAAAGCTTGAAGCAGGCTTCTTTACAGAGCTACTTCTGAAGAGACTGGGCGAATCTGAAGAGACTGGGGAGAAATAGAATAGTGTCTTGAAACACATCAGGTTGATAATGAAAGTGTTCATAGCTTAAGTCTCAGCTTCTTTACTGACTGCTTTACTGTGGACAAGATTTATTAAGTGCATCTGCAAACCGATAACTCTAATGATATCATCGTCATGATGAAGTTGCATGAATAAAGCAAGATAATAAATCCAATGCATTTGATACACAAGGAAAGCTCAAAATTGCCATCAATTATAAATGATACATGAATTAAATTAATTTAATTCCTTATTAAAGTAGCAATAAAATCTATTAAGTGCATCCAAGAAATAGTGCAGGGGTTAAGGTATTTGTCTGCAATTGACTGACCCCAGTTGAATCCCTGGCAGTGCATATGGGTTGCCCAAACATAGTCAAGATGGTTATAGTAAATAAATAAATATATATATTTATGTATATATGTGTATATATTAAAAAAAAAGGCCCTCCCGTTGATCGTCGATTTGCTCGAGCGGGCCCAGTAACGTCTCCACTGGAGACTTTGTTGTTACTGTGTCTGGCATATCGAATACTCTCGGTAGCTTGCCGGGCTCTCCAAGAGGGGCAGAGGAATCGAACTCAGGTAGGCCATGTTGGCCGCTTGTAAGGCAAACGCCCTACCAATATGTTTATATATTATATAATACATAGCACAGCGAGTAGGTCATTTGTCTTGCACACAGCCAACCTGGGTTCGATTACTCCATCCTTCTCAGAGAGCCTGGCAAGCTACGGTGAGTATCCCGTCTGCATGGCAGAACCTGACAAGCTCCCTGTGGTGTATTCAATATGCCAAAAACAGTAAAACAAGTCTCAAAATAGAGATGTTACTGGTACCTGCTCGAGCAAATTGATGAACAATGGGATGACAGTGCTACAATACATATTATTAGAGTAAAATCAATATTGCAATTGATTTTAGAAAAGGGGCAATAAGATGGTAGAATCTGAATATAGATAGATTTTGCATATGAACTGAGACCTGTGAATTATGTTTAATCTTTAAAAAATACATTTATTTAAAAATTTTCTGGGTGACTATAGAAATTTTAACACTCTCTTCCTCCTAGGTTATTCTCTCTCTCTCTCTAAGTAGAAGAGTTTACTTTTAAAAGTTCACGAGGAATTCAAGACAGAGATAGTCAGGAATTCAAGACAGATCGTCAGGTAGGCAGCAGAGAATCACTGATCCTTAGTTTTGTCTCTTAATGTTCTTTACCGGTACATGAAATGGCAGTCATTTTTTTTTACCTTAAAGGCAGGACTTCTTAAAAAGAAAAGAATTAGCTACTGTACATCCGTATGTCCATGTTATTCCTTTTCCCCTGGCCTACTGGCAGCCAAGATTTTTCTGCCTCTGTTGTTTGTGGTAGAGTTCCCAGTGCAGCTCCCCCTGAGGTAATGTGTAGCCCCTTCCCAGTGATGTGGCTGCCCCAGGTTTCAGCTTTCAGATTTGGGGCCAGAGTCATAGTCTAGTGGGTATGACTCTTTCCTTGCACACTGATCTGGATTTGATCCCTGACACCCCCATATGTCTCCCAAACTTTGTTTCGCAAACGGCTTTTTGCCGCTACTAAAATCTGTGTTGGCCCATTTCCAAGTTTGATGCAGTGGTTTTCCCTGGCCTCACTTTTCTAATAAATCTAAGAAGAGCTGTTGATTGATCCAGTTGACTCAACTAATTGTTTACTGTTAGAAAGCAGTGGTTACTTCTAAAATACTATACTTACATCTCTCTTTTCTCTGGGGAAAAATAATAGCAGACCTATATGGTAATCAGAATAGTTCAATTATTACAAATGGAAAGACGTCTCCGGAAGAATAGTCAACAATTATTTATCAACTATTGACATATTTGTGCTTTCAATGAGTCTTGGCATTCTTGTTATACTTTAGACACTTTTAGAAAAGTTAAAGAACATTTTTGAAGTTTCCAGTATATTTGAAAGCTGGAATACACACATTTCAGATAGCTGTCATCCTGTAAATCATAAATCAAGACCTGAAATGTTATCAGATATTAGGCAGATACCATAAAATTGTGAAACAGATGGAAATAAAGCAGAAGGATTTTTTAATTGGGGTTCATGAAGAATCAGCATCAAAGTTAAATAAAAAATAAAATTAAAATTCTCCAGTAAGACTAGTTCTCTAGATCAATAATTCTAACGGCCCTCTTGTAAGAGATTAAGTCTTAATTTTTTTTGGTAAATGTTTCCATTTTTGACATATAACATGATTTAATTATGATTTTCAATCAGTCTGAATACACCCACACATAAGAAATCAAGATTTATCTCAGCAGACTATTCAATTGGTTTAAATCCAGGACCAAAATATCATACAGAGAAAACTAAAAAAAGAAAATGAATATATTACCAAAAATAAATTTGAAAATAAATTATAAGACAAACTAAAAATAAAACATATGGGAATGAAACAAACTTACTTACCCTGAAAGAAATATGACTGTAGATACTAACCCCTTTGGACATTTTTATTAGGTAAAAATATAATATGAACTTTTGTAAACCCTGCATCATTTAAATAGCACTTAAATACAATTTTCTTTCAAATAATCTTAAAAAGTTGGAATGGGAAGAGATTCTGGGAACACTGGTGGAAGGAAGTGACACTAGTGGAGGAATTGATGATATATTATTGCAGACCTAAAGAGAACTATCAGTAACTTTGTAAACCATGCTCTTTTTTTATAATTAAAAAAAATCACTGTCACTGTCAATGTCCTCTTGTTGTTCATCGATTTGCTCAAGCGGGCCCAGTAATGTCTCCATTGTGAGACTTGTTGTTACTGTTTTTGGCATATCTAACACACCTCAGGTATCTTGCCAGGCTCTGCCGTGCAGGCAGGATACTCTCAGTAGCTTGCCGGGCTCTCCAAGAGGGGTGGAGGAATTGAACCTGGGTCGCCCAGGTCGGCCGCGAGCAAGGCAAATGCCCTACCCACTGTGCTATAAACTGTTTTAAAAGTATAATTCTTTTTCTATAACCTCTTAAGACTCCAAATACATTTGAGAAGGGTCTACCCAGCTATACTCGCTATACTCAAAAATCATTTCTGACTATGCACAGATATCCATGTACAGGGCTGACCTTGTACACAGCAAGTGCCTTATCCCCTCATATTAGCTCTTCAGCTGCTCAACAGGATTCTTGGTAAAGTTTATTCATACAATACAATGTTCGCCACAGTCTTGCATTTCAAATCTCCCTTATAGAATAATTTCCTTCTCCTGAAATTATATTCAATTTCTCCACTGACCATATATTGGGAGTAAATTCTACACCCAATCCATTTGAAATGGTCTTATATGTTATTCGTTATATGTTATAAATAAGTTTATAAGTGTCACTGTCACTGTCATCCCTTTGATCATCGAATTACTCGAGTGAGCACCAGTAACATTTCGATTCCTCCCAGCCCTGAGATTTTAGCAGCCTCTTCTTTCTCGTCTTTTCCCACTGACTGAAGGTTCTTTCAGGGTCAGGGGAATGAGACCTATAAGTTTATGACATATTCTTTATGTTTTACTCTTGATCACATGCTTGTTATTATGTATTAATCACTGCCCTGTGACAGGATGGTATCATTTATTGACCTTTCATTATTTCTATTGCTATTTAGAAATCCTTTTCAGTTTCTATTGGTAATCTCCATTTTTTTCTCTGAGTTTTTCCCCTTTATCTGAGTATATGGTATTGTTCAGATATGTATACATACCACAATATGTATAAGTGCATATTTTAACTTCTTTTGTTTGTGGTTTCTGTTTTTTTTATTCCAATTATGTGCGTCCTCTGTTCATATCTACTTAAGTCCAGTACCTCAGCATTCTATTTTGTTCCTCTGAAACTCAAATGGAAATTGACATTGTATATAGAAATATTCTAACATTAAGCTTCTATTTCATTTGGTTTCCTTCTTTGTCTTTGCAAAGTATGCAGCCTTCTATATAGTTCTTCCGCATCTTCATCCCAGTTCACCAATTGTTTCTTTAGCTGCATTCAACATGCAGAGCTACATTCAACAAACAGCATGTTGGAAAAAACTGCTTTGTGATCAATTGCTAAATAATTGAGTTTGAGGCAAAAAGGACAACATAGTGAAAAGAAGCTGGGAAGAAAGCTGTTTGGCAGCGGCAACTAACAATATTTCTAATCTTTGTAGCTAAGCCTACAAGGTCTGTCTAACTATCTATCTACATGTAACGTGGGTAACAGAAACCCAAAGAAACCCAGCAGAAAGGGTTGTTGAGCAATACTTCAGCTCCATATTTTCCTGCCATTCTTACAATTTCTGGAAATGGGTCCTCCACAGGAGTAGCTCAATAGAAAGGACCAGAAAGAAGCAAGTCAGTACAGTTCATCCTAGCTGACGCTCCAGGGAGCAAAAGCAAAGTAGAACTGGAGGGGCAAAGAGAAAATCCTCTACAGGAGAGTGTTATGATTATTTTAGTGTACATATTATTCTACATTAAAGTTTTCTTTATGATTATTTTCAATTTTTTACTAAAAGAAGTAACAATGCCAAAACAAGATAAAAAAGTAATTGTTGTATTTGATATGAAGTTCTTCATAAATACTATTTAGTTCTAAGTGTTTTTACTTATCATTGAAATCAAGAGCTTTATGAAAGGATGAGAATAAATATATCAGATTTACAAGACCTACAGTTTTGTAATGAATATGATGCATTTTTCTTTTGATCAAAGGAAACTATTTAGAGGTCTTCACAGTAGTTTATGGTAGTTCACAATATTTGATTACATTTAACATTCAAACACCAATCCCACCACCATTGCAATATGGGGTCAGTCTGACATTATGGATCCAGGATGTCTTTTAGAATTTTTAGAGTTTCACTTAAATTGAGTATTTTAACTTAGTTTGTTTCAAGAATGATGAAGTCAAAGTCTATGGTTTTAAATAGGCTGGTGGCTCTTTAATTCCTCACCAGAGCTGGAAAAGCCATAGAACAAGAGTGAACTCCAGAAGCCATTGTTTCAAAGATGCATTATAAATGTTACCCCCTTCTCCAAACATTCAGCTTTCTCCTGCTCCTTTCACAGGAGGCCCTTCATCTTCCCAGCAACATCCTGTTTATTTTTGTGTAAACATTTGTGTTTCTGGTCTTCGTTCTGGCATGTATAATTTTGACACAATTTTAAACTGTTCATGACTTGTGTCTTTTTAAAGTTTGTTCATATTTGAACTGAATCCTCAATTTTTTTTCTATAAGATTAGATTTTTGGCAATTCATCTAGTTTTTCCTTAGGTGACCTTCTTTGAAACAGATCACCTATGTAGAGCCAAGAATTCTTTAATCATTGTCCTGACTCGGATTTTATTTTTTAATCAATCAATCTATTTATTTATTTATTGGCTTTTTGGGTCTACTGTTGCCTTTTTGGCAGATCCAAGTGTTGGGGTAAAATCCCAAATAATAATGGTGGGTTATGTGTCAAAATATTGAATGTAATTAAAGTAGAGAGAGAGTAATGTAGAGATCATCTGCTCAACAGCTGGAGGGTGCGGGATGGGGGTATACTGGGGTTTTGGGTGGTGGAGAACGGACACTGGCAAAGGTACAGGTGTTTCATTGTATGACCAAGACTTAAACCCAAAAGTTTTGTAACTTCTCTCACAGTGATTAAATAAATAAAATTATAAAAAATGAAAAAAAAGTAAGGTGGAGTTCACGCCCAATTCAATCAGCCTAATCAGTGGCTGAATAAAGAGCAGTACTCCTACATTTAAAAAAATAATAAATGACACATATGCATCATATTTTCCAGTTGGTTCAAAGTATATAAGTGCAGTTTGGGTAAATATTCCAAGATAATGTATTTATCTTTCCAAGGGAGAATGATCTCTGTTTATGGTAACTGAAAAGATGATTTCCTCTTAATAAAGAATCCTAAGACTCTCGTGTATGAAAATTCTTGTAAACCTTTTGGAATTCAACTTCCAATGACTATTTGTAAGCTTTAAATGTATATAAAATATAATATATATAGATGCAGCAGTCCTGAAAATCTTAGTAAAAATTAAAATTTCAAAATAATATTGAAAAAAGGAATGGTCTGGAATTAAGGTGACATCATTCAATGAGGTCAAACAGTGAATGGAGAAAATTTTGCAAAGAGTTTTTTATTTTTTTAAATGACTGTAACTTAGAAGAACTGACTTGCATATATGAGATTTTTCATTTACACAGTCTGTGTTTTATAAAAAGAGACAGAGTCTTTATTATAAGCAACACAAATTCTAAACAAATAACAGATCAGAGGTCCTCAAACTCATTTGGCCTATTAATACATCTCCCCCCCCAAAAAATTACTCAGCACCCTACCAATCTACTTTCTGTTTTTTCTTACCATAACATTTTTAAAATTATTTTTTAATTGAATCACTGTGAGATAAAGTTACAATGCTTTCATGTTTGAGTTTCAGTCATACAGTGATCAAACACCCATTCTTCCACCAGTGTACATTTTCCATCACCAATGTCCCCAGTATCCTCCCCCCACATCCTACCCCTTCTCCTTTCTCTATAGCAGACAATTTCCCACATACTCTCTCAACTTTTTGTGCATTAGGGTTTGCAATGTAGATACTGAGAGGCTCTCATGTTTGGTTCTTTATCTACTTTCAGCACACATTTCTCATCCCAAGCCATCCCTTCAACCATCATTGACTTAGTGGTCCTTTCTCTATTCCAGCTGCCTTCTCCTCCAGTTCATGAGGCAGGCTACCAAATTTAGAGCAATATTCCTGGCCCTGTCTGTACTGTTCTTGGGTGTCAGTCTCATATTATGTTACTTTATATTCCACAAATCCAATCTACTTTTTTTAAACAAACAAGTATAAAGTCCACCCCTGAATTGCATTCAGTGACTTTTTTGCCCTGGATCATTTCAGTGACACCCAGGAGGTGGCACCACCCACGTTGGGAACTGTGACTTAGATACATTGAATAAAACCAGTAAAGAAGCATTTTTTTAAAAAATACTTAAGTTGTACATTTACCTCCCACAACCAAACTAATTATAACCAATAAATACTAGTGGATTTCCGGACATTTTCAATGTAGAGGCATTCATAATAATTTTTTTTTGTTAATCCAAATTGGCCACCCTTCTGCTTTGCACACTTGGTAGTCTAGTTTTCACATTCAAGGAAATTCTCATGGGGCCCAGCGCAATAGTATAGCGGGTAGGGTGTTTGCCTTGCACATGGCCAACCCGGGTCCAATCCATGACATCTCGTATAGCCCCCTAAGCACTGCCAGGAGTAATTCCTGAGTGCATAGCCAGAGTAACCCCTGAACATTGCTGGGTGTGACCCAAAATGCAAAAAAAAAAAAAGAAATTTTCTCATGGTTAGAACATTTCCGTATAAAACATTCTGAAGAACAGGCAACTCTCTTAGATTGGTTGCAACAGTTAGTTCATTTCCATTTAATTATTTTGAATTACTTTGAACATTTTTCATCTTTCAAAATATTTTTCACTAATTAACCTTCTTCTAGATAAATCTGACATTTATACTAAAATAAAAATCGTTATAAATCAACAGAACAGTGTATTCTAAAATTCATGAGATTTTATCATAACATAAAAAATGTTTACGACTTAACTTCCCGGTGTTGACTGTATCACCTACTCCCTTAAGCCCTTTCTGTTTAAGCAGGCGTCTCAATCTCAGTATTTCTCCCATAATAAGAAAATAGAGATTGAGAAGTTCTGAACCTATTCATAACTTTAGTGTTTCTACTTTTAGAGCAGAACTGACCTTTCTCAGGTTTTGAAAGGAACATTCACATGACTTTTAGAGACCTATAAAAATTAGCTTGATATGATTAATAGCCATATATTATATGAGCCATGGAATCATGAAAATCTATGTCATTTTGACAATTTGGTGGTAAATACTTCCAAGGATATTTTTTTCTAAAATTTTCTGATAAAATATTTATTTTTATTTTAAATATTGCTTTGGATGGGCCAGGGTGATAGTATTGTGTATGGCATTTGCCTTGCATCCAACCAATATGCACCCCTGAGTCCACAGGAGTGATCGATCCCTGGATGCAGAGTCGGGAGATAGCCCTGAGCACTTTGGGCATAGCCTCCCCAAAAATGTTTATTTTACGGAATACACTACTGGCTAAACAAACACAGTTATATAAATAATATGATTTTTACTATATATTTATTGGCTGTATGTGTGTGATTCATAAGAAAATGACTATTGATATTTCATGAGAATAAAGAGACTATATTTGAAAATATAACACACACAGAGAGAAAGGATGATTGGGTCATACACATTTTTTTAAGTTGTTACTTTATTTTGTTTTGATGGACAAACCTGGCTGTGCTTTGGTTTATTCCTAGTTCTGCTCTGAAGGGTCACTCTGGCTGGGTGCAGGGACCTTATTCAGTGCTGGGTTTCCTACCCTGTCACCTGCATGCTAGGCAAGGCTCACGGTACTATTTCTCCAGTTCCAGATTTTATTTTTAATTTATTGAGTAATATCCATGCAACTTTTCATAATGGCTCCACCAAATTACATTCCCACATTCTCACCAGTAGTGTATAAAGGTTTCCCTTCCTTCACATCCTCTCCAACATTTATTTATTTATTTATTTATTTATTTAATTTTTCTGGACAACAACTGAATACAGTGAGAGGGAGCAACTCATGGTGTTTTGATTTCAATTTACTGAGTTAGAGATGCAGATCATATTTACATCTCCATGTTCGTCATCTTTACATCTTCATTCATTCGCCTTACAAGTGGCCAACATGGTCGACCCGAGTTCGATTCCTCCGCCCTTCTCGGAGAGCCCGGCAAGCTACCGAGAGTATTCGATATGCCAGACACAGTAACAACAAAGTCTCCAATGGAGACATTACTGGGCCCGCTCTAGCAAAATTGACGATCAACGGAAGGGCCTTTACCTTTACCAATTTTTAAATCAGAGTTCCTCTTCTGGTTTTTGATTCTGTAAAATCTTCCCGTATTTGGGATATTAACTGCTTGTCAAATGTATGGCTTGCCAATATCTTCTCCCATTCAAAAGGATGAATTTTTTTTCCAATTTTTTTTTCCAATTTTGATGATAATTTTCTTTTTTTTTTTAATTTTTAAATTTTTTTTATTAGTGAAACACCAAGCAGTACAGTTATAGACTTATTAATTTTTGTGTTTGGGTTTCACTTATACAATGATCAAGTACCCATCCCTCCACCAGTGCCCATCCTCCACCACTACGGGTCCCAGCATCCCCCCACCCTCCATCCCCCCGTCCCACCCTGCCTCTGTGGTAGGGTGTTCCCCCTTGTTCTCTCTCTCTTCTTTTGGGTACTGTGTTTTGCAAGAGAGGCATTGAGTGGCAATCATGTTTGGCCTATAGACTACTTTTAGCATGCTTCTCCCACCCTGGGAGGGTCCTCACAACACCCTTTATTTGTTGCTCTCTTCTCTATCTGAGCTTCCTTTTCACCTAGCACGTGTGGCTGGCCTTCAAGTCATGGAGCAAAATTCCTGGTACTAATCTCAGCCATTCCTGGGTGTTAGTCTCCCTTTTTGTTGCTTTATATTCCCCAGATGATTGCAATCTTTCTGTGTCCATTCCGCTCTTTCTGACTCATTTCACTTAACATGATACTTTCCATGTAGTACCACTTGTATGTAAATTTCATAACTTCATCTTTTCTAACAGCTACGTAGTACTCCATTGTGTAAATGTACCAAAGTTTCTTTAACCAGTCATCTGTTCTCGGGCACTGAGGTTTTTTCCAGATTCTGGCTATTGTAAAGAGTGCTGCAATGAACAAACAATTGCAGATGTCACTTCGACTATACCTTTTTGCCTCTCTGGGATATATTCCCAGGAGTGCTATAGCTGGGTCAAGTGGGAGATCAAATTCTAATTTTTTGAGAATTGTCCATACTGTTTTCCAAAAGGGTTGGACCAGCCGGCATTCCCACCAGCAGTGAAGGAGGGTCCCTTTCTCGCCACATCCGTGCCAGCACCTGTTGCTTTTGTTCTTGTGGATGTGGGCCAGTCTTTGTGGTGTGAAATGATATCTCATTGTTGTTTTGATCTGCATCTCTCTGATGATTAGTGATGTAGAACTTTTTCTCATGTGCCTTTTTGCCATTCGGATTTCTTCTTTGCGAAAGTTTCTGTTCATTTCATCTCCCCATTTTTCGATGGGGTTGGGTGATTTCTTCTTGTGGAGTGATGATAATTTTCTTTTGCAGAGGCTTTTCAGTTTGAGATGGTCCCCTTTGTATATGTCACTTCACTTTTTTGCTGCTATTAGCAAAGATATTTCTAAGTTAAAGCCTATGTGCTTGTATATGTTTTATTGTTTCATGTTTTACATCAAATATCCGCTCCATTTAGAATTATTGTAGATAATAAATGTTCTAGAACATTTATAGGTCACATTCCAATATTTCCAGACCCCATTTAGCGAAGAATATATCATTGTTCCATTGTTTGAACTCGACTCCTTTGTCATAAATGAGTAATTCCTACGTATGTGAGGTTATTTCTAGGCTCTCCTCTGTTCTATTCATCTATTCATCCATTTTAATCTGAAAACCAGGCGCTGTTTGAGCCACATCCCTGGCTTTGTGCTCAAGAATCACCCCTGGTATTGCTCAAATAATCATATGAGGTGAGATTAAAACTGGCCAACCTTGTGCAAGACAACTGTCTTAAACACCATGCTAGTCTTTAACCCTTCAATTACTTTGAGAACCAGGGCAGAAGGCATATAGAATATTTTTTCAGATATTTTTCATAGTTTATGTTATCTTTTATTCTTGAAATGTCTCTCACGCTCTGAGAAATTATTCAGTGAAAATAAAAAACAATCCATGATGTACAACTCAGCATTTTCTAAGAGTAATCATATTTTAGATGAACTCTCACACATCTTTGATTTCTGTGTATTTACTTCTGATTTCATTAGTTATTTTGGACTTCTTATATGAAATGATTGCTCATTTTTAAAAGTTCCACAATGTTTACCATTCTGCACATTGCATTTAAATTATGGGCAAGGCCAACATGGATTTATAGTTAAAGAAAGAATTGAAAAATTTTTTTGTTATCTGATTTGTTAGACGATGCTTAGACTTCTAGGAATTTAGTTTGCCATTGTTAAACGCCTTCCCACACTTACATATACTTAAAAGGAATTTGAAAGCAAAAAGTATGTGCTACAATTCACAAGTTCTAGGATAGCATTACAATATAGCATTAATGGTGTTATTGAAGACCAGAGAGGTAGCTCAACAACGCTAGAACCAGAAAAGTCATTCCCTTGAGCACTTCCAGTGTGGTTCCCAAGCACAGAGCTAGGAGTAACCCCTGAGTCCCTGGGGTTGCCTCCCCCAAAAAATAGCAAGAAGGAAAATATGAATGCAAGCAAAAACCTAAATGTTGCTATTGAAATTGAACTTAAGTTTTCATAGTTTCCGAACTAACAAAGGGGTTAAATAAATGCAAGATAGTTAGCAGATGACTTGGTGCATAGTAGATGCTCAACAAACAGTAGCAACTATAAATTGTTTAGAATGGACAATAATATTCTAAAGTCCATAATATTCTACTGTCTTTTACTGCCTACTTATTTTTAATCAGATGTAGTTTCCATTTTTGTACTTTTTCAATGCACTTTATTATACTTTATGTAATATGATTACTATGATATTTATTATATGGTACATATATATCTATTTGTATTTTATATAAACATTTATTTAATACATAATATACAAATATACACATTATATCAATATTAATATATTCATATATTTGATACATATAGATATTTGTATAAAATTAATGTATATCATATATATCCAGACCCATCATCGCCAAAGTGCTTGACACCCTCCACCAATGTCCTTGTGTTTTGTGTTATTGAATTCCAACAGGGTTTGAAACTATTTAAATGTAGCACTGTAGCACTGCCCTCTCATTATTCATTGATTTGTTCGAGCGGTCCCAGTAACGTCTCCATTGTGAGACTTTGTTGTTACTGTGTTCGGCACGTCGAATACACCACGGGTAGATTTCCAGGCTTTGCCGTGTGGGCGAGATACTCTCGGTAGCGTGCCAGGCTCTTTGAGAGGGGTGGAGGAATCGAACTCGGGTTGGCTGGGTTGGCTGCATGCAAAGCAAATGCCCTACCTGCTGTGCTAACTTTCCAGCCTATTTAAATGTAAACTCTCTTATTAGTAAGGCAGATATCAGTAAATGTTAGGAGTTACTACAAGTCATTAGAAAGTTAATAAGTAAACAAGTCATGTTCTCAATAATCCTGATAAATCTTAGCGGTATTATTTATATTCCTTCACTCTACATTGATTTTAAACTTATTTCTTCACCTTGGTATATTTTTCCATCCATTCATTTTCCCCAGATTTATTCAGTTACTTCAAAATGACAGAGTTCATTGGGCCTAAGCCAGACAAGCAGCCTTTTGAACCTGCCTTTCCTTCCTCGTGAGTT
This sequence comes from Sorex fumeus, assembly GCF_029834395.1. Taxonomy (NCBI): domain Eukaryota; kingdom Metazoa; phylum Chordata; class Mammalia; order Eulipotyphla; family Soricidae; genus Sorex; species Sorex fumeus. The sequence goes on from NW_026606157.1 coordinate 3,470,889, forward strand.
TTACCAAAATTACACCCTTAGCCTTCATGTAAGCCTTCATGCCTCTTCATTCCTTCTTTATTGCTTTTTCATCTCTTTTCTTTTTTATACCTTCCCTAGTGATGGAATAGATTTTGATTACACCGTTTATGTCTTCACTCAGAATATATTTGAAAAACTGAATTTGCTCAAAGTGACTCAACTATAAATTGTATTATATATTTGATAAATTAATTAAATGATGTAGAAAATTTTCTTATTAAAAGTCAGAACAGTTAGCAGTTTATTAGGACCCAGTGCGAATCATTCTCTTTCTTATCCCTTCCCTCCGCTTTCATATGTCCCATGCAAATTTGCAATTTCTCTTGTTCATTCTATCCATCTTTTACGCTGCTCATTAAAATGTTACATTTATACCCAGTATTGTTCACACTCTGCAAGGTTTTTATCGCCTAGATAAAGCAATCGACTTTATGCACAGCTGGTTTCCAGTATGATCTAATTGCTTTTGTGATACATCTCAGATACCTAATGCTACACAGAGCACTACTGAGCGTTTTCACATAAGTAAATTAAATTACTTGCAGATGAACTTGTTTTATAACATGTATCTGGGTAAAGTTTCAGCTCATTTAGTGAGCTATCTGACAAAAAATTCTCTCGAAAACAGCTTACAATCACTACATATTTTCACCATGTATCTCATAGTCTCAATATATTTGGGTTTCTTACCAAATATTTTGAAATCATAATTTTATGAATCTTGTTGTTTTAAGTGTTCATACTAAAGTTTAGGCCTTTATTTTAGTGATTTATTTTATATTTTCCATTAGAAAATACTGATCAAAATGTACAACTAAAGAAGTTAAAGCCATGAAGTAGTTGAGTGTGAATGGCTATTTAATTATTATTATTATATACCACGCCACTTAAAGTTCGAGCCTAATTTTTTTGAAAATTGACTGATTTTAACTTTATACTCCTGTACTGTTTCCAAGAGATCAAATCTTGTCAACTTATTTAATGAAATTGATTTATTTACATCCTTCCAGTAGTGCGTGTGGCCGGAAGTGGGGGTACAGTAACAGGTACTGAGTTTCATAACCAGGACCTGACAGTTCTGGGCTTGAACCTGCTGGCGTGGTGACACCAGAACCATCAGAAACACACGCAGTGGCACTCTAGAGGGGGGATACGGTGTCAGAGATCACACTGAGAGCCTCAGAGTCCAGCCTCTGTCATCTTATACTAGATCACATTAATTTTCACTTTTAAATTTTAAAAGATCTCAAGTTTAATGCCTTCTATTAACATCTTAACGTCTTATTCCTGGGTTCAGGGTTTCCCGTGTGCAGAGAGACCAGTTCCACACGTGAGAATGCAAAAGCAAAGGACCTTTATTGCTAGCTTGAGCTAGGGTCTTAGTCTCATCCAACGTAGTGGACTCTTGACAAGGACCCGAAGCCCTTACTACAGCAGGTTTTAATATCCTTCATCACATAAGCACAGTTAGCAGGCGCCAACTTTGATCACTTAAGCATAATTAGCAGGCGCCAATGGTAACACTTTGTGTGTTTTTCCAGTAACAGGTTACAAGACAGGACTACAGGATGTGTCACTTACTCATCAATGTAAGTGGGTAGGAACTGGGGTGTCTTTCCAGTAACTCCAACAACAAACTTTTGGGGAAACAGGAACAGCAGTCTTCGGGAAACAGAAACTTAGGCCTACTGCTTGCTTTGCTGAAGTGTAGCCTGTCATGGTTTCTTGTTCTACCTCACTCCAGCCCTTCAAGAGGTTCCCTATTTGTTCATTTAGATTAGGAAAAATGGTTAGTCTTCTGAGGTATGTTGAAGTAAAACTGAAAAGACAAAGAAGAGCAATAAGATCAAGTAATACCTTTCCTAAAAGTTTAGCAGAAATTCATTTATCCATTTGTAATTTAGAAATGGAGGTTTGGAAGAAAAATAATCAAGATACTACATCTAATTAATGATCAAGCAGGATTGTATATTGGGAAAAAATAATAAGAGGGAAATTTTGTATGTAAAATGAAATGAAAACATCTAAAAACCCTCTTATTCCCTAATTATCTAAAAACTGGTAATTTGAGCATTTTAGAGGAATTAAAATATGCTCAAGAAAATTTAAAAAAGTATTGTGCATAAACACAAGTATCCTACATCCAAATTTTATCACTGTATCACTGTCATCCTGTTGTTCATCGATTGCCTTGAGCAGGCCCCAGTAACGTCTCCTTCGTCCTAGCGCTGAGATATTAAAAAGTGCCACATTCAAGGCTCTTTCAGGGTCAGGAGAATGAGACTCATCATTGTTACTGGTTTTTGGCATATTGACTATGCCACGGGGAGTTTGCCAGACTCTGCCGTGTGGGCAGGATACTTTTGGTAACCTGCCAGATTCTCCAGAGTAAGAACTAGATAATAAGATGTCTTCCGGGAGCAGGGTTTTATAGTTTCTGGGTCTTGGCCGTTGGTGGGATTACACAGAGCCGGGGGCAGTTGGTGGGTGTAACGCTTACATACTGGAAGATGGGGGATCTGGGTGGAGGTGGCCCAGTCCCGATCCAAGCAGGCTTGGAGATCTACGCCCCGAGTTCAGCACGAATTTTAAAAGATACATATTTTACAAGGGCATTTTCATGTTATGTATTTATTTATTTTTAATCGAATCACCAAAATACACAGTTACAGAGTTGTTCATGATTGGGTTTCAGTCAAAAAATGTTCTAGCAACTTTCTCTTCACCAGTGTACATTTCCAACACCAATGTCTCCAGGTTTTCTTCTGCCACCTCACCCAGTCTGCTTTTGTGGTAGGCACTTTTCTACTTTCTCTCTTGCTCTCTTTCTCTCTCTTTCCTTTTCAGCATTATGGTTTGCAAGTATTTGATTTATTAATACAAGCCTATGAAATGTTTGCCTACCCCTTATTTCAAAGAGGTGGAAACTGTATATTTTTTTCATTCGAGCACAAAACCACTTAATATAACTTTTAAAAGTATTAAGCTGCGTAAAAATACCTAAATGGAGTATAACAATAGAATAAATTAAATGCTAATGAGTATTGGAATTAATCAAATAGTTTAGGGGCGTAAAAATGGAACTCTAATGACAAAGATGGATCAAGAATATTGATGAAAGAGAAACACAATTAGAAATTAGATAAGGAAATAAAGGTGCTGTAGCACTAATCAAGAAGAAGTATCAAAAAAAGAAAAGTTCAATAGAGTATAATTACCATGAAGGAGAACAGAATACATGTGTTACATTTGTGCACTCTGAATTTTAAAATATTGGGGCAAGTTTAGAAACATTAAATACATATCTAATGTATAGTGCTGATTAAAAGAATTTAATCATTCCACATTTTTAAAAAATTGGTATATTTTAGGAATCTCATGAGAGGTATATGAGAAACAATAAGTATAAAATATATATATATATATGTTTAGCAGTCTAAAAATCACAATGTGTCTAAAAATTAATTGCTAAAAATAACTCCCCCTGTGCCAAATACAAAGTCAGATTACTAGTTAAAATCTGCTTAATGGACATAATATTCTAGTATATATGAGCATAATTTTTCAAAATAAAATATTGGCTGACTAGAATAAAAGTAGCATTGTAATACTGCCCTCCCATTGTTCAGTTCATCTGTTAGCTCAAGCAGGCACCAGTAACGTCTCCATTGTGAGACTTGTTATTACTGTTTTTGGCATATCAAATGCGTCATGGGTAGCTTGCCAGGCTCTGCCATACAAGAATAAAAGTAAATTTAGAAAAATTGTTATGTACAGAACACCTCTTCTGAAAGTTCTAAAGGATTAGGACATCAAAGAGATAAATAGTGAATTTGTTATTGACCGGCAATATTTCTCCATTTGTGATTATCAAATGAGATTATTATTTATGGATAATGCAACTGAATTCTATTGCAAACCAGAAGTAAAGGACTATCTTAAAATCATATATAATATGTACATATAATACATAATATTTTAATAATAAATATGTTAAGTTGTATAAAATGTAACAATAGAAAAATCTGAGGAACACATGATGGATACTCCATGGCACAGATCAATAGTCATGGTAAACACCGTGACAGAGAATTGTGTGGGTGTGTGGGTTGGGTTTAAATTTATGTTGTAGAGTTTTCAAGTCTTCTAGAAAGTAGGACTTAAAGTGAGTAGCTTCGTTCATCTTAAAAAAAAAATAGAACAAATGCAAAATTCTTCTGGAAAATGAGGCAACAAAACTAAAGACCCTCATCTATGAGACATTAAGGCATATCTGAGCAAGGCAGGTCTTTATTTTAATTTTTTATTTATTATGAAATCTTCATCCTTTATTTCTGTGACATGGGTGAGAGTTTTTGAGAAGAATTTAAGCTTCCTCAGGCTGAAGCATTTTTAAAGGACATTGATAAAACTTTTTATAGCTTGTTTACTTTTTTGCTAGATCACGTTCTGTGTTTCTCTTTCCAAATTAAGAGCAATAAATATCCAAACAAACAAAATACCCCTCTATAAAAATAGGAAAACACTAGAATCTGGTTAATCCAGCTATGTTCCTACTGACAGAAAACTTTTCTTCCATTCCCGCCCTTCCCAGAGTCCCCTCTTTCATTATTTTATTACTCAATTATGACTCATAACTGCTATTTCTCAAATCCTCTCCCTAATCATTTCTGCTAAGATAGTTTTAAGTTGAAAAGAGAGAAAAGAAGTTTCTCAAAGAGAGAAACGGGAAAGCATGATATGAGCAAATCCATTTAACTGTTTTAGCACAAGGCATTTAAGGGGCCAAGAAGTTAGAAGGCAGAAAGACATTGATTAGTTTTAAACATGGCAGTGATATGATTATACTGACTTCCAGATTCACAATTCTTCTGTCAGAGTGAAAAGATGATTTAGCACATCTGCCTCCAGTAACCTGGCAAATTAGAAGTCCTTACTCTCCATTGATACCAAAATAACATTAAATATAATAAATTAAGTATTTAAATAGATTGCTAACTAAATAAAAAGACTGTTAAATAGAGAAATAGGAATAAGCAAGTGCTAGTGTCAGTTTGCTTTAATTGTGATGTTTATCTGGGGCTCTGAATTGCCTCTGAGATAATACCAAGTTGAGAGAAGGATATTATCATTTGATCTTCATTTTGTCATGTGATGAATAAGCTTCAATTTGAGCAACTCAACTTTTTTTATTTAAAAATTATTCAGAAAGAGACACACAGAGAGAGAGAGAGAGAGAGAGAGAGAGAGAGAGAGAGAGAGAAGAGGGAGAGATAAGATATTAGATGTAAACTAATAATATCGTTGGAAAATTGGAATTTGATCCAGAAATGGGAAATACTCACAGTGGGAAAACATGTATCTTACTTTCTAGAAAGGAGGTAAAGCTCTTGCCTTGTATGAACAACGTTCAATACCTTCCCCCCCCTACAGTACCCCAACCTTCTAGGAGTCATCCCCGAGTGTAGAGCCTGGAGTAAGCCCTGAGCATGGCCTTATGTGGCTCTCACACCAAAAAGAATAAAGAAAATTAAAGTAGTATATCTGGATTTGAGAACTTCTTGGAGACTTTTTTCCCCCTGGTGGAAGCTTTGTAAGAGTCACTTTTTAAGAGACATATGGAGTGGATGGGGGTGGGGCCGTCATAACCTAAGGACAACCCTAACATTAGCAGAGAAAATGGGAGTTATACGTGCCTTCCAGAAACAAATGGAAAAAAAAAAGATCTTTAATTATGTTTCTAACATTAAAGATCTCAAGATGTCTACACAAGAAAAGTCAAGCTTTAACTGAAAATTGAGACTTGCCAGTATCATTATCTAGTAGCAATGTAATTAAATGGGGTTTTTTGGTGAACCTTTTGTCCCAATCCTTCGGAAGCTGTTTTGACTCTCATTTGACCTGTGTCCTTTCTGCTGTAGAGGCTACCAGTACTCCAGGCAACACTGCAGCTGAATATTTGGTCAACAGCCAGCAGCAATGCCCAAGCCTTGAGTCCTTATTTGAATCATTTATTCAAGTAGAATCCTAGTAGTGACTGTCACCCCAGTTGTGGCTACTGAGATACTTCAAATACAATCAAAGCTTCTTCACAAACTTCTGGCCTACAAAATCATGAGCAAAAATTAAATTACATCACATTTTTGAGAGCTGATTTTTAAATCCAATCAATAGAAATGGAAAAATCAAAAGGAAGTTTCAGTGATCATTTGGAGAATTCACTACACTATCTCAAAATTTCCTACTGATGCTGGCTTTAGCCCCTAGAGTATGCTTTGGCCAAAAATAATACCTAAAAGATGTTTCAACGTGGATCTTTCTCCTGTGTCCTTCTGATATAGCTTAATCACTTAATCACTTCACTTAATCACTTAACTTCCCGTTAGTCGTCATTTTGCTCGAGCGGGCGCCAGTAATGTCTCCATTTGTCCCTGTCACGTGCTAGTGTAGCCCAATGGCATCTGTTTGCTCTGGGATCATGAAGAGCCTCAAACCGATCGTTCATGATCTTGACGAAGAAGTCTGACCATCTGGTAGGTGGGCGGCCACGTGGTCTTTTGACATCCCGTGGAATCCAGTCAGTAACAGCTCTAGTCCAGCGGTCATCTTTAAATCTCATTACGTGACAAGCCCATTTGATTTTCGATATCTTGGCAAATGAGACAGCATCCCTGATTCTTGATCGTCAACGGATGTCAGAACTCCAGATTCTTTCTCTCATTTGAGTGAAACGTGATATTCCAAGCATAGCTCTTTCTATTCTTCTTTGGGAGACCTGAATAGCGTTCTTATCTTGTTTGCGTAGGGCCCAGGTCTCTGAGGCATATGTTAATGCAGGAAGAACAGTGGAATCAAAGAGATGTGCCCGGAGCCGGAGGTTCTTCGTCCTCTTAGCTATTTCTTCGACGTTCTTGAAGGCGTTCCAAGCCGCTCTCTTCCTCCTGCGCAGCTCGGGTGCCAGGTCATTTGTCATGTTGACCTCTCGACCTAGGTAGACATAGCTGTTGCATTCGGAGATGGTCGTTCTATTGAGAGCGAATGGGGCGTCAGGAACAAGGCTGTTTCTCATAAACATTGTCTTCGTAAGATTCAGCTGTAGTCCTACCTTTCCACACTCACGGTCAAAGTCGGCCAGCATTTGTGCCGCTTGGCTGATGTTTGGTGTTATTAAAACAATGTCATCAGCAAAGCGGAGGTGGTGTAATTGCCGACCATCTACCTTCACTCCCATTCCTTCCCATTCCAGTCGTCGCATGATGTTCTCGAGGGTGGCACTGAAGAGTTTCGGTGAAATGGTATCACCCTGCCGCACCCCTCTCTTGACATCAATGATCACTTCTTTGTAGAATGGTGAGATCCTTGTAGTGAATCCGCAATACAGCTCACGGAGGATCTTGATGTATTGGGCTTGAATGCCCTGATTGGCTAGGGCTTCAATGACCGCTTCTGTCTCAAGAGAATCAAAGGCCTTCTTTAAATCAATGAACGTTAAACAGAGCGGCATCTTGAACTCCCAAGAAACCTCAATGAGCTTGGTTATTGTGGATATGGTCGATGGTGCTGAATCCTTTGCGGAACCCGGCTTGCTCGCATGGTTGTCCTTCATCCAGTGTTCTGCCAATCCTATTTAGGATGACTCAAGTGAACAACTTGTAGATGACAGACAATAGGCAGATCGGGCGATAGTTGCCAATGCCATGGATGTCTCCTTTCTTGAACAGTAGTACAGTCCTGCTGGTTTTCCATTGGGACAGAACCTTGCATTCAGACAGCGTGTGAAGAGCCGAGCCAGTGTATTGATGAGTACTGACGGCAGGTTCTTCAGGTGATCAGGTCTGACCTTGTCTGGGCCGGGTGCTGTTTGTTTCTTTACCAACGAAATGGCGTGTCGGCCATTTCGTCTGATATATCAATGAGCAGAATTTCCACTCTGCTCAATGAGCAATTTCCACTCTCCTTTTGGCAGGAATGAAAAAAGAATACATGCATTGCTAAGTTTTACTGACAGTAGGTTTCCAACTTGCTCAACTTATAGCTGGAAACAGTTACCTGTCTATTCAAAATTGTGAAGATTCCCTAACGGAGCTGGAGTAACTCAAACAGTCCCAACATCAGCACCTCATCCCACTGAGATTGTGTCAAGATGTAGCAGTAGTTGGCTGATAACAGTGGTTCGTTCTGGGAAAGATGTTTGTTATTTGGTATGAACATTTTTCCAGATATAGGGAAACCTATGTTAAAATAATAAGCAATTAAAGTTAGTATGGCTCAACAATGGTGCTCAAAGACCTGATATTTGTGAAGGTAATTGTAAATAGTCATGACTGCTCTGATTATTTATATTAAGTAAAGTTATATAAAAATATAAATATATATATATATATTGAGATGGAGGAGAAAAAACTGTTTTCATAGAGTGAGGAACCAACAAAAAAAAGAAGGACAACATTTCTAGGGACAGAATTATTTGAACGAATTTGTATTGCACAAATTTCAAACTTTTCAGGGGCAGATTAAAATTATCTAGAGTGAAATAAGCCAGGGACTATAGCTAGAGAATAAAATAAACCAGGACTCATTCACATGTCACAATAGAATTTTTTGTAGTTCAATTTTTCAGAGGAAATTGTCCACATGGTAGTAGTTCCCAGGAGTAGACTAATAATTCCTCTCACCCTCCCCTCCCTTCTGATAAGTCAGTCACCTAGAAGACAGGAGAGTTACTTGACTTTCTTTTCTAATTTGGTGAGGTCAGGATTGTAGACTGCCTAGCTGTGTGGACAGATTGCTATTATAATTACCGAACACTGAAGTTTGAAAATTCACAATTAAATATTCCTAAATAGAGTACCTAAAATCCTATCACTCCCAGCTGCAATTTTGTTCTTTGAAGGGGTAATCTCATCTGAAGTAGTTGTTCTGGGAGAACAATTTAAGTTTCCCCTTCTTAAACTGGATTTTCATCACTAATAAAGATTAAACTTTCCTCTTAATCTGGAACAACCCTTTATAAATATTAAGGTTCCATTATGAAACTTTTTCATTTGCAAAAGTCCCCAGAAAGTGTTCTCTGTCTAATCACAACCCTCTCTCACTGTCACTGAGTGCTGGGTGATTTAGATTTTGTATTCCAAGTTTTATAGCAGTAAGACACAATGCTTGATTTGACTTACTCTAGTTCCAGATTACCCATTCATTAACCAATTCCTTTTTGACCTCATTTTTGGATCAATTGTCGGAAAAAAAAAGAAAAAAATTTAGTGAATATTTGGTGATATCATCTAGCTGCCTTAAATTTTTTAAGATCAATAGAGAAAAGACATGAAAAAAAAGAGGGGCAAAAGAGATTGTCCTAGAATGATAGTAAAGACACTTTCAGTATGTGTGCATATTTATTATTGTGAAAACATGTGATCATTTAATTAAGTTGCCTTATCTTTTGCCTTAAATCCTTGAAAAGACAGCCTTATTAATCTAGCCAAATAATCACTTCAGAATTTTAAAACTCTATTGATTTTTTTTTCTTAGCTTCTAAAATCTCAATAAGACTTGCTCTGGAGAATTCTATAAAAGGGTAAAACCTGTCTTTGCAGACTTGCCGCTTTCAGATACCTGGTAGCTTAATGACTCGTTGTACTTATAAATGTTCCTGATTAAGCGCTTTTATTTTTATTCTGTAATTTATTTTATAACACTACATTGCACACAGACTTCTCATTTCTGCTACCTGATTCACACACCATTAACTGTCCACTTATACAGCTGGTCATCTTATAAACATCAAGAAATGTTTCCTCTGTTTGACCTTTGATAATCTTCTAGACCAAATCTTGTCTTTTAAAATGAATGGAAGTAATTCTTCCCCACAAACAGGTATCAACACTACTGTAGGAAATTACCTTAAAATTCAAACTGCAGGGGCCAGGAGATATTAGAGAGCATTGGCCAGGCCTGAGTTCAGTCTGACACCAAAGACTGTCTTCTAAGCGAGGCAAGGTAGGGCCCTGGATGCTCCAGGCATGGCCCAGGGCTGCTTGGTGTTTCGGTAGGACCATAGTAGCATCACACCTTCGGGTCCTCCCACTGAACAGAAGCCCTGGTTGACCAAATGCAGCTAGTAGTGGCCTCTGAGTCCCCGAATCACCTCCTGGTAACCCCATATTGCCACCTCTCAAATCAAAACATCAACTACCCATATACTTACATTGAGAAACATTAATTAGTGAAGGTTATTATAAACCTCAGATCCCTTTGTTTCAGTCTTACCCAGATGCTGGAAAACATGTAACTTTTAAGTGGCTGTTTGCCCGTGAGAGTAATAAGCAGTTTAAGATCTCCACCACTAAAGAGTTTGATAATTTAGAACAGAAGTGTCCAATCACTTGTTAAAACGTAATTTCACAAATGAAATTACAGGATATGTTTCTAGATATAAGTATAACTATCCAAACGATAACTGTAAGAACTGAATCTGAAACTGTTCCGTCCCTCACCTTTTGAAAAGGCATCACAAATGATTTTCTAATTATAGATACGCAACATCCAGACTGGAAGCAATATTTTTAAAAAAGTACCTCCATACACTGACACATTTTAAAAAAAAATTTGGACTACTTTTACCAGCAATATCTCAACGTGCCACTAGATGGAGGTAGCACTCTATAGAAATGAAACTTCTCTTATTCTCTTATCCAACCAAAAAAAAAAAAAAAACCCTGAAGGGGCGGGGGGCAAGAGGGCCATTTTAACTGTCTTTCAAAAGTAAAAGTAGGGTTTCTTAAGTTTGTCACTGTTGAAATCACAATGAAGAGCGACTTTTCCAAATCAGTGTTTTTAAAACCTCTAAGTTATGTTTAAGTAGCAGTATAGAAAATAAATCAGCCAGAGCTCTGGGAAATATTTCCATTTCACTCTCTAAATCACGTTTTTCCAGTTTTTATTTAAATGCTTCACTTGCTATTTGTAATACTTGTCAACGGTAAAATTTCGTATGTGGAGATTTGATTTTATTTTCTTTGGGGGGGGGCACACCCAGCTAAGCTCAGGACTCCTGGCTCTGCACTCAGGGATCGTTCCTGGTGGTGCTTGGGGGACTATATGGGATGCCGGGAATGAACCTAGGTTGGCCACATGCAAGGCAAACGCCCTTCCTACCTTACTATTTGGTCCTGGCTTGAGTGAAGCGTTTTAACACCACACTGTGCACCAGAGGCAGAAGTCTCCACTCCTTGTCACCTACTCTTCTGCCAACCCTTTCCCTTGGTAAAGTGTTCTAGGTCAATTCTCAGGTTCCATGCCTTTGGCCATTTAGAGAGTCCATTTCGTATCCGTCCCTCTCCTTCTGACAGACTTCACTCACAACCAGTCCACTACTTCCAGCTACAAAGTGGTGAGTTCATCGTTTCCTATTGCCAAGTCACACCCATCCCACTGGGGATCTCGGCCACAGCTGTTTTATCCACTCGTCTGTTGATGGGTAGGTTGTTTCCAGATCTTGGCTGTTGTGAATTATGCTGCAGTGAACGAAGGGACACACATTCTTTTGAAATAGTGATTTGGAACCCTTGAGGTAGAGACAAAGAACTGGAATTGCTGCGCCCTATGGCATCGCTCTTCAAGTTCTTGATCTTAAATCCTTCTTCACAATACTGCGTTTCAGAGCTGTCAGGGACCCTCATTGTCCATGGAGTTTCACCATTTTTGGACCCTTCTTCATTCCTCAGGACAATCTTTGGAGCATCTTTATCATTGGTTACAAATTACAGGATGAATAGACGTCAAAATAAGACATTCCGACATCAAAGAGCATAGAGTTAATAATTTCTGATTTTATTAAATGTATGATATCTCAGGCTGATATTTGTAAATATCAGCAGCTATGAATTTCAACTAGCAAAAACAGCCTAAAGTAATCACAATGGTGCCACGAAACACTACATTTGATCTTTTATATATGTTTCACACTACATTTGATTCACTTGCTCTTCACGTTCTCCTCTGAATCAGGAGACCACCTTTCTATCATGTTGACTGCTAACAATGGTTCACTCTAGGAAAGATGTGATTATTTGGTATACACCTTTCCCCAGACACAGAGAAACCATATTCCAGTTAAAAATAATGAGCAATTAAAATTAGTATAGCTCACAGTGGTGTTAAAAAGCCTGAGGTTTATGAAGTTACCTGTATATAGTCATAAATACTCTGATAAAAATATATTTATACATGTATTTCTTTCTTGAGACAGAGGAGAAAAAAGAAATAATTTTTATATGAACAATTATGATGTTCTTATTTTGAAAATGAAAGTGTGACAATGAATGGCTCTCACTTTAGATTCGAAAGGCAGAAGATAAACCCTTATTTTCTGAAAACGGGCAGTAAAAATGGCAAGCCAGATGACTAGAAGCAGAGGTGACATGTACAGCCATTTCCAACTGCATTCCCTCAAATGAATCATCCATCTCAGCGCTCTGGATAGCTAAAATGAGCAGGTCTTCTTGAGATGGTTGAAATCAATAATATCTAAGTGAACATTTATAAATTACCCATTCAATGATTGCGGGTAACTACCATTTCCAGAACCTTCGGCAGCATTTTTTTCTGAACTTTACTCTCTGGTCCCTTTCAGTGGAAATGTGAATTTCTATGATTCTGTCTCTAAAAACTTCTAGCTCTTATATGTATAAAATGGAATGGGCTTTCCTGATTTGATCCAGACTAATACACTCCCATAAATCCCAAGAAAAAAAATTGAAAACTGTTTTGATACTGTGTCTCAGTTTGGTTTTCCAGACCTATATTTGTAATGTGACAGAATAACCTCGGAAGCATAATTACAGCAATGAACACAAAACACTTCCATGAAGAAGCAAAGGAAGGCAGCTCTTACCTGTCACTGATTCAGGTACTCACTGTGGTTGTGAATTTCTACAGGCATATTGTGCTAAATAAATTACTTTGTCGAGGCTTGGAAAGAGTGCAGGGCTTAGATGCTTGCTGACCTTGAACCACTATAATCCCATATGTACTCCAGGCGTGATCCCTGAGCACAGAGTTTGGAGTAAGTCTTGAGAAAAGCTGGATGTGGTCCAAAACCTATCCAGCTCCAAAAAAAATTAAAAGAACTTCCCTGGGCAATACGGAATGCTTTTTACACATTGCTGACTTTCTTCTCTGGAGACAGCTGCCTAATTCTACTTATTTTTATTTCTCCCTCCGTGTATTCCTTTCTATTTCTCTTCCTCTACTTAGTCACATGTAAAGAGCAATGTTTCTTTGCAGTAAAAGAATGTAGTCAACTTAAAGTCATTACACATCTAGAAGTGTTTCCCTCTATTAATTCAAGCTGATGGTACTTTAACAATTTCATCATCCTGAACACTTTTGTGGCCTTTTATCCATTTATTCTACTTAACTAAATGTTTCTATGATAGCAACACAACAATTTCATTGGTGAGGCTCTATCTAAGATTGTAAATATTTTTGGAGAGCTAAACTCATATTTTGTTGTTTTTTTTTTCTGTATTTTAACCCTCCGCCCCTTTTTTCTTTCTTGCAAGGAGTACATGCTGATGCAATATTGATCCATTTAGATTTTGTAACCTGAAGCAAATTATAAGTATACAGTTAAATTAAATGTTGCCTCTTGGTGGAGTTGTAATTGGCTTTGTTACACAGAGCACTCGGGGGTCCCTTCCTTATAGTTTTCATGGGGTCCAGGGACACTTCTCTGTCAACTGACCCAAATGGTGTGATGCTGGCACCTTAGGTAAGTGTTCTTGGGCCCTGAGATGCCAGGGAACCATAAAACCACCTTGGTATTGCTGAGAATCCAATGTAAATCTAGTCATATGTGTGTGTCTCTCACTGCCATGATATCTTCCCGGTTCTTTGCATTTATCATTTGCTGTTTGGATACCATAGGATTTGTATCCTTCAGCACTGTAAGGATATCGCTGATAAACTGAATTTTCTATCTAAGAAAGGCAAAAAAGATAATAGTTGAGGAATTATGTGGCCAGGTACCCAGAAATACCGCTATACTCTTTTTGTTTGTCTTGCTACACCCTGAAATGCTCCAGGCTTATATCTGTCTCTGTGCTCAGGAGATACTTGGAGTACTTGTGCTCAGGAGGTACTTGTGCTCTGCTGGTACTTGGGGGATTGTGATGCCAGGATTTGAACCAGGAGTGTCTGTTTGCCAGGCAAGCTTCACACTTTTGTGTTAGCTGTAAGTCCTGCTTCCTCATTAATTATAATAATCACCTTTGGAGTCTTATAGGAAAACATTTTTCTTGAATATTGGCAATATTAAATTTTGTCTGACCTTATGTATCTTTTATTTTTTAATTATTTTTCTTGCCTTATTTCACTGGCTATCAAGCAGTTCGATGTGAAATGGAAATTTTCCTGATATTTACAAGTACTTGTTGTCATTCTGAACATAAGAAAGAGAAGTATCAATGTGTCACCTCCACTGGATAAGGCTGAACAGGTTTTCATACATAAACTTTTTACATTGAGGAATTAGGGAGTGTCTCTGTTCTTACTTTAGTAGCATATTTTAAAATGACAATTTCATTCTCAAGTACTTTTCCTGTATTTATTAATTGAGTTTCTCTTTATCCATTTAATGTGACATATTGTTTAAGAAATTTTAGGAAAGAAATCCTTTAAGACTGTACTTTCAGGGATCATTTCTATAGTTCGTTACTAGAGAAGTTTCTCTGATCAAGTAAAGTATCCAAAACCACAAACAGGAGCCAAAGTATCCTTTCCTGAGCCTGAAGCCAGGTCTAGGTGTTGTTCTTGCAACTGCCTTTTACGTCTGATGATTGTTCTTCTCTTCCCTTGGAAGAGGGAGAGGGAGAGGATATAGTCTGAGTTGTTTCTTGAAAAAAAAAAAAATCCTTAAATTCTCAATATAAAACCAACTATGTCATGACATATGCTGCTTTTTTGCACATTCCTTATTTTGGTTTTTAACATTTTTTCTGAGATTTTTGCATTCATATTATTAAATAAAATTGGCCTTGGTGATTTTTTCTTGAAGTCCTTGCCAGGATTTTTGTCAAATAAGCTTGAAACAAAATGTTGCTTTTGTTAAAGAGTTAAAATTTTTTCTTCTATTTCTAGCTTGTGGAAAGTTTCCACCCACTTAATTGTTCAGAGGAATTCATTAGAAAAGACCAGCAGTATTTAGTATTTGGAACTGGAAACTGTGGTTTCATGGTATTTTTTTCAGCCCTTATTAAAGCCTTGTGATTTTCCCATTTCATCCCTTTGACCATTTCTTTTGTTTACTTTATATTAACTTTTGTCTTCTTTAATCATGTTAGCTGGAAATTCATTCTTTCCAAGATTGCTCTTTGAATCAGACTTTATATTTATAGTTATAATCATATGTTAATTGTATTTATTATTAATTCCTTAATCATTTTATTAACATATTTATTAACCCAAATATGATCTCAGTAATTTTTACTCATGTTTATTTCCCTGTGTTTGCTTTGATTCCATGGCTGCTTCTCTTTTTACTTATTAGAAAAATTGATTAATAAATCTAACTTATTAGTAAATTAATTAGTAAATCTAATACCTGAGCATTAGGTCACAGATCTCTAGTTTCTTTTAAAATATAGTTAGATTAGCTAACTAATTAGCATGACATCTTATCAGGACATCTTTTTATGACATCTTATTATCTCATTCCTACTTTGGACAAACTTGCAGGCTATCAAATGTAGCCTGCCCACAGGGCAGAGTCTGGCAAACTCCCCGTGGCGTACCCAATATGCCAAATACCAGTAACAATGATGGGTCTCATTCTCCTAAAGAGTCTTGAATATAATCTCAGGGTTAGGATGAAAGAGACGTTACTGGGGCCTGCTCGAGGCAATCGACGAATAACAGGATGATGAAATGAATGAAATGAAAGATTAGCTAGAAACTTATAGAAAAAAGTCAACGAAAACAAAATCAGTCAAAGAGTGATAGACTAAGTAATACTAAGGTGGCTAAGGAAGAAAACTGTAACTATTATATTTCATGTTGAAAGTCAAATTGTGCTTTCTGGTACATTTTAATGAGAAAACTAATAACTCTATCATTGCATCTTAAATTCACACCTTTTCTAACAGCTTAGGTTTGGCCATTAATTGGAAAATTCCCCTAAGGTTGTCAACGAAAGCCTTTTAGGAAAAGCCCCTGTCTTGTTAATAATTTCTATTATCAGATTTCAGCTTCTTTTGCTCTAACTTGTTTGGAATAGAATTTCTAACATAGAAGAAACAAAAAATTAAAATTTTCTTTACATATCAATAAAATAAACAATAAAAGCTACACTTCAAATTATAAATTGATAATTTAAGTAAGAACCATCAATTCTATAATCAAAAAGATAAAGGTACCTGTAACATTTTGTGTTAAACATACTGATTTTCATAAATGAACACTAATTTTCAATGATGTAATAGAAATATATAATTTATAAGGCAACTTTTTTCAATAAAAAGAAAAATGTCAAAATAAAATATAAAAAACTAAAATTGTGCATTATAACAGCAAAAGTAAAAATTCTATAGCTTAGGGTGCAATAATATCATTTAATATATTTATAATATAAAAACTTAATGATGATTAGTTAAATGGTATAATATTTAAATTTTTTAAAATGGTATAGTGACTGGGTTGAAGCAATAGCACAGCAGGTAGGGCGTTTACCTTGCACACAACTGACCCAGGTTCAATTCCTCTGTCACTCCAGGAGAGCCCAGCAAGCTACCGAGAGTATCCCACCTGCCTGGTAGAGCCTGGCAAGCTACCCATGGCATATTTGATATGCCAAAAACAGTAACAACAAGTCTCACAATGGAGGCCTTACTGGTGCCCGCTAGACCAAATCCATGAACCATGGGAGGACAGTGTTACAGTGTTACAATATAGTGAGTAAGGCACTTGACCTACATGGAAAAGACCAGATTTGGTCTCTGGCATCACATATGGTCCTCCAAGTTTACCAGGAGTGATTCCTGAATACAGTACTTAGGTGTAAGCTCTGAGCACAACTGGGTGTGCATCCTCTTCCAATCAGAACCCTGTACTGTAGCACTCTCTTTGAATTCCCGTTGTTCATTGATTTGGTCAAGCAGGCCCAGTAATGTCTCCACTGTGAGACTTGATACTGTGTTTGGCATACTAAATATGTCACGGTATCTTGCCAGGCTTTGCCATGTAGGCGAGATGCTCTCAGTAGTTTGCCGGGCTCTCCAAGAGGGGCAGAGGAATCAAACCCGGGTCAGCCGGGTCAGCCACGTGCAAAGCAAACAAATGTCCTACCCGCTGTGCTATCACTCCAGTCCCCAATAAGAACAACAATCAAAAAAATTATTAACAACTCCCCCAAAAATGGCAAAAAGATTCTAACCAATTAGATGTGGGATTATCCTTAAAATGCACAGCCTCTTCCTTTTAAAGGAGATATTACATAAATTTAGATCATATTAGGAAAAAAATCTTAGTCATACTTATCAAATACTTAAGTTGAATTATTGTGCCTCTGAAATCAAACAGTTGAATATATTGTATCTTTCCCCAACTTGTGAGAAAATAGACTAGTTTGTGCACATTATGTGAAGTCTTTGTTCTATAATGTTCTATATATGAATGAACAAAATTAGCATTTTCACAGAGAGTATAGGGCAATCCCCAAAAGAAACTCCAAGTCAACTCACCTACAAAGTTTAAGTTACTTTGATAAGTGGACGGGCTATTTAAGTTACAACATGATAAATTCACATGACTGCTAGTCAGTTGATTTATTAATCTCAACTAGAAAGAAGAGAGAGTGAGGGGATATTAGAAAAAAGAAATGTCAAGATTTCAGGTTATTAGTTACAGATACTTATGCATAAATCAAGATAATTTCAAGTACAGAATAAACAGAGAAAATCTGGTAGTTATCAAAAATAGGAAAGGGAGAGACTCACAAATAAATCTAGGAAGAAATCAACAAACTGCAAAGATCCCTCCAGACCCCAAGCCAGGCCGACTCTCATATTTTGAGCACCCTGGAGATGGGGGTGGGGAGTGAGTCTCCCACTCACCCAAACAGAGCCCCCGCAGCCAAAAACCTCCAGAACACAATAGTCACCATGCTCACGGCCTATATTCATAAGCTCAGATAAGCCTCATCAATGAGTGAATCTGCTGAAAAACTCAGGTATGTGGGGTTTTGTGACCGACATCTCCAGGTTCTCACAGAGTCAGGTATGGGTGATCCTCCCCAAACCCCTTTTCTTCCTGGAGCCTGGAAGTTATGCCCATGAACTGCCTTTGTTGCCATAAAAGCTCATTAACTGGCCATGATCAAGACACTCACAAATAAATCTCAGAAGAGATCAACAGAGATGCTTCCAGATCCCAAAGTTATGATCCATTTAAAAATTTAACTACAGTGCTCGCTTCGGCAGCACATATACTAAAATTGGAACGATACAGAGAAGATTAGCATGGCCCCTGCGCAAGGATGACACGCAAAAAATAAAATAAAGGGAAAAAAAAATTTAACTACAGCTATACTCATTCTATACCACTGATGTACCAGGGGTAGCAAACCACATTAGATGGGATGCAAAGTACAAGGCCACCAACCTTGATTAAAAAATAGTAGCATAAGAGGCTTAACCTGTTACAACATGTTAGTAAGTTTTGATATGCGGGCTTAATGACTCCAGGGTGAGCTACAACAATCTTCACACACTTTCTTCTAAGGAAATCTTTTTTGATCAATGATTATTTATAACAAGATATACACAATAACTTATTTAGGGCCTGCTATTGCGGCAGGCTTGGGTGGTATTTGGAAACTTTGAAATAATGGTGGTAAGAAAGTGTAATGGTGATGGGATTGGTGTTGGAATATTGAATGTAATAAATTATTGGTAACAACTTTATAAAAATAAAGTATGATTATTTTAAAAATAAGCAAATGAAAAGAAAGTATCAGTTCATAAACTCTTGGTACTGGAATACAAACTGAAATACTGGAATTTGAGGGATGGGGTGGGGTGAAGGTGGGAGTGCTTTCAAGGGCAGTTAGATGGATAGGAAATGACACAGGGCCATGAATCAGATCTTGGGCACTTTAATGGTGCTGAGGTATCTATGTACAACAAGACCACAAGTTTTAAAAAATAGGAAGGGATTTATTTACTAGGAAGGCAAATATTCATGATATCTTTCAATAAATATTAAAATAGTTTTGGATTTAAATGCTAAGCCTTTTGTTTTTCAACACAACTCAACACTTACAAAGAGGCAACTGTCTTCCAAGCATTGTGAGAGGATCTGGTGATACAAAATTATACTGAGAGTTGTAAAAATATTCCTAGCTGGCAGATGAATAAAACCTGAGGATTTTGGGAAATAACAATGTTAAGTATGTACACAGAGTTACTATAAAAGAAGAAAAGCTCCATGCTGGATAGATAGCACAGCGGGTAGGGCGTTTGCCTTGCATGCGGCCGACCCGGGTTTGATTCCCAGCATCCCATATGGTCCCCTGAGCATGACCAGGAGTAACTCCTGAGTGCAGAGCCAGGAGTAACCCCTGTGAATCGCCGGGTGTGACAGAAGAAGAAGAAGAAGAAGAAGAAGAAGAAGAAGAAGAAGAAGAAGAAGAAGAAGAAGAAGAAGAAGGAGGAGGAGGAGGAGGAGGAGGAGGAGGAGGAGGAGGAGGAGGAGGAGGAGGAGGAGGAGGAGGAGGAAGAAGAAGAAGAAGAAGAAGAAGAAGAAGAAGAAGAAGAAGAAGAAGAAGAAGAAGAAGAAGAACTCAATAGAAAAAGAGCCAAGCCAGCATGCTAGTATATAGAGACTAAGAACAGAGCTTTGCACATAGCACCACATACCGTCTCCAAGCTGTGCCAGGAGGGTCCCTGAGTAGAGAACCAGGAGTAAGCCCTGATCACTGCTATATGTATCTCCAAACCATGAGTAAAAAATTACTCAGGATTAAGAAAACTTTTCTGGATGAGGTGACACATGTTTTTCCTTCCAAAGATAGAGGGAAGAGCTTGTGTCTTTGCAGGGAACAGAGTAAATCTGGGTTAGTGGCTATGTTCTAAGGTTGGTTCTTCCTATCAGGTAAAATTTCTTAGGACTCTACCAACTTTTAGACCACAGGCTTGAGTGCAATAACTGACCTGTGCCTCGGTTATCTGACCTGTAAAAAAGGGATTGCAACACTTTAAAAAAGTCATGAGAGGGGGCTGGAGCGATAGCACAGGAGGTATGGCATTTGCCTTGCATGCAGCCAATCTGGGTTTGATTCCCAGGATCCTATATGGTACTCCAAGCACAGCTACTTCAGGAAATAAAAGAGGACACCAGGAAATGGAAAAATATCCCCGTATATGGATCGGGAGAATTAACATTGTCAAAATGGCAATAGTTCCCAAAGCACTATACAAATTCAGTGAGATCCCTATTACAATACCTATGACATTGTATACAAAGAAATGGAGCAAACACTCCTGAAAACAAGAAGCCCCCACGAATAGCTTAAAGCAATTCTGGGGAAAAATAAACTGGGAGGAATCAACCTCCCTAACTTCAAACTCTACTACAAAGCAGTAATAATTAAAACAGCATGGTACTGGAACAAATGCAGAGCTGCAGACCAATGGAACAGGGTCGAATATACTGACATCTCCCCCCAAGCATATGATCAACTAATCTTAGATAAGGGGGCAAGAAATGTGAAGTGGAGCAAGGAAAGCCTCTTTAACAAATTGTGCTGGCAAAACTGGACAGCAACATGCGAAAAAGTTGGCTCAGGTTTGTCCCTAACACCAAGTACAAAAGTAAGATCAAAATGGATTAAAGACCTCAACATCAGACCGGAATCTATAAGATACATTGAAGACAAAGTTGGCAAAATCCTCCATGACATTGAAGCTAATGATATCTTCAAAGATGTCACGCCACTGGCCAAGCAAGTGAAAACAGAGATAGATAAATGGGACTATCTTAAACTAAGAAGCTTCTGCACCTCAAAAGAAACAGTGACCAAAATACAAATACAGTCTACAGAATGGGAAAGAATATTCTCCCAATACACATCCGACAAGGGGTTGATATCAAGGATATACAAAATACTGGTTGAACTCCACAAGAAAAAAACAACAAACCCCATCAAAAAACGGGGCACTAAATGAACAGAAACTTTCTCGAAGAAGAAATCCGAATGGCTAAAAGGCACATGAGAAAATGCTCTACATCATTAATCATCAGGGAGATGCAGATCAAAACAACAATGATATATTATTTCACACCACAGAGACTGGCCCACATTCAAAAGTCCAAAAGCAACTGGTGTTGACGTGGATATGGTGAGAAAGGGACTCTCCTTCACTGCTGGTGGGAATACCGACTGGTTCAGCCCTTTTGGAAAACAGTATGGACAATTCTCAAAAAAATTAGAAATTGAGCTCCCATTTGACCCAGCAATACCACTCCTGGAAATATATCCCAGGGAGGCAAAAAAGTATAGTGGAAGTGATATCTGAACTTGTTTGTTCATTGCAGCACTCTTTACAATAGCTGGAATCTGGAAAAAACCTGAGTGCCCGAGAACAGATGACTGGTTAAAGAAACTTCGGTACATCTACACAATGGAGTACTATGCAGCTGTTAGAAAAGATGAAGTCATGAAATTCATATACAAGTGGTACTACATGGAAAGTATCATGCTAAGCGAAATGAGTCAGAAAGAGAGGGACAGACATAGAAAGATTGCAATCATCTGGGGAACATAAAGTAACAAAATAGGAGACTAACACCCAAGAATAGCCGAGATAAGTACCAGGAGGATTACTCTATGACTTTGAGGAGAGCTGCACATGCTAGGGGAAAACACAGTTCAGATAGAGAAGGGAGCACCAAATAAAGGGTGTTGGGAGGTTCCTCTCAGGATGGGAAATGCGTGATGAGAGTAGACTATAGACCGAACAAGATTGTCACTCAGTGTCTCTTTTGCAAACCACAGCACTCAAAAGGAGAGAGAATAGCAATGCCAAAAGGGAATGCCCTGCTACAGAGGTAGGGTGGGATGGGGGGATGAGGGGTGGGAGGGATACTGGGACCCGTAGTGGTGGAGAATGGGCACTGGTGGAGGGATGGGTATTTGATCATTGTATAACTGAAACCCAAGCACAAAAATTTGTAAGTCTACAACTGTACCTCATGGTGTTTCACTAATAAAAATTTAAGGGGAAAAAAAGAAAATGGAAAGTGAGTCATGAACTCTTCCTAGAGGGGTAAAAAAGTATTCAGTTCAATAGCGATCATGCTTCTTAGTTACAAGAATAAGGGGGAAATGACTCTCAATGGAGGAACATTTCCATACAGAGGTAAAGAAAGAAGCCTCTAACATAAAAAAATACTTCCTAATGAAGACTAGTCAGTAATAAAAATGACTTTGAAATGTGGTATATTTAGTGGGAAGATGTAAGGTAAAGAAAGAGGTGGCAGAAATTTACACTTACCACCTTCTGAAGGGTTTACAATATATTATAAAATATATTTCAAGATATTTTCCAATGAAAGAAAGAGTGGCTATTTTGTAATCATTTCTCTTTAAGTATCTAACTAAAATTTGCTCTTCATTTGGACCTGTTTTTTTGAGGCAGATGTTTCCTTTTATTACTTTTTGTTAATAGGTCTGGATGTTGAATCCCACATATATTTTAGAAATATTCATATAAAATAGAAGTAATCATGCTCAGAAATTTCAATTACCCTTCAAAAGCTCTTGTGAGATATTTATAAAAAATAATGCTATATGTCAGTGGTAGAGCACTCACTGATGAGTATGAGGCCCTGGTTTGTCATTGGAAGTTACACTGGATTGACACAAAGTTATCACATTCCTGAACTCAAGAGGTATTTGGAAGAGCATTTCTCAATCTTTTTGACTGTGGTCCTGTTCAGATCTTATTCCCCCTCTGTCCCATTGGTTGTCCCCTGCTGTCTTATGCCAAGGTTCCCTGTTTATGTGATCACCTGTGACCTTCTTGGAATACCTTTGGGGTCCCAGGGGACTAGATGGCCCTCTGTTGAGATATGCTGATCTAGAAGACAGAGCTGCCTTGTCTTTAAAAAGTCAAAAGTACTTCTTGGCCTTCCAGTGCTCACCAAGGCCCTAGAGGTGTTAGATAGCAGAGTCCCACAAAACAGATAAAAGTAGACGTAGGTTAATACACATTACATCTTCGAAGGTCAGCCTTTGGTTCCTTTTTCTAATACAACCTACATTTCTAATGAGTAAGGAAATGTCATTGGAGATGAAATGTAAAGATAGGTTTGACTTTTCCTTCAGAGTTTATATAAAAGTATACTAAAGTGACCTTTCAGACACTAAAGTTTTCTGAATTACTAATTTATAGATTAAGCCATTGCAAATGCTTGAGAGTCAGAATTATCTCCCACACCAAGGATGGAATAGAGGCCAGCCTGCCTAATGATGGACATCTACTTCCATCCTGAAAACTCATCAGACATTCTAATCCACATTGAAACTCAAATTTATTATCTTTTAAACAATGGTGCATTGGATGTCTAAGACTTCACTAAAGATTTTTGCCTCAAATGATTTTTGTGAAAGTATTAGTCTAGTTTTCCTGTCATGGCTCAGTCTGGTATGGACTCCAAGGTAATTTCTGACCCCATAAAATGAGTCCAGGATAGAGCACACTTCTGCAAATGTCTTTTGAAAGAATATACATCAGTGAAGACACGTAGGTGTAGAATTTTCTCTGTTAATTTTTTTAACTTACAGTTTCACTTGTTTTTTCAGTGGCCCTCTGTTTGGGCCTCTACTTCAATTCAAATTTTTATTCTCTAACATAGTTAACTCTTCTCCCTTCTTTTATTTTGCCATTTATTTGGCTATTTAGTTGTTGTTTTTGTTTCTTTGCTGACACCATAAAACAATTTCTCCCTTCGGTCTTTCTTTCCCTTTCTGTCTCTCTCTCTTTCCCTCCATTTTTCCCTTGATTCCTTTTATTATTGACACAGCATTGCGTTAGAGCTTTACATCTAATGCAATATTGAACTTTTTAATCCAACTTCTGTTGTGCATGATTATAAACCCATTTCTGTACAGAATATATTTTAATCATCACTGAAAGTTCAATTTCATTTCATTCTTCTCCAAATAACTGACCCTTTAAAACTTTTAACTGAAAGTGTTTATTTTTTTCATTTACTTTGATGATCACGATCACGATCATCCTGTTGTTTGTCGATTGCCTTGAGCACGCACCAGTAATGTCTCCTTCTTCCAAGCCCTGAGATTTTAAAAGAGCCATATTCAATGCTCTTTCAGGGTTAGGAGAATGAGACACATCATTGTTACTGGTATTTGGCATATTGAGTACAACACGGGAAGTTTGCCAGACTCTGCTGTGGGGGCAGGATACTTTTGGTAGCCTGCCAGGTTCTCCAAAGTAAGAATGAGATAATAAGATGTCGTGTGGCCACGAATATAGCCGCGTACTTTCGGGAGCTGAGTTTTATAGTCTCTGGGTCTTGGCTGTTGATGGGACCACCTGGCGTCGGTGGCAGCTGGTGGGTGTGATGTCTACCTACTGGAAGATGGGGGATCTGGGTGGAGAAGGCCCAGTCCCGATCCGAGCAGGCTTGGAGCTCTCAGCCCCGGGACCCGCATGCCTGGGTTCCTCTGCTGGTTCCTTCACGCATGAGGCTTGTCTGGACATGTGGAGCATGTCTAAGGCTGGTTCTGGAGGTTTTCGGCTGCCAGGGCTCTGCTTAGGGTGGGGAGGGAAACTTAACCCATCCCCCTCTGGGGGCCCTGGTGAGGACAGTCAGGTGCGGGGGCAGGAGACTTTATTTATTCATTTATTCATTTACTTTATTCCTCCGCCCCTCTCGGAGAGCCCGGCAAGCTACCGAGAGTATTCGATATGCCAGACACAGTAACAACAAAGTCTCCAATGGAGACGTTACTGGGCCCGCTCGAGCAAATCGACGATCAACGGGAGGGCCTTTACTTTACTTACTTTACTTTTCATTTTAATATTATTATCAGTAGGGCTCAGGGACTCCGGGTAGTGCTCAGGGGAGTATGTGCAGTGGCAAGGAATGAACCTTAGTTGACTTCATGTAAAGCAAGCCTTAACCCATGTATAACCTGAATTACCTCTTTGACATGACCTTTTTATTTTAAAGCTGGTTCAGAAAACATGTATTCCCCTCCCCTTCCAGTAATTATTAACTAAGTCGCATAGACTAAAAGTTTTTGGGGGTACAAAGGGATTATTTTCTTAATTTTCTTTATATATGAATGAAATAGTATATTGTCTATCTTTCTCTGCAAGTTTATTTCATTAAGCTTCATAACGTCTAGGTCCAGCCACGTTTTTGCAAGTGAGAAGATTCCCTGTTTTGTATATCTGAGTTGTGTATTTTGTGTGACACATCTTCATTCAGTTATTTATCAGTGTGCACTGAGGCTATTTCAGTTCTTGACTACTACAAATAATTCCATAATGAATGTGGGACCACAATACCCCTTTGAATTACTGTTCTAATCTTTGCACAAGTGTACAGAAATGGGAATATTACACCATATGATATTTTTATGTTAATTTTTTAGAAAACTTCATGTATTTTTCCTGATAATGACTATATCTATATGCCCACCAACAATATATAGTGGATTCCCTTCTCTTTACATCTTCACCAAAATCTGTTTCTCAACTTTGGGGTAGCAACCATTATCATGGTTGCGAAGTAACTCACTGTTCTTTTTATTTGCATTTCCCTAATGATAAAATGGTGAACATATTTCCATGTGTCTATTGGTTACCTGTAGTCTTCTTTGAAGAAATATCTAGTCAGATTCTCTGCCTATTTCTTGATGAGTTGCTGCTAACTGTTCATTTGTATAGTTTGGATATTATTAATCACTTGTTCAATGTATGATTCATAAATATATTCTACTATGAAGTAAGACCTTTTTTTCATTTTGATGATGATTGCTCTTGCACATAGCGTTCTTTTATTTTATTTTTTAATTTAATTTTTACTAGTGAAACACCATTAGGTACCGATGTAGACTTACAAACATTCATGCTTGGGTTTCAGTTATACAATGATCGAGTACCCATACCTCCACCAGTGCCCATTCTCCACCACCAATGATCCCATTAACCCTCCCACTCCACCCACCCCATCCCTCCCACCCCGCCCTGCCTCTGTGGCAGGGCATTCACTTTTGCTCTCTCTTTCCTTTAGGGTGTTGTGGTTTGCAATAGAGGTATTGAGTGGTGATTGTGTTCACTTTATAGTCTATTTTCAGCATGCATCTTCCCATCCCGAGTGGATCCTCCAGACACCCTTTACTTGATGTTCCCTTCTCTATCTGAGCTGCCTTTTCCCCCAGCATTGCACATAACGTTCTTTTGGACTGGATAAATTTTATTTGAAGAAAACTAGAGATAGGAATTAAATGCCTTTTTCTGAATTTGTATTACAAATCAAGTCCATATGCAGATTATGTAACAGTCTACATGAAAATATGTATTTACTATTAATAATTATTTTAATATTATAAGTGATGATGTAGGTTTAAAAAATTAAATTTCTTAACCAAATTTATTCAGAAAAAAGAGAAAAATTAGCAGGTTAGCACAACCTGTTGATCAACAATATCTTTATATACTCTAGCTAAAAATAAGAGTCTTTGAAAAATAAGATAAACATTTCAAATAGATATTTTCTAGATATTTTATCACGTATCAAAATATAACTTTAGACCAGAAAATGTTCTTGAACTAATGTATTTGAGAAAATATAAGGAGTTTTCAAAATTTTGTTTTTCAACATCTGACAGGGTTCAGTAGTTAATATTAATGTCTTCTCTTTTGAAAATATTAGTATCTTAACCTACTCATAACAATTTTAATATCATGAGCCCTCAAAAACCCTTGTTAGTCTCTTTAATAATCAAATGAGGGGAACTGCATGGCAGAAGTGAATATTTCATAGTTTTAATGATATTCTCATTAATGTAGTGATGTTTTCTCCAACTTCAAGGTAGGTATAATTACCCAAATTAAATAGGAATAAAATTCACCAACTCTCATCATCATTTATATATTCTAAAAACATAATTTTATAAAATATAAAAATTATAAATTAAAAATATAAATTAAACATAATTTTATTCAACAGAGGTATAGAATCTCCAGTGTGGCTCACGAGCCAACAGCTTAGGAAATGTCTAAAGTAACAGTTATAATTTATATTGAATTTCTAAAATGTCTGTATTATATGATATTTATAAAATTTTAAGTTTTTTCCAAGTTGATTTTCAGTTAGTACTGTTTTCTAAAACATTACTTCTCTGCCACAAGCAAAAGTATCAATGTCTACATCAAAAGAAAGCCCTATATATGTATATGTTATTATGTATATATGTATATAAATTTTTCTTTTTTTCTTTCTCACTATAAAATAAATTTTCTTCTGTAAGCTATAACTCACATTTTGGGGTCTAAACCATGCATTTTCCTAAAAGTAAGTTTTTTTAACTTTAAGAAAAGTAATCTCATTTCCTTTTGCATGTAGGTTGCCAAGAACATCAAATATATGTCAAGCTCTGATTCATATGAGTAGCACAATAGGTACTTACTTTTAGCATCTGTTTATTATAAAGTTCAGTACACCCTCAAGACATACCCTTCATAAACATTGAACATGAAAAATCACTGTTCATATTAAATTGGGCTGCATGAATAATAGAGAATTCATGAATTTAAATTATCGTGGCTTTCAGATAAAATGTTAGTATTTCAGTCATTAAATAGGAACTACAATTTATTTCTGGAAACTGATGTTTTGAGTGACTTAGAATCACATGAGGATTCCAAACTAGTCCTGATTCTTAAAGCACTGCAAGACACCGATCTACATGATATTTCCTCTTAAAAGAGTGTTGTTTACTTTTATAAATTGTTTTGGATTTTCTTATTTTTATAAACAGGCAAAAAATATGTTGCAGGTGCTAAAATATGTACCTGACAGAATATTTGATTGGATGGATTCGTGAACAAACATCAGGCCCAATAATTCAGCAAAGCTTCAGGGCAGAGTATACTTTTTTAATGAAGCTACCTAATTTCTACATTTTCTTTCTCTATTTCAAATAGTTGATCTGATTTTGGCTTCCTCGGAATGGCAATAATATCAATTTCTGTGAGTTATATTTATAAGGAACCATTGCATCAGGACATTGAAAATACGAGAATTTAGAACCATTACTTATGTTGTGAACCCTGACTGAAGCTTTTCTTTCTCTTTTCTATCTGAATTGAACTACTAATTACTTAACAGCTTGGTTCCATGTGAGAATATGAATAGAAGAGTGAGTTTTAAGGTCAGAGAAGCCTGAGTTGTGATGAGCTTTTTATATGTACTTGCAGCAAGTTCAAGGCAATCTCTCCTCCCTTTTCATTTCTAAAACGTGGACATGAGGTGAGACTTCCTGAATGAGAGGTGAGGGCAAAACTGTGAGAGAGTGCTAGTGGATGTGTGAATTCCCTCACAATTCACCCAAGAGCAGTCAGTCAAGGAAAAACTTTTGTTTTGCTAAAACAATGAATATTTAGTATTCAGAATCTGTCATAGAGATTGAAATTAAATTTAAAGTAGTGCACTTATGCAGTGTATACCATTTTATAGATATAATGAAGAGTTAGTCTTACAAAGACTGAAGTAAACTGAAGCCATTCCCATTAAATTCTCAAACAAAAAAAAATAATCCATATCATCACTTTTTACCCTTTGTGTTAATAATCACCATTGAAATTATAAGAGCAATATATATATATATATATATACATAGCACAGCGGTAGGGCATTTGCCTTGCACGCAGCCAACATGGCCAACCCGAGTTCAATTCCTGCGCCCCTCTCGGAGAGCCCGGCAAGCTACCGAGAGTATTTGATATGCCAGACACAGTAACAACAAAGTCTCCAATGGAGACGTTACTGGGCCCGCTCGAGCAAATCGACGATCAACGGGAGGGCCTTTACCTTTAAAATAAAATTGCATTTTTTCTCTAGTCATATCACTACAGTATATACTACTCAAGAAAATAAATTGGAAATATTTTATAAGTTTAAATTAAATTATAAATCTAGAATAATGAATATCAATGGGAAATCATTTGATATAATGTAGGAAATAATGTGCTACAATTCTAATCATAATTTTGCTTTGTATATACTAAATTTAACTTAAATTCTAACTTGTATTTTCATAAAATATTTTTAAACTTAGTTCTTATAAATTCATATTAAAATATATTTAAGTTTAAATAAAAAAGATTCTTACTAAAAGCAGCAAACAATTATGATTGCAGTGTAGGAATTTTTAGCCTTGAAACCAGTTCTGCAAGTAGTATTCAAAGAGCTTCTCTAATAGACAAGATAAATTTCACAAATACACATAATTGCCACAAAATGATGGTAATTTATTCCTACACCTCAACTGGGAAATACAGGCTTTGAAGGAAGAAATGAAATAGACCGACCTATTAGGCATATACAAGTTCCTTCATTCCTAAAAAGCCATAGATACATTCTTCTTCAGTATACATGGTATATTCTCCAAGACATTATGTCACAAAACATATATCCATAAAATCAAGATAGAAAATATCAATTATCCTTTGGTCCACAATATTGTGAAAATCAAAGTTAATCAAAAGCACATATGGGAAAAATACAAACAGAAATTAAGCAGTTTACTACTGAACGATAAGAAAGAAAGAAAGAAAGAAAGAAAGAAAGAAAGAAAGAAAGAAAGAAGGGAGGGAGGGAGGGAGGGAGGGAGGAAAGGAAGGAAGGAAGGAAGGAAGAAGTGGAGGGAGAAAAGGAGAGAAGGAAGGAAGGAAGGAAGGAAGGAAGGAAGGAAGGAAGGAAGGAAGGAAGGAAGGAAGGAAGAAAGGGAGGGAGAAAAGGAGAGAAGGAAGGAAGGAAGGAAGGAAGGAAGGAAGGAAGGAAGGAAGGAAGGAAGGAAGGAAGAAGGGGAGGGAGAAGAGAGAAGGAAGGAAGGAAGGAAGGAAGGAAGGAAGGAAGGAAGGAAGGAAGGAAGGAAATTAAAAGATCCCTGAAACAAATTAGAATAAAGACTTGAGTTACCATAACATATGGGACACAGCAAAAGCAAGATAAAGAGATCAGCAAAGAAACCCCAAAGTCAACAGAAGGAAGGAAATAATCAAACTTAGAGCAGAAATTAAAAAAATGGAAATTAAACTAGGTTAAACAAAAACAGTTCAAGAGAGCAATGAAATCAGGAAGTGCTTATGAGAAAGAATAAACAAGATTGACAACTTAGTAGCTAGACTCACAAAGAATTAGGAAGAAAATTTTAATTATCTGAATAAGAAACGAATGGAATGGAGGCACAATAGATACCTCAGAAATTCAAAAGTTCATCAGGGATTATTACAAAAATCTTTATGCCATTAAATTGGAGAACTTGGAACAAATGAAGACACTGCTATGCTTTTATAATCTTCTAAGACTGAACCATGAGATTTTATCAGGAGACTGATATCAGGAACCATGAGATTTTATCAGGAGACTGATAAAAATCAAGGAAATGAAAATAATAATCAAAAGTATTCCCGCAAATAAAAGTCCAGATCCAGATGGTTTTACTAGTGAGTTTTTCAAAATTTACTTCAAATCTTTTGAAAATCATCCAAAAAAATCAAACAGGAACCTTCCCTGTTTCTATGAGCCAAGATTACTGAATTTAAATCAGAGATACCACTAAGAACAAAAAACACCTCCCTCCTTGATTGACATAGATACGAAAATCCTAAACATAATATTAGCAAACTGAATCCAACAACACATCAAAGAGATCATACACCATGACCAAGTAGGATTTAATCCCAGGTATTCAAGGATGGTTTAATATATGCAAGTTAATCAATGTAATATTACACATTAATAAAAATAAAAAAGCAATATCATCTTATCATTAGATGTAGAGAAAGCATTTGACCAGGTCTGACATCTATTCTTCATAAAAAACTCTCAATAAAATGGGAATATAAGGACATTTCTTCACTATAGTTTACCGTGAACCCATAGTTAACATCATACTTAATGGTGAAAAATGGAAAGTAAAGAAGTTATCATATCTATAGGCATTTTACTTCATTTGGTTTTGCATTAGGTGACATTTTATGTTAGAAAGAACAGAAACTGGACATGTAAAATCTTTTACTAAAAGGATAGTAATTAGACATTCAGTCTGGATCTACCGGAATAAATTGTGTAAAAGTGATACCAAACATCCATATGCAGGTACTATAAAACACCACATATGCAATGTGAAATGCTTGAAATATTTTATATGCCAACTGACCAGTTAGAACTAGTGGGCTTAAGATTCCTCAGAGAAGGGATATGCATAAGCAGTGTGTGTATCAACTGAAATTAAAATCACTGATGACATTTGAGGAAAAGTATATTTACATAATTAAATAACATTCAACAAACATGTTATTAACTTCAAAGGAGAAAATATATCTCCATAATGGAGAGATACTGGTATTAATCTGCACTGACAATAGCAGGAGTTAACATTGTATACTCCCACATATCATTCATTAAAGGTAAAAAGGTAAAATATCATTCAGTAAAAGGCTCAAAATATCAACCACATAGCAGACCTGCCAGATACATATTTTACCTAAATAAAGTCATAACTATTTATTTGTCAAAGCAAATTTTTTATTGTTTGGCAAAATAAAAGACACAAACTCATTAAGAATTCATATCTGAAAAACAAACAGCATGACATTCCAGGCCTTTGATAGATTATGATAAATTGAAAGGACATAACCAAAGATAATTCCTAATCTTGACTTAATCCTCAGTGTGTAAAGAAATTTTTAATTAACAGTTTTGTGACAACTGAGTAAGTTTGTTTGTTGCATAATGGTTTTGAATGAATGCTAATTTTCTCTAGTGCTCTATGTTACGGTTGGGTAGGAAAGTGCCTTTTTCTTGGAGGATGCATGCCCGAGGAGTTAGGAGGAAAATGTCTTGGTACTCTGCAAGACTTTATTCGGCTAGAGAAAGAAGAGAAAGTGAAGCAGGTGGATAGGATGTGAGTAATTGGTCAATGTCAGTTATGAATATACAGGCATTCATTGAACTTCTCTGAGCATTTGAAAGCATTCAAAATAAAAGATACACTTTTGAAAGTTGAAAGAAAGCCTCTAAATTGATGCATGTTTTTATCTTTGCAAGTTAATTTCTTATTTAAGAGATTTTGACACAGGTCCAAACTAATTATCTAAGCATGAGCTTTTTAAAGGGTACCATTAATTGAAATTCAGAGCTGTAATACTATTCACAGTGAAGTGGATATATTATGAGCAACTTGGCTTTTTACACAGGGTCTGATTCATATTATTTCAAGTGTTTTTCTTTTTTGATTGAAAACATCAAGGTTTTATTTAATTGTATAAATTATGCCCTTGGTTTTAGAAACTCCGACAAAATAGATGCAAAAAAATTAATTACGATATTGTCAGGACCAACCATTAAACAGCAGGAAAGATATCATAAAATTAGCATTTTCATCTAATCATCTTAGTGTCATCTGCTAATTTCAAATAGACCTTAGACACAGACATTATTTGTCAAAGCATCCTTGCATAAGCCCTTAACTCATACTGAGCTTTGGAGCATTTGAAATCAATCAAAGTTTTGAAAAAAGTGATACATATTTCTCAAAAATAAATTTGGAGAATCATAGTTTATTTACTTTGAATCTATATTCACATAAAAAATGAATACAAGCAAAGCAGATGGCATTTGCCTTCTTTCTTCTTACTGCGGATTCATCTAAAGATCAGATTCTCTTCAATTACTCAATACGGATTTATATTGTAAAGTGCTATAAAACACATCTCTTTTTCTTTTTTTCTAATTATATTCTTGTAGGCACTAAATACATATTTTCAGTATTGTCTAATTTCGTTTTGTATTGAAAAGACACAGGTTTATATTTCTTATTTGAAAATTCTAATTGAATATCTTCCACTCACTTAAGTTTAAACTATTAGTTTGACAAGAATGTTAGTTAAAAACAAAAGAAACTAACTAGATAAGAGATTTTCAGCAAAAAAAATATACAATGAATCCTCCTACCCTGGAAATCTACTTTCTCTAGTGAACAAAAAGAATTATGAAACTAATCCACTGCGTTTGTTTCTTTGTTCAGATATATACATATATAAATATATAACGGAACAAAGAAACAAACCCAGTGGATTAGTTATATATGTATAAATATGCCTATAAATAAATATATAAATATAAACATATAAATAGTTACATATGTATAAATATACATAGAAATATAAATATACTTGCTGTATTAAAATAGTAATGCAAGTTTGTTTCATCTGTGATGCAAAATATGTAAAATATAGAACTCAAATCTGAATTAAAAATTATACATGGTTGACTACATATTACATGGTTTAGAAAAAGAATCTAAATTACATCCCATATATGTCAGCCACTTTTAATATCATGTTGTAAATTTATTATCCACACACATTTCCCTGCTGATTCACTTCATTTTATTTTTCTTTTGGCCTTTTGGATCATAACTGGCAATGGTCAGGGGTGACTCCTACTCAGGAATTACTCCTGGCAGTGCTCAAGGGACCATATGGGATGCCCAGGATAGAATGAGGGTCTGGTGTGTGCAAGGCAAACACCCTCCCTGCTGTACCATCCCTCCAGCCCCAGTCACTGATGCACGTAGGATTTCTCAACACACCACATGCTGCCACCAGTACTCGCTCTTAAGACCTGTTGTTTGACTTGACACTGATTAGATGCAATCTGTGTTTTGTGTTTAGTCTGAAAATTGGGTAATCAATACCTCTTCACATTACATAAAAGATCGACTTCACTATTTCTATTCATTTCTGCTTCCACATGTTGTTCTTCATAATACCTGCTCGATCTGTCTTTTCATATCTATAAACCCTGCTACTGTTTTAATCCACCTTCTCGTGAATTCTAATTTGGGCATTGCACCGAGTTATTGATTTTTCTTTTTGCCTCCATGATTCCTCATTCTTCAGTAATCAATTCCCCATAATAAAAGGATGAATTTTCACATTTGCTAAAACAATCTTCCACATGTAAATCTTTAGTTTCTCTAGGAGGCATCAGCACACAGCCAAAGTAACAAGAAAATTCATATTAAAATTAGCATGATCTGTCTTCTCCCATTGGTTTTTCCAACCCTCTCTATTCCATCACATTTGAGTCACCAACAATATCGCTATCATTAAAACTGTCATTTCTATTATAAATTTATGACTACAAAGCTACTACTACAGTCTGCCCCTGCGCCTGGCTGTTCCTCGCCGGGGCCCATTGGAGGGGAGCAGGTTGAGCTTTCCTCCCCGCCCCGACCAGGGCTCCGGCAGCCGAAGACCTCCAGGACCAGCCACCACCATGCTGAGACCACTCTCCGCACACCTGAAGGTACTGGCAGAGGAACAAATCCACGCGGGTTCCGGGGCCGAGATCTCCCAGCCTACTCGGATTGGAGTCGAGCATCCTCCACCCAGATCCTCCAAATTCCAGTAGGCAGGGGTCACACCCACCACCTGGCCCCCTGGCGCCGTGTAATCCCATCAACGGCCAAGACTCAGAGACTATAAAATCCAGCTCCCGGAACCGCGCGGCCGCATTTGCGGCCACGCGACATCTTATCAGGACATCTTTTATGACATCTTATCATCTTATTCCTACTTTGGACAAACTTGCAGGCTATCGAATGTAGCCTGCCCACAGGGCAGAGTCTGGCAAACTCCCCGTGGCGTACCAAATATGCCAAATACCAGTAACAATGATGGGTCTCATTCTCCTAAAGAGCCTTGAATATAGTCTCAGGGTTAGGATGAAAGGGACGTTACTGGGGCCTGCTCGAGGCAATCGACGACTACAAAGCAAATGGAATTATATAAAAATGCATTTTGCATAGTTTTTCTATGCCTATTGAGCTTTACTGGTATGTAAGTCCAGTTTTAAGGAACCATTTATTATTGTCAGTTTTCCCTCAAAATGCTTTAATTCTATAAGAAATATTGTTCCTTTTATTTAATTTTGCATTAAAATTTTATCTTCTGGCTCATCAGACTTTTTCTTGTGGCCTTAAACTATGCCTTGTTCCTGAGGCTGGAGACCGTAGTGGTAAGGCACTTGCTTTGCATAAAGCCATCCTGGTGGGGCTGGAGAGATAGCACAGGCCGACCCAGGTTCGATTCCCTGCATTCCATATGGTCCCCTGAGCACCGCCAGGAGTAACTCCTGAATGCAGAGCCAGGAGTAACCCTTGTGCATCGCCAGGTGTGACCCATAAAGCAAAAAAAAAAAAAAAAAAGCCATCCTGGCTGTGATCCTCAGCACCCTATTGGGTTCCCGAACCAGGAGAAGGCCTAAGAAAAGCTGAGTGTAACCCCCAACATCCTCCAAACTAAAATCAGTGAATGGAGAATTTTGACAAGTCCACCTCTCAAATTACTGAAAGAATTTTTAGTTTAGTTAATTTCTTGAAAGAATGATCCTTCCATTTGCTGTCCAAGAAAGTGGGACTAAGGAAAGCAGGAGGGCATTCATCCATTTTTCTTAATCCAAGAGTGGAGATGTGATTTTCAGTAAAAAAAGAAATTATTTCTTTGCTCATTTTTACCTTATCCAAGGGCAAGTATCTGAGTCTATATGTATCTATCATTCACTTTATTCCAGGAAAAATATCCATTGTTCAGTAAAGAAGGTGAAAGAGAACATGATAAAAGCAAAGGTAAAATTATTCCAGCACAGAAAATGACTATTTCCTGACCCAAATGAAAAGAAAATTTCTCTTTTTTGCTCTATACTCCACCTCAGATGTCCACATTCTACTTTCCCATAAAACATCATTGCACTTCAAAATTTATCCCCTTCTTGCTTGTTCTCATCAGAACAATTCCAGGAAGAGGATATTCAGAATCCTTCATGAAACCAGTTTTCCATTCATTGGTTTCTCTTAGTTTTCAAACTGTACTTTGATTTTATTTTCACAAACGCAACCTGCAATCAACTTTGTGCAACATCTGCAATGAACTGCTAGGGGATCGGGTGGAGATCCCTTCAGCTTGTGTTTATACTGGTGGAGGAAACAGTCTCTTGAAATGCTGTTTGTAGATACTGAGCTAACCTCTCATGCCAGACCCTGAATTCCTCCATGCGATTTTTTTTTTCTTTAGTCTCCACACTGCTTGGGCTGGAGCAATAACACAGAGGGCAGGGCATTTGCCTTGCAAACGGTGGCCGATCTAGTCGATCCAGGTTGGATTCCTCTGCCCCTCTCAGAGAGCCCGAGAGTATCTCACCTGCACAGCAAAGCCTGGCAAGCTACCCATGACATATTCAATATGCCAAACACAGTAACAACAAGTCTCACACTGGAGACGTTACTGGGCCCACTCAAGAAAATCATGAACAACGGGAGGAGAGTGACAGTGACATACCGCCTAATTTACCTAACACGTTTCTGTTTTTTTCTGTTTTGTGTTCATTTGTTTGTTTGTTTTTAATTGAATCCCCATAGGATACACAGTTGTTCATGACTGGGTTTCAGTCATACAATGTTCTATCATCCATCCCTTCACCACTGTATGTTTCCTGTCACCAGTGGCCCCAGTTTCCCTTTCATCCAACTCCCCTCCACCTGCCTCCAAAAGTGCCTGGGAGGAACTTTTCCTCTACCTCAGTCCCTCCATCCTCTCTTTCTCTCCTTCTCTCCCTCTCTCTCTGTCTCTGTCTCTCTCTTTCTCTCTATTTTCCTTTGGGCATTATTGTTTGAAACACAGTTTCTGAAAAACACATTTGTCCCTTTGTGTATTTTTAGCTCTGTTTTCCTAAATTTCTCTAACATGAAGTATATCTACATGGTATTACAATACCTCTAAGAGAAAAATCTATAAAATCTGAAACAATACTTCAACTGCCTAGTCCATGTGCTATGTATGAAAAACAAACGATATCCTATTTACAAAGTTGCCATGTAAATTCTCATCCTGATGTCTTGTTAAGTGCCTCTGATTCAAAAGAAAGATGCTTTTGTGTTTTGCTTCTAATTCTACAGTACTTATGACAAAGCTCTGTTTTTTCACATATGTGAAAGAAATGTTTAATATTTTTTAAGATTTAATGGCTTTAAAATACCTTTTCCAATTATTTTGACCTGGAGACAGAGTACAAGGTGCGTGCATGCATTAGTATAGTGGGAAGGGCTGTTATTTCACAAAATTGAAATCTAAGGCTTATTATTTTGAAAATTCACACAATTGGTAATGAATTTTGGAATTTTTATTTCACAGTATATCTCTATGGGGGAAGGAACTCATATCTCTCTTTACCTATCTATAAAATTATGTAATAAAATTCTCTGCTCTATCGGCACACTGGATAAATAATAATTAATGTTGAAAATCTAGTCTGATGAAATATTCGCTAAATAGTATCCCATAAGACTGTGAAATATGGCTCCCTCTAAAGTTACAAGTAAAGGCCAGCTCATTAATCCCTTCATATTTAAAAAAAATCTTGAAGTAAAATGGCTTTTAGGACCATTAACCAATGTGGCAGAGAGTTCCACTTCATAATTGCTGAATTTGTTGTAAAGTCATCCTTATTACCCCAATTTTGTACCATTTCTATAAGAATTCTCACCTTAGGAACCTAAAAATTTTAAGAATTACAAAAATTCAAAAATACAACTACCTAACTCAGTTTCATTTGGGACCAAGAGTCACATGGCGTATTTAAAGTAGAATGTGCCCATATTCCATCATCTCCCCAGTTCAAATTTGTTCTGCCTTCTGGATTTTTAAATCACCTGTAATGCATGCCACTTCATCTACTCAGTCACGCAGGAAGCCTTCCAATCACCCTCATATTTTGTGCCTCCTTGAATGCCTTATTTTGTCATGTATTCAGAGTACACATCTCCCATGTGCCTCTGGCTTTATTTTATTTGACTCCTATACAGAATGTCTAAACTGACATTCAATGCAATTAAAGTTTTTTTTTTATTTTAGGAAACACCAACCATACTATCACAACTATCCTTTTTCTTTCCTCTCTTAAAATTATTATCAATGCTACACCAAGTTTTTTTTTCAAAAATAATTTTTTCTCCTGGGACTGGAGCAATAGCACAGTGGGTAGGGCGTCTGCCTTGCACGCGGCCGACCCAGGTTCGATTCCCAGCATCCCATATGGTCCCCTGAGCACTGCCAGGAGTGATTCCTGAATGCAAAGCCAGGAGTAACCCTTGAGCATCACCAGGTGTGACCCAAAAAGAAAAAAAGATAATTTTTTCTCCTACTGAAGAGACCTCTGACAAATGATGGCTGCTCAGTAAAGAATGCACACCAGCATAATCTCACCTTCCTCTGTTTGACCCACAGTTCCCTTATCCTGTTCTCCTTTTTTTCACAGAAGTCAAGGTTCTTACCATATTGAATATGTCATCATTAAACACTTTGTTGTCTCCCTGGGCATAATATATTTCCCATGTTCACTGTGGAACATGTAAGATTACCTCAGAAATTTCAAACTGGTAGTAGTTGTTGAACAGAAATAGACACTAGACATTACATTCAAATGCAAAACAATCAATGCAAAATGCAAAAAATAGTTGATGTTTTCCATCCCCACTAGTCCCAAGAACTTTATTCTCTCCTAACCAATGCATTATATGATTTGACAAACTTCTTATGTCTCAGTTTCCTTGTAACAAAGAAGATTTAAAAAAAAATATATATATATATATACAGTGAATGGCATTATTAAAAGTTAATAGTTTCAGTTCTCCTAAACTGTCATGATTTTAACACTGAAAGTTCTGCATTCAGAGAAGTTCCTAAGTTCTAGGAAAACTAGAACCCATGTGGGCCAAACCAAGTTTCCCACATAGAACGAATCATTTCTAACTTGGACTCCTTTTTCCATGTGTTGGAGTAACGGGATTTGGTAGTTTGGAAATACCTAGAAGATGCTCAGAGTTTACTCCTGACTCTGTGCTCAGGTACAATGTCTAGTGATACGCAGGGGACCATCAGCAGCTCCAGGGACTGACCAGGTTGGCCATATGGAAGGCAAGTACCCTTTCCACTACATAATGGCTTCATTCCCCTGAGTTCGTTCCTAAGATTGCTTGCTTTCACACAGAAGTTGTTATATATTCTTTGTTGCATAACAAGTACCTGCTCATTTTCCAAGTTCCAATTACTTAGGGATCTTTGTACCTTCATTTTCCAAAGAAGCACCTAATGTCAGAAAAAATACAATTTAATGATTCTGTGAGAGAACTGGATTGCCAAACTATGAACTGTTGACCTGTAAAATTACATGTTTGTTGGGGGCTGGAGAGAGAGTACAAGGGGTAGGGCATTTGCCTTGCATGCCACCTACCCGGGAGTACCACTAGGAGTAATTCCTGAGCATATACATATACACACATATAAGTACACATATATAAAATGTATATTCAACAAGCATATATGCATATATGCCATAACACTTAATCACTTAATCCCCGGTATTCATCGATTTACTCGAGCGGGTGCCAGTAATGTCTCCATTCATCCCTGTTGCGTGCTAGCATAGCCCAGTGGAATCTGTTCGTTCTAGGAACATGCAGAGCCTCAAACTGATTATTCAGGGTCTTGACGAAGAAGTCTGACCATCTTGTAGGTGGGCGTCCACGTGATCTTTGGATGTCCCGTGGAATCCAATCAGTAATGGCTCTAGTCCAGCGGTTGTCTGTAAACCTCATTATGTGTCCAACCCATCTGATTTTTGATGTCTTGGCAAATGAGACAGCGTCCCTGATTCTTGAGCGTTGACGAAGATCAGAACTCCGGATTCTATCTCTCATTTGAGTGAATCGTGATATGTCATATATGCTTGTTGAAATAATATTTACCTTTAGTAGAACTTTGATGTATATTACCTTTCATATATTTTTATTATTACCTTTAATAAGAGAACTTTGACATATATATATTCTACAAGCATATAT
Source organism: Sorex fumeus (assembly GCF_029834395.1). Classification (NCBI taxonomy): domain Eukaryota; kingdom Metazoa; phylum Chordata; class Mammalia; order Eulipotyphla; family Soricidae; genus Sorex; species Sorex fumeus. Next base: position 3,511,129 of record NW_026606157.1, read on the forward strand.
ATATGGTTGTTGAATCGATATTTACCATCAATAGGAGAATTTTGACAAATAATTAATTGATAGAATAAAGGAAGTAGACAATCTCTTGAGTTTGTGTTCCTGTAATACATATGGATAAGGAAACCTGAATGAACTTAAGACCAACATAACTTGGCCAAAATGTACATATACTGAACAATATATTAAAGTATTGAGTAATATAAGAAACAACATCCTACTGCAGTAAACTTATGAAACAAATGTATTTTTCTTTTTCTCTGTATGAGATATTAAAATTACTTTTATTTATTTTAAAGGGCAGGAATAGCTCCAGTTCTGGCCTCAAAGGTCATCCCCAGCAATGCTCATCTGTAGAAGGAACCAAAAAAGGCTTTCAACATGCAAAGTATGTTCAACTTTCACAATATGTCTGTCCCATTTTTTTAAAACGTGGAGAAATAGTTGCACTTTAATTTTTAAACTCTCTAAATTATTAGAATATTTACCATTGCTGATGATATAAGTTCCTAAACTAACTGGTTATAATAATTACTTTGAAAAATACAAGTGCATATATTTATGGGTTTTTTAATCCTTTTTTTTCTGTTAAATTTAGTCTGAGAGTAGAATAAGTTTCCACCTTTTCTCCCTGAGGGCAGGAAACACAGTAGACAACCCAGTATTCTGGAAAGACAGAACCTAGATGTAATTCTGAATTCAAAGACTTGGAAACCGTGTAACTTTGGAAAATTTACCTATCTCTGTAGTTCAGTTCACTCCCCTGTGAAACAGGAATAACATTCAAAATCTGCATTTCATAAGGTAAAGAAAATACTAATGGTTAACATTTGTTGATAATTGCCATCATTTTATTTGAGTTTGTATTTCCAGTGGCTGTGTGGGTGTAATGTAATTGAAATATCCCCCAAATGTAGACTGCTTCCATGTATGTTTCAAACAAGACAAGCAGGTTATTTGTAAGTTGTTGTGTCTAAAATAAATAATCATTTTTCCAAATTTATTTACTTAATTTAATTTTATTTATTTGTTATTGAATCACTATGAGATACAGTTACGAACTTTCATGATTAAGTTTCACACAATGATGGAGCACCCATCCCTCCACCCCCAAAGTTCTCAGTGTCCCTCCCACCACTCCCACTCTATCACACCCCCTGTCTCTGCGGCAGGCACCTGAACTTTTAGTGGTCTTGAATTTAATTCATTAAAATGAATTTTAAAGGAAAGTAGGAAATGTAATAATAAAAAGGAACGGGATAATTAGTGGCATTCATATTTAATTTGTACTGTGTTTTTGAATGTCTACCACAAACAAGCTAGATGTTTCATAACGCATTCATTACTATAAAAATAATGATTGTTGTTATAACACGGATTACTGTAGAGATTAATAGTTTACTGAATAGGGGTTTAGGCGCTTAATGTGATGATTCTGTTTCCATCCCAGACACGATGTATGTTCTCCCACTCAACATTAGAGGTCTCCCCTGATTACAGGAAGAGATCCAAATAACCCCTCTGCACACCTACCCCACTCAAAAAGTTGTACTGATAAATGTTACGAAGTTCAAACTCCAGTAATTAACACCTTTACTTTCCTTGACATTTGCACAAGATTGAAAGATACAGAAGATCAAACTAAAATTTCTGTTGAAATTTCTTTCAGATAGTTTCCAAACTCAGGTTATCATGTGTTTCCTGGTTTTTCATTCCAGAATTAATATACTCTACCAAACTGCAGAACTCACTCTCACAGAGATGAAGCCCATCCCGGTACAGGTCTCAAAAGACAAAGAAGATCACACTGATTTTGCAGGACCCTCCAGGCACTAAGTTAATAATTCACTGCTATTCCCTCGGCAGGAGAGAGTGAGAAAGTGCAGAAAGGATGAGACTGTCGCATCCAAGCAGTTCCCTGTTGGAAGTAGAATGAGAATTCCTTCTCCTTTATCAGCAACAATTAGTGGGGACTAAAATAATTACCAAATATTCTGCTACATGTATACACCAGTTGATTCTTAAAATTCCTGTCAACTTTAACAACAGCTAGGGTTTAAAAACTAGCTATTCACCAGCCGCAATAGCATCATCGAGTCCTTATAGTATTGCTATGCAATCTCAACTATGAAATAAAATAGTAAAAAGGAAGTTCACATAAAGATTCCTATAAAATAGCCCACGATTACTGTCTAACCTTAAGAAAGTTTCTACGTTTTAATATTGTCCCAAACTGAATGACAGTTTTGATAGCCTAGAATCGTTTTCTGCTCCTGGTTCAAACTCAACACATCCAAACCGTTCTACGGTATTTTAAAAGACAGTCTGAAAATGTTTTACCGACCTGTTAAAAGACAGAAAGGAGGTCTGGGGAAGGGAGGGAGAGGGCTGGGGTCGTTGGAAGAGAGGGATAATGAACCCCCGCCTTGCATGTGCCTCATAAGCGCTGACACGGGCAAACAGGCCAGGGATGGAGGGAAATCGGTGAACTAGTAAAATATGGTCTTTAGCTAAAGGTCAAACGAAATTGTACTGGAAGCCTTTGGGATCCTTTAAAGCGGGAACTAAAGAGGAGCGGCGGAGGGGGGTGGCTCATTAGGGCTTGGACTTAAGTACCAGTTTCACTTTATCAGGGAAATTGTTCATTTGTGTGAAAATTTGACCTCTGTGTGTGTGCCAGGCAGGCGGGGCCCGGGGGTGATCCCCAGCTCATGTGTGCTGGCAGAAGTTAAAGCCACCTGGGGACTCCTTTCAAAGGAGACTGCCAAGGTGAGCAGACCCAGATTCTGACCGCCCTCGTCTTTCTTGCCATTTATATCTGTTTGCAAAGTTCAGAAGAGTTCTTTCTCACTCTCCCCCTTCCCAAAAGCGCTTCCTCTGCAATAAAGTGATAAAACGGATTCTAAAGGGATGGGACTATAAAAAGAGAAGGTGAAAGGGAAAAAAATGTTTCATTTAGCAAGGCAGGTTATTTAGGGAAGTATCATTATAGATAACTAGGTAACAGTGACCATAATTCCTCACATAAATTTGATTTAGCCTTAAAAGGTTATGATGCCACACCTTTGAACCAGAGCTGGGTATTATTACAAATGCATCAGAGAAGAAAAGGGGGGAAATGGTTTTCAACAGGATGACTGTTATACAGAGAAACTAACAACTAGGATTGCTTTAAATTCTTCAAATAATTGGGGCCTTTTATCACATGTCTACCTAAATTAGCTACAAGGGGAAAGGAACAGTGGCCGTAACCTAGCAGGGTAGATACGCAACGATAAAAGAAAAGTGGAATTTACAAGTTCTATTTTTAAGTAGCTATGGCCTGTAAATTTTGTTTTCTTTTTTCATATCTCTATTTTCAATACTTCTTCTGAATATAGTTGCCTGATTATTATCAGTGTTCTTTTAGTACATGTGCTTTGAGAGGGAATGGATTTTTTTGTCTTATTAATTGCTGTATTTATTTCTGACATCTAGAATAGCCCTGGTGTTTGTTAGTGCAGCTTCTTCATAGAATCTATTTGTGCCATTTTACTTTCTCTCATCAACAAATATACCTAACAGACTCATATACCTCATCTCATATAATTATTTTCCCAACCATGTGAACCATTTATTTAAAAATAATACTATTAATAGGGTCAAAGATAATAAAGCAGGTAGAGCACTTGCCTTGCCTGCAACCGATCCAGTTTCAATCCTCGGTATCCCATATGGTCTCTGGAACACTGCCAGGGGTAATTCCTAAATGCAGAGCCAGGACTAACCTTGATATGGCCCCCAAACAGCAAAAACAAAACAAAACAATATTATTGTTTTATTCTCCTGACAAATGAGTGGTAAAATTTAATATGCCTGTAATTTCATGATCTTTATATATATATATGTATATATATATATATATATATCAAAGGGTACTTTACATGTTATAGAAAAATGTATTCATTAATATGTTTAGCATAAAACCCTAGATTGTTTTTCTACTATAACTACAATTACTGGTAGCAAAGTTCTTTATTCAGGGTCTTGTATTTATTAGCTCATACATTAATGGGAAGGTAAAGTGCTTTTTATTCTTTCTTAAGTTCAGTATTTCATTTTAGGAAGTTGTTTTTAGCTTTGGAGTCATGCCTTGTGAAAGATGACAGACCTACCAGAGAGTGCCAGGGAGTTAACTCAGAGTTCCTGCATGCAAAGCACGCATGCCAGCCTTTGACCTATCTACCTACCTGGGGCTCCTTTTTGGTGTACTCTCTTTGGGGGTCACACCCAGCAGTACTCTGGGGCTACTCCTGGTCCTATGTCCAGAAGTGGCCCTCAGCAGTGCTGGGAGACCATGCAGTGCCGGGGATCAACTCCAGATCCTTCGTGCAAAACATCCACTCAGCCGACTCACTATCTCTCCAACCCCATGGTACCCTAGCTTTTAAGTTTTATCAATAACAATGCTACGTGCTTTGACCTAACTGTACTTTCTGGGGGTAAAGGACATAGAAAAATTAAATTTTACAGTGTCCATAACCAGTGAGCAATGAACAGTGACAGCGGGAGGAGGATCACTTCCACAGTATTGCTTTGCTGGGAATACTGCTCTATCAGAAAATCTAAGAAGCCCTTTGCTACAACTATCTTATTTAAGAGGAAATCGACATGTTCAGATCTACAAATGATCATCACAAAAAATATAATTTGCCAAAGACCAGAAAATGCCCATTTTCTTTAAAGGGGGGGGGGAGCTACCGCTTATAATCATTAATATGAGTTATTTGCTTTAGAAAGTAGTGATATTACAACAAATGTTAACATATCTTCTCATAATACAGAAGAACTATTAGGTAAGGATATATTTTAGTTAAAAGTATACACTTTAAGAAACTGAAAAAGATATTTATCCCCAACCCCCTTTCCTTTGTTTTTGGGCCCCTAACCAGCAGTGTTCAGGGCTTACTATGACTCCATGCTCAGGAATCACTCCTTATGGTGCTGTGGAATCTGTACGCAGTGACTGAGTTCAAAGCAGGATCTTCTATGTGCAAGGCAAGTACTTTATGCCCAGAGGATCTTGCTAATTCCATTGTATCCCTTTAAAAAGTGCTCACTACTGTGCATGCAGAAAGCCAGGCTAAATTCTTTGCTCTTCTGGGAGTAGTGCCAGAGCACCACTGGGTGTAGTCCCAAATAAAACAAGGAATTTTTTTATATACATTTGTTTCTTCTTCTTTGCTTCAATATCAAAACTTGAATTTTTGATATTGGTGATCAAAAATTTTGAATTTCTTTTATGTTATAAATTATTGAGAGGCAGTTTTTTCTGAGAAAGTGTTATCAAGAATATAATATTTCAGTACTGGTAATAATTTAGAAGCTTCCGAAACCTATAAACACATCTTAAGTTTCTATTTGAAAAGCACTAGAAAAGTTTCAAAGATACGAAGGATTCAAAGATTGTACCTGTGTGACCTGGGCTTTGTATTTATATAAGTAATGACCTCAATTGACTTTCAATAAAATGCATTCATTTTTAATTAGAATTCTGAGGCAGATAAAAATTTATTTCACAAAGTAATTATTGAGATTATGGTTCAACACAGACAGATATCCCATCAGCCTTGCTATCCTGAAGTAAGATATGCGTGTTCTTTCTATACATACAAAAAAAATACTTGAATGCACATTCTGGAGCAATGGCACAGTGGGTAGGGAGTTTGTCTTGCATGCAGCTGACCTGATCGACGGGAGTTCGATTCCTCCGCCCCTCTCGGAGAGCCTGGCAAGCTACCGACAGTACTCATCCGCATGGCAAAGCCTGAAAACTCCCCATGGCATATTCGATATGCCAAACACAGTAACAACAAGTCTCACAGTGGAGACGTTACTGGGTCCGCTCAAGCAAATCGATTAAGAACGGGAGGACAATGCTACAGTACTACAGTGCACATTCTAGGTGTATGAGGATACTCCTCTGGGGCAATTTGAGGTAGGATAGGTGGGTTGTGGTGGGGGTGGTTCAGTTCCCACCCTTCCAAACCTGGTCCTGCACGCATGCCCCAAAGCCACCCCCTTGACTCCAGCTGGACCACTTGCTTAACTATTCTGGATTTTTTGGAGCAACATCTCCAGACTCTACAATACTAACATCCCAGTAAGAACGCACTGGATTGGATGGGAATGTAATGTAGAAAACAACCATGTTTGTCTAACACAACAAAACAGAAGCCTTATCTTGCAACAACAGCTTAGTAAACCCTCAGATAAGACATCGCATCCCCAGGGTGAGGAAGAATAATTTTCACAAATTTTCTTCTATGAAAACATTTTTTGATCATTTTGTCAGCCATTTACTGGTAACAAGCAATATAAAAAGAAATGTTTGTGGGCCTGCTATGGGGGCAGGCTTGAGGGTTGGTTGGGAAAATGGAGATAACAGTGAGGGAAGGTGACAATGGTGGTGGGATTGGCGTTGGAATATTGAATGCCTGAAAAAATTGTCATAAAAAACTTTGTAAAGTCTTTTACAGTGTTTGAATAAATAAATTTTTAAATTAAAAAATAAAAATAATATTGATCTCCAAGGAGTTTTGTTTTGCTTTTCCCCACCTCCCCGAACTCCAGTAAGCAAAGCATTATGCTGGAAATAAATCAAATTTGGATGAGATTTTGTATTTGGCTACTTTCTAAATGTTTACCCAAATTTCTTTCTCCTTTTATCAAAGCAATTTAAGCTAATTTGCTCTTATGTAAGTCACATTTTACCCTAACTCTTCATTAAGTTTCCAGTGATTTTTTTTTTTCAGGAATAAGAATAGAAAACGGTACTTCTTTTTAAATGGTGAATAATGTGACAGGGAGCACTTCTAAAATTTTCGACAACAATGGCTAGAAGAGCTTGTTTATTTTCTTTGGAAATATGCAAAAGTTTTAGCCATGTTTAATGCTAGGAAAGCACTTGCAAGTTGCCGAAGATGCAGGCCTTTACCAGGAGCTAATTGTATTAGTCATGGTAATAGTGCCCTCCAGAGGAATTCTGCTGGAATTTGCAAAAGGAAATGGAAGCTGTGCAAATGATGGGTTTAAATACACCCTTACAAAGTAAATGAACATATTGATTTTAGCTAGATAATTAACATAAGCTTTAGTCTAAATTTAGTACTCTGAGCCAACTCTTATACTTAGGTCGACAGATATCAACAAGTATACACTATTTACAATTCTAGAGAAATGTGAATGTGTGTTTATAAATTATTATATTATACTCTTAGTATTACTTAAAATAGCTACTTATACTGTAGCACTGTCTGTAGCACTGTCCTCTCGTTGATCATCGATTTACTTGAGTGGGCCCAGTAACGTCTCCATTATAAGACTTGTTGTTACTGTGTTTGGCATATCTAATACATCACGGGCAGTTTGCCAGGCTTTGCCGTGTGGGCAAGATACTCTCGGTAGCTTGCTGGGATCTCTGAGAGGGGCGGAGGAATCGAACCTGGGACAACCGGGTCGGCCGCATGCAAGGCAAACGCCTTACCCACTGTGCTATCGCTCTAGCCCTTATACTACTTATACTGTTTGAGAGTTCACTACTTATACTATTTGAGAGTAAATTTAATTTTCAAGTTTAATAGAATAAGATGAAGGAATTCACAATTGCAACACTGCTGTCATTTTTTCTTTATTATATTTCTTTTGAAAATGCTTAAAATTGAGTGTAAACAGAGCTGTAAGCAAATTAGGGTTACTGAACTGAGGTAACAATGTTAATCATCAAATATCATAAAGAAATAATTAAACATAAAGCACTAAATTTTAGATAGCAAGTCCCAATTAACAACAAAAATATTAACTTAAAAATAGCATGAAATCAAAAATTAAGACTGTCATTTAAGTATCTATACTTTCCAAATTGTAGAAAATCAAATATTATTATTTTATATTATTATTTATTATAATTATCAAAACTGTTTTTACTAATTTTGTCATTCTAGAAACTGAGGCAAACACTGGATAAAACAAAACCACATACACTGATATCACAGTTTTCTCTCACTCACCATTGTCAGCCTTTACCATAATGATTTTACGTACTTGAAATTGTAGTAGCACTGTAGCACTGTCATCCCATTGTTCATCGATTTGCTCAAGCGGACACCAACACCATCTCCTTTGTGAGACTACTTGTTACTGTTTTTGGCATATCGACTACGCCATGGGGAGTTTGCCAGGCTCTGTCTATGAGAGCTTAACGGGCTCTAGATAGCTTACGGGGCTCTTGGAGAGGGACGGAGGAATTGAACCCCAGCTCAGCCACGTGCAAGACAAAAGCCCTATCCACTGTGCTATGGCTCCAGCTGAAATTTTAGTATAAAACACAAACCATCAGAGGGCAAGTTTCTCTCAAGGATTTATTAAACAAACAAGGAAAACAAAGATTTAAAACTTTTCTCTTAAACAATATCAAAAATGACAAAAGAAAGAGAAAGCAAAACACAAAATTAAGGGGCCAGAGAAGTAGTACAAGAGTTGGCAAGTGGTCAGCCCTGATTTGATCCCAGGCACTGAACTCAACCAGAAGTGATCCCTGAGCAGAGCCAGGAGTGAGCCCTGAGCACCAACTTCAAGGCCAGGGAGACAGCATAGATGTCCAGAGTAGATTCTATGCACTGAGGAGACTCCAATACCTTATGGTTCCCTGAGCACCAGGAGGAGTTATCCCTGAGCGCTGACCCAGAAGAAGCCTCTGAGCATGAACATATATGATAGAAAAACTCAAAGCAAATTAAACAAAACATTTTATGTGGGGACTGAAAGAAAACACAGCCTGCAAGATATTTCCATTGCAAGTAGTATCAGTTTAATTCCCAGCACCCCGTGTTTTCCCCCAAGCACAGCCAGGAGTGATCGCTGAGCACCCTGGATGTGGCATCCAATTAAAACAAAACCCACTTTAAATTGAAAGAATATTACAAAAGTAGGAGGGGGAACAGGGTGGCCTGGAGTTAGGTGCACCGGAATAAGGTGGCACTTTGTTGGAGGGATGTCTTTACCATAATGGCACTGGAATGTCCTCATGCACGAAACCTTACCATGAACAGTATTCTAAGTCACAGGGTCTAAAACACAATTGGAAGGAAAAACTGGAAACTTACAAGGTCGTTTCTCCCCCACCCCCAGTTAAATGTGTTTGCAATGCCACAGCAAGAGGTTCTGTGTTGAAATTGAATTTAAATTTAATTTTAAACTATTCTACATGTAATAGAATAGTTTAAAATAGATTTAAAATTGACCGGGGCTCTGGCAGCCGAAGACCTCCAGGACCAGCCACCACCATGCTGAGACCACTCTCCGCACACATGAAGGTACTGGCAGAGGGACAAAGCCACGCGGATTCCGGGGCCGAGACCTCCAAGCCTACTCGAATTGGAGTCGAGCATCTTCCACCCAGATCCTCCAAATTCCAGTAGGCGGGGGTCACACCCACCACCTGGCCCCCTGGCGCCGTGTAATCCCATCAGCGGCCAAGACTCAGAGACTATAAAATCCAGATCCCGGAACCGCGCGGCCGCGATCTTAACAGAACTTTTTTTTTTATGACATCTTATTGTCTTATTCCTACTTTGGACAAACTTGCAGGCTATCGAATGTAGCCTGCCCACAGGGCAGAGTCTGGCAAACTCCCCGTGGCGTACCAAATATGCCAAATACCAGTAACAATGATGGGTCTCATTCTCCTAAAGAGCCTTGAATATAATCTCAGGGCTAGGATGAAAGAGACGTTACTGGGGCCTGCTCGAGGCAATCGACGAATAACAGGATGATGAAATGAAATGAAATGAAAATGTAATAATCACAAAGTTTTCCGCATTGATCATTCATTTGCAAAGACAACATAATAGACTTCCAGGGGTAAGAAATTCATAGCTGAAAATTACTCAGCTAGGTTTCTGGGATGAGAGTGCAGCTGACAGTTCCCTGGCCTTGCATGTGGCTGTCCCAGGTTCCATTCCTGTCCCTTGAGCCTGCCAAGAGTGACCCTTGAGTACAGGAGTAGACTCAGGAATAAGCACTGAACACCGCTGGGTATGGCCCTGAAAGCAAAAATAAATTTAATAAAAAAAACTGGATTAAGAGGTGACATTTAATAAATATTTTCCTTTTAAAATGCTGCTTCAGGATGACCATTCATATATGGTAACATAACCTAGGAATATATAATTTCTGTCTCTGACCTTGGATCATAGTCCTGAGTGCCAAAATTCTGAAGGTCTATATCCCCAAAAGTCCCAAATCCTAAAGATCATAATCAAAAAGACTGAAATTCCTAAAAGAGGCAGTTTGAGAAGGACCAGCTAGACATCCATTCAGAGATATCTGTACCATCATTTTTACACAAGGCATGTCTCTGAGGCAGACTTATTTTTAATTTTAATTTTTTATTGAATCACTGTGAGATACACACTGACAAAGTGGTTCACGAATGGATTTCAGTCATACAACGTTCCTTCACCATTCACCAGTACATTTTCCATCACTAATGTCCCCAGTTTCTCTCCCTCTATCCCCCACTCGCAGCCTGTCTATGGCAGGCATTTCTCCCTCTCTCCCCTACTCCCCTATCTCTCTCTCTCTTGCTCACTCACTCACTCACTCACTCACTCTCTCACTTGCTCTATCGTTCTCTCTCTCTCCCTCTCTCCCTTTGGACATTGTTGCTTGCAATACAGATGCTGAAAAGTTATCATGTGTGTTCCTTACCTTATTTTTGGTACTCAGATACTCAGTTCTTGTTCAGAGTGATCATTTTCAACCAGCAATATCTCGTTGTCATAGTGGTCCCTTCTCTGTCCTAACTGCCCTCCCCCCATTCTGTCTTTCCCTCATCACCAATTGTGGCAAACTTCCAACAATGAACCACTCCCCCTTATCCTTGTGTCTACTGTCCTTCGGTATAAGTGAGACAGAGTTTGGGAATACACACAGTACCTACAGCTGAATTTGGAGAGGGCTGGTGATCTATGAATCTTGGAAATAAACCAGTACAGGTGCCATGTGTGGAATGTTCAGTGATTGCTTGGCCATTGTATAAAGCGACATTCAAGTGTTTTCTAGGCCAGTGATGAGCTTCTCAACTCACTTTCACACGAAGGTGACTCTGAATGCTGCATCCTGGAAGCATCCTCTGCAGGAAGTCAATGTCACAATTTCTAGAACAACTAGAGGAGGCATGGACGACCAATTGGGTGCTCAACCTTTTGTAATTGTTCTGTTTTTCCAGAAGTGATGGTTATCAGGACTTCAACATTCAGTGTTCCTATGTTTGGGATTCTGATCTTAAAATTATCAGATTTGTCAGTTTTCAACTTTGGAGATTTAAACTTCAGCGATTTTAGCATTCAGGATTGTGTAGTTTTTAAGATTATGATTAGAAAAATAAATTTTCCTTATTTGTTTGTCTTGATCCTGACAAAAATCAGGATCAAGGTAACTTTTTCTTAGGTATTTTTGTCTTTATGCTTACAATATCATCATTAAAGTATTAGATTAACTTCATTGATGATTTTCATTCTCTAAAAAAAAAAGCTTATGGACCAAATTCTTTGTTTCTTCAGCATTTTCTATATTTTGTATTAATTCATAAAAAGAAAATCTTGCCTATTGAAGGAAGTCTTGTCATTTGCTGAAACTGGATACTATAATGTTTTAATTGAAACCAGTGTCTGTCTCTCATCTAGGAGTTTTTTCCTTTATTACTATCACTATCAACATATTTAGAAATCTTTATATATACTTTCCATGTTTCAAAGTTATGCATTATGCTTAAAGTTATTGCTTTCTGGTTTGGAAAAATAATATTTATTTTATTTTAAGCAGCAATTTCAATAAGTTCTATAGCAAATTTCACTTGAAGTTGACAATGAATTACTCACTCCACCTCAATCTCAAAGTTTATTTCTAATTAAACTTTCATCTCATTTGTATCTGTTATTTTACTTTACCTTGTGCTTAAACTTCTGCAAAATTTTCACATTAAGTCACGGTCATGGTCCTCCCGTTGTTCATCGATTTGCTCGAGTGGGTCCAGTAACATCTCCATCATGAGACTTGTTGTTACTGTGTTTGTCAGTGATGCATATTGAATGCATCACGGGTAGCTTGCCAGGCTTTGCCCTACGGGTAAGATACTCTCTGTAGCTTGCTGGGCTCTCTGAGAGGGGCGGAGGAATCAAACCCGGCTCGGCTGGACCGGCTGTGTGCAAGGCAAACGCCCTACCACTGTGCTATCGCTCCAGTCCTAGTCACATTATGCAGTCAATATTTATTTAGAGAAATGTGCATAATAATTTGTTTACCCTCATTTTTTCAGCATATGTCTGGTTTGGGCTAGAGCAATAGCTGGAGTTTGCCTTGCACGCGGCCAACCTGGGTTCAATTTCTCCATCCCTCACGGAGAGCCTGGCAAGCTACCAAGATATCCCTCCTGCTCAGCAAAGCCTGAAATCTACCAGTGACGTATTCAATATGCCAAACACAGTAACAACAAGTCTAACAAAAGAGATGTTACTGCTGTCCGCTGGAGCAAATCGATGAACAACGGAGGACAGTGTTTTGTTTTATTTTTCTTGCAGTATATCTGTTGATATTTATTTCGGTAACAGAGATTTTTAAGTAGTATTATCCTACTTTATTCAAATAATCATATTTTTATTAAAAATTCTCTTAATTTCCCTCTAATTCTTGAAAAGTTATTTGGAATTAAAAAAATTAAGTATTTTGTTATTTCTTTTCATTACCTTGAAGGTATTTCATTAATAACATGACTTATTTGCTGTTTTCAAAGTCTTGTGTAAGATGACTTTTATTTTTTCATATTGTTTTAGAAATTATTTTTCTTTCAATCTGGCATTATAAAGTTTTTACGTATACACATAAATATATACAGAAAAATATGTGTTTATGACAAACGGACTCGTTCCTAATGTTCCATTCCCTCTCAATGGAACGAACATCTCCAAATACAACAGTTATGTGTACCTAGGTCGAGAAGTCAACATGAGAAATGACCTGGCACCTGAGTTGCGCAGGAGGAAGAGAGCGGCCTGAATGCCTTCAAGAGCATCGAAGAAATAGTAAGAGGATGAAGAACCTCCAGTTCTGGGCACATCTCTTCGACTCCACTGTTTTTCCTGCATTAACTTATGCCTCAGAGACCTTGGCCCTATGAAAACAGGATGAGAACGTTATTCGGGTCTCCCAAGAAAGAATTGAAAGAGCTATGCTTGGAATATCACACTTCACTCAAATGAGAGAAAGAATCCGTAGTTCTGACCTCCATGGACTATCAAGAATCAGGGACTCTGCCTCATTTGCCAACACATCGAAAATCAGATGGGCTGAACATGTAATAAGATTTGGAGATGACTGCTGGACTAGAGCCGTTACCGACTGGATCCAAGGGACATCAAAAGACGGCGTTGTCACCCACCTACCAGATGGTTAGAATTCGTCAAGAACCTGAACGATCGGTTTGAGGCTCTTTGTGTTCGTGGAACGAGCAGACTGCATTGTGTTACACCTGCACGTGACAGAGACGAATGGAGACATTACTGGCGCCCGCTCAAGCAAATCGATGAGGAATGGGATGTCAAGTGATCAAGTGATATTATATTACTCATCACTGATTTTTTTTTTTATAAAACCCAGTTTCTTGCCTTTTGTCAAGTCTGAAAGAGATTTGGCGTCCTATATTAAGGAAAATTTCCTACAGAGAATTTATGTTTCTTCATAAGGAAACATAAGTATAGTTCTACAAACTTATATGAGATATATTCAAATTCTATGTTATATTTCAAACTTTTTATTTCTTATATATCTGTGCTTTATTTTTATTTCTTATATATCTGGGCAGAGTCTCCTGCCCCTGTGCCTGGCTGTCCTCACTGGGGCCTCTTGGAGAAGGGTGGATTGAGTTTCCCTCTCCGCCCTGAGCAGAGCCCCAACAGCTGAAGACCTCCAGGACCCAGCCAAAGCCATGCTGAGACCACTCTCTACACGCTTGGACAAGGAACCGGCAGAGGAACCCAAGCCTGCGGGACCTGGGGCTGAGATCTCCAAGCCTGCTGGGTTCGGGACTGGGCCTCCTCCACCAAGTTCCCCCACCATCCAGTAGCTAGACAGTTATACCCACCAACTGCCATCAACGGCCATCCAGAGACTATAAAACCAAGCTCCCAGAAGAGAACAAAGTAGAGTCCCCTGCCCCCGCACCTGGCTGTCCTCACCAATGCCCCTTGGAGGAGGGCAGGTTGAGTTTCCCTCTCCGCCCCGACAGCTGAAGACCTCCGGGACCCAGCCAAAGCCATGCTGAGACCACTCTCTACACGCTTGGACAAGGAACCGGCAGAGGAACCCAAGCCTGCGGGACCTGGGGCTGAGATCTCCAAGCCTGCTCAATTCGGGACTGGGGCTCCTCCACCCAGCTCCCCCACCTTCCAGTAGCTAGACAGTTACACCCACTAACTGCTGTGTAACCCCATCAACAGCCAGGATCCAGAGACTCTAAAACCAAGCTCCCAGAAGACCTCTTATTCTCTAGTTCTCACTCTCAGAGAACCCGGCAGGCTACTGAGAATATCATACCCGCCTATATGCCTGACTAGGAACACCTATAAAGGCAATCAGCGGCTCCCCCAAAAGCTTCCATCCCTCTCGGGGAGCCCAGCAAGCTACCTAGAATATCCCGCCTACACAGCAGAGCCTGATAGGCAGTAACAATGAATGGTCCTCATTCCCCTGATCCTGAAGAAGGCCCCAATATGTCATTGGGCTACACTAGCACGTGACAGGGACGAATGGAGACGTTACTGGGCCCGCTCGAGTGAATCGATGAACAACAGGGTGATAGTGATAGTGATTGTGATATCTGTGCCACTTTTCCTTACTACTACTACCACCTTCCAGATTACTGAGCATAGCTTTAATTGACCTTAATCTGCTATGTAATATACTGAATGTATATAATTTTCAGTGTTTTCCCTTCAATAAAAATGTAGGTTTTTAATTTTTTATTACTTTAGTCATTTTATATATTAGTTTTGTTTTATTGTTTTGTTTTAGCTCTGTATCTCAAGATGCATGATGCTTTTGAGATATAACATAAAACTGATAATTCACTCATGACACTTTGCTCCTTCAGTTGCATTATGTTTATTTTTAATTGGAATATTCTTTTTAGAAATACTAGTATATCTCCTCTACTTTATAGAGAGATACTATGTGTTCAAAGTTAATCAAGGACAGGAAATCTTTTTTGTTATTTTTGCTATTATTCTCTAGAACTGGAAGTTTCTATCCCGGAATAGAAGTTTCTGGGAGTTTTTGCATACTTGTATGTATGCATCAGGCTGACTGATTTTTGATACATCATTCTTATTCAACAGGAAAAGGTTTTTTGGTTGTATTTTTTTTCGGGGTCAAATGTCAAATCCATGATATGGCATGACTATCTCTGCTACCACTGAGTCCCATCCCCAGAAAACAGAAAATTTAAATTTCCTGAGTAAGAGAGATGTCTCAAATCTAGACATGCTCTACGTTGATTAACCTGGCTGGATGCCTTGTGTACTGCCATATATGGTCCCCCAAAAAACAGAACAAAAGATTTGATTTTCTCCAAAAACTCCATTCATTAGACTGGTGAGATAGCCCAGAGGTTAAGGAGCTTGCTCGATCCACGTGCAGTTCCATCTCTAGCAGCCCTTACCATCCTCCAAATACTTCCAGAAGTGAACCCTTTGCAGAGCTAGGAGTATGCCCAGGACTCTGCCAGGTGTAACCTCTTGCTGTCCCCTCCCCCCATATAAAATAAATCAAAATCAGAACACATGTTCCACCTATTCTTCCTGCTTGTAATCTGATTTTTGTTGATGCTTACTTTTAAAATTTTTGTTTTATTTTAGTCACCCTGATGTAAAAGTTCTACAGTCCTGTCAATGATAGTGTTTCATGCATAGAAGATTCCAACGCCATACCCTCACCCCATCAAGAGTGCCCATTTCCTCCACAATTGTCTTGGAGTCCCCACTCATTGGCACTCCACCTCTTGTCACGATGCTCTCTATTCTATTAAATTCTATTCTATTCTATCTTTTCCCCCTTAAATTACATGTATAGGTAAAATAATAGAAAGTGTCACTGTCACTGTCACTGTCCTGTTGTTCATCGATTTGCTCGAGCGGGCCCAGTAACATTGTGAGACTTATTACTGTGTTTGGCACATCTAATACGTCATGGGGAGCTTGCCAGGCTTTGCCGTGTTGGGCGAGATACTCTCGGTAGCTTGCCGGGCTCTCCAAGAGGAGCAGAGGAATTGAACCCAGATTGGCCCAATAGGCTGTGTGCAAGGCAAACACCCTACCTGCTGTGCTATCGCTCCAGCCCTACATTGGTTAATTCACTTCACAAAATTTCAAGATCTTTGCATTTTTCTGCACATGGAAAAAAATCATCTATTTTAGCAGCTGAGTCATATTTCATTGGATATGTATGTACCAGGATTTCTTTAGCCACCTGTTGATGAGCACTTACATTGTTTCCATAATTTATCTATTGTTAATAATGCCGCAATAAATTGCAGTTCACATAGTTCTTTGAGTTAGTGACTTCATAGTTTGTAAATACACACCCAGAAATGTTATTGTTGGATCATATGGTACATTTACCCAAAATTACTCCCACCAATTTGCTTCATAACACCAGTGCCTGCGAGAATTTATTTTTTCCACTGAGTAGCCTCGCTAAAACTTGTTACTATCAAAAAGATGTGCGCTATACTCGTAGGTGTGAGGTGGTATTCTGTTTTAGATTTCATTTTCATACACATGGTCGACCAAGACCATTCATAGTAACTCACAATTCCAGAAGGCAGAATCTAAACGATGGACATGGGAGTCTCCTGGTGGACGATTCCACAACGAAATAGACCACATCATATTCAATCGACGGTTTTGCCTGACTGATGTCGCTGTTGTCCCAAAATTTCGAACGGGATCGGACCACCGTCTCCTTCGTGCAAAATTCTACTTCACAGAGCGGGGAGAAAGGGCTGCAAAGTTCAAAAAGAGAACTCCCAGAATGACCACCAACTGGGAACTCTTTGGTACTATTGCGGCAACATGGGAAGATGCCATTGTTGACAACATTGACGAGGAATACGATCGACTGGTTCAGCACCTCCATGAATGTGCGAGGAACGCCAAGAGAGAGTTAGCCACAAAAAATCGCCTATCTTCGAAAACTCTTGAGCTAATTCGCCAGCGTGGTTTGGCACATGCCTCAGGCAACCGCAAGCTAACCTCTGAGCTCGCAAAGCAGTGCAGAGATGCGATCAAGGAAGATCTCAAAGAGAGAAGAGCAGAAGTACTGGTAGATGTGGCAGAAGCCGGGAAAAGTATTCGTAACGCCTGCCTGTCCTTTGCCAACTATAAGACCAAGATGACTGCCCTCCAACGTCCTGATGGATCCATCACATCCTCCAGAACGGTAATGGAGAAGATTATCCATGACTTCTACTCAACTCTCTTCGACAGCCATGTCCACTTGCTGACATACCAAATTCCACAGGATGGATATGTCGTTCCCAACGTTCTCCCTTCCGAAATCCGACACGCCATTTCGTCGGTAAAGAAACAAACAGCACCCAGCCCAGACAAGGTCAGACCTGAACACCTGAAGAACCTGCCGTCAGTACTCATCAATACACTGGCTCGGCTCTTCACTCGCTACCTGTCTGAATGCAAGGTTCCGTCCCAATGGAAAACCAGCAGGACCGTACTACTGTTCAAGAAGGGAGACATCCATGACATTGGCAACTACCGCCCGATCTTCCTATTGTCTGTCATCTACAAGTTGTTCACTCGAGTCATCCTAAATAGGATTGGCAGAACACTAGATGAAGGACAACCATGTGAACAAGCCGGGTTCCGCAAAGGATTCAGCACCATCGACCATATCCACACGATAACCAAGCTCATTGAGGTTTCTCGGGAGTTCAAGATGCCGCTCTGTTTAACGTTCATTGATTTAAAGAAGGCCTTTGATTCTGTTGAGACGGAAGCGGTCATTGAAGCCATAGCCAATCAGGGCATTCAAGCCCAATACATCAAGATCCTCCGTGAGCTGTATTGCGTATTCACTACCAGGATCTCACCATTCTACAAAGAATTGATCGTTGATGTCAAGAGAGGGGTGCGGCAGGGTGATACCATTTCACCGAAACTCTTCAGTGCCACCCTCGAGAACATCATGCGATGACTGGAATGGGAAGGAATGGGAGTGAAGATAGATGGTCGGCAACTACACCACCTCCGCTTTGCTGATGACATTGTTTTAATAACACCAAACATCAGCCAAGCGGCACAAATGCTGGCCGACTTTGACCGTGAGTGTGGAAAGGTAGGACTACAGCTGAATCTTACAAAGACAATGTTTATGAGAAACAGCCTTGTTCCTGACGCCCCATTCACTCTCAATGGAACGACCATCTCCGAATGCAACAGCTATGTGTACCTAGGTCGAGAGGTCAACATGACAAATGACCTGGCACCCGAGCTGCACAGGAGGAAGAGAGCGGCTTGGAACGCCTTCAAGAACGTCGAAGAAATAGCTAAGAGGACGAAGAACCTCCGGCTCCAGGCACATCTCTTTGATTCCACTGTTCTTCCTGCATTAACATATGCCTCAGAGACCTGGGCCCTACGCAAACAAGATGAGAACACTATTCAGGTCTCCCAAAGAAGAATAGAAAGAGCTATGCTTGGAATATCACGTTTCACTCAAATGAGAGAAAGAATCCGGAGTTCTGACATCCGTCGACGATCAAGGATCAGGGACGCTGTCTCATTTGCCAAGGTGTCGAAAATCAGATGGGCTGGTCACGTAATGAGATTTAAAGACGACCGTTGGACTAGAGCTGTTACTGATTGGATTCCACGGGATGTCAAAAGACCGCGTGGCCTCCCACCTACCTGATGGTCAGAATTCTTCATCAAGATCATGAACGATCGGTTTGAGGCCCTTCATGTTCCCGGAGCGAACAGATGCCATTGGGCTACACTAGCACGCGACAGGGACAAATGGAGACGTTACTGGCGCCCACTCGAGCAAATCGACGACTAACGGGAAGTTAAGTGATTAAGTAATTAAGTGATACATAATAAAGACAACAAGCAAGTTTTATCTACCTATGAACTATCTGTATGTCTCTTTCTGGGCTGTGTCATTTCAGATTTTCTGCCATTTTTAAAATTGATTTACCTGTTTTGGTTGTTGTTTGGTGCCGTAAGTTATTTTTTTTTCATTTGCTTTGAAAACTAACCCCTTATTAACTTATTATATGCAAATAATGTTCCCATTCAGTGACTGCATCTCACTCTTATTTTCTTTTGCTGCACAATTCTTTGATATAGTTTGAGTTGTTTGTTCACTTTCTTTTATTTTGCCATTGGTGTTGAATTTCCAAACACAACTCTAATGCTTATAAAGCAACATACCACCTATATTTTCTTTTATGTAATTTGTAATTCAGTGTCTTACATCTAATTAGCATTGTAGCACTGTCACTATCATCCCGTTGTTCATTGGTTTGCTCGAGTGAGTACCAGTAACATCTTCATTTATCCCTGTCGCATGCTAGTGTAGTCCAATGGTGTCTGCTTGCTCCAGGAACACAAAGTGAGACTTGTTACTGTTTCTGGCATATCAAATATGCCAGGGGAAGCTTGACCGGCTCTGGCCTGTGGGTGGGATACTCTCACTAGCTTGCCAGGCTCTCCAAGAGAGATGGAGGAATCGAACCTTAGTCAGCTGCGTGCAAGGCAGAGGCCCTAAAAACTGTGCTATTGCTCCAGCCCTATATCCATTTAATCTACTTAAATTTGTTCTTGTGTATAGAGTTACAGAGTAATCCAATTTCATTCCTTTCCCTGAGGCTTTATAGTTTTCCCATCCCCATTCTCTGAATAAATTTTGTTTTATCTACTTCATCATCAGAGCACCATAGAATTTGAATTCTTCATAGGTTAAGTGTTGATAAGTATGTATCTGTCACTGTCCTCCTGTTCTTCATCAATTTGCTCGAGTGGGCCCAGTAACATCTCCATTGGAGACTTTGGCGTTACTGTGTTTGGTATATTGAATACATCACGGGTAGCTTGCCAGGCTTTGCCCTGCTGGGTGAGATACTCTCGGTAGCTTACCAGGCTCTTCGAGAGGGGCAGAGAAATCAAACTCGGGTCAGCCGTGTTGGCCACATGCAAGGCAAATGCCCTACCCGCTGTGCTATTGCTCCAGCCCATATATATATATATATATATATATATATATATATATATATGTACACACACATATATATATACATATAAATATATAAAATATATGTAACTAACTTTTGGTTTATTATAAAAGGTCCTTACTGTGTGAAAATGTTCTTTCTATTCCCATTTTTTAAATCAAAGATGGCCAGAGTCATATAAAATCCTTTCTTTCCATTTACTGAGACTGTATGGGTTTTTTCCCCCTTTTTCTTATTATATAAAGTTCATGTTATTTACTAATTTTAGTATGTTGACCTTATTCTTGCACCCCTGGAATAAACACCACTGGTCATGTTCTCTGATCTTTTTAAATAGTTCTGAATTTAATGTGCTTGTATTTTGTTGAGAATCATCACACCTATGTTTATCAGAGATAATGGTCTATAATTTATTTTTGTTTGACTATTTTTTGCATTCTGTTTTTAGTATTAAATTAATATTGGCTGTGGAAAATGTGTTTTGACATGACTCCTGTTCATTTTTTTTTTTGAGGACTGAAAAAATTTAGCTAAGTGTTTTCTTAAAAGCTTAGTGTAATTCTTTAATAAAGTCATATGATCCAGGCTTTTGTTTTCTTGGAGATTGGGACAGTGTCATTCCATGGTATGCTCAGATATGGCTGTACCCGTCCGGGTAAAGTTGGCCAGCTGGGCCAACAGTTTCAATGCTAGGTCCAAGAATGAGCCATGTTCAGGCTAAACAATGCCAGAAAACAACAGCCCCAGTCTGGTGTTGTTCAGGAGTCTCTTGAGTTGTATCCAGTGGCATTTGGGATCCTCCAGAGTCACTTTGGGGTATTTTTTAAATTATAATGGCGATTTTCATACTGCTATCAGTTGTTTTCAGGTTTTCTTTTCTTTCTGTTTCTACTTCTAGTAGACTGCATTTTTTCCTTAAAAATTTGTTCATGCTTTCTGCATTATCAAACTTACTGACATATGGTTATGCATAGTAGTTTCTTAAAACCCTTTGTGTTTCTACTGTATCATATTGTCATTTCTTCCCTTCCCTTCCAATTCCATTTAGTAGTTGCTTCTTGTTTTCCCTTTGTGAACCAAGCTAAAGATTTTCAATTTTTCTCTTTTTAAAGCAACAGCTCTGGGTTTCATTGATTTTTTTATATGTCTTTTGGGTTTCTATTTATTTCCACTTTGATGTTTACTGTTTCCTTCTGTCTACTAGCTCTTGTCCTGTTTTATTTATCTTTTTCCATTTACTTTGGATATAAGGTTGCTCTTTTAGTTTCTTACTACAGGTCTGCATTGATTGGTATCAGCTTCCTTCTTAGTCCCATTTTTGCTACTTTCTACATATCCCTGTAACTTGTGTCTTCATTTTTATCTCAAAATATTTTATAATTTCTGAGTTGATCCAACAGTTAATGGGAAGCATGTTGTTTATTCTCCACATGTTTATGATTTTTTTTTTACAGTTTTCTTTCTTATAGCTGAAAAAAATACATGGTATGACTTCGATCTTTGTAACTCCACTGGCAAATGTTTTTGGTCCATCAGATGTCTTATAATTTAGAATATTCCATGCATGCTTGATAAAAATGTAAGTTTTTATGTTTGGGTAAGAACTGTTTTAAAATTTTTTCCCACTAGTTTCTAACAAAGTGCATTTTTTTCTTATTCTCTGGTGATCTTTTCAAGGTTCTTAAAATTTTCACTGCTATTGAGCTGTTATCAGTGTCATTCTATATTTCCATTACCACTTGTTTTATATATTTTAATGCTCTGTTATTTGTTAATAAAAATTATTTCTTTTAGTGTAGCAATTTACAGTAGTTAGGGCATTTGCATTGCACATGGAGTACCTGGGTTCAATACCCAGCACCCCATATTGTTCCTCACACCTGCCAGGATTGATTCCTGAGACCAAAGTCAAGAGTAAAGGCTGAGCACCTAAGAGTTGTGGCCTCATTGAGTATGGCCTCCAAATAAAGCAAAATCTATAATTCTCTTTCTTGTATTAGTCCATGAATTTATTTCCATTTTCTGTTTCTTATTACTCTTTGTAGGTTTAACTGAGATAAAATTACAAATGATTGTACCGGTGTTTTGCAGTTACTATTTGCTTGT
The DNA here is from genome assembly GCF_029834395.1 of Sorex fumeus. Taxonomy (NCBI): domain Eukaryota; kingdom Metazoa; phylum Chordata; class Mammalia; order Eulipotyphla; family Soricidae; genus Sorex; species Sorex fumeus. The sequence continues at coordinate 3,533,573 of NW_026606157.1, forward strand.
AAGATGACCTCCCAACCTTTTAACTTTGAGCCTATATTTGTATTTATTTAGTTCAGCTACTATAAGTTCAGCTACTATAAGGGCTGGAGCGATAGCACAGCGGGTAGGGCGTTCGCCTTACAAGCGGCCAACATGGCCGACCCGAGTTCGATTCCTCCGCCCCTCTCGGAGAGCCCGGCAAGCTACCGAGAGTATTCGATATGCCAGACACGGTAACAACAAAGTCTCCAATGGAGACGTTACTGGGCCCGCTCGAGCAAATCGACGATCAACGGGAGGGCCTTTACCTTTACTTTACTTTTACTATAAGTTTTAGCTTTAATACTAAGGTTCATAATGTCCTCATATTTTTTCTATAATTAATATGGTCTTCCCTCATTTAGTTCATCAATTTTTTAACTCAATAAGCTTTATTTGGACTATTATTGTAAGCACTTCTTCAGGTAAGCTGACTAGTTTTATTTCAATTAGATCATTCCTCATAATTCTACCTCATTTAGATTATTCTTCATAATTTGTTTCATCATTTATGATATATTCACCTGTCTCTTGATTTTGTTTAAAACCATTTCAATACTACTGGGTGAGACAGAAGCTCTTTTCCCTTAACTTTTTATGCTATTTATACATTTTTTCTTTAAATTTTGTCATTCAGTAATTTATTTCTTATTGTAAAGATATTTATGCAGTTTTCTTTGTTTGGTGGTGGGGGGTCACATGCAGTTGTGCTCAGGGCTTATCCTTGGCTCTGTGATCAGAGATCACACTTTGTGGTGATTTGGTGACAAATATACGGTGCCGATGACTGAGTCGGAATTGAGCATGTTCAAGTCATGTGCCTTATGTGTTATCTCTGTAACGCCCCTTGATACATTTAAAGTTTAATAATTCTAGTTTCTAATATGGTACATCTTAATTATAACAAAAAATAGCTATTCAGAATTCTGATTATTGAGTCCAAAGAATTTTGAGAACTTCATTAAACCTAATAATATTCTAAGAAAAAGTATCAATATCCTTATAAAATATAAGTATATTACAAAAATACAACATATGCCTTTAATTTCAATTCTACTAAATCAACATACAACTTTTGGTCTTTATTTGAGTGATAGGGAAAGAGTGAGAATCTCACAAATAAAAGCGACTAATACAAGATTTTGAAACCTTTTTTGAACATGATCCACCTGTCCAGGCCTTGGTAAAAAAAAAAAGAGAAATGATTGAACACCTAGATTATAAATGATAAAAATTGTATTGTACAATTTAAAGTTGTTGATGATGTTAACCAAAAAGATAGAAGAGAAGTGACATTAATAGTTGTTCCAGGCACTCAAAATGCTCAAACACAGCACATAAAATATCATTTTATTTGTGTACTAGATGATAAAATCAAATCAAGGGTGAATGAAACTCTGTCCTGGAATTTTAGTGAACCATTAAACATAAAATCGGCTTCTGAGATTGCCTCAATTGCATTTTAATGAGAATTAAAATTAAAATAAAGAATGAAATGTAAGGTTGTAATACTAATATATAGTGTGTTGTTAAATATTCTTTCTAATAAGGTCACAGAAATGTTTCAATGATTGTAGTAGTTATTAATTCATAAGTGGATTTAGAATCCTAACTAGAAAAATTTTCTTCAGCGCACTTTCCAAACATTTATTAGAGGAATAATTTTTTCAAGATAACGATTGTTGAAAAAATAGGGCTTAGCAAAATGATCTACATAATCATTTAATTGTTGAGGATATTGCTAGTTCAAGAATCTTCTTCCAGACACCAAACAATAAAACAGAATGATTGAACAGATATGATCAAGGTAAGTGTCTGCTTTTCACCTGGTCCAAAAATTTATTCATATTCAAAAAGAGGGGGAAATAGCAGTTGAAAGCACAGGTTATTAGTTATAACTATTTTAGACACTAGAGAGTATACAACTGAAGGACAGAAATTAATCATAGCAAGTATCTAGGTTTAAAGAAATGCATAACAAAATAATAAATCTTTGCTAGAGGGTCATTTTTGAGATTTTTAAATTTTCTATTTTATGAAACTAGCACTCATTTTATTTATTTATTTATTTATTTATTTATTTTGGCTTTTTGGGTCACACCTGGCGATGCACAGGGGTTACTCCTGGCTCTGCACTCAGGAGTTACTCCTGGTGGTGCTCAGGGGACCATTTGGGATGCTGGGAATCGAACCCAGGTCAGCTGTGTGCAAGGCAAACTCCCGACCCTCTGTGCTACCGCTCCAGCCCCAGCACTCATTTTAATGCATAAACCATTTCTGATATTTCTTACATTTTCAGACAGAATCTAAAATGCATAAATTCTAACCGGGTTACTGGACTTAATGCTGAATCTATCACTCTACCACTTAGTAATATTTAAAAGGTACTTACAAACTAGCCAATGAATTTTAATACTATTAACTGAAATATCAAAGTCACAGCTCATTCCTATTCATGTACCCAGTGGAGTTAACTACATACATGTACTATAAGTTAATATAAAAATTTCAAAAATTATGGAAGCAGTACAACCTTGTTATTAGTTCTTTCTGATAGTGGGGGGAGTAAAATAGACAGAAGTTTATTCTGAATGTAGCAATTGAAAAATGACTTTTGCTTATTGTATATTTGCAACATATCAATATCTTCACATGAATCCTTGAAGGAAGGAGAGGGAAAAATGTATTTGTTTGAAAGAAACATATATTTACCATGACAGGTGACTATTTTTGTATGAAGTCAAATGTCTACCATAGTCATAGTGAACTGCTAACTGAAATTTAAAGAACATTCAATTTCCAGAAGGTGGCACTCAAGAACAGTTGAAAAACTAGATTTGCTTCTCTCTAAAACAAAGTAGAGGCACATTCATTAGCATTCAACTTAAGAAATTCCAGTGTAAAATAAAATAAATGTCCTACTACTTTTTACTTGTCTTGGATCTCATATATATATATATATATATATATATATATATATATATATAGAATCATGACCATCCTGTTATTCATCGATTGCCTTGAGCAGGCCCCAGTAATGTCTCCTTCATCCTAGCCCTGAGATTAGTGCTATATTCAAGGCTCTTTAGGAAAATGAGACCCATCATTGTTACTGGTATTTGGCTTATTGGGTACGCCACGGGGAGTTTGCCAGACTCTGCCGTGTGGGCAGGTTACATTCGGAGCCTGCCAGTTTGTCTAAAGTAGGAATGAGATAATAAGATGTCGTAATAAGAGAGCTGGTTTTTATAGTCTCTGAGTCTTGGCCGCTGATGGGATTACATGGCGCCAGGGGGCCAGTTGGTGGGTGTGACCCCCGCCTACTGGCATTCAGAGGATCTGGGTGGAGGATGCTCAGCCCCATCCGAGTAGGCTTGGAGATCTCAGCCCCACGGGGCCCGCTTGCCTCGGTTCCTCTGCCAGTACCTTCAGGTGCGCGGAGAGTGGTCTCAGCATGGTGGTGGCTGGTCCTGGAGGTCTTCGGCTGCTGGAGCCCTGGTCGGGGCGGGGAGGAAAGCTCAACCCGCTCCCCTCCAAGGGGCCCCAGCAAGGACAGCCGGGGGCAGGAGACTGCACTGTTCTCTTGCGGGAGCTGGTTTTACATATATATATATATATATATATATATATATATATATATATATGGGCAGAGACACACCACACCTGTCTGCGCTTAGGGCTTACTCCTAGCTCTGTGCTCAGGGATCGTTCCTAGTGGGGTTCCACAGATTAGGTATAATGCCAGGGATTGAACTAGGTTAACTACATGCAAAGCAAATGTCCCGCCCAACAAACTATCCCTTTGGCTAAGAACTTGAAATATTTTTCTGTGTTGTCTCTTTACTAATATCTGGGGAAAAAGAGCAAGATAACAGTTTGGATACTCAACTTTAGAATTAAATTGACAAATATGGAATGGGAAATGTTAAGAGGAAAGTTGATTTTATGAGTGTATACCCACTTGCACTTTGACCTTTTAACAACTTTATTTATAGCTGCATATATATAGCATTTGATGCCAGACAATTGTATTATATGCTGTAGCACTGTAGCACTGTCCTCCCATTGTTCATCGATTTGCTAGAATGGGCCCAGTAACATCTCCATTGTGAGACTTGTTGCTATTGTGTTTGTCATATCTAATATGTCACTGGTAGCTTGCCAAGCTTTGCCATGGCGAGATACTCGTGGTAGATTTCTGGGCTCCCCGAGAGGGGTGGAGGAATTGAACCTGGGTCGGCCCGGTTGGCAGCATGTAAGGCGAATGCCTTACCGACTGTGTTATTGCTCCAGCCCTATTATATGCTAATAGACAAAATAAGATAAAAAATATATAAAATCGAGCCGAAGAGAAGGACAACATGGAGGGCGGGATCCACAGATCCCGAAGAAAAAAAAAAAACAGGTTCCAAAAAGAGCCGAGATCATCGGGAAGCCCCAGATGGGGTAGGTACCGCATCCCGCCTCCCCCAGATGGAACCCCGGTGACCAGAAGCCTCTACAACCACATCTCAAGTATGCGGGAACTAGGACTTTTCCTCAAAACCGCGCGGCCGCTTATGCGGCCGCGTGACATCTCTCTATATACAAAGTGATCCATGGGAAGTAAATCACCCAACGTTTCTCTCTGAAAATCATAGTTTGGAGCACGGCCACAGCCCCAGAAACACAAGGACTTAATGCATAACCCAGCAGCTTGGAGCAGAAAAGTGAACGGGCTATGCATTAATCCAGGCCATCATGACTGTCCGGAGGGGAAAGGGTGTTGCCCCATTTGCCCTCTCCTCTCTGGAAAGAAAGATGGCGGCCACATGGGAGCCTTGTGGACAGCAGGCATGAGCCAGGGGAGTGGGGGCGACTAAAACCTCATGGGAAGGGGGGCGTTCCGGTCCGTCCTTCACACCCTACCGAGGTCACCAGTTGCCCCCCACGAGCGGCTCTCCAGCATGGCCACGGCCCCAGAAGCACAAGGATTTAATGCGGAACCCGGCAGCTTGGAGCAGAAAAGTGAAAGGACTATGCATTAATCCAGGCCATCAGGTCTGTCCGGAGGGGAAAGGTTGTTGCCCCAGTCGCCTTCTCCTCTCTGGAAAGAAAGATGGCGGCCGCATGGGAGCCTTGTGGACAGCAGGTATGAGCCGGGGGACTGGGGGTGACTAAAACCTCATGGGAAGGGGGGGCGTTTCGGTCCGCCCTTCATGCCCTACTGAGGCCACCAGTTGCCCCCCACTAGCTGCTCTCCAGTACGGCCACGTCTCCAGAGCACAGAAACCAATTTCTTAACTATCTGACTTTCAGTAGAAATACTTCCAGGGTCAATAAGTAAAATAGCAGAAATCCAAAACCAACATATAATTCTTGAACTCAGCTGTAGAAAGCAAATCACTTCACAATGCTTTTTTAGCATGTCTGATTTGGGGGGGGGAACTCTAAATAATAGTGGTGACTCTTTTATTGAAACAATGAATCTAATCAAAGCAGATAGAGTGTTAACTAGAATTCATCTGCCCCACAGGGACTGGGAGGGGTGGGGGGTGGTTTTTAATTGGGGTTCTTCATGGTAAAAAATAAGTTTTGGTAAAGGGAAATGTGTTTGATATTTGTATGACTGAGACCTAAACCTGAAAGCTTTGTAACCTTTCCCACGGTGATTCAATAAATAAATAAATAAAAATAAATAAATAAATAAATATCTTTGATATTAATCCATTAAAAAATATATAAAATCATATAACTAGTTTTGGAAATGTGTAAATACCAGTTATTACTAGTTAACAGATTTGTGGTTATAAAACCTTTTTTTCTTTGTTTGGGGGCCACATCCAGCTGTGCTCTGAGCTTCCACTGGCTTTGTACTCAGGGATCACTCCTAAGGGTACTCAGAAACCATTTGCAGTGTTGGGGATCATACCCAGGTCAACTGCAAGCAAATCAAACACCTTAACCTCTATTCTATTTCCTGCCCTAAAAAATCTTGACTTTTGATAAGCATATGGAGAACCAGAGTAGAGGGTAGACATTAGAAGCCACAGAGAAAGAATTTTTTTTTTTCAGGAAAAAGGAAAATGAACAGATCTGTTAATTCCGAATCACTAAATAGAGTAGTTAGAAATCTTTACCACACACACACACAAATCTAAAGATATGTACCATGACAGAGGTGATAAAGTTTTATTATAGTAAATTGATCCAGTTTCTATGAAGATTGGGAACATTTTTTCTCTTGATTAAGATTGCAGATATTTCCAGCACATTTACTTATATATTTATTTGTTGAAACAATGTGAGAACAGTCACAAAGCCTTTCAGTTCAAGTCTCGGTCAGCAATGATCAAACACCCGTCCCTTCACCATTGCACATATTCCACCACCAAGAACCCCAGTATACATTCCCCTCTCCCCCACTTCACGCATGTGTGGCAGATTTCCACCTCTCTCTCTCTCTCTCTCTCTCTCTCTCTCTCTCTCTCTCTCTCTCTCTCTGTTGATCACATTCAATATTACAACAAAAGTCCCACCATTGTTATTTGGAATTTTCCCCAACATTCAGACCTGCCATAAAGACATCGTTAGAAAATTTGTTTTACCCAAAAGGAGAGAGAGAACACAGGGGATTGCCCTGCCACAGAGACAGGGGGGATGGGGGGATGGGGGTGGGAGGGATATTATCCATGGTGGTGGAAAATGGGCACTGGTGGAGGGATGGGTATCTGATCATTGTATAATTGAAACCAAAGCACAAAAAATTGTAAATCTACAACTTAAAAAAAATAAAATAAAATAAAGGGAAAAAAATTTGTTTTCTATTGTTGATTATGAGGAGCATATAATGTCATGTGACCAAAATAGCGGCCACGCGAATTTGGATTTCTGATATTTTAGTAATAAACCTAGAGGGATTACTGCCAGAAGCCCCTGGGTTCTGATATAGGTATGTGTGCCTCTGGGTTCATGGTCGGTCAGAAGCTGGAGGAGGCATTTCAGGGTGGCAACCCAGAGTATTGTCATGGCAGGAAGTAGGGCCAATTCCACCCCACATCCCATGAAGCCCCACATGCCTCGACAATGCAGTCTCATACCTGGCTGTTCATTAGGCTCTAAAAGATGAAGGCCACCATGTGGCCGCCGGAAAGAGGGACAGGCGGAAGGAGAGTCACCCTTACCCTCCCAGGGCGGCATAGCACTAAGTGAAATACACAATCCAGATGAATTTTGGTTGGGCATTATCTTTTGTTCAGATTTTCCCACAGCCATTCAAGACTGATTTTCAGGGAGAATGCTAGATCATTTACTTTCCATTGATCACTTTGCATATCAGGAAATCTTGCGCGTCTGCAGAAGCAGCCGCACATTTTGGAAAAAGTCCTGGTACTTGCATGCCAGAGCCATGCTTGTAGAAGCTCATGATCACTGGGATTCAATCTGGAGAAGGTAGGGAGACAGCACCTACGCCATCTGGGACCTCTCGGTGATATTGTCTCTGTTCGGGGTCCGGAGCATTCTCTGGGAGCTGTGGTGCCCTCCAGCCGGTTTTCTGCTTCACTGCTGTGTGCTGTAAGATGGCGCTGGGGGTGAGTTGTGGGCATGACTTCTGGAATCAGTGGTTGCCTGGGAGCCGGGGCGGCCCCATTGCGTTTCAGAAAAAAGTCCTGGTACCTGCATGGCAGAGCCATGCTTGTAGACGCTCATGGTCACCGGGATTCCATCTGGAGAAGGCGAGAAGACAGCACCTACCCCATCTGGGACCTCTCAGTGATATCGGCTCTGTTCGGGGCCCAGAGCATTCTCCAGGAGCTGTGGGACCCTCCAGCTGGTTTTCTTCTTCACTGCTGCAGTACATTTACTTTTATCAGCAATTAGAAGTTTATTCAATTGTAAAAGAAAAACTACATTTATAATAACAAAGATCATTTGAATAGACACGAATCATTGTCTAAAACACTGGAAGTGATCATTGTAGTTCTTCTATCACACGTGCCATTGGTTTATTTGAGGATTGTTTGCCATTTGTTATAGCATGCAAGCCACAAATACATCTTTATTATTACTAAAAGTATGTGTGATAATATTACAATGTGACTGTAAAGAGTATTTGAATTACCTCATATAAAAGGTATCTAAGTGTAGCAATTAGTATCACAAAAATATTTATGACTCTTACTTTGGTGAATGCGCTTTTAAACTTCTCTATGGTGGCAGGGAGATGGAAGAAAAAGTCAGAATGATGCTTTTCATGTGAAAATCCCAGGTTCAATTCTCAGCACCAACTGGTGCCCTGAGAATCACCCCAGAAGTATCTCCTGAGCACCAATGAACAGGACCCCACAGAAATAAACCATTCCATAGTGCAGAGTACCTAATAAAATTAAAACAAATCCTCCACTTGAAATTTGAATATTTATGCTGTTATACTGAATGTTTTATTTTTCTCAACATCGATGTAACAAAAAAGTATGCATTATTAAAATTATCTTTTGGTTATTGATTAAATTAAAACTTTGTAGTCTCTATTCTCAATTTACAAAGCATTGCAACAGTATACAAACCATCCCAGTAGTAAGGATTTGAGGACATTTTTCAAATTAACCTAGGAATTTATCATAAGTAAACAGGATTGTGGGTATCAAAAGTACGTGTGATACTTTGGATATATTAATTTTTCTGCTAATAATCTATCCCTAAATTTAATAAACTCTACCCAATTACTCTAGAAACTTATAAATAACATTCATTTTCTTTTAATAACAACTTCTGTTTGTCCCAGGATAAATATATATAAGAAACATTCAGTTAAAAGCTATGTCTGTGGAGACAGTGCAGTGGGTCAGGCTCATAACTTGTGTGCTGCAGACCATGTATCTCTGTCACACCATATGGTCCCCTGAGCCTTGTCAGGAGTCATCCCTGAGTGCAGAGTCAGTAGTAAGCCCTGAGCACTGCTAACTGCGGCCAAAAAGTAAACAAAAAAAGCTATGATAGGAAACCCTTCAAATCTGGAATTAAGTAATAGAGATATTCATGCTCAAGTCAGTCTGTTCAGTTATTAGTCAAATACAGATGTAGATTACTATACTTAGAAAAGTATAGTAATCTACATCTATTTCATATGATAACTAGAGCTATAGAATTCAGAAATAACACAGTGTAAATTTCTGACTTTTTCTCAAAGAGTAAAGTGAAAAAGGAAACTGAAAATTATGTACTCAGTGCATAAAGATGATCTTAATATAAACTATCACTTCTTAAATTGCATACTTGCATGAAGTAGGACAGACTCCTCTCTCAATAGAATATGTTGACAAGTTCAAAAATTGATGTTTATATATTATCTGAGTTATATTATTTTTCAGAATCACATTCCCTTTACTTACAGTGTGCATCTTTAATAAATTATGATATAGTTATTTATATTGAAAAATAGTACTTAACTGCTCTGGAGCGATAGCACAGCGGGTAGGGCGTTCGCCTTACAAGCGGCCAACATGGCCGACCCGAGTTCAATTCCTCCGTCCCTCTCGGAGAGCCCGGCAAGCTACCGAGAGTATTTGATATGCCAGACACAGTAACAACAAAGTCTCCAATGGAGATGTTACTGGGCCCGCTCGAGCAACTGCTCTGGAATTATATAATTTGTGGGGAGAACTCCATTTTTCATTGTTTATTTTTTTGGAACCAAAAATAACCTTATCGGACTGATAGAAAAAAAGTCTATCTTTAAGGAGAGATATTGACCGAGACAAAATGTTTTTAAAAACATCTAAAAAGTAACCTAATTAGAAATTAATTTTCTTTAATTTGGATTTTAGGTCAAATCCAGCAGTGCTCAGAGTTTGCTCCTATCTCAGTGCTTAGTAGAATTACTGGAAGAGTTCAGGAGATCATATGTGGTACAGGGGATTGAGCCTAGATTGAGAACATGTAAAGAAGGGCCTTAACCCTAGTACCAAAGGTTTCCTCTGAACTAGTACTTAAACTCTGGCGCATGAGAGAGTAATGTTCACCATATTTAAATTCTGATACAAATAACTATAATATGGGACAAATCTGGAAAACAAGTACTTCAGTTTTTGATAACTGAAAGGAAATAAACAAAATGAGGTCTATCCTAGCTTTCTGATAGAGATAGTTTTTTGAGGCAAGGAGTAGATCCCAGTACAGAATAACAATTTACCTGAATAAAAGAAACAAAGGCTGGGGCTCTGGGTCACTGGTCACTAACTGGCCACCAGTAGCTGACACTTGCTACAAAAGGTCCCAGAGAGAAAATCCTGAGAAGAACTCCACAATCTGAGAAAATGTTCCCCTGAGTGGTTCTGTAAATTCTTAAGTGTGTATACAGAGATGCCTCAACTTACAAATTACTAATACAAATCCAAGAGAAATTCTGAGCATGGAAATGCAAGACTATGCCATTGCTTTCATGAGCCAAGTGGGGAGAATTTATTGAGCACCCTAGCAATTAATTTCAAACTGTGAATTTCCATGACTTACGAGCAGGAAGGCTAATCCTTCTGTAATCAAGTCGAAGGTGAGGCAAAAGTTCAGTCACTGAAGTGCTGGAGGGAAATGAAAGACGTTTCACAGAATCTTAAAGCCCAATACAGAACATTCTGCACAGGTAAAACTACTCTATAGTTGTAGAACTGAAAGCAGTAATGGCCTCTTGGAGGACAGAGGAGAATGATCTGGAAGGGGATGTTGCTGAATCCCTTGTAATGATGCAAACGTACCTATCTGAATAGGCTCCCAAGCACGGTAGCACCATCCTCCCATTTTTCATCAATTTTCTCGAATGGGCACCAGTAACATCTCCAGTGTGAGATTGTTTTTGGCATATCCAATACACCACGGGAGCTTGTCAGGTTCTGCCATGTGGGCAGGATACTCTCGTTAGCTTGCCGGGCTCCCCGAGAGGAACAGAGGAATCAAACCTGGGTCGGCCACATGCAAGGCAAATGCCCTACCTGCTGTGCTATCGCTCCAGCCCATGGGTATAATTATGAAAAAAGAAAATTCAACCTACAGATTGGATTTATATATTTAATGTAATTTTGTAACAAAATACTATATTCAAGTAAGAAGAAAATAATAGAAAATAGACAATAGAAATAAAGAGAAATATCTTTAAAGTTGTGCTATTTTTATTAAGGGCTGGAAAGGAATTTCTTTTGTAATACTAATTTTGAGTCTAAATGATGTCAAAATAAATATTTTTTTTTCAAATAAATAATTTAAAAGCATTTAAATGACTTCATGTAATTAAACAAATACAAGTAATAAAAGTACTAGTTTTGAAATACAAAGGGACACATAAAAAGTGTCAGAATCTAGTGAAAATGAATTCCTAAGATAAATATAACACACTTAAGAAGTTCAAAAGGAAATGGAGGGGCTGGAGTGATACCACAGCAGGCAGGGTGTTTCTCTTGCATGCGGCGCACCCAGGTTCGATTCCCAGCATCCCATATGGTCCCCTGAGCACTGCCAGGAGTAACTCCTGAGTGCAGAGCCAAGAGCAACCCCTGTGCATCGTCAGGTGTGACCCAAAAAGCAAAAATAAATAAATAAATAAATAATAGATGTGAACAAAGTGTAGACTCTATACTACAGCAAGAAAGTAAAATTACATATACATATACATTATAATATAGGTCACTGTCCTCCCGTTGTTCATCGATTTGCTTGAGCGGGCCCAGTAACGTCTCCATTGGAGACTTTGTTGTTACTGTGTTTGGCATATCGAATACATCACGGGTAGCTTGCCAGGCTCTGCCGTGAGGGCGAGATACTCTCGGTAGCTTGCTGGGCTCTCTGAGAGGGGCGAAGTAATCGATCTCGGGTCGGCCATGTTGGCTGCATGCAAGGTAAACGCCCTACCGCTGTGCTATCGCTCCAGTCCATTATATAAGGTGGCAGAAAATAATAAAATGATGAAATGATGAATGCCTTGTGCTTGTGTTGATACAGCAAGCCATGCAGTTTCAGAACAAGAAAATAGATGAAGGGTGTTTTTGTTGTTGTTGTTGTTGTTGTTGTTGTTGATTTTTTTTTAGGCCCTGGGTCATGGGTCAGCTGAAGAACACCTGCCTTACTCATGTAAGTTCCTGGACTCCATCTCCACACAAGAGCAAAGAAAAAGAAAAAGGCTTTTTTTTGTTGAAAACTTAAACCCTAAAATGTAAAAAATGGATTCACAAAGGAAACTATTCATCTTGATACTGTGTCAGTTGTACTTTGCAACTGTAGACAATAATGTCTCTTGAAACCTGAAAAGCATTGTCATTTTGTCCAAATGGTGAAAATATATTTCAGTTTAATTATCACTATCCCTTCTCTTCAGCATTTGAATCATCTGGGCAGAATGGTAAGATGTAACAAATATTAAACAAATTAGCTTAAAACTTGTCTGAAGTCTTCACTTTTCAGAACTCGTTTAGCTAAATTTTACCTTCTCTTCAAACCTCACAAAACAGATTCCTGTTTTGCTGTCAACGTATGCTTGATACTACACATAAGGCAGTGAAAATTTCTCAGTCTTTTCCAGAGAAAAACCTGAACAATAGAAAAAATGCACAGGTAGTCATTTCCTTTTGAACCTAGAAGGCACAAGCAGTTTTCTTTCTCATCTACAAAGCACAGGGAGGACTGGAAAGAAAAGAGGGGCTTCGTGGGTAGGAAAAAGCTTACATTGTGAAGCATGTTTGACCAGAACCAGCTGTAGAGCAAGTTTTCAAAAGAGGAAGAGGACTGATTTCACAGCCGGAGGGTGATGGAACAATTTATTCAGATTTTTAAGTTTAAGAGCTGTTCGGTGAAAAAAATACAAATTATGAGAGGGAAAATCTCAATATACCAATTGATGAACATATGGTGGATATACATAGCACATATGGTGGATATATATAGCACTGTAGCACTGTGCACTGTCCTCCCATTGTTCATTGATTTGCTCGAGCGGGCACCAGTAACATCTCCACAGTAAGACTTATTGTTACTGTTTTTAGCATATTGAATACTCCACGGGGAGCTTTCCAGCCTCTGCCATGCGGGTGAGATGCTCTCCGAGAGAGGTGGAGGAATCGAACCCGGGTTGGCTGCGTGCAAGGCAAACACCTTACCCTCTGTGCTATCATTCTACATATATAGCATGCACAGAAAATATAAGAGAATAGTCTCGTTTTCCTTTATTTTTGGGTTCTATTGAGAAAAGGGTCAATATGTAATAGAGGCTTCTCTTGTTCAGTCTCCACTGACCAATGTTTCTGAGAGCCCAGGGTCAACAGTCCTTATCAACACACAGATAGAGTTGAAGATACTATCTTAGTCTAATCAAAGACAAAGCAAAGTAGGAAAGAAGCAACTTTTTTTTTTTTTAAATCTCAGAGTATCCTTCTAAGCTGAAGGTTAGGTAGGAGAACGAGAGAAGATTTTGATTATATTATTGAAACTTTAATCATTGGATTTAAGGATTAAGAAATGTGTTTGTTTTACTTTTTCTTTGCATGAAATGTAATGAAATTTTCCTCATAATGTATTCTTGAGTTAGGAGAAGAAAAAAACACATGAATTCCTTCTCAGATAAGATTCCATCGTGTTTTATATTTTTTCCATTCTTTACTCTGGACATTGATTTTCTACACTTAATACTATAGAATATTTCTTCAGATACTGAAGTAATAGTCTTGGGGTTAAGGCATATGGATTCACATGACTGATTCTGGTTACACCTGAGCACCACATATGGTTCCCAAGTACTACCAAGATTTATCCTTGAGCAAAGAGTCCTGAAGAATGTGTGCCTGCCTACCCAACCCCAAACCCCAAGTAGTTTTTTAGTTGTTTTTGATCTTTTTAGTGGAAATTTAGTCTTTTGAAATTGTATTTGAAGAAGTCCAAAAAATATAATATTAATCGGCTTTAAAACCAAATCATTTGAGAAACGTTAATAGTATAACACGTGAATTTGAGATCACATATTTATTAGAGTCAATCTAAATATTACTGACTTCAATATGTAATGGCTAATTTATTTATTATCAATCTTTTCTAGAGGGCAGGAGAAATATTGCAGGAGTAGGGCACTTGCCTTGCATATTCCCAACCCTGTTTGAATTCTGGCATTACAAAAGGTCACCACCAGATGTGATCCCTGAGCACAGAACCAAGAGTAAAACCTGAACACTGTTGGTGATGGTCCAAAAACCTAATAAAATTCTGGAAATAATTATTTCAAAATAATTTTTACCAAACATTTAGAAATAGTTCATTTGAATCTCTGCTAGAATTTTTGTAATTTAAGTACGGTTTAAAGAAAACTAGCATTTGATTACATTTAAACTTCGGCCGTTTACACCTAATGCCATGAAGAAAGATGACAAAAATATAGCAGTGTAAAAAATAAAGAATTCTGTTTCTCTTGTGATTTATCACTCACTGTATTAAAAATGTTAAGGACTAGAATTCAGTTTTGCCATTCTTGGGACAAGATTCTATTTCCTAGGTGAAAATATTCTCTTTATCATCATCATTCACATGTACACCTGTGTGTGTGTATCAGAGAGAGAGAGAGAGAGAGAGAAGAGAGAGAGAGGTGGTGGGGAAAAGGACAGTCAGAAGGATGCATGCACCATACTCTGAAGGGCACACCATGGAAAATTACAATCACTCCTTCACACATTTGGGGCTAGAACTAGTTATTTGCCTACATCTGCTTGGAAAAAATCTACAAATGTGATCTTTAGACATTAATACAAAGGAGAAAAGATTGGAACACAGGAATATAACTTGCAATTAGTTACAAACTCTCCAAGTAAGTGTCTCCTTCCATTTACCTCTCTCTTTTATTCACATGGACACCCAACATTGTCTTATTTGGAAAATTGGATGAGGGCTGTATTGGAAATACAGTTGTATATATAACTACCTTCCACTAAAATCGAGTACCAGAATTGAAAGCAATGATTGGATTGTACTGTACAAGAGTTTCAAATATTTCCTGCCCTGAAAGTAAAATAGTTTCCTTGATTAAATCGTAGTTATATTATCTGGGAGAGATTTTTTTGTCCTTTGTCATTTACAGTTCTAGCTTCCCTTAATCTAGGATATTTTTTATTGTAGATTATTTATTCAGGGACGATAGAACTTATTTTAGACTACCTTGATTTATACTCATTGTGTTGGTATAATGTAAATTAATGAATTAATTTCTTGTTCTAAATATTATGTCCTTTTAACCCTTAGACATATTTAGCAACTTATATTCTGGAGTGAATTTGGAAATGTTCCCCCTTGGAGACTGAATGTATTTTGCGGGTGATACTCCAGAAGGTCAATTGGGTGCTGAAGCTGTCTTAAAGGTCAAATATACAATGACGTTCTCATATCAATACAACTTCCAATCAGTTCATGGGTAAATAACCATGGTCAAAAACTGAACCTAGATGAGATTGCTATGTTTGCAGACTCTCCTCTGATATTTACTGGTTTCTCTATTCAGCACACTGGTTCCACCTCAATTTAACATTGTCTACTTCAAAGCTAACTGAAAATATTAGGGGGGGTTTGTGTTTGTTTTTTACCATAGATAGTATTACTCAGGAATTACTCATGGCCATGTGCTCAGAGATCAGTCCTGGTGATGCTCAAAGGACCACATGCAGTGCTAGGCATTAACCCTAGCTCAGTCTCATGGAAGGCAAGTGCTCTACCTTCTGGACTCTAGCAACAACCCCGCAAATATTAGTTTAAATAGGAGAATATCTCTTTTAAACCCATCCTTTAAACTACAATGAAGCCAATTAACTGAAAAGTTTTATTGTGGATACTTGAAGAAGTATGGAGTCTATTTAGTGCTAAGCTACTTTAGAATCACTGCTTGTAACCGACCTAAGAACATCCTATCCCAAACTTTACACAATAAAAACATCCAACATGCATTAATATCCTATGTTGTTTCAGTGTTCTGAGTTATACTGAAATAGTTGACAAAAATTACATGTTCTTCTGACAAATAGTTTGTATTCTTCTGGCAAATAGTTTATATTCTTAAAGATTGTAAGTGAAAGATTTGCCCAATAATTCATCATGCTATAAAAAAGATTACTGAATTTTCAGCTGTAGACTCTGTTCTCGTCACTGTCTGCCTAACTTCTGTATGAGTACCTCTTTTTTAATCATTATTTTTGTATAATGTCACTACTTTTGATCAACCTGTGTCCTACTTATGATTTAGATGCTATTATTTTTAAGTTTAAAATTCAGTCTTTTAGCTAGAGAAAGAGCACAAAATGTAAGATGGTTGTCTAGCATATAGCCTACCTGGTTTAGATTCCTGATTCTACATATGGTACCCAAATCATGCCAGATGTGATCCCTGAGCACAGAGTAATCCCTGAGTATAGTTAGGTACTTCATCCCAAGGTAATTCAAAATCGCCCTTTACTAAGCAAAATATGTCTTATAAAAATAACCCAGAAAAAATGATTATCTACTGGCAGAAAACTATCATTTTCAGCAAAATAATTCTGTTGCTGCTAAACTCAGAGAGGTTCCAACTTTGCTACCACACAGAGATCAAAAAGAGAGAAAGGTATCTTAATCTCATAAAGAGATCATCCTTTTAAGGACAAAGACCAGATGGACAAAAATAACACCTGTTGAAATGGCATTACCTACACTGAAATCTTTTATGATAAGATCCTCTTTTATAATAATAAAACCTTATTTTGGAGGTATATATACACACATATACATATATAAAATATATTATATATGTATATATGCATATATATAAGCTAAGCAACGGATTAAAACTTTATTGAGACAGGCTAAGGACAGTACTGTGTCATCACTCACAGTCTGGCAAGCTACTATGTTATTCAGAAGTAAATATGAATATGTACGTCAGGAAAGAAAGATTCAATACACAGAATAAAGGACTTTCAAAAGCTGTGAGAGGAAATGCTGCAGTTTTGAGATCTAGACTGCAACAGATCACTGCAGAACTGGCACTCAGGGACTGCGTCACTGCAGCAACTAATAAATACAGAAATTCCACTCTGAAAGCATTGGAAGCTTTGAGCCAAGAATTGCCTGTGGACACCATACCTGGCATAGCTACTTCTCAACACACACACACACACACACACACACACACACACACACACACACACACCAGAAAACACGCACACTCACATGCATGCACAGGAGTGCGCACACATTAAGCCAAAGCCACACATGTATTCCTTATTTCAACCTTCTTAAATTGGTGTTAGTACATATTATTGGTAGAAACTAAACCACATCCTGATTCTTGCCTCGAAATCATAGAGGAAGCATCACTTTAAACTTTTCAGAATCTGCAGTTAAGCACATGAGAAAAAGGGCAGAAGAGGTGTTTAAAGATTCAATCTATAGCATCCACCTTGATGAATGAACAACAGGTACTCAGCGGAATATACATGATTAAAGACTTATTTTACCAACTGAATATTGTTTTTCTTCTTTTTTTATGTTTTTGGCAGTAAAGGCTCCCAAGTGGTGAGGGCCTAAGGTCCTTTCCAGCCCAGTAGGCCAGAGATTCAGTGCCAGGGTCTGAGAACGCAATGCTGCTCGGGCGCAGTGATGCTGAGAATTCCTCGGGTCAATTGGAGGTACTAGGGCTCATCAGTGTCACACCTGGTGGTACGAGGGGAGCCACACAAGCTCAGTAATCGTACAAGTGTCAACAACATGCAAGAAATATCTCTATACTATCTTCCCCCCCCCCAACTAAATATTTTAATGAACATGTATAATTATGCTTAGAAAGTAAATAGTAACTGAATAGTCTTAAAAATATATTGATTGAAATATTGGACCCTTCTCTGTCTTAAATACCCACTACTCTCATACACTTGTGGTAATTTCCAACCATTGACCAGTCCTCCTGGCCCCTGTTTTCCCTGGCCTCGGATATTGGCCTCATACTATTTGTTTTTATATCCCACAAATAAATGCAATCATTCTATATATGTCTCTCTCCTTCTGACTCATTTCACTCAGCATGATACTCTCCAGTATGACAACAAGGGTTGGAAATGATCACTCTGGACAAGAACTGAGTGTTTAAAATAGGTAAAAGAATATACAGAGTAACCTTTAAGTATCTGTATTGCAAATTATAATACCCCAAATGAGAGAATGAAAGTGAGAGAGAGAAAAAGAGAGAGAGAGATAGAGAGAGAGAAGATGTAGGGGAATTGGGAGGAAAGAGGGAAACTTGGGACATTGGTGGTCAGAAACATACACTGTTGGAGGGATGGGTGTTGGAACATTGTATGATTGAAACCCGAACATAAACAGCTTTATAATTTTGTATCTCATGGTGATTCAATTAAAAAAAATAAAAATAAATTTAAAAAACTGGATTAATTTTGTATTAGGACTGTGGAGAAATTCTGTTCATGTAAGATTTGGAGATGCTGTAAGATAGTATAATGTATAGGGCATTTGCCCTGCATGGACAGACCACGGTTTAATCCTGGCACCTCATATAGTCCCAGAGCAACACCAGGAGTGATCCCTGAGTGCAGAGCTAGGATTGTCCCAGGCAAACAAAAATTAGAAATAGCCATGTCAATTTTTGTTCCTTTTTACATAGCACAGCAGGTAGGGTGCTTGCCTTGCACGCGGCCAACCTGGGTTCGATACTTCCACCCCTCTCGAAGAGCCCGGCAAGCTACCGAGAGTATCCTGCCCGCATGGCAAAGCCTGGCAAGCTCCCCGTGGCGTGTTCGATATGCCAAACACAGTAACAAGTCTCACAATGGAGACGTAACTCGTGCCCACTCGAGCAAATCGATGAACAACGGAAGGACAGTGCTACAGTGCTACACAGAGGCAGGGTGGGATAGGAGGGATGGGCTGCGGGAGGGATACTGGGACCTGTGGTGGTGGAAAATGGGCACTGGTGGAGGGATGGGTATTTGATCATTGTATAATTGAAATCCAAGCACAAAAATTTGTAAGTCTACAACTGTGCCTCATGGTGTTTCACTAATAAAAATTTAAAAAAAAAATAAAATAACGGAAAGAAAAAGTAAATGTTCTGGAATTATAAACACTTCCTGGTCTAGTGACTCAGTTTCCCCTCAACACCCCAGATAAAATGAAAGAACGATTCTCCTTTAATATACATGTAACACAACTAGCACTTAATTTCAAAATAACTTGATCAAGGCATTTCCCTTTGTGTTTTTCCTCCACTTTGAGATAATATACAAATGCCTTATATCCGTCACCTTCTCCATTGGTTTTTCAGTAAGATGGCAGCTAGGCAACATGGCTCGGGTGGGAACTTGTACTCTGACCTCCATGATACCAGGGACCTTGTCAGGTTTGTTCCTCCAAACTAAACTTGTTCCAAGAAACTTGGCACAAAGCAGCTGCTAAAGACATAGTTGACACCTCAAAAAGTTCCTGACACAGTAAGTGAGCTTCCAGGACCAAAGAAAGTAGTACAGGGTGGTAGAAACTTACCTTGCATGCAGTAAACATGGGTTCCATCCTGGTACCATGTAGAATCCACGGAGCCCGGCCAGGAGTGATCCCAGAGCACAGAGTTAGGAGTAAACCCTGAGTATGGCCACGTGTGGCTTCCAAGCCAAAATAAATAAATACATGAATAATAAATAAGTGAAGTCCTACTTTCAAAAAAAAAGTTTATACAAACATGATAAGAAAAAGAATGAATGAGAGAAATGCTAAACAAATACAAAACATGTATCGGGTAAGTTTCAAAAATCTGCATTGTAACTCTTTGCATTAAATTTTAAAGATAAGGGAAATCGACACTGGTGATGAGACTGATAGCACTGTAGCACTGTCCTCCCGTTGTTCATCGATTTGCTGGAGTGGGCACCAGTTATGTCTCCACTGTGAGACTTGTTACTGTTTTTGGCATATCGAATACATCACAGGTAGCTTGCCAGGCTTTGCCGTGCAGGCATAATACTCTCGGTAGCTTGCCGAGCTCTCTGAGAGGGGCGAAGGAATCGAACCTGGATCAGCCGCATGCAAGGCAAATTAACCTGCTTTGCTATCACTCTGGCCCATGGGACTGCTATGAATGACTTAATTAAAAATATATATTTGAAAAAAAATGGGCTGGAGCAATAGCACAGTGGTAGGACGTTTGCCTTGCGCGCAGCCAGCCCGGCCGAGCCAGGTTTAATTCCTCCACCCTCTCAGAGCACCCAGCAAGCTACCGAGAGTATCTCGCCCACACGGCAAAGCCTGGAAAGCTAGCCGTGATGTATTCGATATGCCAAACACAGTAACAACAAGTCTCAAAATGGAGACGTTACTGGACCCGCTCGAGCAAATTGATGAACAATGGGAGGACAGTGGAGAGTGAAAAAAATGTGGAGACAATTTCCATTTTGTTCTATTGGAACTGCCAGTCTGGAACAATCTTCTTCTTCTTTTTTTTTTCTTGCCTTTATTGGTTCACACCTGGTGATGCCCATGGGTTCCTCCTGGCCCTACACTCAGGAATTACTCCTGATGGTGCTCAGGGGATCATATAGGATACTGGGGATCAAACTTAGGTCAGCTGTGAGCAAGAAAAATGCCCTTCCCGCTGTGCTATGGCTCTGGCCCCAAACAATCTTCTTTCAATCTATAATGCAGAAGGATCTTAGAAAACCTGGAATATGTGTCCTAGAGCTAGAGCATCTCTGGTGTCCTCCAGCACCACATCACCAAGTATCACAGTGAGGTCCAGATGCCTCCTGAAAATGGCATGCAAGCAGCCCTCCCCAATCCCATTAAGGCATTTTGAGGAAAAATTATATTTGCTTTAATGTGAGGAAAAATAAAAGACTTGGGCAAACTTCAGTTGGTTTTATGAGCCAAGCCATTCTTCAAACTCTTAC
Organism: Sorex fumeus; assembly: GCF_029834395.1. Classification (NCBI taxonomy): domain Eukaryota; kingdom Metazoa; phylum Chordata; class Mammalia; order Eulipotyphla; family Soricidae; genus Sorex; species Sorex fumeus. Next base: position 3,554,506 of record NW_026606157.1, read on the forward strand.
ACATAGTGCTTTTTAACTTTGTTTTTGCCATCCAATAAAAATGCATAGACAAAATAACCTAAAGAAATAGTAACATAACACATGGGCAATTAAATACACTGACACAGCCCTGTAAAAATTATCCTTTTATTTTCCCTCTGACATGTTTGCAATTTCCACGTTGAAGACAGATCATCCTGTCCTAAATCTTTGCTTGGAAATGGAATAGACAACTATGTAGGAGAGAATGCTTTACTTGTTTAAGTTACAGCTTAGAGCAAAACTATGGAAAGGAAAAATTTCTAGAAATAGTACAATCCTTCTTGATTTTATTTTTAATGAAAAGTTCAACTGAAATAGGTAACCATAGGTATTAAAACAAGGAAATAGAAGAGCTGAATGGCATATTTTCAAAGAAAACGAAGGTCAAAGTACAATTAGATACTATTTTTTCAGTACTCTACCCTGTTAATAAATAACTATCAAGACATACTAATCTAGTCTCACAGTTGTACTAAGATAAGATTATTCTTTTCAAAAACAGTTCAGTTGTCCTAGCTTCTCCAAAAGGCACATGACTACCTCTATGTGTGTATATATATATATATACATGTATATATATACAAGTATATATTAAAGTTTTCTATAAGCATATATTTATTTGAAAGCGTATATGTATATGTGTGTGTGTATATATATATATATTTTTTTTTAAAGAATGAGGACCAATGATCTATTTGGGTTACTAAAAAAGTGACCTGATACATATTTTGGTTCCTAAAATTTGCCCAGGTAAAGCATATTCTGGATAATACTAGTTCCTAGACTCAGTAGTGTAGCTTTTGGAGTTGCCACAAAGACTCCAAATTGCTCATTTTCAATAACAGTAAAACAAAAACAATAACAGACTAACCACTGTTACTTTCTTGCTTAATACTGTAAAATTTTAAAAATATTGCTGCTTCTTCCAAATATTATTATATAATAAGTACGATCTTTTTATTTTGATTTTTAGGTCATATATACTGTGATGCTTGGGGCTTACTGCTCACTTTGTGCTCACAGATCACTCTTGGGGGTCTTCAGGGGACCATATTCAGAGCAGGGGTCATGCCGGTGGTGATCAAACCCAGACCAGCCCAGCTAGCGAAGCACCTCACCTGCTGTACTAATTCTCCAATATGATAAGTATGACTTCTAATTTGAAATTTACTGAGGTTTCGAGGTTGAGCAAACAAGATAGACATTTTCCTAAATTAGAGGTAGGGACATAAAAACAAAACATGATAACTAAATAAAATAAAATAACGATAGGCAAATTCACAGCATACCAGACCAGATTTTTGGCTTCTGGGATCTAAGATCCCTTGTTCCATAACCACTTTTAATGCAGGATACACAAATGCTTTCAGGAACCTGACACAATATTTTAAAAAATATATTTTACTTAATATTTCTATCCTGGACCCACTGTTAAATTTTGACTTCAGCCAACGCTGTGTTCATTATGTAAACCCCATTTTTTCCGTATAGCTCTCCAGGATTTGATGAAAAATAGATTCCTGAGTGTGCCAAACCTGCCAAACAGGAATAAAAACTTTCCAACGGAAGGATAGTGTTCCTTTGGAGCTGAAGTGTTTCAGCTTGTCTGAGCATATTTCACTCTTGCAAAGAAATGAGATCAAGTTTCGTTACAGGGAGACAAACGCTTCAGGTAAGAGACGACAAGGAATAAATTTCGTCTATTTAACAGAGCATGTAAGCGAATATCGAAATTCAAACTTGTCGCTGAGACAAAGTAGGTCTTTAACGATCTTGCAAAACTTCATGGCAGACGCAGTTAGAATTGGACTGTTGGTAAATATCCTCCCCAGGCTAGCACTGTCCTGGAGAACTGCATGTTTCTGGGTTGGAGCTTCTCTTTCTCTGGTTCTCTCCTCGCTCACTTTCTTTTTTTTTTGGCTGAACCCCCCAGCAACACGGGTAAAATATCCTTTGTTATTCTGAGTTTTCCCTCTCTTGTGCCAACTTCACTCTGGTCTGTTCGGGAGCTTTTTGCTCTACGCCCATTTCCTTCAGTCATGGGCCTGAGGCCAGGAGTCTTTGCACTGCACGCTGCGGACGGCTGCGGAAGGGAACTGACTGGTAAACGGGTGGTGGATGTTCTTAGCTTCTGTGCTCCAAGCAGAGGCCAGATCCTGCTGTGAACTCCCTTGTTCCTCAGCACAGGGCTCCAGCCAGCCTGCCTCTTGGCAGCACAAAGGCCGCATCTCTGAATCTGCAACAGGGCTCCTGGTCCCGTTCCTTTCTAATCTGGCCAGCAACTGTATTTCTAATTTACTTGGGATCAAAAAAAAGAGAAGTTATAGGGGCAGTTGATAGAGTACAGCACTTGCCTTGGACACGGCCGACCCGGGTGAAGACACCAGCAATCGAGATGGTCTCCCCTAGATGTGCCAGGAGTGGTCCCTGAGTACAGAGCCAGCCAGGAGTAAGCCCTGAGCACTGCGGGGTGTGTCCCCAACACACACACACACACACACACACACACACACACACCTCACTTTATAAAACAATCGTTAAGGTTTGAAAATAACTTTTATCCAAAGGACTGTTTGCAGCAGATAAAGCCACAAAGAAATTCAAGAGCACACACACACACACACACACACACACAACACACACACACACACAACCCTCCTTAGGAATGACAACCACCGTCATGCAGAACGTCACCCGGAGCTCAGATGAGAATCGTGTTTACCTAGGCTAACTTTAGGCTACTTCCGTGCCATGCTGCTCATACGCCACATCCGGGCCACGGGACAAAGCAGGTTTCTGAATTGAGCTTAGGGAAATAGTGGCTTGCAAAGAAAATAATAATAGTAATAATAAAAGCATATATAGTTTCACCTAACTCTTAAAGAGAAGGAGCCTATGAAGACGGTGAGTTAACTCCTTTATTGAATTCATTAAGTTCATATGCGCAGTGAGAAACTCCAGGTACGATTTCACAGCTGTTGTTTTTTTTTTGTCACATCTGGAATCCTGTGATTGTGAGGAAGACCTCTATAAGCAAAAATATGAAAAAAAAAAAAACCAGCAACAGAAACTACCATAATTCATTCTCTCTTGGCTCTTAGAAAGAAAAAGGGGGGAATACTTATTTATAAAAGTAGTGATCGTTATTTCTAATAAAAGTATGGGTTTTGTTTCTGCCAAATGTCTGATCTTGTAAAACAATATATAGATAATCAATGCAAAAATTGAATTGTTATAATTATTTAGGCATAAATGCCTTTTAGCTGTTACCGGCTATTGACAATAGTTGCTTAAGTTCTTTCATTTGTGTGTGTGGAATTGTCAGATTTCTCTCAAAATTCTATAGGGCGTTGCAGTATAAATTTGAAGGAATTATTTTTAGTTCATACCTGAGACACCCACCTGGGAGACTGAATTATTACTTCTATAAAGTGCTCCTTTTCACCTTGAGACATTTTTGCTGTTGTTTTGGAGGGGAGAAAGATGATTATTTTTGTTATAGTTTTGCTTTGTTGGTTTTTAATGCAACTATATCAAATTTCTATTGTTGCTAATTCCTTGCGTTATCCTTGTTCTACCTTTTAAGTTTAAGCAATCCTTATTTTTGTTTTCTTGGATATCATGGGTAAATACAATTTAGTTCTACTTCTATTGTTTAGCATAATATTAAAAATTCAGATATTCTGCATTATATATGCAAAGCATTTATAATCATGTGTTCCTGGTATACACGTTCAATTCTACCATTTTAGATATTTTTATCTATGTGATTTTCCTATAGATTTCCCACCTTTGTTGAAAATTTTCCAAACTGATCAAGGGTAATTAGCACCTTTTCCCCTCCTTGATTCTTTCTATATCTTACTGATGAGATTTTAAAAATTAACATAAACTCCTAAAATAAAATCTGAAGTTATTTCTGTCATCCTCTGGACAATAGAGGTAGCTTTTAAAATCTGGACAATTCAATACCAATTTATAATGCCTGGCGATCAATATTTAGCTACACCAAACACTTATCCAAAGGAGTGTTTACAGCAGATAAAGCCACAGAGAAATTCTTTTTTTTATCTCTGCATTAGAAAAGTTTATTATTGCCTATAACTCAAAATTTGTTTAGGACAATCTACATATTTACTGCAATATTTACTCATCATTCCCTTGTAAGAATGGTTTTCGCATTGATTTGATATTTGGTTTGGGGACCAAATGGAGTGGTACTCAGGGCTTCCTCCTAGATCCGAACCCAGGAATCTCTGCTGGTAGTGCTTGGAGACCATATATAATACAGAATGATCAGCAGCCTGTTAGTGAGCACTTTACCTGCTGTCTAATGTCTCTGGCCAAGAATATGCTTCCAGTTTGTCCTAGTTCTTGAAAGATGAGTTTTTTGAACTCCGGTTATGTTCATCTGATTTCTGTGCACCAGCCTAGCCTGCCTGTTGAGTGCGAGGGCCCAGCAGTGCTGCTGGGGAAGGTGGGTACAGAAAATCACAGACCTAACTCGCTTGGGTCCCATTCTGATCACTTTTAACTATCGGGCATCTTTGACTAGGAGTGATTCTGAGACAGCTACTTGTTGAAGGACAAAATTTATGAGGGAAACCAGGAAATCAGCTGTGTGAGCTGACAGTCGTGTCCTCAGATCTCTTGCAGTAGAACACTTTATAAATCCCACCTTTTGAGTAAATAACTTCCAAGACAAAAAGAAAAAAAGAGAGAGAGAGACAACTATCTGGTTCATAGTGAAGATAGAAACATGTCTGTCAGCTGGGCCATGACAAAGCACAGACTTGTCTTCAGCTGACCTGGAGCAGTGGCAGCCTGTTCCTTCCCCTGTGTCTTTGGAGACTAACCACCTGCTCCCCAAAAGCATGCTTGCTACAACTGCACACTGGTGCACCCAGCAGCCTTCAAAGAGCTCATTTCTTGCATCTGCATGACTGCACTCTCCTCCACTGCATCCACTAACCCTACATGCAGCAGAGAATTTGCTGTGTTGTGTGAACTTGTGCAGCTAACCACCATTCTGGCATTGCTTGTGTTGGACTGGGCACTGACAGGAGTGACCCTCAGCACAGAGCCAGGAGAAAGGCCTGAGCATCACCAGGTGGGGCTCATAAGACAAACAACAAACTAAACACATAGACTGTTTGCTATTTGTTTAGGTACTTGAAAAGTATGGAATTTTCCAAAGACCCTGCAACTTGTATTTCTTGCTTTTTACATCTGTGCTCTTTCAGTTACTTATCGATGAATGAAAAGTTCTCAGCACTAAATAAGCATTCATAATGTCTATATTTTCTTTGGATTTTTCTCTTGGTTCAACTGACTGCTGCTAAAAAAAAAGTTTCTCAGATTTTTAGCCAGAGGGACAGATAGAAAATATGAACAGAGTGAGTCTTAATCAGGGTCCCTAACAGTCACTAAATTTTTCAAAATTCTAGGCTTCCTCTATTCTGCTTTTTCAGTCTGCTTGATTGCTTTAAGGGGGCTGGATAGGCTGTTTCTAGGTTCTTCTAATCATCATGAAGTTCTTCCTTTGCCAAAAGTCCTTTCATCGGTACTTTCTCATAACTCATTCTTATCTTATTCTCCCAGCCTCGGTAAACCAAAAGTTATATAGCCAGTTTGGATCTGGATATTTTGCATGAATGCAAATTTGAGTCCGTGAAAGAATGTGTGATAGGAGAGTGTTACAGCAGCCCTGGCCACTACGCAAAGGTGTTGGACACGAAGAGACACCAGATTTTGCACAATGGGGAGAATTGCTAAAATCCCAGATGCCGGGAAAATGACTCATCTCCTTACTGCTTTTCAGGTTGGCAGACTTATTTGCCTTCAGTAAATAAAACGAGTTCAGGAGACACTCCTATTCAGATTGATGCCAGGTAGTAAAAATTTGAGTGACTGAATAAATAGTTGTCACTTTATATTGTAGGTCAAATTATGTTGCTAATAGATTGAGGTTTTTTCTCTTGTTATGACTATTATACTTTATTTTCATAATTTCATGTGTCAGCATTTAAGTAGTTACAATGGTAGTAAAGTTCAAGTTTATGGCATTCATATATAAATCGCCTTACCCTAAATCACTATACCATCAAGATGACCAGGACCATCCCCCTGACCCCCCACAATCCATACATTTGGTTAAAAGAATCTCATATACCTACCAGATGACAGTTTTAACATAGCCAATTAGATGGACCTTAAAACTCTTGATATATTTGTTTTCATTATTCTAAGAATAGGAAACTAAATTCACTCCTTTAATAATCTCATCTATTACTCAGCTTTTATTTTTGTAATGCATAAGCTTTTTCTAGTTCCTTTACTGTTTTCTGATTCTGCCTTGCAGTTTTTATTTCCAAGTTAACATGCAACTATACTTAACTATTACAGCATGCTGATTTTCAGGTACACTGCTATTGCTATACCCCGAAGCAGTGAATTATATACTGCATGCCACTCAAACATGTCTTCAGTACTTTAAAAAATATGAGATTCAAGACAAACAACATATCCTAGGTATAATTTTTTTCAGAATGTTTCAAAACATCTCATTATGTGGGTTGATATAATGAACATTTTTTGTTTAATTTTGGCCCATACTCAGCAGTATTCTGGCTTACTTCTCAATCTACACTCAGGGATCAATTCTAGTGTGCTCAAGGAACCATATGGAGTGGCAGAGATTGAACCTGGGTCAGTTCTGTGCAAGTCCCCTACCCTCTGTGCAAGATCCCAGGACCCTAGTAAACATGTTCTAAGAAGCACTAGTAACTAAAGTTTTCTGAGGACTTCTATAATTTTCTAATTCTTATCTTTGGGGTTGTTCTCAAGTGGTACTCAGTGTGGCTGTAGCCCTTCCCCGTGATTCTTGGTTAACTAGACAGGCTGTCTAGTACAATAGCCTGGGATAAGGTGCTGTTGAGGTCCCAGGGTACCAGGAATTACCTAGAAAATGCTAGTGATGATGTTCAGAGTCACACCCTGGAGTAATGCTTGGAGACCATGTGGTGTCAGGAATCAAACCAGGGCTGGCCACAGGCAAGGTAAATGTCTTAGTGTCTATCTTGGTTCTAAGATAGACACTAAGATATTCACGTGGGCAAGCTCTAAGATTTGACCACGTGGGTTTGTCCACGTGAATATCATAAAATATCTCCTCATATCTGTGATGTTTCAAATATTTGATTCACCTATAAATTTGGTGAATAAATTTGATATTTGGTCACAAACAATCTTTGTGTGCTGAGGTGCTAGCACAGGGCTAGATCCCATACAGAAAGGTACCTCCTTTCCCTTTCCCTGCTTCCAAGGAGACACTGGAAATGGAGTATGAGAACCTCCTGCGTTTTGCTTTTCTACACAATTCTCAGACCAGGTCTGTGAGGCCAACAGCAGGGAATGAGATTTAATTTTTGAGATAAAATGTATACATGACTGACTTTCACTTCAGACGTAGGCTAAAGTTTCCCACTGGATCCTACAAAGTAACTGTTACTCACATGTTTCTCTTATTTCCTTTATCAGCCAAAAACTTACTCCCTAAAAAGCCTATGAATATGTAGCATATCTGACAATAATAGCATGGCAATTTACAAGTTTTTTATATCTAGTGGAATACATCAAGTCAGGTCCAACATGACAACGATTTTTAAAAATGCATTTGTGGAACTATATTGTAGAATAATAATTTGCTTGGGTTTTGTATAATTCTGTTTAGCCTCTGGAACAAGCCCAAGTTCTACTATTGTTTTCCATAAATTATTAAGGCTCATGTTCCTGGGTCAGATAACCTTAATAGTTAGAGTAATATAAATTGCAGTCGAGTCAGAATGCTATGAAATTTGATCTAAGTTATACTATGTGAAATTAGTTGTATATCACTTAAAGGGTCAGAGAACAATTCAATTCTAGCAACTTATAATGATTCATAAACACAAATCTTTTGCAGTAATGGTGCATATTGATACCATATTTTTAAGTACAGAACTTAACTTACTTGGGGGATGAATAAAAAAGGGTGCTTGCAATATTGGGAGATGCAAGAAGGCACTCTGTCTATGGGTATGATGTTGGTATGATATACATATGAAATTAACATCAATAGTATTATAAATACTATTATAATATTTGATTATAATAATTATAATTATAATTCAGTTCCACAATGAAATAGACCACATCATATTCAATCGGCGGTTTTGCCTAACCGATGTTGCTGTTGTCCCAAAATTCCAAACGGGATCAGACCACCGTCTTCTTCGTGCAAAATTCTACCTCACAGAACGAGGAGAAAAGAATGCAAGGTTTAAGAAGAAGACTCCCAGAACAACCACCAACTGGGAACTCTTTGGCTCTGTTGCAGCAACATGGGAAGATGCCGTCATTGACAACATTGATGAGGAATACGATCGAATGATTCAGCACCTCCATGATTGTGCAAGGAATGCCAAGAGAGAGATAACCACAAAAAACCGTCTTTCTTCGAACACTCTTGAACTTATTCGCCAACGTGGCGTGGCACGTGCCTCAGGCAACCACAAGCAAACGTCCGAACTGGCAAAACAGTGCAGAAAAGCCATCAAGGATGACCTCAAAAACAGGAGAGCAGCAGTACTGGTAGATGCAGCAGAAGCTGGGAAAAACATTCGTAATGCCCGCCTGTCCTTCACCAACTACAAAACCAAGATGACTGCCCTCCGACATCATGATGGATCTATCACATCTTCCAGAAGGGCAATGGAGAAGATTATTCATGAATTCTACTCAGATCTCTTTAGTAGCCACATCCACTTGCCCACATACCACATACCACATGATGGATATGTCGTTCCCAATGTTCTCCCTTCCGAAATCCAACATGCCATCTCGTCGGTAAAGAAACAAAAAGCACCTGGCCCAGACAAGATCAGACCTGAACACCTGAAGAACTTACCATCAGTACTCATCAATACATTAGCTCGACTCTTCACACGCTACCTGTCTGAATGCAAGGTTCCATCCCAATGGAAAACCAGCAAGACTGTACTACTATACAAGAAAGGAGACATCCACGACATTGGCAACTATTGCCCAATCTGCCTATTGTCTGTCATCTACAAACTATTCACTCAAGTCATCCTGAATAGGATTAGCAGAACACTAGATGAAGGACAACCATGTGAACAAGCTGGATTCCGAAAAGGATTCAGTACCATCGACCATATCCACACAATAACCAAGCTCATTGAGGTATCTCGGGAGTTCAAGATGCCGCTCTGTCTAACGTTCATTGATTTAAAGAAGGCCTTTGATTCTGTTGAGACGGAAGCGGTCATGGAAGCCCTAGCCAATCAGGGCGTACAAACTCAATACATCAGGATCCTTCGTGAGCTCTATTGCGGATTCACTACCAAGATCTCACCATTCTACAAAGAAGTAATCATCCATATCAAGAGAGGGGTTCGGCAGGGTGATACCATTTCACCAAAACTCTTCAGTGCCACCCTCGAGAACATCATGCGACGACTAGAATGGGAAAACATGGGAGTGAAGATAGATGGTCGGCAACTACACCACCTCCGCTTTGCTGATGATATCGTTCTAATAACACCAAACATCAGCCAAGCGGCACAAATGCTTGCGGACTTTGACCGTGAGTGTGGAAAGGTCGGACTACAGCTGAATCTTACGAAGACAATGTTTATGAGAAACAGCCTTGTTCCTGACGCTCCATTCGCTCTCAACGGAACCACCATCTCCGAATGCAACAGTTATATATACTTAGGTCGAGAAATCAACATGATGAATGACCTGGCACCTGAGTTACGCAGGAGGAAGAGAGCGGCTTGGAATGCCTTCAAGAGCATTGAAGAAATAACTAAAAGGACAAAGAACCTCCAACTACGAGCACATCTCTTTGATTCCACTATTCTTCCTGCATTAACATATGCCTCAGAGACCTGGACCCTACGAAAACAGGATGAGAACACTATTCGGGTCTCTCAAAGAGGAATCGAAAGAACTATGCTTGGAATATCACGATTCACTCAAATGAGAGATAGAATCCGGAGTTCTGATCTTCGTCAACGCTCAAGAATCAGAGACGCTGTCTCATTTGCCAAGACATCAAAAATCAGATGGGCTGGACATGTAATGAGGTTTACAGACAACCGCTGGACTAGAGCCATTACTGATTGGATTCCACGAGATATCAAAAGATCACGTGGACGCCCACCTATAAGATGGTCAGACTTCTTCGTCAAGACCCTAAATGATCGGTTTGAGGCTCTACATGTTCCTAAAACGAACAGATACCATTGGGCTACGCTAGCACGCAACCGGGATGAATGGAGACGTTACTGGCACCCGCTTGAATAAATCGATGAATAACGGGGATTAAGTGATTAAGAAGTATTATAAATCACAGTATCTTAATAAAAATGGGGCGAGGTTAATGCCTTGAAATGTAAGTGAAAGGTAAATGAAGAACCATCTCATACCTGATAAGAAAATTTGTTATGTCTGAAGCTCTTTACTAAAACATACCCGCATTTTGTTTTTCAAAAGGAAATATAAAGAGATCATTTTAAACTAAGCTGAATTGATTCATAATGTGTGCTCAAACTGAGCAGAGACAGAAATATCAACTTGCAGAATGTATGGAGTGAAGCATTTTTTTCCAGTTGATTTGTTATCAGTTTTCTCATTTCCTTCTTAAGAAGCTAGAATCTTCCAGGAGCATTTCCTTTGCTCTCTCTAGTCGAAAGTGTTCCTTCTTCCAGGCCCTATAAACCAGGCATCAGCTGGCAAAGCCAACAATCTTCTAAATTCCTACTGCCTCATACATCACCCTTTTATAACAGAAGGTTAAGGTTGAATTCTCTCTCCATTGTCTGTGCAGATTGTAATTTTAAACTCTCTCTCAATTACTCATCTAGATGAATTCCCTAAAGGCAAAAAGCATGTGCTTAGTACTCACCAATAGTCTTTCAGTTGACATTTCTCTATCATTTTCATTGTCTAAACCTCTTTCCTAGCAGTTTCTTAATGAGTAGGTGAAAAGAACAGTCTCGGCATCTTTTAAAAATGTTATGGGTAATTTTACAGGGACCGCACTGAATCTGTAAAATGCTTTGGGAAAGATTGTCATTTTGACAATATTAATTCTTTCAGGCCATGAACAAATGAAGTGCTTTCATTTCCTCATTACTTTCATATACAAAACTCATGGATTTCTGTGTATTGATTCTGTAGTCTGCCACATTACCATATAAGTCTGTTATTTCTAGTAGCCTTTGGTTGAGTTTCTTCCAGAGTCTTTGAAGAGTTTTCTAAGTATAGGGTCATATCATTTGTAAACAGTGAGAGTTTAACTCTTCTTTTCCAATCTGTATGACCTTAGTATCTCTCTCTGGTAGAATTGTTATGGGAAGTATTTCCAGTATTATGTTGGCAATAGTAGTGCAGAGTGGGCTTATCTTAGAGGAAAGGCTTTATGTTTTTCTCCATTTAAAATTGAGTGGAATAATAAACTCCCTCAAATAGTCAAGTACTCCTAGAAAAAAAAAGAGTATGGAAGGTTTCACATTCCCCCAATTTTAATTTATAGTGTAAAGTTATAGTAATTAAAACTTTGCTGCACTTTAGTGAGGATAGTTTCTCAGACCAATGTAATAGAATTTCAAGATCAAAGAAAAAAACATAGATATGTGGATAGTCAAACATTAATAAATAGAGTAAAAAAAACATTTTCAAAAAATTGTGTTGGAAAAACTGGTTGATCACATGCAAAAAAAATTAACCTAGATCTCTTTCTAACCCTATGCAAAAGGTCAAATCAAAATGGATTAAAGACCACAACATTCTATCTGAATTCACTATCACTGTCACTGTCCTCCCATTGTTCATTGATTTGCTCAAGTGGGCCCAGTATTATCTCCATTGTGAGATTTGTTGTTACTGTGTTTGGCATATCAAATACGTCACGGGTAGCTTGCCAGGCTTTCATAAATTATATTAGGGAAAGTCCAATAAAAAACTTCATGACTTTGAACCTAGAGACATCTAAATTAGCTAAGCTAACATAAACAAAGATAAACAAATGGAACTACATCAAATTAAGAAGTGTCTGCACTATGAAAACGAACAAAAAATAATATCAGAATAAAAAGACACCACTGAGACAGAGAATATTTAGCCATCATTAATCTGATAAAGGAATAATACCCAATATGTATAAAGCACTGGTAGAAATTTACAAGAAAGAAGAAATCTACCCCATCAAAATGTGTGGGAAAGGGATAAATAGAAACATCCTCAAAGAAGACACAAAGATAGTGTATGAAAAAATTCTCTGCATCATTTATCATTCGGGGAATGCAAACCAAAATAACAATGATATACCATCTCACAATAATGAGAGTGAAACACATCACAAAGAACAATTAACAACCAGTGTTGGCATGACTGTAGGGAAGAAAGGACCCTCATTCACCAGAGATGGGGATGTCAACTGAGTCAGCTGTTCTGGAAAACAATATAGATACTTCTCAAAAAAATATTAGGATGACCCAGCAACACTACTTCTTGATATCTACACCAGGAGCCCCAAATTTTTATTAAGAGCAGACATTTGCCCTACTGTGTTCATTGTGACACTATTTACAAAAGCTAAAATCTAGAAACAACCCAAGCATTAAAGAACAGATGACTGGATAAAGAAACTATGGTACATGTGTACAATGGAATACTACTCAGCTACAAGAAGAGATGAAAGGGTGATGAATGTGGTGTTAAAGTTATATGAATGAGAAACCATTATTAATAATATTATAAGTCACAGAATCTCAATCAATATTTTTAAAGAGAAAAGATGAAATTATGTATGGATTTTGAGAGTATCATGCTGAGTGAAGTTAGTCAGAATGAGAGGGACAGACATAGCATGTTCTCGGCCATATGAGGGATATAGACAAACATAGTAGGGGAGTGATAAATGCCCAAAGCAACACAAAATGATATCTAGTCTTCAGTAGAAAGCTGACCATGAGCACTGTGGAAGGGGTGTGTGTGGTGTTGGGATAAGAGGGGTGGTTGCAAATAGGATATACAATGAACACAAGGACAATGATGGAGGGAAGCAGACAGTCTGGTAGATGAGAGTATAGTACTGGATTGATTTATGCAAGAAACTCAACCATTAGCAGTTTTGTAAACTACAGTGCCTATATTAAAACTTTAAAACATTCAAAACAAAAAAGTCTCTAAGTCTTTAGTAGTTGTGACAGTTTGAGAAACTTAATTTGGAAGTCAACTTAAGTGGCTATGTATATATTATTTTCTTTTCTCACATTGTTTTCTTCAGTATCTTAAATACATGGCATAATTTTCTCTATACAGAGGTGTTAATACCAAAAAATCTGACAACAGGTTTTTTTTTTCTCATTAAACTGGCAGAAAATATCCACTCTATCACTGCTATACTCAGCACGTAATACTATTTGCAACAGACAATCTTTTCATAACTCCCCATTTATTCTTCCTACATATTTTTCTTCTGTAATCCATATTCGTTATATACTCTTCTACCCATTCTTTCTGTGTCTCCCTCTTTTTTATGATTTTCATGACGGTGTAATTACCATTATCTGTTTACTCCTCTTTCCAAACTTGTCTATACATCTACCATTCTTTGATATCTTAGGATAGAAATATTTTATGAAAATGAGCTGGTGAAGGTTTTGATAAAAAATATTTCTATCCTAAGATATCAAAGAATGGTAGAAATTTTTCTTTTTCTAATGATGTTGCTTATAGGTTGAATTTAAACAATTTCTCAAAGCACCAAATAAGTTACTGAAAATAACCCCACTAATTCACCAAATAGTATTAAATAGACTCAGTGACAGAGATTTGGGAAATAGAGATTTATTTACTTAATTGAGTAAGTAATTTTGGGTTGGGACCACACTGGCAATTCTTAGGGCTTCCTCCTGGCTCTGCACTTGAAGGATCCCTCCTAGAGAGCTCAGAGGACGATAGGTGGTATTGGGGATCTAAACCGAGTTGGCCACATCAAGGCAAATTTCCTACCCACTGTTGACCTCAGGGGACTAGAGATTTAAATACTGGTTTCAGAAACAAAGAAAACAGTAGACATAATTGTTTATCTAATTTGGTAATCTAACTATTCTCACAGTCCTTTTTTTTTTCAGAATAGATTTGGTTGACAATCAGTCAATATTATTTCTTCTTTCCAACTAAAGCTAGGTCTTGTTTATGCAACCCTGTCCACTCCATATTCTTAGGCTCTCAGGGCTGAGTCTGCCGATTTTCTTTCATCAGGGCTTGTGGCCATATTCCCCAATAATCCCCTGTTTCACTGAAGCAATAATTTCTACTATATATATCGTGTCAGCTGAAGTTTTTACACCACTGCTAGAGGCTGACTTTATTCATTGTCATTTTAACTCCTGAGAAATTTGATAGAATGAAATGTTTATTGCTTTAACTGTTTTATAATGCTTGTGTTAAAAATTTTCACAGTATTTAGTTATCGAAATACTATTGAAAACAAGGCTCAGTTACTTGTGTAAAATCATCTCTGATGTACTGTGTATTCTAAATAAAACTCTTTCAATATGTTTAACCCTAAATATGTGCTTCATAAATCTTCTGTCTTTTCTGAAACAAAATAATTTTAACAAATCCCAATGTGGAGTTACACCAAACAAAATCTGGTGGCTTAAGCTTTTTAAATAATTCTCACTTTGACTGTATTATTATAAATTTATATCTACAAAATATCTGGAGGACAAAAATAGCATTTTATCATTTTTGTCTGTACACATATATTTCTCACATTGCCTGATCCAGTATATTTAAAAACAGGTACTGAATAAATAAATGTGCAAATGAGTTAATAAGGTATGAATAAATGAAACTTTTTGCAAGTCAGTATCTCCCAAAATAAAAATATGTGACAGCTTCAAACTCTCTATGTACATAAGACTTTAGCTAATTTAACAGGAAATGGAAATTCTATAGAATTATGCATGATTAAGAAAACATCAGTTGTGTACCGAAAAAGACACCTGATAGAGGCTGCTTGGAATGAATATTTTCCCTTGAGTACCTCTTATCTCTATTTATGTGAAAATAGTATTAGGACTCATGAAAATAATGATATGTTTACTTTATCACTCAGTTCCAAATCAGAAGCAGAAAAGGTGAGGCAATGTAATTTCAATGCCTACAAATACATTTTCTGCATTCATGCAGCAAATTGGCCTAAGAAAGATCAGGCTCATGTCTCCCTAAAATAGGAGTATGTGTCTGCATGATATATGCAATTGACTCAGCAAATGATGAGAGACAGGAATTTCAGCTCATCCTCCCAGGTCAGGTTTTCGGAGGAACCAGATTAGCTGCCATAGCTAAAGGGCTTTCCCTTCACGTGACAGAAGACATGGTTGATTTAGCCTGATTAAACTGCAGCATGTCTTGTGTTGCCATAATCTTTATCTCCCATGACATGCATGTATATATCTAAAGCGGGTGCATTTTCAGAGCCTACAGTTCGTTATCTGAAAGAAAGATAAATTTTTCTTCAATCTCCTAGTTCATTTCTTTCACACTCTTTTCATCTATTCCTTGCAGATTGACTTGCTCTGTGATGCAGCCAGGACTTTTGGGAGCAAGAACAGACATTTTTACAGAGATGGTTTGCATTCTGTTCTGTGCAAAATAAACATTATTTTGTTCCCATTCTGAACACGCGAGCTATTCGGATGATCATTTGCACCTTTGCAGATCTAGAAACTGCAGACAGCTGTCAGGTGCTGACGTTCCTTTGATAGGTGTCTAAATTTTGTCTGAAATTTCTTCTTTGAGGTCAGATGTTCAATTAACCCCTAAAAAACTGACCTCTTGAAAGTCAAACTGCATGCCAGGTTATAAGTGATTTCTGTACGCTAAGTTACCATTACTAACACCTTTAAAATTACCCCGTTTGAAATAGCTAGACATATCAACAAAGAATATAGGATTGTTTTTGTTTAGTCACCTCGATTTCTTTGACTTTTTTTCAATAACTGTAGAAAGTAGCTTCCAGTTGGCATATTGTATTTATTTTCTGTTACTACTATTGCAAATGGTCTCATAATTCATAACTTTAAAAATTCCACTGCCACACAATTCTATAGGTCAACTATATCACACAGATCTCACTATACAAAAAGTATTATACAGCTAATATATTATAGAGCTAATATAATCACTTCCTTTGTGTAGTCCTTCGTGGGACAATCCACTCTCTTGCCTTTCCAAATTCTAGAACCTGTATGTGCTTGTAAATCTTAGTTCTTGGCCCCCTTCTACTATCTTCAAGGCCAGCAAAGGAGTGTTCAGTTCCTCAAATTATATAATGTTGACCTGTTATCTTCCTGCACTTCCACTTTGAAAGGGTCTTGTTGTCATACTGAGTCCATAAAGATAATCATCCTACTTTAAGTTCAGCTGATTATGAAACTTTATTCCTTCTAAAACTCCAGTTTCTCTTTGATACGTAACTGAACACATTGTCAGATTTTAGGGATTAAAGACCTGGGAGTCTTTGCAGGCCCATTATTCTGCCTATTACACATATTTCTATACCTTTGTCATCTTTCTGTCTTGTTTGTTTGTTTGTTTGTTTGTTTGTTTGTTTGAGGGCCATAGCCAACAGTACTGGGATACTCCTGGCTTGTATGTCACTGTTGGCAATGCTGGGGGTTGGGGTGATGTGGGAGTGACAGTAGGTTGTAAAGGATCAAACCTGAGGACTCCCACTTGTAAGCCATGTGAAGTAATTCTTCGAGTCATCTCCCAAGCTCCCTAGGTTGGATCTGCTTTGAGTCAGAAACTGATGAACATTCTCTCAAATATATATATATATATATATATATTCTTAAAATATATATATATATATATTTGCTTCTTCATTTTATTTTCCTTGAACTTGAAGAGAATTTTTTTCATTTAGTTTTATTTTACCGAATCACCATGATTTATAAAGCTATCCATCATTGGATTTTAGACACAGTATGCTTCAGTCCCAAAGCCTCCACCAGTGTCTCCTCCTTCCACCAGGGTTTCCAGGTTTCCTCCCACTTACCCACTTCCTTCCCTAGACTGCCATCTTGACAGGCACAGAAAATATATAATATTAAATTTGTTAAAGTGTTACTTGACAATGTGGAGTGCAGTATTAGCGAGATGGCACAGGATAACATGGTCTTATTTTTATTTATTTTTTGAATGAGTGCAGGATTTTGCACTCATTCAGCTGGAGGTGCTCATAGGCTACCCCTGACTCTCTGCTCAGAAATCACTCTTGGCAGTGCTCGGGGGACCATATGCTGCATTAGAAATGATTCCAGGGTCACTCACATGTAAGGAATGCACATTAACCCTTGGATTACATCTCTGGCACCAAAATAATGTTTCTATTTTTAAAGTAAGCCTTTGCGCTACCAGATTATGAAAATAAAGAGATTTAAAACTACTAGGAATTTTTAAAAAAATAATCAAAATTAATGTTGAAAAAAAAGATCTAGGAGTTTTACTTATATTAACTTTCAGTACGAATAAACATGTCTCATTCTCTTTTATCCCATGATAGTCAGATTTAGCAGGAAGGCTTAGAATCTTAAATATTTTGTGGTTTAGTGTTGTGAGAAATACTTGATAGAACATCTATATTATAAAACATAAAATAAGATAAAAATACAGTAATAAAAAGTTTATGTCTGCTCTTTTTATGTAGAAACAGCTGGGTTAACGCTCTCCTGCAATGCCTAAGTTCTTTAAGCATTCTCTGATGTCATATTTGCATGATATGTTCACTCAGACTGTTTTCCTTAAGTTTCTATTTTATAAACATCCTGGGGCCAGAGTGATAGTACAACGGGTAAGGTGCTTGCCTTTCATGTGGATGACTCAGGGCTTACTTCTGTCACCACATATGCTCTTGTTCTGAGCACAGCCAATAACAAAGTAAATCAAAATACTAAAAACATATCTGTGTAAATCCATAAACATATTTGTGAATGAGTCACCTCTTTTCCTGGTGTTTGTGCCAGTATCTGGAGATACTGCTCAGTGCCTGTGCCTCTCTTGGTGGTTATGCAGTGCTGGGATTCCAACTCTGGTCTTTGGCGTTCAAAGCAAGCACTCAGTCTACTGAACTATTTCTGTGACTCCTTTAGTCATATTTTATGACTCACTTTCCTCATTTTCTATGTGCTGATAAGAATATCACAGGTTCAGATGAGAGTCAAATATGTAAATAAGTGAAAACACACAAAAAATGTAGAAGTCACTTTAATAATGGTGCATTTTTTCATATTTAATGTAAGAAAGGGCAGGCTAGACTAAGACTGAAATAGAATAGTAAATCTGGTAGCCAGAGGTTAAGTCACACCTGCTGACAAACTCTGAGTTCCATGACAGACTCACATAAGAATATAATTTTCTTTAAATGTAACTTTCATTTCTAACATGGTAATGATAAAATGACTGTTACTACGCCAAAAATGGCTAGAGAATAATGCATCTATGTAATCCATGAATTGTTTGCAATTCATGGTATTTTATATATCAAGAGTATTTTATAATTTCTGGTTAATACTTTATTCTACACAGTTTTTACTTGTGTCTCTATACTTGCATAATTCCAAAATTTTCAATGAATTGAGTGAATTGAATAGTCTTACTTAAATCTATCAATTTAATTCTCTGCATTAAGTATAATAAATATAATTTATTTTTATGTGATTATAAATTTTAAGAAAATCTTTAGTGCCTAATAAAAATCAATTGGCACTGTAAAACAGATTGATAGTGAGCTGGTAAAATGACTCTATGAACTTACTGCAACACATGCTTTGATGTGGGAAAATCAGGTCAATCCTCAGAACCACACAAGTCCCCCATGCATCACCAGGTGTGACTCGTTCCCACCGAAGAATAGATTGATAGTGAATTTCATTTGAATACGCCCCTCTCGGAGAGCCCGGCAAGCTACCGAGAGTATTCGATATACCAGACACAGTAACAACAAAGTCTCCAATGGAGACGTTACTGGGCCCGCTCGAGCAAATCGACGATCAACGGGAGGGCCTTTACCTTACCTTTACCTTTACCTTACTGATAATTACCCCTTAAGATTATTTCTAATAATTATCCCTTAGAAATTTTGTTGTTGTCAGTATGCATAAATGCATAATTGATATGGGAATGAATTAATCCATAGATGTGCAATTAATATTTTTTAATTTTATTTCCTTATTACTTAATTATATATATTTTACATTTTTAAATCACTCATTTTCAAACAGTGCAAATGAAAAATTACCTAAAGGGAGGGATGTACAAGGTATTGAGTCCTAAGTGAGAAAATGATCATGATCTAATATGTAATGGAAAAACAGAGTTTTTGAGAAATAAATAATTCAGAAATCACAGTGACATAATCAGTTTAGAAAATCAAGAAAATGCAATATGATTACTGTAAATGGAATTAAATGTTGCAGAGAGATCATAGAGTGACTAATTCTAGTTGAATTGATTCACAAGAAACTCTTTGGTAAACCTAAGCCATTTTGATGAGTAAGCAAAGAAAAAGTCCATAATCCCTTAAAAAGTTTTAGGGAAGAGAAGAGATTTGCCACATTACAAAATGGCTGCTTATAAAGGAGATAAAGATATGAAATTGTAGATGGAGTGTCAAGTACATCTCAAAGGGGTACATTGCATGTGGGCGTCTCAGATTTGATCCTAGGCTCTTCATGGTTCTCTGAGCACCCCCAAGCACTATGGTACGTGACCCCTGAGCACCACTTGGAGTGAGCTCCCCCAAACAAGCAAACAAAAAGACAAACGAATGGGATATCTGATGACCTAGCAAATAAGGAGACAAGCCAACTAGTATCTTATGGATAAGTGAAAACAAGAAAAGATGATGCTGTAGACAAGTGGATCTTCAGTAGGAAAAAGAGATTGAGAGGGAACATTGATTTCAAATAAACTCATTGGACTTTACTCATAAATGATGGAGATTTATTCTCCTATCACAGATGTTTCATGATCTAAAGTAATATTCCCCACTAGGACCCTAACACTGTGACCTCTGATAGGATTTTGTATTATTCAAGGAATTGTTTTATTTGCTAAGGAGACACTTCAAAATACCTGTTTATATTTACTTATATTTCTCTTTTGATAATTTACAGATTTTGGTTCCTTTTATTTTTTTTTTTTTTTAGAAAACTTTCTACCCTCCTTCATGATATCAAGAAGATATTTGAAGCAAGGTGAAATCCTCTCCATCTTATAAAGAATGGCATATTGGTGGGAAAAAGATGCAAACCCCAGTGAATCACCTGTAGAGCAACAATACGAGCACCAAGAATTTCACTCTGCAAATCAGCCCCTTTATCCCAGACAAACAAACCTGGGTTTTGATCAGCTGATAGATGTGCTCAGTCATGAAAGTCCACGCTATCAGTGTGAGCCTGAGAAAAAGATCTTTCCTATGCCCCATTTCCCAAACAGAGACTGGAAAACAAATCCCCTGGATTTGACACACCAAATATTTACAAATGAATTTACTTCTCAAAGCCCAGAATTCGCCTGCCATCAAGCTAGGGAAGCTCCAGTCATTGGTTTTAAGCCTTCGGTGCTGCCAAGTCCTCAAGACATCAATGAAGAGCGCTCTAGAGGAATGCGCACAGGAAAATACTGTGGTGCTGGTGATGACAGATTCAACATGTTTGCTCCATCACTAGCTGGTATGGCTGAAATTAGTACACAGAGAGAACAGGAAAATGCAGGTCAGAGCCATTACATAGGATTTGAAAGTAACATTCCTTCTATGGATCCATCTTTTGCAACTGACTTCATGTCAGAAGAGAATAAAAGGAGTAAAAATATGAATATTATGGATCCTTCACTGGTATTCTCGAAAGAATCCTTTCTACCCAGCTCAAGCAACAGTACACAGCCAGAGAATGTAGAGGTATGTATCATATCTGTTGACCTGAAAAATGGGAATCTGAAAGGATCACTAAATAGTGTGCTGAATTAATTTTGTATTAAGTCTAACTGACCTTAGACAGGAAAATGTATTACTGTTACTTTTGAAAAAAATCATTTATAGTTTATAATTTCCCTATTACTGAATGATTGTTTTGATAAAGGGTTATTTGTATAATATTTTAACGTACCAGTTTCAAGTTTCAATAACGCTATATAAAATGTTATAGCATTTCCATTTTTTTTGTATAAAATATAGCTTGAGATTTAGCTAATAGTATTTTCTTATTGAGTTATTATGCACACACAGAAATACACATGCATTTTATTATGGTTATATTTTGAATCATACTGTCATGATTTAAATCTGTGTATCATTACTGGGAGAAAAAAAACATCTCTTTACCCAGAGACTCCTAAATTATATTGTTGGCAGGCAACTTCTATTGGAATCACTCCAAGAGTAGGAAATTAAGCAATCATTGTGTAATTCATCCTAATGATTTCTTAGTAGTTTTCCAATAATTTCAGTAACAAAGGCTTTCTTGTATAATATTCAAGCATTACTCTGCTTATAGTGAATCTAGACACCAGTGAAACCAGAAATAAATAGTAAAAAAGATGAAATGTTATTGCAGGTGCAATTTAGAGGGTGAGATTAAAGTATTAATCATTTATTCAACAATTATTTCCCATATCCTTTAAACATACATGACATATTATGCATACTGGATGAAAAGAAGAAAAGATGTGAAACCTGCTTTCGAGAATACTGTGTTACTCAGATTAACATGTAAACAAATAATGGCAAAACAGTAAAATGACAACTAAATTGAGTTCAGGTAAAAAGAAATCCCTTGTTCTATTTTTCTTTCTGAGTAGGTAATATTTCAACTTAGATGAATTAAATGTAAAAACAAATTAGCACAGCTATTTCTGATCAGAGCAGTTTAACAAGTCACAAACTTTCCCAGCCAGTGAATACAGCTATGAAGTTAGACCAAGTATATGAAGCAAATTATTTTAGTTCATGAAAAAAAAAGGCACAGTAGAATGTGGATCCTGGGATGCAGATGAATACCAAAATATTGTATCATCATACGGTTTCTTCTTGAGGGCGCTTCCTGCAGCATGGCGGCTAGTGGAGCTCTACTTGGCCAGCATGCCACTTGCTGAGGCAAAGCTTGGAGTTGCAGTCTAGGGAAAACTGTAATTTGAAGGGTAACATGCTAGAGATGATGGAGTTAAATAAAGGCAAGGGTGGGGATCAATGCAAGATTTTCTGCAGATTGTTCTCCACATACTCACACACAAAAACAGAAATTATGCAATGCAGACATTCTGACCCAGCAAGAAGAGAATCTGAGCAAGGTATTTTTAAGCATTCAGAGTCCAGACAGTTCTCTCTCTTTGTGAGAGAGAAAAGGACACTTAAAAGTAAATGCCACAATGACCAAATCGCCTTTATTTAAAAAAAAAATTGATTGGGATCAGGGAGATAGCACAAAAGGCTGGAGTGAATGCTTTGCAGGCAGGAGCCCTGGGTTAGATGCCCAGCAGTACCTAGTCCCCTGACTACTCCCAGGAGATTCCTAAGCACCACGGGGTAGACCCACCCCCAAAATCAACAATCAAAAAAAAGCAAGGCTGACAAGACCACAAAGAATTTTAACTCCCTGCTAGGGAAAAAAAAATGGGCAATGTCTAAAATGCAGTGTAATCATAGTGTTTCATCTGCAAAGTGCATGGATACCAAATGCATAGATGTCAAAAGAAGTGGGGAATTTTTAATCCACAATTAAGAAGCTAAACTGGTCAATAGCAGTTATTTCTAGATATGGGATTAGGAGCTCGGAAGATACTGCAACAGGCTCGAGTGAAGTCTGTGCATGGATAGCTGGGTGTGATCCTTGGAGCTGCATGGCCTCCCCAGCACTATCAGGGCTGACCTCCCCCCACACTGAGCTGGAAGCAGCCCCCCAGCACTCCTGGGTGCTCATTAAGGTAGGGTAGATAGAGTAAAGGACAATGAAAAATTCACCAAGTATTCGCTGGATCTTTCAGCCAGTGTGGCTGGGGCAAATATACCCCACTAGACCGTTCATGTGGTCAGCAAGCTGAGACCATCATTAGTCCCTCGGAGTCCTGTCCACAACCAGCCAAGAACCTCCAGCCAGAGCCAGAGAGATAGTATCATGGGGAGGGCACTTGCCTTGCATGCAGTCAACCTAGATTCAATCCCCAGCATCCCACAGGGTACCTTGAGCACACCAGGAGTGATCCCTGAATTATCCTTAGCCAGGGGTAAGCTCTGAGCATAGCTGGATATGGTCTGAAGATCCCCACCCTCTACCAATAAATAAATTCCCAATCACCCAACATAGCACCCTAATACTAGCTGGACACACCCCTCAGTCAGCCATAGTAAAGGAATCCCTATAACACATCCCCCTGCCCCCCACGGGGCTGGAGCAATAGCACAGTAGGTAGGGCATTTGCCTTGCACACGGCCGACCCAGTTCTATTTCCAGCATCCCATATGGTCCTGTGAGTACCACCAGGAGTAATTCCTGAGTGCAGAACCAGGAGTAACCCTGTGCATTTCCAGGTGTGACCCAAAAACCAAAAAAATAAAAAAATAAAAATAAAAAAACACATCCCCAGGCCCCAAACTACTCTGCTCAGCTAGCTAAGTGGACCAGAGTATTCTTTCTGATTTCAAATAAACTCTTGCTCTTCTCTGCTTTTTGCCTTGTGTGTCACCCTCAGTTTTGAGGAGTGGGCATCTTGGGTAAGAACTGCTAGTATTCAGAGGCTATTCAGTGATCACACCAAGTGGTGCTCAGCAGACCATCTTCTGTGCCAGGAATAGAAACAGATCTGCCCCTTCAAGTCAAGCAGCATAACTAAACCTTTTACTCTCTCACCTAACCTCACTCCAGGATTTGTTCGGTAAGAACCTGGACAGGCCTCAGCCGGGCGATAGTGTGACCCACACCAAATACAATATGATAAGCTTGCCGGAGAGCCCGGCAAGCTTCGGAGAGCCCGGCAAGCTTCGGAGAGCCCGGCAAGCTACCGAGAGTATTCGATATGCCAGACACAGTAACAACAAAGTCTCCAATGGAGACGTTACTGGGCCCGCTCGAGCAAATCGATGATCAACGGGAGGGCCTTTACCTTTACCTTTATTGCTGTTAACAACTTAGCAGCTTGTAAGTGGTTATTGAAAGCATGTCAAAGTATAAAAGCAGTAACTAAACTAAAGAGGAATTTCACAAGCAAGTGAAAAAAATGCAAATGAACTGAAACCATAACTGAATGAAAGAGCCATTAGATTTTCTTAAAAACAAATAAAAGATATTAAGAAAGAAGTAGTAAATTTGAAAGAAAAAAATGAAAGTAAAATAACTTTTCAGGACATGTGCAGAGACTCAGAAGCTTATCAAAGAAAGTGATATTTGGCCAACTTTGGAATAATTATCAAAGAGAGAGGATAGGAAAATTTGTTTAAAAATAGTCTAAAATGGTCTCAACTTTGATAAAGTATATAAAATTACAGACATAAAAATCTCAGAGTACAATAAATAAATATGGATATCATAGACAAATTCTCAAATACCTGAAAATCAAAGGCAAAAAATATCATATAAGAAAGTAGAGGGGGATAAAAGATTTTATGAGAAAAACAACAAGTATTTAATTAAATTTTTCACTGGAAACAATGGAAGCCAGAAAACAATGGCATGGCATTTTTTTAAATTCTATTTTTAAAAAACCATCTATGTTTGTAACTGTAGCTCACAGCGATTCAACAATAAATAAATAAATAAATTAGAAAAAAAATTATTTCGTTTTTGTGCCACACCTGGAAATACTCAGAGCTTAATCCTGACTCTGCCCTCAGGATTCATTCATTTTAAATGGAATAATGACATTACCTTATAAATAAAAGTTGAGGGAAAGTCATCTGTCAGCATTCACAGAAAAAATTCAAAGCAAATGCTTTGGATGCAGTAAAATGACAGCAGATGGAATATAAGTAGTACACAAGAGTGGTATAAATGATAAACATGCTGAAAAATATGAGACTGCTTTTATCATAACTTTTAAAGAAAACTATATGTAACAACAATAGCATTACAGAGTTTATATACAATTAAGAATGGGAGAGTTGTTATTTTGCTATTATACATTTTTACGTCTAAGTGTAGTGGTAGAAACTTGACATCAGTTATATTAAGGATGAGTTTACTAATTTGTTGCTAGTAAAACTTAAAAACCATACAAAGAAGAAAAACTAATACTTCAACACAAGAATTAAAATTAAAAAATTTTTTAAAAATCAGGCATATAAAAGAGAAGACCAAAACAGCAGAAAAATACATAATTTTGCCCACCTATATCCATTGACATCCATAAATTTACTAAGTAAAGGTAAGTAAAGTAAAGGCCCTCCCGTTGATCATCGATTTGCTTGAGCGGGCCCAGTAACGTCTCCATTGGAGACTTTGTTGTTACTGTGTCTGGCATATCGAATACGTCACGGGGAGCTTGCCAGGCTCTGCCGTGCGGGCGAGATACTCTCGGTAGCTTGCCGGACTGTCCGAGAGGGGCGGAGGAATCGAACTCGGGTTGGCCATGTTGGCTGCATGCAAGGCAAACGCCCTACCACTGTGCTATCGCTCCAGCCCAAATTTACTAAGTAAAAGTAAAGTAAAGTAAAGGCCCTCCCGTTGATCGTCGATTTGCTCGAGCGGGCCCAGTAACGTCTCCATTGGAGACTTTGTTGTTACTGTGTCTGGCATATCGAATACTCTCGGTAGCTTGCCGGGCTCTCCGGGAGGGGCGGAGGAATCGAACTCGGGTCGGCCATGTTGGCCGCTTGTAAGGCGAACACCCTACCGCTGTGCTATCGCTCCAGTGACTAATATTTCCTAGTACAAGGTAAAAAATTAGAAGCTACATAAAGAAGATGTAACTAAAATTACACTTAGGTAAGCCATTAAGAAAAGTTATTTGTAAGACATTTAAGGCAAACTTAAGAGCTACCCATGATGTATTCGATATGCCAAAAAAAAAAAAAAGAACAGTAACAACAAGTCTCACAATTTGTTGTGAGACATTACTGGTAACCGTTTGAGCAAACTGATGAACAATGGGAGGACAGTGCTACAGTGCTACATTTAAGAAACAAAGGGACTGGTGGGTTGTTAGCAGAAGAAATAAAAAGCTATAACAATCCAACAATTGAAAGCTAAGTAAAATTATTGGTATGAGAAAAAAGTCTAATTCAAGAGATATTTTTATAGAAGAATGGGTACAGTTAAGTAACAAAAAAGTTAGGGAACATAATATAAATGCAATGTTTACATGCATCAGAATAAATAAAGCAACAATTCTTTAATTATAAATTTTTATTTATTTAAATTTTATTTTTATCATCATGTTTGTCAATTACTTAATCACTTAACTTCCCGTTAGTGGTCGATTTGCTCGAGCGGGCGCCAGTAACGTCTCCATTTGTCCCTGTCGCATGCTAGTGTAGCCCAATGGCATCTGTTCGCTCCGGGCACATGAAGGGCCTCAAACTGATCGTTCATGATCTTGACGAAGAAGTCTGACCATCTGGTGGGTGGGCGGCCACGCGGTCTTTTGACATCCCGTGGAATCCAGTAGGTAACAGCTCTAGTCCACCGGTCGTCTTTAAATCTCAAACCAGCCCATCTGATTTTCGACACCTTGGCAAATGAGACAGCGTCCCTGATTCTTGATCATTGACGGATGTCAGAACTCCGGATTCTTTCTCTCATTTGAGTGAAACGTGATATTCCAAGCATAGCTCTTTCTATTCTTCTTTGGGAGACCTGAATAGCGTTCTCATCTTGTTTGCGTAGGGCCCAGATCTCTGAGGCATATGTTAATGCAAGAGGAACAGTGGAATCAAAGAGATGTGCCCGGAGCCGGAGGTTCTTCATCCTCTTAGCTATTTCTTCAACGTTCTTGAAAGCGTTCCAAGCCGCTCTCTTCCTCCTGCGCAGCTCGGGTGCCAGGTCATTTGTCATGTTGACCTCTCGACCTAGGTACACATAGCTGTTGCATTCGGAGATGGTCATTCCGTTGAGAGCGAATGGGGCATCAGGAACGAGGCTGTTTCTAATAAACATTGTCTTCGTAAGATTCAGCTGTAGTCCTACCTTTCCACATTCACAGTCAAAGTCGGCCAGCATTTGTGCCGCTTGGCTGATGTTTGGTGTTATTAAAACAATGTCATCAGCAAAGTTGGAGGTGGTGTATTTGCCGACCATCTATCTTCACTCCCATTCCTTCCCATTCCAGTCGTCGCATGATGTTCTCGAGGGTGGCACTGAAGAGTTTCGGTGAAATGGTATCACCCTGCCGCACCCCTCTCTTGACATCAACAATCACTTCTTTGTAGAATGGTGAGATCCTGGTAGTGAATCCGCAATACAGCTCATGGAGGATCCTGATGTATTGGGCTTGAATGCCCTGATTGGCTAGGGTTTCAATGACCGCTTCCATCTCAACAGAATCAAAGGCCTTCTTTAAAGCAATGAACGTTAAACAGAGCGGCATCTTGAACTTCTGAGAAACCTCAATGAGCTTGGTTATCGTGTGGATATGGTCGAAAATGATCGTCTGTACTTTCAATGCACGTACGCTAGCATCAGATGCATCCATCAAGGACCTGATGGTACAAGCGCGAATGATCAAGTACGACATCATTGGTCTGACCGAGACAAGAAGGCACAAATCTCACCATGCCGTTTTCGATACTGGAGAAGAATTGTTCCTCGGAACATGCGATAAAAGAGGTGTTGGAGGCATCGGTGTCCTTGTCAACACAAACTTGGCCAAGAGCATTGATTCATTCGAGTGCCTAACAACCCGAATCGGACGTTTACATTTGAATAGATGTGGCACACTGTCCGCAGTTTCTATCTTCGTTGTCTACGCACCAACATCTCATTATGATGAAAGAGAAATCGAGAAGTTCTACATGGAGCTACAGAAGTTCTATAAAGAAGACCACACCTTCTACAAGATCATTGTGGGTGATTTTAATGCCAAGATAGGACCGAGAAGATCAGCTGAAGAACTTCACATCGGGACCCATGGCCTAGAATGGAACGAACAGGGTGAGAGACTATCTGAGTTCATCATGTCGACCAACACCATTCATGGTAACTCACAGTTCCAGAAGGCAGAATCTAAACGATGGACATGGGAGTCTCCCGGTAGACGATTCCACAACGAAATAGACCACATCATATTCAATTGACGGTTTTGCCTGACCGATGTCGCTGTTGTCCCAAAATTTCGAACGGGATCGGACCACCGACTCCTTCGTGCAAAATTCTACTTCACAGAGCGGGGAGAAAGGGCTGCAAAGTTCAAAAAGAGAACTCCCAGAATGATCACCAACTGGGTACTCTTTGGTACTATTGCGGCAACATGGGAAGATGCCATTGTTGACAACATTGACGAGGAATACGATCGGCTGGTTCAGCACCTCCATGAATGTGCGAGGAACGCCAAGAGAGAGATAGCCACAAAAAATCGCCTGTCTTCGAAAACTCTTGAGCTAATTCGCCAGCGTGGTTTGGCGCATGCCTCAGGCAACTGCAAGCTAACGTCTGAGCTCGCAAAGCAGTGCAGAGATGCGATCAAGGAAGACCTCAAAGAGAGAAGAGCAGAAGTACTGGTAGATGCGGCAGAAGCTGGGAAAAGTATTCGTAACGCCCACCTGTCCTTCGCCAACTATAAGACCAAGATGACTGCCCTCCGACGTCCTGATGGATCCATCACATCCTCCAGAACGGCAATGGAGAAGATTATACATGACTTCTACTCAAATCTCTTCCATAGCCATGTCCACTGGCCGACATACCAAATTCCACAGGATGCATATGTCGTTCCCAATGTTCTCCCTTCTGAAATCCGACACGCCATTTCGTCGGTAAAGAAACAAACAGCACCCGGCCCAGACAAGGTCAGACCTGAACACCTGAAGAACCTGCCATCAGTACTCATCAATACACTGGCTCGGCTCTTCACTCACTACCTGTCTGAATGCAAGGTTCCGTCCCAATGGAAAACCAGCAGGACCGTACTACTGTTCAAGAAGGGAGACATCCATGACATTGGCAACTATCGCCCGATCTGCCTATTATCTGTCATCTACAAGTTGTTCACTCGAGTCATCCTAAATAGGATTGGCAGAACACTAGATGAAGGACAACCATGCGAGCAAGCCGGGTTCCGCAAAGGATTCAGCACCATGTTTGTCAATGATGGTTTTTATTTTTTTGCATGCTATGTTCCAACCCCTCTCCCACCATCAGAATTATCTCAGGGTTCCCATCACTTATACTCCCCATCCCCACTGCTGTCTCCATCTTAAAGTTAGTCACATACACACTTGGTAGGACATTTATGGACCTTTCACAGAAATGAATTGCACACTCCTATAAATATTAGAATGGAAGAGTTACTTACAAAAAATATGCACTTTAAGACTTATGGATTTTTTTAACCAGAATGATAGTACTGCAGGCAGGGCACTTGCCTTGGCTTCAGAGGGCCCAGGGCTGGTTCCCAGAGCCAAATATGGTCCCTCAAGCCCAGCCGGGGATAATCCCTGAGCACAGCTGGTATGTTTCAAAAAGAAAGATTTATGTATCTTCCATATTTATTATTTTACTAAAAAATTAAAAGTAGAATGATATTTTTAAATAAGACAAAGTTTATAGATTTCTGTTAATATTTAATATATAGCACTATAGCACTGTCCTTCAGATGTTCATTGACTTGCTCGAGTGGGCACCAGTAACGTCTCCATTGTGAGACTTGTTACTGTTTTTGGCAAATCGAATACGCCACAGGGAGCTTGCCGGGCTCTGCTATGTAGGTGGGATACTCTCAGTAGCTTGCCAGGCTCTCTGAGAGGGATGGAGGAATCGAACCCAGGTCGGCCACATGCAAGGCAAATGCCCTACCTGCTGTGCTAAGCAGACCTGAGCCGCCTGAATACTGCAGCTAGGGATAAGGTAAAGGTAAAGGCCCTCCCGTTGATCGTCGATTTGCTCGAGCGGGCCCAGTAACGTCTCCATTGGAGACTTTGTTGTTACTGTGTCTGGCATATTGAATACTCTCGGTAGCTTGCCGGGCTCTCCGAGAGGGGCGGAGGAATCGAACTCGGGTCGGCCATATTGGCCGCTTGTAAGGCTAACGCCCTACCCGCTGTGCTAGGGATAATATTTTATATGTAACCAAATTATATTAACTTAACATTTTTTTATTTTAAGGTGATAGGTTCCATTCAGCTCATTGAAGTGCCTCAAGGCAGTAATTTGAGTCTGGCCTCCTTCTGCAGTGAAGTAAAAAGGTGAGTCATGTTATTTCATTAAATTATGTGCTTTATGTGCCTGAATAAACGTATCTGTTTTAATAATAATTAATTCTAGCATGTAAAATGTTTTTTAAAAAGAGTTAACATGGTAAAAATACAAATTTATAACCAATTAGTTCACTAATCAGCTTTTATTATATTTTCATTTATTTTAGCCAAAATTAGTTACATTAACAATATTCTCTCAAAAATAAGCTACTCACTGTAAGTAATTAGAAAGCAATGTTAAGACTATACATTCAATGTCTAAGAAGTGATATCTAACCTTTAAGTCTAAGGAATAGCTCTCATTACCATAGGTATCTGTTAATATAAATCCATCGACCATTTACATTAAATATTTGTCCCTTCTGTCACTCACTTTGAAAAACAATTTATTATTCCTAGATAAAATAGTCTTCTAGATCCTCTAAAGACTAAACACTTTAGATATGATATTGATATCATATTAACACTATATTGATATGATACATTTACAATAACAAAAGGTTTGTCAGTAGCTCATGGTGCATTTTGTTTGCTCTTAAGTAAAACAACCATGAGAAATAAAACTACTAGATAATAATAAGCCTTTCAGTAGTGGGAATGTGGTGTTGTAAATAAATGAATAAGAAACCATCACTTAAAATATCAAAATACCAGAATCAGTTTTAAAAAGTTTGAAAAAAATAAGTACTAAGATAAAGATATATAGTTATATTCACAAATATTTTTCTTGGTTTTGAGTATTTTTATTGATAAATCTCATTTTACAGTCAGCAACAAACATTTTAACTATGGCTAGATGCTGTTCAAGGTTCTCAATTCAAAGGATTAGAAATTTAAATCAGAAATTTAAATTAGAATTTAAATGAACATTTAAATTAGAAAACCAACTGTTTTGTGGACAAACAATTCAGCGGGTAAGGTATATGCCTTGTACGTGACCTCCCTGGGCTGGATCCGATGCACCACATATGGTTCCCCCCAAGCTGTACCAGGAGTGATCCCTGAGCACAGAGCTAGGAGTAAACCCTGAACATTGCTTTGTTATCTAACAACAAACAAAAATTTAAAAAAGAAAGAAAGACAAATCAATTTTTTCCAAAATTTCTGGAAAACCAGAGAGACTGACTTTATAGATTCAATGTCACATGTTTTTTCCCTATTTAAGTTATGGTGACTTAATATATGACTACTGGTTCTATAATACGCCCATTGAACAAGCTAACGTACTGAATTTTATTTTTTGTGACATACTTTTTAAAGCCAGGTTTTCCAAGAAATCTGCTTTTGTGAAAATAAACAAACACAACTCCACACACAGTAAGTTGCTTTAAAATATCGAAAATATGTTTTGGCCTACCATGAATGGTCAGCAAAATTTGGGGGAGAAGATGGCATGTATTTGCACTTTTAAGTTAATTTCCAAATAAGGTAGACCCTCAAATCATGTCTGCATATAGTGAGTGGTCTGTGTCATATGGTGAGTGTCAAATCCTATCTCTCTTAAATGCTGATTGGAATCTACACCTACTGTTTAAGGCACCACTGGGATCTTTCTCTTGCACATTGGTTCTCAAAATGCAGTTCCTTAACAGCAGGGAAATTTTAGGAGATAAAATCCTGCACAAAGTTCCTGCGTGAGGAACTTTATGAAAGGAGAGCCACAGAACAATATGATTCTGATGTATGCCAGACCACGGATGAATGTGCAAGTTTACATTTTTTTAGGCCCCTGAAGGAGGGGCCTTCCTTGGAATTTAAGGGTATAGCAACAGCTATTTCAATGCATCTGACAGTTATTTTAATGTTCCACAAATAAAACAAATGCCAGGGATATAAAGTATATTGATGGTGCACATAAAATGTGTAAGAATTCATTTTGTAATTAAATTTCAATTTTCAGATGCTTCCTTCATTAACATAAAACCAAGATTTCATATTTGAAGGTGCCAAAATCAGACCTCCATCAAATTCTCAGAATGGGTCTT
Organism: Sorex fumeus; assembly: GCF_029834395.1. Lineage (NCBI taxonomy): Eukaryota > Metazoa > Chordata > Mammalia > Eulipotyphla > Soricidae > Sorex > Sorex fumeus. The sequence continues at coordinate 3,586,999 of NW_026606157.1, forward strand.
AAAATGCTTCACTCTCATATGCTGAGTATTTTGGTCAGAAAGTACTTCAATGATGTGTGCATGAAACTAGTACTATTGCTATTAATTGTAAATCACAATAAATAAGATTTAAAAAGCAAAGCAAAGAAATTTTTTAAAAACCTAGCCTCTGGGCGAAAAACTCTGGTCCTTGCTTTTGCTCTCTACCCTCTTAATTAAAGGGACCTTTGTTCTCAAGCCTTGCTTTTTCCTAATCTAAAAACCAATCACTATAGATTCTATGAACTAAAAGAATCAATCTTGAAAAAGTAGCCCACAGGTTATATATGGAAGGTATGAGTAAATCTGTCTGTACGTCTTCATTCGAGAATCATCTCCTTCATCTTGTCATGTGGAAGATCTCCCTCCTGTTTTCTTAATATCTCAGTTCCCCCAACCAGGAATTCATATCCCTCTTCTCTTTCATATGATTGGATTCTGCAGAGTCACTGTAGTTCCCCTATGCATGTTATTAAATTGATTTTTCCTTCTTAAACCCATCTTGTATTGTTTAGATTACTTGTCCATACCAATAAGAATCTAGAAGGATAGGAAATTTCTCCCCTGCATCCCAATTTATTTCTCATCAGGAGCATTTTAACTATGTAATTTCAAATAATATTGCTACATTTTAAATGTGGTAATAAAACATGAATTGGCAAGGATTAGCTATGATAATAATATACAATGATATTATGATACATTCCTTGTCTGAGTAAGTCGTTTTAGATTCTGCAAAAGTATTTCACATGCCTTTTTACTTTAGAAAAAACTTTAAGTATATATATTCACTTTTTGCAGACAAAGGAACTGTCCAAATACTTTGCTTCTAACCATAAAATAATCATTGGAAGAGGTAGGATTCAAGCTTAAACTCCAAGGACAGAAGCTCCACGACTTCTGACTCCAAGAACAAACTATTTTACAATTCTCTATTCACTGAAGCAATAAGTAACCATTTGCAATGTACACATGGATTCTAAGCTCAATTATTTATGGAAAATCAAAAACTCTGTGTATAATGTAAAACTAAGGAAAATGGATAATGGAGATTTATCACTACAGAATATCTGCCAATTTGACACAAACAAGAGTGTTTCTTTTCAAACTTTTGAATTAGGATGAGTGACTTCCCCTTAAGAACATTAGATATGAGAAAAATACCCAGGGGAGGTGCTGAGATTTCAGAAATAACCTCATTGAAACAAGGGACTATTCAGGGTGAATTTTGTATTTCATAATGACAGTATAGTTTTGATTCAAATGAGATGCACTGGAGGAAACCTAGTGAGAAGTCCTTTGAAATTATTTTTGATTTGATTATCGTTACCAAACGACCCTGCTGATAGTACCACACCACAAACCAACTGCTGTTTCCATATTTTCAATTGTGTCTAATAAAATACAGAACACACATGAACTTTTTTTTTTATTATTATCTTAGCCTGTATTTTTTCAAATGTTTTTCAGAATAAGAGAAATGTATCATGCAGCTGACATTGGTTCTAATTCAGGAAAAATCTGGAGTACTACAACCACATCTCCGCATCAGCTCTTTTGTAATACTAAGTTTCATATACAGGTTTTCACTGATACTTCAACAGAATTACTTAATTTAATGCCAGATGGTAAGTAACCGTACATATATAATAGCTTATGTAAGGCTACCTAAAAATTTAGGAGATCATGTGGTTATTTAAGATTAAAGAATTGCAATTTGGAATACACAAATTTAAAAAAGATATTATGCACTCTTCTAAAGGGGAAAACAAGGTGGGGGATTTTCTGATGAGAAAAGAGGAAAATTAGGTAAGCTGTTCAGAAGTTGATTGGTGTTAGTAGTGAAACAAACTTTTCTTAGCATATGCAGAATGCATTGTGCATTTTATACCTTAAAATAATCATTGTTCCCCTTCCCAAAGATGACATCTGATGTAAGAGTTCTTAAAACAATTGCTTTTAACTTGTCCAAAGATTTGGGGGTGTTTCATTCAAACAAGACAGTTTCTCTGCTATGGCGAACAGGGGCTCCATTTTAAAACAGCTTCACAAATGGTTCCAGTGTCAACTTTTCACTGATGAATTTCTGTTCTCAAAGGGAAATAATTGAAAGAAGCCATTAGCTAGCACTCTGTCATGAAGAAAAATAAGAAGAAAACAGCTGGAAGCTTTTTGTTAATATTTGTTTAGCTATTGTTTTCAAGAACTCTTCTCATATTCACGCCAGGATACCTATTTTCCTGCAAAATCCTTAATGGCAAATTTTTTAGCTTATTAAAAAAAACATTGAATTTAAACATCTACATTGCCTATGTAAGTGAAATTAACTGTTTCTGTCCTTTAGAAACAATTTGTCTTTGGAAGGTAAGTAAGCAGTGAGGTAGGGCAGGATCTGCCACTAGGTTTTTGGAATCACAGTAAACTCAAAGGAGTTTCATCCAACACAACCAACAGATTTATTGAACCAGTTCCCAGATGGATCCTCCAAATATGTATCTCACTGGAATCGCCTGATGATCTTTATTGCACTAACATATTAGCATCACTTTAAACTTAATTATCATTGTATTTCACTGTTTTGATCAAATAATTAGAAAAACAGGACAGACTCCTTTTGGTCTCCTTTTGGAACCAGCTCTGGCCTGGCTGAAGGGTGAGACCAGAAAGGTTGGATTCTCCTTCCTCATGAATGAAACATTCTGTGACAGTTCCAGAAAGAGTTTGATTAGCAATAAGCAAGCAGGTTGGAAGATGTCAGGCACATGTCCTCAAAGCAAAAATACTGTTTAAATGGTCACAAGAAGAGGATTTTGCAGAGAAAAAAACAGGGAAGCATTGTTGGAAGCTAAGGGTTTGGGGCAAGGGTAAACTGAGCACAAATTCCTTTCATTTTTAGTTTCTGGGACAGGACAGTATCCTTGTCCAATACTGCTTTGGGCTTGATTTTAGAACGCTCAGCAGTGGCAGGGATGGAACCCAGACCCGCCCACATGTAAAGCAGGAAAATAAGCCATTTTCCAAGTCCAGTATTTGTTTTTTAAATAACACAGCAACTGTTGCTTCCTGCCACAATATACTGTGATATTTTCTTCCATTGACTACATTACTATTACAATCATTTCTTACTCTGGTCACAGCTCTGAATTAGTACAGATGACTCAGATGACTCTAAGCAGAGCAATTCTATATCGGAAAAATCTGAAGCACCATCTGGTTTGAAAGTAATAAAGAAAAAAAAACAACCCCTGCTGGCTTAATCAGGAAAGAGAATGTTTTTTTGTTTTTTGTTTTTTTTTTAATATAGGGATTTCTTATAAAATTCAAAAGCAGGGTTGCAGCAAAGATTTAGGAATGTACTAAAAACACAGATGAACAAGAAGCCCAAAATTCCTCTATTTCTCTCACTTCATCTCCTGTCTTTATAATTGCTTCCCAAGTTTCTCTTGCTGGCGGCTGACTCATTTCCCCGACTTTTTCAGAACACATGGAAAACCAAGCTCACAAGATCATAAACCATTTGACCATTTACCTACAAAAAGTTCAATCTCTACAGTAAATCAGTTTTAAATTTCTAAAGCAGGATTCTAATTGCCCAGCTAAAGTCAGTCTTGCGCAGTGCTTTGATCCAATCGGCCTGACCTGGGGGCTGAATAGTGTTGGTTACAGTTACTGGGTAACAAGGCATCTTCACCCAACTAGAAAGAACAATTCTGTTCTTCCTGCTTAAAATATTTTATTCCCATTATCTTGTTCTGAATGTCCCTTTGTACAATCTGGCAAACAAGAGCGCGTTTTTCTCCTTCTTTGTTATTTCTGTGAAGCAACTAAATTTTGTGTGTGAGATGTCTATTACAAAAATTTTCTGTGACTTCAAAGATATTAAGTAATTATAAGAAGGAAGAGAAAGTAATGGAAAAGGAGGGAGAAGAGAGCCAAAGAAAGAGTATGTTTATGAAATGTTTAGTATATAAAAATATACTTCTATGATTGGAAAGAAACTTTTCTCTACCCTCTTCAATTTCAATTTGGGAAGTGAAGGCAAACAGACATTAAACAGATGAAGAGGAAAAAGAGAAAGAATTATTTTCCCACTTGCAACCAGGAAATATTTAATGAGGATTAAGGAACTTCTCAGTACCTAGAGGTAAAGATTTTAGATACTAAATGTAAAATTGTGGATTCTAGGGATAGCTTGTTTAAAGCTTCAGTAGAAAAGTCTGGAGGATTATATTGGAGATTTGGAGGAAGGGTTATATTGTGTTGCAATTGTTTTGTTCTTATGCCAAAGGTCAACAGTCTGTATCCTTTCAGGAAGTTGCAGAGAATTCCATCAGAAAGAAGTTATTCACGGCCGTATTTTACAGAGTATCTGCTTTAGTGAGATAAGGAAAATTCAAATAAGATTTTAAATCCCTTCCATTTAAAGTATCTAAATAATCTCTATGTCGAACTTGTATATGATACCTTCAACACTTTGGTGCTTTATTGGTAACACAGGTTTGCTCCATAAAACAAAAGTCTATCGTGAATGACTTTGATACCAAGTTGTTGCTAGGAAAAGCATAATGAAATAATTATTAAAAGTAAGATTCATAGGGCTAGAGATATAATACAAGGGATAGGGTATGTGCCTTGAACTCAGCCTCCCATGTTCAATGTGTGACAGCACCTATGGTCTCTTGAGCGTGATTCAGAGTGATCCTTATGCATAGCGTTGGAGACCCTACACCCCGTCCCCCAAATTTACTTTCTGTGGCCCTACACCCCCTCCCCCAAATTCACAAAGTGGAGTAATGAGGAGGAGACTGGAAAGTTTTTGTCCAAAGAAAATTCATTTCTCCAACAGTAAGAAATGGAATCCTTCTAAAGAAAGTCTCTTGAAAAAAGAATTTCACTCTCTTTAGTTTTCAAGTCAATAAAGGTAAAGGTAAAGGCCCTCCCGTTGATCGTCGATTTGCTCGAGCGGGCCCAGTAACGTCTCCATTGGAGACTTTGTTGTTACTGTGTCTGGCATATCGAATACTCTCAGTAGCTTGCCAGGCTCTCTGAGAGGGGCGGAGGAATCGAACTCGGGTCGGCCGCGTGTAAGGCGAACGCCCTACCCGCTGTGCTATCGCTCCAGCACCAGCATTCAAGTCAATAAAACTGATATTTCAATCCTTAATTCAAACTCCAATGTTTCACTTCTGCCAGTCTTTAATTTTAATTACTTTTCATACATAAAAAAATGTGTGGTCAACAACACCCAAAAGGAGAGAGAGATCACAGGGGATTGCCCTGCCACAGAGACAGGGGGGATGGGGGGATGGGGGTGGGAGGGATATTATCCATGGTGGTGGAAAATGGGCACTGGTGGAGGGATGGGTATCTGATCATTGTATAATTGAAACCCAAGCACAAAAAGTTGTAAATATACAACTGTAAAAAAAAATAATAAAATAAAATAAAATAAAGGGAAAAAAATGTGGTCAAATATTTATCAGGTAATTTTGTGATTGCAAAGTGTTGGAAGTAGAGGTCCAGGTTCATTTGCTAAGATTAAGGGGTAATTCTGTAGCTCTGAGACACGTTGATAGAAATTCACTTATCTTTTAAAGAGGGTTTTTAAAAAGCAGGATGTTTTAAAAGGGCTATGATGGAAATAGATAGGTACCAAGATGATGAATAAATTCACTCATGGGTCGATCAGTTAGTTCACTCATGACTCTGAGGCCCACTTCCAATGTTACTGCAAATAAACATTTCTGATTCAAATACATGCCTTCTTATTCTTTAGGAAAAATAGGAGGAACATTCTCAACCATCTCTAAGAAGACAGCTTTTTTGCCTTTTAATATTGAATTCAACTCTGAATTTATGGGCCAATATCACAGAGAATTACATTTTTAGAAGGAATTGGTTGCAGAGCAGGGTTCCTGGGTAATCCACAAACTTCTCTGTGGGCAAGTCCTTTAAGGTATCTGCAGGGTGAATAAAACTCAGGCAAAGACATTAGCCTTCCAGAGTTCTGCCTGGTTCCATCCCCATCACTGCAGTGTGCCCTCAGCACCATTGGGAACAACCCCCAAGCACAGAGCCAGGTAGAAGCATCCCCCAAGAATGGTTCAAATACACATTAAAAAAAGAAGATTTGGGGGCCAGAACAATAGTACAGCAGGGAGGGCATTTGCCTTGCATGCAGCCAACCCCGCTTGCATCCCCACCCCCAGCATTCCATATGGTCCCTCAAACACTGCCAGGCTAAATTTCTGAATGCAGAGCCAGTAGTCACCCCAGAGCATCACCAGGTGCAACCCAAAAAACAAAAACAAAACAAAACAAAACAAAAAATCCCACCAGATTTCTAAGAAAGTTCCAACCAAGCCCTAGCTTTCTTTCAATAGGCTTGTCAGAGAAGGTGAAAAGGACAGAAATATTCTTTTCATGCTCAACAACTGCTGCTCAGAACAGGATGCTGACTTTAAAAATTTGAATCTCCGGGAGGCTGGAGCAATAGCACAAAGGGTAGGGTGTTTGCCTTGCAAGCGGGCCAACCCAGATTCGCTTCCCAGCATCCCATATGGTCCCCCGAGCACTGCCAGGAGTAATTCCTGAGTGCATGAGCCAGGAGTAACCCCTGTGCATCGCCGGGTGTGAGCCAAAAAAAAAAAAATTGAATACAGCTCTTAACGTCTTTTGAACCAGTTTCCCTTAGATCTCAGAAGTTAAAAGGTGGGAGGTTGGGTGGGGGGGGAGGGCGGCTAGAGCTATAGCATAGCCGGCAGCGGGTAGGGCATGGTCTACCCGGGTTCAATTCCCAGCATCTTATATGGTCCCCCTGAACACTGCCAGGAGTAATTCCTGAGTGCAGAGTCAGGGGTAAACCCTATGCATTGCCCCGCAAAAAAAAAAAAAAAAAAAACAAAAAAAAAAGTCCAGGGATCCCCAGAGTCTGCCTGGGAGGGCAACCCAATAAACTTATCCTATTTCTTAACTTCTGTCTGTCCCTCTGTCTGTGCTATCAGGTCTTTCAATCCCCATAAGCATGGGTGCTTTTGACTATACTGATCATCTTTGTATATTTTTGAGTATACTGATCATCTTTGTCAACATTTCTAATGTTAGTGTCTAACTAAATTCCTAAAGGAATTATTTTTATTAATAACAGTAAGAAATGAGAAAATTGGATGGAAGACGTGAAGTAATGTACCCACTCTTTCAAGATCTCAGGAGCAGAGTATCAAAAACACATGTACTTATCAGCTGTAGAATGAATCATCTAAATATCCTGGATTGATTTTATATGTAATCTAGCAGAGTATTTTAGAAAATGTTTTTCTTCACAATTAATTCAGAATCTTTTTATTGTAACAGTAACTTTGGACTTTGGCATTCACCAAGTCCCTGTGGGTATCTAGTGGCATTTTTTTTGGCAGAAATACAATATATCATTTTTTTTAACTTGGTGAACGTGAAACCAGGCTTTATTATGTTAAACGCAGACAAAACTGATTAAAAAATGCAAAATGATACTTTCCAAAAGTCCTTCCAAATCCAAATAGTTTACTATAACTTCATTGCAGCTAATTTTAATTCATGTTCGAATTAGATGTTTTACTCATCATAATATTTGTACAACATTTTTACTCTACAAACATTTTCTTGGCCAGTTTATGAAACGTTCTTGTTAACTTTTTATTATTCATCTTTGTTTTCAGCTAATTATCTAGTTAAAGACCTAATAACAGAAATTCTACATTTTTATGCAAATGAGCAGTTATTCCATGAGGATCACCTTCTCAGCATATGTGGCTATGAAGAATTTTTGCAAAAGTAAGTATTTTATTAAGGTAAATTTTTTTTATTGTTGTACTTCCATTAAGGTGACTTGGTTTGGCTAGGACTTTCTTCATTTAGTTTGCTTTGTTTTGATTGCTTTTGGAGACCACACCTAACAGAGCCCAGGCTTATATAAGGCTCTGAGTTCAGTGATATTCCTGGTGGTCCTCAGGTGACCATTTGGGTGCAAGATATTGAACCCATGTGAGCTTTGTGAAAAGCAAATGATTTACCCTCTTTATTATCTCCGCAACTCCTGACTCATATTTCTATAGTTTTAAAATGGAAAAATCCCATGTCCTGGGATCCAGTTCTGGTAAAACTGAGATGGTTAGTCACATGGCACATAAATACATGCTTATTGTAAATATAAAAAATACAAAATGAAGCCAAGAATAGAACTATCAATACAATTCCAAGCTTATCTTAAAAGGGGAGAAATTGAATTATGTGAGCTGAAAGAATATATTTGCACTAAGTCTACTTAAAAGAATCAAATGAAAATGCCACTTAATGTAAGTACAACAATAAAAAAAATTTACCTTAATAAAAATGAGTCAGAAAGAGCGGGATAGACACAGAAAGATTGCATTCATCTGGGGAACATAAAGCAACAAAATGGGAGACTAACAGCCAGGAGTGGCTGAGATTAGTTCTAGGAGGATTACTCCATAGTTTAGAGGCCAGCCGGGCATTCTGAGGGAAAGGGCAGCTCAGATAGAGAAGGGAGCACCAAATGAAGGGTGTTGGGAGGGTCCTCCCAGGATGGGAGATGCATACTGAAAGCAGATTATCAACTGAACATGATGGCCACTCAGTGCCTCTTTTGCAGACCACAACACCCAAAAGGAGAGAGAGAAAACAAAAGGGAATGCCCTGCCACAGAAGCAGGGTGGGATGGGGGCATGGTGGTGGGAGGGATATTGGGATCCATGGTGGTGGAAAATGGGCACTGGTGGATGGATGTCGTATTTGATCATTGTATAATCGAAACCCAAGCACAAAGATTTGTAAGTCTACAACTGTACCTCCTGGTTTTTCACTAATAAAAATTAATTAAAAAAAGACTGGAATCTAAGAAAATCCAGGACAATAGTTATTACAGTACACAATTGTGGTACAGTCTAGTTGTTTTGTTTAGCATCTGGGCTACAGTCAGCAGTGCTGAGTCTCCTCCCTGCTCCCTACTTTAGGTAACTCCTAGCGGTACTAGGTGCTGGATGCTGGGGAGGGCTACACAATGCTAGAGATTGAACCCAGATCTCTGGCACACAAAGCTCACACTAGACCTCTGCGCTCTCTCCGAATAAGTTCTCTCAATTGATATGCTTGCAAAGTAACTTTGCAAAAATACTTTTAATTAGGTGACTAAGACTTGATTATGAAAATATATTCATACTCATACACATCTTTTTATTTAAAAAGTCAGCCTGTAATCAACATACTAATATTATTTCAAATAAAATATTTATCGCAGTTTTTTTTGGGGGGTTATTGGTTCTGATAACCATACTATATGGATCTCAGATGTTAAAATTTGAGTCTCTTAATTTCAGTGTTATTGATTCCATGGTTTGGATATTTGGGTCTATCATGACTTAATGCCACCTTTGTACCTTAATTCTCTGACCTGGCCCCTGTGGATTTTTATCTGTCTCTCCTCTCCCTCCCCTCCATTCTCCTTTCCTTCTCCTCCCTATACTCTGGGGCCAAGGTTCATCTGGGCATCCTCCCGCTTCTTTAAAACATGCATTGCCTCGTCCAGTTATTTATTCTAAATACCACATAAAAGTGATATCCTGTGTTTATCCTTTTTTTTCTTACTTCACTTAACATTATGTTTTCCAGCTCAATACAAGTTGCTGTGATTTGAATGATTTCATCATTCCTTACAGCTGTTTACTATTGTATTGTCAATAGACCAGGTCTTCATGATCCACTTATCTGTCATTGGACCTCTAAGTTGATTCCAAATCTTAGCTATTGCATGAGTGCTCCAATGAGTCATGGTGTGTATATGTTATTCTGAATGAATGTTTTTGTTTTCTGTCCTGAGAATAGATATTCAAAAGTGGAATTGCTGGATGATTTGGGGTCTCAATTCTGAGTTTACTGAGTACCCTTCATACTGTTTTCCATAGGGGTTGGACCAGACAACTTCCCACCAGCAGTGGATAAAGGTTTCTTTTAACCACATCCCTGTCTACAGAGACAATTTTCATTATTTTGGATATGTGCCCATCTTAAATATGTCTGTTCATTTCTTCTCCCCATTATTTGATGGGATTTTTAAGATTTTTCTTTCATTTTTCTTTTGCTGATCTTTGTGAATATTTTATAGATTCTGGTTATCAACCCTTTAACCGATGTGTTGAGTGTAAATATTTTCTCCCACTCAGCTCTCATTTAGTTTTAGCCCAAGTTTATTTTGCCATGCAGAAACTGTTAAGTTTGTCATAGTCCCATTTGTTTAGTTTTGATTCTATAGCCGTTGCAACGGCATTGAAACACTGAAGAATCAATATTAAGTTCTAGGTCTTGAAGCTTCTGCCTATATTTTCCTCAATGTATTTTATCAATTCAAGTCTAATAACAAGGTCTTTGATCCACTTTGAGCTGATTTTTGTGTAAGATGTGAGATGTAGATCCACCTATAATTTCTTGCATGGGCTTATCTAATTCTCCCAGTACCATTTATTGAGAAAGCCATCTTTATTCCATTTCCGCTCTTTTGTCAAAAATTAGCTGACCATATATATGGAGTTTTTCCTTCGGTATTCTATTTTAGGTCGTTGGTCAGAGACTCTTTCTTTACTCCAGTACAAGTCTGTTTTGATCACAATCGTTTTGAATTATAGATTCAAGAATTATAGATTCAAGTTAGGTAGTGAGATGCTTCCCAGTTTCTTGTTTTTCAGTATGGTTTTGGCTAGGGGTGGGGTGGGGGTAAGGGTCCTTTTATGATTCCACACAAACTTTATAATTGTTCTAAGTACTTGAAGAATATAGTAGTTTAGAAAGATGGTTATTTTGACAATATTGATTTCTTTCAATCCATGAGCATGAAATGTTTTTCCATTTCCTAAGATCTTCCTCAAAATAGGCGTGTGTTACTATGAATTTCTCCCTACTGCTTTTTCTGTAACCCATCGATTTTGGTAGCTTGTTTCTTCATTTTCACTAGTCTCAAAGAATTTTTTTATTTCTTCCTTGATTTTGTTTAGATAAAGCATAAAATTAGCAGCATAGTCTTCAGTCTCCAGGTGTTACAATTTCTCCCCATCTTCTTTTTATGGCTAATTTCTATCTCTGTGGCATTGTGGCCTGGTGAGGTGCTTGGTATGATTTTGTGATTGTGAATTTATGTCAGTTAGACCTAGTTCCTAAAATGCAATCTATCGTGGAGAATGCATATTTGGAGACGTGAAGAAGCATGCCCTGGAGAAGTATGTGCATTTGGTTTTTTGAGGATAAAAGACCCTGTATAAATCCATTAGTCCCAGTTCTTCTAGTTACTTATTTAAGGTACTTATTCCTTTACTGATATCCTATCTGGTGGATCTATCCTGTGAAATAGTGGGGTACTGAAATCTACCTCTACTATATGTTTTTATTCATGTGTTTCTGTTGGTTTGTGAGCAAAATCCTTACAAACTTTGTTGACCCAACATTTTGTGCATATATGTTGTTTAGAATTTGTATTTCTTCATCTATTATTTCCTTGATCAATAAGTAGTGCCCATCCCTGTCTCTAATTATTTTCTTTAGATTGAATGCAATGAGGTCTGATGTAAGTATGGCTGTCCCAGCTTTTCTGTTTTTTTTTTTTTCCATTGGCTTGTATAATAGATTTCCATCCTCTTACTCCAAGCTCATGTCTATTCTGTGATTTTTAGATGTGTTTCCTATAAAGCAGCAAATGGATGGATGTTTTCTGATCCAGCCTGCCACACCATGCCTTTTGAAGAGAGAGTTTTTCGTTCATTGACATTCAGGGATATTATTGACATAAAAGGCTGTGTTGCCATTTTACTGTACAGGATTGTGGCTTCTAGAATTGGTTATTTTGTTTATCTAAGTGACCTTTCAGTAGTTCATTCAGGGTCATTTTTTTTATCACAAATGTCACCAGCTCTTATTTGTCAGAAAATGATTACTTCCCTCCCTCCATCTAAATGAAAGATTTGATGGGTAGTGAGTCCACTACCCATCACATTAGGTTGAAAATTTCTTTCATTCAGTAATTTGAATATGTTGTTTACTCTTTTCTTGCCTTTAATGTTTCTTATGGGAGAACTAGATCCATTGTGACTCTTCTGTTATTTCCCTTATATTTAAGGTTTTACTTTTTTCTTTCTGTTTTAAGAAGTTTATTTCTTAGGTTTTTGCCAGTTGGATTACTGTGCTTTGGTATTGTTCTGTCTGGGTCTATTTTACCTGGTACTCTTTTGGCTTCTCAAATTTGAGCAGCTGCCTCCCACAGAGAATGGGAAAATTCTCAGCTATTATCTCTCTTACCACTCTCTCTTCTCCTTTCCCTTTTCCTCACCTTCTGGTGTTCCTATCATTCAGAGGTTATTCTTCATGTCTTTGTTCATTAAGCATCTTATATTTTCTTCCATTATTTGATTTCTCTTTTCCTTTTAGACTTCTCTATCAATGCTGGCCTGTACTTTGTCTTCAGTTCCTCTAGATGGTTCTTCCCTTGTGAGATTCTGCTACTAATGATTACTAGTGTATTCTTCAGTTCCTTCATTTTCATTTGTATGGCATCACTCATTTTCTGAAAAAGTTTTTTGAGTTGATTCCATTTCCTATCTAGTGATTCCTTAATTTCACTGGCAAGTGCTTGCTTAATCTCTGTTGTCAGTGCTGTGAGTGTTGAGTTAGGTCCTTATGCAGAGGCTCAAGTGTTTTAGTGGGCTTAGGGACTTCACTTGGTTTCTAGCCCTACACCAAAATCTGTGACTACAGCTGAATTTCTTAGGGTCCCCATTACTCTTCAAGTGTTGAGGAAGGGTATTAATTGTGGAGGTTTCAATGCCTAGTAACTTTTGAAAAGATAAATGCAAAAATTATTTTATTTGTTGGGGTCTTACCCAGTGGTGCTCAGGAGTTACTCCTGGCTCTGCACTCAGGAATCACTTCTGGTGGACTTGAAGGACCGTACAGGATGCCAAAGATCAAATCCCGTCATCTGCGTACAAGGCAAGCATCGTATCTGCTGTTGTCACTCTCACCTAGATACCCACTACTTTAGAAAGATGTTACGTTCTTAATACAGAGCAGTTACCAATATTACACCCAGGTTCAGGTAATTTCCCATATCCTACAAAGTTGTTTGTGTATGCCTTTTCCCCAACCCCCGCCAATTGTCAGCTAGTTACTCCCTTTAGTTAACTAATACTTAAGTGGGTGTAGAGTCTGTGAAATAGGAATGCCCCTTCCCACCTTTGAACAGAACAAGGAATTGAGTTGAGAGGTGAGAAAGACCTGAGGTGGAGGCAGGGCCTGGTGTATGAGTGGGGTCTGGCGATGCAGGGCTACAGAATCAGTTCCCAGTCTTCCCTTAGTGTGGGTGCCTGGGCTTTCAGGCGGGAGAAGATGCCAACTCAGGTCCTCAATGAAGCACATGTGTTGGCGGTTATAGTGTTGTGCACTTGGGCCAGCTCCTGGCATAGGTCGGCTGTGTAGGGTCTCAGCAAATTCTGTTTGATATTGCACAATGCTAACTGAATTTTGTTTTGTTTTGTTTTTATTGAACCATTGGATATGGCCCCAAATAACCAACCCCCCCACCTCCCCCATAACACCAAAGCAAAAACAATTGAAATTACATCAAAATAAAAAGCTCTGCACAACAAAAGAAGCTTTAATTCTCAATAAAACACATCCTAGTGAATGGGAGGCTATGTTTGCACATTCCTCTGGCAGTGGGTTAATGTCCAAAATGTGTTAAGTACTTACAAAAGTCAATTACAAGCAAGACAATTCAAAATGGTCAGAAGATCTCAATCTCTACTCTCCACAGAAAATATACAGCTTTCTAGTAGGTTAATGAAAAGATGACCATCACATCTTGTTATCAGAGAAAGGCAAATCAAGCAACAATGAGAAATCACATTTCACACCTAGATGTGGTTATTATGAAAGAATGGTGGTTATTTAAATGTGGAAGACAGTCTGCAGATTCCATGAACACTCAAAAGCAGAGGAATCCAGGAGGTAGCTCAATGCTAGAGTGTAGGCCTACCATCTGTGACCCGGAATTTAACTAGAAGCACCAAGTGGTGTTCACTCTAGCACCCCAAGGGACAGCCCTGGGGACCCTAAACACCACTCTTTGATGTGGCCTAAATTTAAAAATGAATAACTTAAAAACACATCCCATAGGATTTATTTATCTTACTTCTGAGTACTTACCCTAAAAATGCAAAAACACCAATTCAAATATATGAACTTTTGTATTTTTACATATACAAGAAATATATACACATAACACTGCAATATTATTTCTGTTGGTCAAATGCTAGAAATAAGAGATAAAGTATAGTTCCTTCTCTCTCTGACCTGTTCCCCTTGGTACGATACTCTTAATTTCTATTTTCATACATGTTGTAACAAATTACATAGTTGTATTTTTAGCTTGAAGATGGATAACATTCCAGTGTGTGTATATACCAAAACTTCTTTATCCATCGAATTTTCTTTAGACAGTCAGGTTATTGTCTATATCCTAGCTGTTGTACTACGTTCTGCAATGAACATAAAGTGTACATATATTTTCAAATTAATGGTTATGTGCATTGGGTGTTTTTGCTGAGGTACCTCTCAATCATCTGGAAGCTCTAGTCTTATGTTCTTGAAGAATGTCCATATTGTTTTCCCTCTTGCTAAAGCACAGGACTTTCTCACTCACAGGGACTGAGGGTTCCTTTTACCACATTCCTGCCAACACTGGCTCTAGTCTTAAGAGAGATGGTATCTCATGTTGTTTGAATTTGCCATTCTCTTTCAAGTGATAATAAGTGCAGATAAACCATGTGCCTATCGACTATTGGTATGTTTTCTTCAGAGAAGCGTCTGGTCATCTCTTCCATTTTTCCTATTGTGTTTGGGTTTTTTGTTGTTGAGCTTTGTAATTATTTTTAATCTCTTGGATATTAGTACTACAGTTCTTTTATCCACTTCCTTCTCAGTGATTAACCAAATGCTTTGTTCAAGCATGATGTTGAACTGGACTAGTACAATCCTTGCACCCCCATACCTGTAAAAATCCATAAAACTACTTAGACATTTAAAATTTTAGTTCTAACATGAAGAAATATTAGGTATTTTATATATCCTCCTCAAGAGCTTCTGCATTACTATTCTTTCATTTTATAGCTTTACTATATTTTTATTTTATAGTTTGAAAGTGTCAGATCTACACAAACAGCTAATTTGGATTTGAATTTAGGCTTCACTCTACTAGCTTTCAAATTTTGTGACCTTAAATATGTCCTTATATTTCTCCTGGTAAAGCAATAGAATTAGAATATCTATTTTTTTAATCTGTTATATAACAGAAATCTGTCCAATATACGGTTAGCAATTAATTAACACTTAACCATGGTAATTTGTATTACAGTAAAAATTAGTTGAATAATCCAGATACTATGGTAATAAAACTATAATGGTTAGAGTCTAAAATATTACTTACTTAACTATTGCTACTTGCATTTCCTATATAAGAAAATTCCATGAGCATATTTTCAAGTCTTAAAAAACGTATTTTTAGACAACTATATTAGAATACATAATAATATATAAAAAGACTCAATTTTTCTTTAGATATCAAAACGAAGACTAATATTCTACTTATTAAAATAAAATCATGTCAATGCAGGTAGGATTTTACTCTTAAATAAATAAATATATGTACATATAATAATATATTTAGTTTTCTATAGCGAGTAAATGACTATAATTAATTCATACTAATACTGACAAATTTCCTACCTAAGGAGAATTTAGATAAATGAATTCTTAATAGAAATAAATGACAGTGAAAACATCTTAGAAACCCATTATATTTATATTAAGAGAAATGAGTAAAGAGATATTTGCCACATATTTTATTGCAGTTGACAGCTATACATGTTGAATTCTATAATTATGAATGATTACCCATTTTAAAAAGTAATTGTATAAAAGTCTTTAATAACATTTTCCACAATATAATTTACCAAATTCCTGTCTCTTCAATAGTTTGATTTTTATACAATATTATTCTGGTTATACTAAAATCAAATTTATTATTATTTCTTATTCTTTGCATCTACTATTTTGGCAACAAAGTCTAAACTTACATTTAGGGATTGAACACTTGAAAGACAAATTTTAATGAAAAATCAATATACTTTAATATTGACTCAAGTATTTCTCCTTACTCTATGGAAAATTATCAAAACCATATGTTGGTAGAAGATTGAAGCTTCATCATGAATTGTGTTGATAAATTCAAATAGGCAAGAAAAAGAGGGCATGCCTGTGAACTTATTGCAATAAAATATCTATGATTTACTTAAATAACTTCTATTAGTTTAACATAGAACACACACAATAATAGCCAGTATTAAGAACCAAACGTGATAGCCTCTCAGTATCTGTATTACAAATTATAATGCCCAAAAGTAGAGAGAGAGTATGGGGAAGTTGTCTGCCATGGAGGCAGGGGAAGGGTTGGAAAGGGGATATATGGCGACATTGGTGGTGGAGAAAGTGCACTGGTGGAGGGACGGATGTTTGATCATTGGATGACTGAAACTCAAACATGAAAGCTTTGTAGCTGTATCTCATGGTGTATCTCCTGGATCTGTGCTCAGGGAATATTCCTAGTGGCATTCATGGGGCCACATGCGGTGCCAGGGATCAAACCCAGGTAGACTCTGCGCAAAGCCAGCACTTCACCTGCAGTACTATCTCTCCAAGTCATGTCTATTTTTGCTTTTGTTTCCCTTACTGTTGGAGTCGAATCCTGAAACATATCAAGTTGAATACCATGGAGCATAGTGCATAAGTTTGCATCGGCACTGTATGGTTTTAAGTTTTACATTCAAATATCTCGCCCATTTTGAGTTCATTTTTGTGTGCAGCATTAGATAGCTGTTTGCTTTTATTATTTTGCACACAAATGTAGTCTTTCCAATGCCATTGACTACGAAGACTTGTCTTTTTCAATTTAATGCTCTTGTCTCTTTTAGGAAGGGCTTCCCACATTATTCTCAGGACCCAGGGGGGCCATGCTGGGTGATATTCAGCCTCGTACTGTGGTGCTCAGATCCAGTGCTTTAATTCTCCTGGGGCACTTCTAGCCTTGAGCTGCTCCTCTACCTACTCTTCACTCCTCTGTCATTAATTCATTAGAGGCCCATATATGAGCATTTTTCATATTTTTCTCCACTCAGTTATTTTCCATTAATACATATTTATTCTAATTTAATTTTAGATATTATTTTTGGAACTCTGTGGTTTAAATCACAATTGCTTGGTAATAAAGTTTGAATTGGAAAAGTGTGATGCTTTCATTTTTGTTCTTTTTTCCTCAGGACTATGTTTGCTATCTGGTATTTTGTGGTTACAAATAAATTTTGAGAAATTTTACTTTAAAAAAAATCCTGTTAAGATCTTACCAAGAATTGAATTGAATAATAGATACTACTTTACGTACTATATTTAAGATGATGTTAATCCTTGCCATTCATGAACATGAAATATTTTTCCATCTCTGCATGTTCTATTCCTTTCAACAATGTCTTACAGTTTTCAATAGCTTGCCAGTTATAGGTCTTTCACTTATTTAGTGAAATCCAAGGTACTTTCTTATGTTATTACATATCATCTTGTTTTCTCAATTTATCTTCGTATATGTTTTTTAAATATAAAGCATATGAGTTTTACTATGTTCAAGTATGTTCCTTTTATCATCATTTTATTGGATTTAGAAGGATTCAACATTCCACAAAAGGATGTTATTATTATCAATTATTTTTCTATTAAGGTGATTATGTTTTTGGTCACCCCTTTAGCTGATTTCATATATGACCAGATTTTATTTTGTATATGTTATTAATCTGTCCATATTAAAGCATATCATGCCCCAGAATAATTCCCAATTAATAATTGAATATTGCTATTTTAATATGTTATTGAATTTTATTTTCTAGCAATTTACTGAATATTTCTTCATATTTTCTTTTTTTATGACATACTTGTCTGGTTTTAGGCAAGAGGTAATATTGGCCCTAAAAAGCTTCCTTGCAAAGCTTCCTTGCAAGGTTTCTCTCCTTTTTCAACTTTTCTTTAAAAGTATGAGAAGGGCAGTTTGGGCTTTTTTTTTTTTCCCTGTATGCTTGGTAGAATTCAATAGTGTATTCATCTAGTCCTGGCCCTTGTTTTGGGGGAGATTTTTTTATTACTATTTCAATTTCCTTACCTGTGATTGCACTGTTCAGATTTTCTATTTCTTCCTGATTCAGTCTTGGAATGCTTCTAGGACTTTTTCCATTCTTCTAGATTGTTCATTTTGTTGTCATGTAATTGTTCATAATACCCTCCTTTGGTTCTTTGTATGTCTGTCGTGGGTGTTGTTAGCTCTCTTTTGTTCCTGGTTTTATTTGTGGCTTTTTTCCCCTCTCCTATTTTTTGTGATTCTGACTAAAGTTTTGCCAGCTCTAAGTTTAACTGTTATTTGGAAATGTCCTTTTGATCTCTATATCATCAAATTAAGATATAATCTTTATTATTTTCTTTCTTCTACTGACATTTACCTTGGATTTTTCTTGTTCACCTGCTTCCTTTAGGCAAAAATGTAGGGGTTTTTTTTTTTTGGTGATTTTTCTTGTTCCTTAAAGGCTTTATTGCTACAAGCTTCTCTCATGCTACTAAACTATTGGGTCAATAAAGAAATAAATGATGAAATAAAACTTAATTTGAAATGGACAAAAACAAAGATATGATTTAGAACCTGCAGGATGTCACAGTACTCTCATTAAAGTTGATCAGTACATTGGTATTGCCAAATGGAGTGCAAGCAAACGGAAAAATACTAGCTTATATATAGCCTGTAAAAAGTATAATGATTGCTGGAGGTTCTGAAGTCATTTCACAGCACCAGAGAATTAATATGAGGTGACAATTCTAGCACAGTAACGGTTTTTGTTTGGCACATACACAGAAAAATAACATTTTCATTGTGATAATTGAAAATAATAATAATTTTCAATGTGATTATTTATATATACATATATATATCACAATCACTATCACAATCATCCTGTTGTTTGTCGATTTTCTCGAGCAGGCACCAGTAACGTCTCCTTCTTCCTAGCCCTGAGATTTTTTTTAATTTTTTTTTTATTAGTGAAACACCATGAGGTACAGTTGTAGGCTTACAAGTTGTTGTGCTTGGGTTTCAGTTATACAATGATCAAGTATCCATCCCACCACCAGTGCCCATTCTCCACCCCCACCATTACCAGTATCCCTCCCATCCCCCCATCCCCCATCCCACCCTGCCTCTGTGGCAGGGCACTCCCTTTTGTTCTATCTCTGGTTTTGGGTGCTGTGGTCTGCAGAAGAGACATTGGGTGGCAATCATGTTTGGTCCATAGACTACTTTCAGCAGGCATCTCCCATCCTGGGCAGATCTTCCCAGCACCCTTTATTTGGTGCTCCCTTCTCTATCCGAGCTGCCCTTACCCCTAGAGTGTGCAGCTTTGTCCTAGCCCTGAGATTTTAGAAAGTTCTACATTTCTTTTTAATTTTTATTACTGAAACACCATGAGGTACAGTTGCAGACTTACAAATTTTTATGCTTGGGTTTCAATTATACAATGATCAAATACCCATCCTTCCACCAGTGCCCATTTTCCACCACCATGGATCCCAGTATCCCTCCTACCCCCCATTCCCCCATCCCACCCTGCCTCGGTGGCAGGACATTCCCCTCTGTTCTCTCTCTCCTTCTGGGTGTTGTGGTTTGCAAAAGAGACAATGAGAGGCTCTTTCAGGGTCAGGGGAATGAGACCCATCATTGTTACTGGGTTTTGGCGTATCGAATATGCCACAGGGAGTTTGCCAGACTCTGCCGTGTAGGCAGGATACTCTCGGTAAGTAGCCTGCTGGGTTCTCCAAGAGTAAGAACTAGATAATAAACCCACCTCCGGGAGCTGGGTCTTATAGCCTCTGGGTCTTGGCCATTGATGGGATAACACGGCAGTTGGTGGGTGTAACGCCTACCAACTGGAAGATGGAGGATCTGTGTGGAGGAGGCCCAGTCCCAATCTGAGCCGGCTTGAAGATCTATGCCCTGGATCCCGCATGTCTGGGGTCCTCTGCTGGTTCCTTCATAGTGTGAGGCTCACCCAAACGTGTGGAGAGTGATCTTAAGCATGGCTATGGCTGGTTCCAGAGGTCTTAGGCTGCCAGGACTCTGTTCGGGGCTAGGAGGGAAACTCAACCTGTCCCTCTCCAAGGGGCCCTGGTGAGGACAGCCAGACAAGGGTGCAGGAATTTTTACCAAAAGATTGAACATGTGTTTGTCTCTCAAGTCTCTAAAAATAAAGAAGAAAGAAACCTCAAAATAATCCCCCCAAATTAAAGAATTTTTTAATGCACTTAACAAAGACCCAAAATAATATAAAGAAGACGTTACTATGATTATAATAACTTAAAATTTCTGATTAAAAGAAAGTGTGGGAAGTTTACTAATATAAATTTATCTATAGACAAGCTGTCACTGTCACTGTCCTCCCATTGTTCATTGATTTGCTCAAGTGGTTCCAGTAACATTTTTAGACTTATTGTTACTGTGTTTGGCATATTGAATACATCATAGGTAGCTTGCCAGGCTTTGCCATGCAGGTGAGATACTCTCAGTAGCTTGCCAGGCTCTCCGAGAAGGGCCAAGGAATTGAACTCAGGTCGACCGTATGCTAGGCAAACACCCTACTCGCTGTGCTATCACTCCAGCCCCAGACAAGCTGTAGGAAAAAATATATGTAAGCTTGAAATTTATTTCAGTCTACAAAAATACAATGTACTCTTGATAATTATTTTTCTGGAAAAAGGAACAGGGAAAATTTTTCTTGTGTGCCGTGTTTTGTATTGTCTAGTAAAATTAAAATTTTTTTATGAAAAATGTACTCTTATCATATAACTTTCCAATGTAAGGAGATAGAAGATACCTCCAATTTCTGCTCGCCACCCATACCTTACTACAAATGCTCTCCTTCATTCATTCACTCACTCATTCACTTCTTACTTACATAAACTGAGACAAAGATAAGTAAAGAAGTAGAATTTCATTTTAGAAAGGGATAGAATTAGTAGATTTATCAAATATAGTATATTGACTTAATTCAGAGCAGAAAATCATAAGTACAGGTTTGTAACGTTATATGAGACACACTAAAATGCTTTCCTGTTGTTTAAAATTCAGATTATCAAACATCTATTTTATCTGACTGTCCTAAGATACAAAGGTGAGGGAAATGAAATCAGTCAACTGTAGAAATCATGGTGGTTACTAGACTAGAGTGAGGGAAGAATGGATTGAGGGGGTACGATTGGTAGTAAAGAGTAAAGGGTAGAGTGTGTGATGGGTACAGTAAGGTTTATAGGCATTTAGCAGTATGAAGCTGTACTCCTGAAAATTTATAGTATTTTCAAAAAATGAAAAAAATCCATAGAATTAGATTTTTATAAAATAAAACCATAGATTGAACTAGAGGATAGGTTGAGTGGTCAGTCAGAAAGAAAGGGACAAAGACAGAATGATCGCTGACATGTGGGAATTAAAGAAACAGAGTAGGGTAGCAACAGAGGAAATTAATGGGAAACTTGAGCCACATCATTGAACTGGGTGTGTAGGGGGGAATCAGAGCGAAGAATGTCAGAGTTCTTGGGGAGAGGGAGATCGGTAGATTGATGATGGGTATGGTGTTGGAATTATATGCATGAGGATCCATTATTATCAATATATTCGTAAGCCACAGAATCTCAAGTAAATAATGTAAAAAGGTAAGTCATTCCAAGAAATCATTCATATCTGAAAGGAATTTATTAAACTGGGGTCCAAATTCCAGACTTTAACACACACTGAGTAAGAGAAGCTGGAGCACAAGATGGTTAATACTTTTAGACTAATCCCCAAGCAGACAGGAAACAAACATCTCTAATTGCAAAAAGAAGACTTGGGTGTACACAGGTGAGATGAGTGTGTGTGTGTGTGTGTGTGTGTATGTGTGTGTGTGTGTACGTGTCTTGGGGAAAGGGGGGGGTGAGATAATATATGAGCATGGTCCCAGGTGCAGAACTTTGGGGAGAGGGTGGCAGAATGATTAGATTAACTGACTCATGGAATACTTCGGCCATGCTTATTTTTAGGCTAGCAGCAGAAAGTTCCAGGGAAATTATAACAGTCGGGACTCAGTATGGTAGGAATCTTGGTCAGACTAACAGGAGAAATGAGAATGGGGTGTAGATTAAATCCTGTGGTGTATGTCATGAACATTAACCATGAGGGTAAGAAGATACTGGGTTTTCTTAAAAATCAGTGATTGTTAAAATAAGAGATTTACAAAGATTTTCAGAGCTATCAACAGAGTAATTGCTGTTTGTCTGGTATTGATGGCTGATTAGTCCCATATTTTTAGTGAATTTTACAGTTTAAGGACTCTGATATTCTTTTTTTTTTTAATTGTTATTAGTGAAACACCACGAGGTACAGTTGCAGACTTACAAATTTTTGTGCTTGGGTTTCAAATTATATAATGTTTGAGTACCCATCCCTCCACCAGTGCCCATTTTCGACCACCACGGATCCCAGTATCCCTCCCACCCCACATCCCCCCATCTCACCCTGCCTCTGTGGCCAGGCATTCCCTTTTGTTCTCTCTCTCCTTTTGGGTGCTGTGGTTTGCAAAAGAGGCATTGAGTGGCAATCATGTTCGGTTGATAATCTGCTTTCAGCATGCATCTCCCATCCTGGGAGGATCCTCCCAACACCCTTTATTTGATGCTCCCTTCTCTATATGAGCTCCCTTTACCCCTAGCACGTGTGGCTGGCCTCCAAGCCATGGAGCAAACCTCCTGGTACTAATCTTGGCCACTCTTGGGTGGTAGTCTCCTATTTTGTTACTTTATGCTCCCCAGAAGAATGCAGTCTTTCTATGTCTGTCCCTCTCTTTCTGACTGTTTTGCCAACTTTTCTTTCTGAGGGTTTTGCCAACTTTGTCTCCCTCTCTTTCGCTTAACATGATACTTTCTATGTAGTATCACTTGTATGTAAAGTTCATGACTTCATCTTTTCTAACAGCTACATAGTACTCCATTGTGTAGATGTACCATACCAAAGTTTCTTTAACCAGTCATCTGTTCTTGGTCACTCAGGTTTTTTCCAGATTCTGGCTATTGTAAAGAGTGCTGTAATGAACAAACAAGTGCAGGCATCACTTAGACTATACTGTTTTGCTTCGTTGGGATATATTCCGAGGAGTGGTATTGCTGGGTCAAATGGGAGCTCAATTTCTATTTTTTTGAGAACCGTCCATACTGTTTTCCAGAACAGCTGAACCAGTCGGCATTCCCACCAGCAATGAAGGAGGGTCCCTTTCTCACCACATCCTTGCCAGCATGGGTTGCTTTTGTTCTTTTGGATGTGGGCCAGTCTCTGTGCTGTGAAATGATATCTCATTGTTGTTTTGATCTGCATCTCCCTGATGATTAATGATGTACAGCATTTTCTCTTTGAGAAAGTTTCTGTTCATTTTGTCGCCCCATTTTTTCATGGAGTTGGATGTTTTCTTCTTGTGGAGTTCAACCAGTACTTTGTATATCCTTGATATCAACCCCTTTGTCGGATGTATATTGGGCGAATGTCCTTTCCCATTCTGTAGACTGTCTCTGTATTTTGGTCACTGTTTCTTTTGAAGTGCAGAAGCCTCTTAGTTCAAGATAGTCCCATTTATCTATCTCTGTTTTTACTTGCTGGGCCAGTGATGTGACATCTTTGAAGATGCCATTAGCTTCAGTGTCATGGAGGGTTTTGCCAACTTTGTCTTCAATGTACCTTATTGTAAAAAAATCTTTAAGGGGAGGTCAGGGAGGGCCCCAGAGCTCTTCCCCTAGCCGCCCGTGATTTGGGGAGGGCCCGGGCTGCTCACCCAGCCAGGATGGCCCGGGTCATGGGGCAGAAGGTGGATGAGACAAGGACTAAGCTGGTTGATTGATCAGTTGCAGTTTATTCCATTCTCCCCACACGCCTGCCCCAGTCTCTCTGAGCCTCCCATTCTCATCCCAACTGCTCCTCATTCCCGTCTCCTTCCGACTCTCCAGCTCATCACTCCACACTCTATCTCACAGCTTGGGCTCTCTCTCTTCACATGCTTGCTCCTGTATTCTTCTACATTCTTCTCTCTCTGTCCCCCTTGCTAGCCTCTCCATGGTGGATCATGCTCCCCTGCTCTCTCTCTCTCCCCAGCTCTCTTGCCTCCAACTCCCCTGCAGTCTGGGCTGACACTATACCCAGTCAGGTAGCAAAAACAACATCAAGAAAGCCCTTCCTGAGGACCTGTCTAATAGGTATTCTAAAGCCCTTCCTGACTGCCCCAGGCAAAACACCTCCTAAGGTATTCTTCTCCTTTCCTCAGTCCAAGAACTATGGACGTCTTAACACTAGTTATTTTTGTATGGACACAGTAAGAGATACCATTGAGGCTTGTAGGGCAGCTCTCCTGGGAACATCTTGCCACGGACTCAACTACAGCGCTCAGGCCAGATTAATCATTCCTAACCCTAGCAGGGTCCAAATCCAGTTATTACTTTTTGGATCATGACAGCATTTGTCCATGACCAAGCTCTTAACTGATAGTTAAGCATTATGGCACTTTGGCCAGGCCAATCTTGATGCCAGGGTAGCACATAGCTTACTACTTGCCCTGGTTCCATCCAGTTTCTCGTCTGGATCCTACTTTTGGGGGCGCTAGGAAGTAAAGGCAGCTGAGGCTTAGGTGAGAGAACAGATGCCTAGGAGGGAAATAACACAGAGAGTCACATTACAAAAGCATGTTTTTTCTTGTGTCCATAGAAAAAAGATGTTGCTCTGAATAAACTATGCAAAGGACTTGGGGAGAAGAGAAAAACAATATTTACAAGTCAACAGAGTACAAAGAAAGAAGTTACAAATAAACACAGAGGAATGGGAGCACTGTGATGGGAGCAACCCAATATACCTATACTATCTGAGGCTATGCAGGAAGGACAAAACAGTGTTATCTTACACCTTATGGATTAAGTCTGATGATGAGGCCTTTAATCCATTTTGATCTTACTTTTGTACATGGTTCCAATTTTAGTATATGAGCTGGTAGGGCTGGAGCGATAGCACAGCTGTAGGGCGTTTGACTTGCACGCAGCCAACATGGCCGACCCAAGTTCGATTCCTCCGCCCCTCTCGGAGAGCCCGGCAAACTACCGAGAGTATCTCGCCCGCACAGCAGAGCCTGGCAAGCTACCCATGATGCATTCGATATGCCAAACTCAGTAACAACAAAGTCTCCAATGGAGATGTTACTGGGCCCACTCGAGCAAATCGATGAACAATGGGAGGACAATGACAGTGACAGTGACAGTTGGTACATGGTATTAAGTAGAGATCTGAACCCATTTTTTGCATGTTGCAATCCAGTTTTGCCAGCACCATAGATTAGATGATCATATGTTTGGGGGGAGATGTCAGTATATTCAACCCTGTTCTATTGGTCTGCAGCTCCACCTTTGTTGCAGTACCATGCTGTTTTAATTATTACTGTTTTGTAGTAGAGTTTGAAGTTAGGGAGGTTGATTCCTCTCATTTTCTTTTTCCCAAAATTGCTTTAGCTTTTTGTGGGGCTTATTTTTCCATATGAATTTCAGGAGTGGTTGCTCAATTTCTTTGAAGAATGTCATGGGTATTGTTGTAGGGATCGCATTGAATTTGTACAATGCTTTGAGAAGTGTTGTCATTTTAACAATGTTAATTCTCCCGATCCATGAGCAGGGGATATCTTTCCATTCTCTCATGTCCTATTTTATTTCCTGAAGTGGCGTTTTGTTGTTTTCTTTGTACAGGTCCTTTACTTCTTTAGTTAAGCTGATTCCTAGGTACTTGATTTTCCGGAGCACAATTGTGAATGGGATTTTTTTTATGTCAGTTTCTTCTCTCTCACTATTTGCATATAGAAAAGTCATGGACTTTTGGGTATTGGTTTTATAGCCTACAACTTTACTATACAAGTCCATTGTTTTTAGCAGTTTCTTGGTAGAGGTTTTACTGACTCTGTCCTCAACAGCTGTTACTCTGTTGCTGAGGCCTTCCACTGAGTTTTTCAATTCACCTACTAGGTTTTTTAGATCTGACATTTCCGTTTCCAATTTTGTTTATATTTTCCTCATTTATACCTTCAAATCCTCGTCTTTTATTGGCATTGCTTTCCATTGTTTCTTTTAGCTTACTAAGCATACTCAGTAGCTCCCTTCTAAATTCCTTGTCAGAGAGGTTGTCTAGTACTTCATTACTGTTGGTGTCTTCTGGGCTAGCCTCTTCAATAAGTAAGCTTGGTGGGCTTCTGTGTTGCTTTACCAATTGTGACCTGTGTGGTTTAGAACTTCACACTCATTGTTACTATTCTGCTTGAAATGCAGAATGAATTGAGATGGGCTTAATGGCTAATGCGTTTCTGGTGGTTAAGCTAACCTAGTGAAAGTTCCATCTAAGAGGGTATCTTATGGTTCCTATGGGATATGTAGGGGGAGAATAATTCGTGGCCGCTAATGCGGCCATAGCACCGGGAAAGGGCCCTGTGCCAGGTAGGTACTTGGATGAATGAGGAGAGGGTGCCCAGAACAGTTCAGCTTTGCTTTCACATGGTGTGCCTCAATTCCCATCCCCCACAGACCAAGGGTGAAAAGAAGCCGTTCTCAGGGGATCTAGTTAGATGCACAGCCCCGGGAAGGGGCCCTGAAGGGCTCTGAAATTTTAATACAGTTTTTATTCTCCTGAAATCCATTGTTATTTAGCTAAGATCATTAAACAATGTACCAATGTGCAATAACATACTTCATTCTTTTTGATGACCAGATAGATGTATCAAAATCAAAGGCTAGAGAGCTCATATAGAAAAAAAAAATCATTAAGACCTTCTATTCAAAGAGGAAGCTGGTGGTATTTAAAATAAATTGTTAAATAAGTCATTAACCCATAATGCCCATCATTTAATTTTTTTTAACAAATATTTACAGACATGGAAATGTTGGAATAAGAGAAGAAGGATATAAACCATAAGGATGCCAGTAAAAATTTATGACACAGATAGAAATATTCTTTTTCATTTTAATCTGCTTGTCAACTCTTTGATGTAGATATTATTATCTCAACTCTAGAAGGAAAAACATTACGTTTCAGACAGTTTAATTAGCATCCCTAGGGTCTGAGTGATAGCTAGTTGAAGCGAAAGCTAGTTGGTCTTTCTCTAAAGCCCAGGATATTTCCACTGCAATGCTCTACGTGCTCTACTTCTTTAGTTACCATGGTCCCCACATACATTTTGGAGCATCAATTAGACCTCCCAGAAGCATTCTGTCCTCAATTTAGAGATGCCTGGGTGAAACAAGCTGTGTATATATAATTTATTTTATTATAAACATTTTGTAATGTATTACATTTGAAAATAATTGCAATATCTCGGAGAGCCCGGCAAGCTACCGAGAGTATTCGATATGCCAGACACAGTAACAACAAAGTCTCCAATGGAGACGTTACTGGGCCCGCTCGAGCAAATCGACGATCAACGGGAGGGCCTTTACCTTTTACCTTTACCTTTCATTAAAAATCTTTACCAGGCTAACTTCCAAATATGAAATGCAATTAAGTTAGAGGGAAATAAACCTACTTTGGGAAATTATGGAAGAAATTGTTATGTTCAATTTTTTCCATCTTCAGTGATCACTCTTTGGGGAGCCACAGAATATTTCAGAAAGATAAATCGACTATTCAACTTCACCTACAGAAAAAGAGTGAAACACCAGGAAAGTTATCTCGAATGGTAAGTCTTCTTAGCACAGGTTTTGATTGCTCAACTAATCGCTTTAAGGACAGTATTCCCACATTTATGAAATTTGCCACTTTGGAATTGCATAGATTAATGGATGCATGTTAATTTGAGTAGATTTATTGAAACAGAATGACATATTTAACTAAATGCTTGTTAACAATTTGAACTGCAGCAATTACATGAACACATTACTGTGACTTCAATATAGTAACAAGTCAATTGGTCTTGTGGAAAAATAATTTGTAATAAATCTGTTATGCTTCTCATATTCATATTAACGTGGGTCCATTAGGAAGTGAATAGAACAGACAATGTGGAGAGGAAATCATAGATGGCAGAAAATAACATAGTTCTTATTCTATTTGAATCTTTTTTGGTCAGTAACAGTGCATTTTAAACCAGGACAGATTAATAGTCACAATGTGTATATAATAAAACCACCTAGAAAAGAATACTATGCTTTAATGACTGTTTCATGCTGCTCAATAAGGATTTTATTCCCTGTATGGTGTTTCGAGTTACTGCAGAGCCAAATTGCATAGTATGCAGTGGTGAACTTTGATTTGGGGGACAGCTTTTATCTGTAGAATCTTCCAATTACCTACTTTATGTAAAAATTCCATCTCCCTGTCATTTACATCAGATAACAAATTTCTAGCGCAGGACTCTTCTTTTCCCCCTAGTCTTGATGTTTCATCATAAAAAATGTCAGATGGCGCATTAGGTTGCAATTTATCTATGTGAATCTAACATAATGAGGCCAAAAGAGAGCTGTTTAGAAACATCGTTTGGAAACTGTTACCAAACTCAGCCCAGGCTGACAGTTCCAGAGCACTGCATGTGAGGGTCTCCACAAGGAAATGTTAGAAATCACAGAGAATTCCCCCCATTCTAGATAACTCGAGTCTGCAAAGTCTCAGCACTGTTGAGGTAAAAATGGAAAGAAGCTCGTTTCATTTACACGCCAGAAGAAAAGTATAAAAATGCATGATTTTCATCTTTATTCCAGTTTAGACCATTGCTTTTTGCTAATCAATGTTGATATTTCATAGGCTGTCATTTACAAATCATTAATGTATCAGTTACGTGTCAGTTTGGGGTGTTCCTTTTTAATTCTATCATAGGTCTATATTCTCAGCGATATATGCAAGCCAGTATTTTATGTGTGGGACTTTAACATTTGCATTACATTTCATCAACAGAACACTTTAGGCATATATTGTTGATAGTAAGGAAGCTGAATGACAAGATAGCTCATGATTTTCACCAAATCATAGACATAAAACTGGCAAGCAATAAACCTTGGCATTGGACCAAGTTGGCTTAAGCAGGGTGTTTTAATAATCTGTATCTCATGCTGCAAAGTTACATAACAAATACACAACATTTAAAGGCTATATTTAATCTTAGAGATACAAATTCAAAGAAACTGAATTGGGAAAAATTCTTGCATATATGTAATTTTTTATGTGTAGTTTTTTTAACAACTATGTTCACACACCCCAAATTCTGGAGCATTATCAGTGAGTCATGAGAGATTATATCCCATCTGCTTTACACATATTAACTCATACTGGACTAAAAGCAACAGTAAAGTGATAATTGCTATTGTTTTCTATTTTGTGGAAACAAAAGTACTCAAAATCTAAGAGATTAAGCAAGTGGCCCATTAGCTCACAGCTAGTAAATAAGAGATGAGATTTGTAAGTGCAGCTAATTTGGTCATTGTTGTGTATTGCCAGTCACTGCAGTATCTGTGGGTCATTATCACCATTGTCATGTCCAAAGACAAGCAAGTTTCTTTTCTAAATATAAAGCACATAGCTGCCACTAGAAAGGGCAATTTTTTTTGGGGGGGGTCATACCCGGCGACGCACAGGGGTTACTCCTGGCTCATGCACTCAGGAATTACTCCTGGCGGT
Organism: Sorex fumeus; assembly: GCF_029834395.1. Taxonomy (NCBI): domain Eukaryota; kingdom Metazoa; phylum Chordata; class Mammalia; order Eulipotyphla; family Soricidae; genus Sorex; species Sorex fumeus. The sequence continues at coordinate 3,616,892 of NW_026606157.1, forward strand.
GCTCAGGGGACCCTATGGGATGCTGGGAATTGAACCGGGGTTGTTCGCATGTAAGGCAAATGCCCCACCCACTGTGGTATTGCGCCAGCCCCAGAAAGGGCTATGTTTTCAACATGTCATTTAAGTCATAGCAGGATTTAACTTGTATGGTTGTCCAAGGCTCAGGAGACTTCTGCATAACCAATTCAATTTACAAAGAGTAAAAATGTTTTTTCCTTCACTGCACCTTTTCTAACATTGAGACTGTTATTTACTGTTATTTAAAAAGTTGATAATATGGGACTGGAGAGATTTTACAGCAGTACGGTGTTTGCCTTGCATGGGATAAATCCAGATTCCTTCCTCAATTGCCCACGTGGTTCCTGGAGCTCCACCAAGATTGACCCCTGAGCACAGAGCCAAGAGTAAGACACTGAGCACCACCAGAGGTGGCCCTCAAACAAGAAAAAAACATAGTTTATAGCATATTAGATGATAAGATGTTTACAAATTCTCTATTCAATGAATATTCAGTATTTAGTGTTGAAAGTGCTATATAATAGGTTGTACACAAGTTACTAGTTCAAGGAATTTTTTTTTTTTTTTGCTTTTTGGGTCACACCTGGCAATGCAAAGGAGTTAAGTACTCCTGACTTGTGCACTCAGGAATTACTCTTGGCGGTGCTCAGGGGACCATATGGGATGATGGGAATTGAACCCGGGTTGGCCATGTGCAAGGCAAATGTCCTACCCTTCTGTGCTGTTGCTCCAGCTCTAGTTCAAGGAATGTTAGAGGGAACAAAAGCATCAAGATCTCAGCTCTTGGATCATAAGTGTCAGGGATCTAGCCAGCTCTTACTCAGAAAACAGTGGCGGTGTCTACATAGGTGAGAGACAAAGCCAAAGGCCTCTTAAATGTCCCCATGTCCTAGCTCTTCCAGGGTGCTTTTTCATTCTCATTCCATAAGAGGAAATCATTTAAATCTATAAGGGTTTGGGCAAAGAAATATTACAGGGGTGAAGGTGATTGTCTTCATCATAGATGACCCTGGCTGATATTGCTTATGGACCCTGAGCACCACCAAGAGAGATCCCTGAGAAGAGAGCCAGGATTAAGCACCGAAGATCACCAGGTGTGGCCCCAAACCAAATAAATCAACAATCTATGAGTCTACTTCCAGGCACTGCTCGAGTCCATTAAAAGATAAAATCAGGGGCTGGAGCAATAGCACAGCGGGTAGGGCTTTTGCCTTGCTCAGCGTCCAACCCAGGTTCAATTCCTTCATTCCTCTCAGAGAGCCCAGCAAGCTACCGAGAGTATCCCACCAGCACGACAGAGTCTGGCAAGCTAGCCGTGGCATATTTGATATGCCAAAAACAGTAACAACAAGTCTCACAATGGAGATGTTACTGGTGCCCGCTCGAGCAAATCAACGAACAACAGGATGACAGTGCTACAGTGCTGCTTCCAATTTAGAAAGAGAGGTTAGAAAATAAATGCGCATAGATTCATAGCCTTTTACCCACTGAAGAAGTAACTGAGAACCTACTATGTATCAGACACTAAAGTTATGGAATCAAACAAGACATCCTAGTATTTACTCAATATGGAGGTAGTATATATCTTAGCAAAAGAGACACAACACAGAGATATCTACTTAAAAGTCCAATAAATGTCTGTGCTTTGAAAGAAGAGAGCTCTGTTCATTTTTATGTGCTTCTTTAGTTATCAGATTTGGGCCCATGCATGCCTGTGCTGAGTGTGCAGAAGGGTCACTCTAGGTGGCGCTAGAGGACAATGTGGAGTGCCTGGGCTTGAAGAGAGGTCAGCACAGGAGCAAAGGTCCTCAACTCCTCAACTATCTATCCTCAACTAACACCTCAACTATCTATCCTGCCCTATGTCTTTTTTTTTCTTCTTGAGCCACACCCAGCAATGTTCAGGGGTTACTCCTGGCTATGCACTCAGGAATCACTCCTGACGGTGCTCAAGGGAACATATGGGATGCCCGGGAATTGAACCCGGGTAGGCCGCTTACAAGACTGTCCTATTGCTCCAGCCTCCGCCCCCCCCATGTCTATTTTTAAATAAGATGATTTTTTTTTTAAGATTGAGGGAGATATCATGTTGAGCCACACCCAGAGGTGCTTGGGCTACTTGGGTTGTTCCCAGTGGCATTAAGATATGACAAAGGTAAATTTCCACTCCGCAACATTTCTGGAAGCTGAGTGGTTATAAAGTGAGTATTTTATGTTATGTAGAAAAAATGAAAAGACATTATATATATGCTTTTTTGGTTCTAGCTTCTGAAATAATTATGCCAAACATTATAGTTCGAATTTTACTACCTCTTTTTGGTCAGTTTCACATTTTATTTTCCTTTTCTTTTTTTTTTTTTTGAAGCCTTTTCCGTATACAAAGTTGAAGTTTTCTCTCTTGGTCCAGAAAAAGTCTATTTTCAAGTTTCTTAAAATCCTAAAGCCTTTTTTTTTCTTTTTTCTTTCTAGTAGCATGCACTCAGAGTACTGTATTACAGTGAAGATATTATTCCACCCATGTAACTTAGCTTCATTCTTACTTGTAAACAACCCAATATAAAAATTAATTTTCCTTTGTCAATAAGTCTATAAAAGACTTTTCCTTTTCTGATGTTTTCCCTAAGAAACTTTGATAGTCAATTATAAAAATAAATTGCATGGGTAGTTGCCATAGTAGGTTATAGCACCAAAAAAGCATTAAGCTCACTGAGCTCTCAAGTAGATGCCATCATATTGTTAATAATGGAATTAGCAAGAAGTATTGTGGATTTTCATAGGCTTTTCATAAATCCTAAAGGTAATGTGTGTATGTGTGCGTGTGTGTGTGCGTGCGTGTGTGTGTGTGTGTGTGTGTGTGTGTGTGTCAATTTTCAGTTGCCAGGTGCCACTGGGCTTTCTCTGGGAATAAGTAGTAATTACTCATCTAAATGTTCCAGACCAGAGAGATATCTCAGCGAGTTTAGAACTTGCCTTACATGCAATAGACCTGGATTCAATCTACATCACCACACATGGTTTCTTGAGCCCTGCCAGGAGTGATTCCTGAGTACAGAGTAGGAGTAAACCTTGAACACAGCTGGTTATGACCCCAAACAAGTAGAGCACTATGGTCCTTGGGAATTCGTACCTATCAATAGTTAATGAAAGGTTGTCATTCATTAAAACAATTTAATGATGGTGAAATAGACAGTTCTCTTCTGACATTTTTGAGACAAGATGTGTTCAAGCTTAAAAAATAAAAAATAAAAGGGGAGTGCATTAGGAATTCACTGGCAGATCTGGCAAGTTGTTAAGTCTTAAACAGTTACAACTTTCCTTGCTCTAAATGTAAAGAAAATGTGGGGGAAGTGGTATGTGACACACTGTCTTCCTGATCATAGAAACTAGAGTTTGACCTTGGGGACGCCAGGGTATTTTCTACTATCCTTGAGGTTTATCCATGAGCAAAGCATCGCATTCTATTTTACCTTTGCAAAGAATACTTTTACATTGAAGAGTCTTATAAATTCTTTAGAACAAAGTATTAAGATGATGAATGAGGGTTATCAAAAGAGGTGACAAAAATGACAGCAGGAAGTTACAGATCTATTTTTATCTAGTACTCATTTCAATTCACTCTATAAATATTAATATATTCTGCCTTCTACAGCATGAAGATGACCACAGTCAGTTTTATCTGAACCAACTCCTAAAATTTATGCACATTTGGAAAGTACCCAGGTAAGACATTTCATTTCTGTTCCAATACTACATTTTTGGCTGAATTCTCAAGTGACAAATCACAATACTTTTGCACTTGATTGTAAAAACTGTCCTTACACTAATACCATGGAAGTTACTATATTTTTAATTAATCTTACCCTTTGGCAAATTCTGTTAATAATTATCTATTCTTCACAGCTTTCAGATATAGTTGAAGAGCTGCTAGCACCTTCCAGAAAAATCTAACATTAATTTAAAAATATCTCTGCCTTATTTATTACATTTTCAAGGGTTTTTCAAGTTCTTATTCATTTTATGAGTTTAAGTTTGCATGTGTCACTTTAGTGTAACTGAATTTCCATACTTTAAATTTCACCATCTACTTCGTTAAATTATTTTCTGGAATTCACTGAAAAATAAGGTAGGACCTAAACAAGGTGGTATAAATTCAAATTGAAAATTCCTGTGACAGCAAATGAACATAAGGTAATTTATTCTGTTATCTAAATATGCATGTTATTTGAAATAATAGAGCTTTCAGGAAGTTAAGTTTGGAGAATATGCCACAGTTAGGATTTATCTGTAATCAAAGTTGTTCTGAGCTGAACAAGATAAAAATGGGCTATGGGTAATGTAAATGTCATAAATGTCTAAAGCAAAAATCTGATATAAAAAAGATGACTAAAATGATTTTAGTGACAATAATAGTTACCGTTGAGTGAGTTATTGCACATTGTACATACCTAATCTAAATTTCCCCTGACATTCTTGCTATATACCATCTTCAGAATCAAGAAAACTGAATTTCTAGAAGGTTAAGAACCTTCCCAAGGCCACTCAGTTCAAGACTGAAGTCAGGTTTGTCTAAAATTTGCAAAGGTCATATTTTATTCAACTACTGTGTTTTTCACACATTCCTCTCATTTTCTCCCCTTCCCCCCCCCAATACCCAGCCCCATGATAAAAATCATAGAACAATGCAGGACAGGAATGACATTTAGAAAAAAATCTGATTCTAATGTTTAGTTTTTAACATAGATCTGTATGGTCGCCCATCAAGATATGGATAAGCATAGACTGGTTTCCTTATTCCAAAAGAATTTGTGTGGATGTGTGTGGTGCCAGGGCTTGAGTTCAAACACACAAGGAAAAAAGCTTTCCCACTGAACCACATCCCCAGTCCTAAAATAAGAATTATTATATATACTCATATATATACATATATGTATGCTACACTGTAGCACTGTCCTCCCGTTGTTCATCAGTTTGCTTGAGCGGGGCCAGTAACGTCTCCATTGTGAGACTTGTTATTACTGTGTTTGGCATATTGATTACATCACAGGTAGCTTGCCAGGCTTTGCCATATGGGCAAGATACTCTGGGTAGCTTGCCGGGCTCTCTGAGATGGGCGAAGAAATCGAACCCGGGTTGGCTAGACTGACAACGAGCAAGGAAAACGCCCTACCGCTGTGCTATATGTGCATATATATGCATACCTGTACACATATACATACATATATACACACATGTTTACATATATGTGTACATATATGTGTATGTATATGTATATATGTATACATGTATACATATGTGTATATGTGTGCATATATACATATCTGTATATGTATATGTGTATACATGTGTATGCATGTATATACACATATATACATATATGTGATATATATGCATATATATCATATATATGATTCTTATTCTAAAATTATGTATTAAAAAACTGTAGAGAGAGACACCAAAACTAAAATGAATTTTAAAAGTGTGAAATTTCTAGAAGACAAAAAACTATTTTGTACCAGTTTGAGGAGGATTCAGATTTTGTAAGATGCTGTTAACAGCCCTAGGCTCGGTTAAGACTGAGAAGCAGCTGAGAGGAAGCCAGTGCATTCTGTTCCGGTCCCTCCTTCTCTTTCCCTCCCCTGTCCAGAAGGCTAGTGTCTACATGACTGTGAGAGCTCTTTGCCTGCAGAGGTAAATTAGGTACACTAGATCTTTGCTGCTGGAGCGATATCACAGAGGGTAGGGCGTTTGCCTTGCATGCGGATACCTGGGTTCGATTCCTCCATCCTGCTCAGAGAACCTGGCAAGCTACCGAGAGTATCCCACCCGCACTGCAGAACCTGGAAAATTCCCCGTGGCATATTCGATATGCCAAAAACAGTAACAAGTCTCACAATGGAGACGTTACTGGTGCCCACTTGAGAAAATTGATGAACAACTGGACGATAGTGCTACAGTGCGGCAGTACAGTGCTACTGATCTTTGCTGCAGTGAGGAGGAAACCACCCTTGCACAGGCTAACTCCCAAACTGAACTCCTCCACCCTCTTCCGTCCAACTCCCGGGCCGTGGAATACAACTCGGGGGAACACTCTTTCCCAGTGGTACTCCTACTTGGTAAGGAAATCAAAACACAGAGAAGTAAACAACTCCGCCAACCATCAAAGAGCTAATGAATGTCCCTGATGTGCCTCAAAGTCACATCACTTCCCTTTTCACTCCAGTTGGACTTTGCCTCCACCTCTTATCTTTTCAAATGGTTTTGAGCACAGATGGATTCTCAATCTCAAAACCGCCAGTGTAGACCTTGCTTCTCCCTCCCCAACATGTGACACTACTTAGAACTGAAAGACAACCATATCAAGTCAAGGTGAACAATTTGGCCATATTGATATTTGATATGCAATATTTGCTATGTAAATCGATATGGAATCTCTGATAGTTGATATGCAAAATGATGTGCAGTTCAATATGTATATTGATTGACTTTGATAACCAATATCCACCACAGTTAAAATTAATATGTCCTTCTTCTCAAAGAATTACCATCTTTCAGAACACAAAGCTCTACCCTCCTAGAAACTGTCAGATACACATTACAGTATTGCTATAGTCCCTTGTAATTCTTTAGATCCATGGAACATATTATAAGCAACAACAGCTTGTGTATCCTTTGACAAATTTCTCCTCTTTCCCTCACTCCTTAGCCCTGGCATATCCAATGCACTCTCTCTTTCCATGATGCTAATGTTCTTAGATTTCACATATATGTAAGATCAGATCAACTTTGTTACTCAGTGTCTGACTTTGAACACATAGCATATTGTCTTCAAGATCCATTCATGTTACTGTACATGTAAAAAAATTTTTTTGGTTTAAATAACATTTCATAGTGCATAACTAAATACATTTTCTTTGTCCATTCTCTCACTGAACACATAAGGATTTCCCATGGTTTAGCTAATGTGAATAAGACAGCCATGACTTTGGCAATGAAGATATATATTTTTTTTCTTTTTGGTGGGGGCAGGCATTAGGGGCTCCCAAGTCCTTTTCAGGAGGTCTGGGGATGCCACAGGCTATTGCCATTACAAGGGCACACTGATCCAGCTACTTGGGTTCTGTAGTGTCAGGATATCCCAACCATCCCAGAGATGCTGGGATACTCCAGGGACACACCCCATGGTGCTCGGTGTTTAGAATCTTCCAGACCTACAATCAGCAATGCTTGGGGAACCACGTGCTGTTAAGGAAAGAGGAGAGTGAGTGCTAGTTGTGTTCCTTAACTGCTGTACTGCCTTCTGGCTCGCAGATAGTAATTTCTAATTTTTTTAATACATGCCTAGGAGTTGTATTGCTGGATCATATAACTGTATTTTTAAGTTTTTTTAGTTGAAATCCCTGTGAGTCACAAAGCTATTTATGATTGGGTTTCAGGTGTATTAGTTCCTTCACTGGTGTCCACTTCCCTTACTAATGTCCCCAGTTTTTCTGATGTCCCCTAATTCCCTCCAGAGTGACCCCTTCCATCTACGTTCACCATAGTGTTCTTGTCACCAATCTACTTCCATTCTGCAGTAGCAAGCTTCCCATTATGGACCAGTTCTCAATATATTTTGAGGAGATTCTATACTGCTTTTCAGATTATAAATTTATATTCCTAATACAAAGTCATGAGAATTTCTTTTCACCTAAACTCACCATTGTTCTTCATCCGGTTTTGATAATATCCATTTTAACAGTTGTGATGTGTTAAACTTAGGTCAGACGCGTGCAAGCCAAGTGCTCTACCTACTGTACTAGCTTTCTGGTCCCTCTTCATTCTATGTATTTATAAGAGGTATAGTCTTTATTGATTCATGTATGTTGACTATATTGATTCCAAGGATAAATTTGACTTGTTCATGGTGCATGATCCTTTTGTTGTGTACTTGAATTCAGTTTTCATTCTGTCAGCATCTATTATCATTGGGAACATTGACTTGTTTCTTTATTGTTGATCTGTACAGGTGATTCTTTTGGTTTTTTTTGTTTTTGTTTTTGCTTTTTGAGTCACACCCAGTGATGATCAGGGGTTATTTCTGACACTGCCCTCAGGAATTATTCCTGGTGATGCCTGGGGGAAGATATGGGATACCAGGAATTGAACCTGGGACGGCCAAGTTAAAGGCAAATGCCCTACCCTCTGTACTATCACTCCAGCCTCTGTACAGTTTTTCTATGTTTCCACAATTCTGATTTGGTAGGCTATTTTTTATAGGAATTTATTCATTGTTTCTATTTAATTTGCTGACAGATGGATGTTCAGACAAGTCTACTGTACCCTTTTAAGTTCTCTCATACCAGTGCTTGTATCTCTTCTTTCATTTCAAATTTTACTTAAATCACCTTTTTTATTAGCAAGTTTGGCTAAAGTTTTGCCAACTCTATTTATCTATTCAAAAGCATTTTCTGCATTGATTGGTCAGTTTCACTGACCATTTCTATCATTGTTTGAATCTGTCTTTTATTTATTTCTAATCCTTCTAATAACTTTAGGCATGGCTTGTTCCTGTATTTATAGTACTTAATATATAAAGCTGGGTTTGGAAGGGATATTTATTTTTCAGTATGTAAGGCATTTTCTCTTTAAACGTTCCCATAAGCACTCCTCTTGCTATATTACATAACTTCTGATGTGTTATATTTATATTTTTAGTTGCTGTAAGGTACTTTTTGATTTCCCATTTGATTGCCTCATTATCACTGTGATTGGTACTGAGTGTATGGTTTCACTTCTACATATTTGAGAGCACCAGCTGAAGGTGACTGTGTAGTGATAAAGGTTGGCTTCAGGACGGGGTAATGGTGGCAGCAACTGTGAGTGCCTTGGCAACAGTGAAGGGCTCTGGATTGGGGTGTGAACTTCTGGGACTGTAGACAGTAAGCCCAGTGACACCCGGGTAGTGGAGGTTGGTTATGGGAATCAGGCAATCAAAGTACAATTTTAGACAAAGATGTTTTTTTTTTTTTCAGACAGTGCCTCTCAACAGTACTCAAAAAGTATGACTGCCATCTGAAATACCTATTGAAAACCCAGGTATTTTATTTTTATTGATACATGTACCGGTTCAATAAGTATTTACATCATTTTCTCACTAAAATTTCACAAGTTTCTATAAATATAAAAAGAAAGAAAAGGGGGCTATACTTGAGGGACTTTCATTATGTTGTTGCAAAAAACTACGGGAAAGATGTATGTGTCATGGGTAATCTGTAAGTATAAAGGACATGTGAAAAAAGATTATCAGATTGATTTATCTAATCTGAGTGATAAAAAAAATATGTCAGTCATCAAAGGGGTTTGGGAAGGAAAGGAATATACAGGGCTAACTTTTAGCGAAGACCATGAACAGAAACAGTTAGCAAAGAACCCGATTTGAATCAGAAACTGTGATAATTTGGAATGCCTATAATTAGACTTTAAGGTGAGAGTCCAGAAAGAGGCAGAATAAAAGAGGTTAATAGCAGGGGTCAAGTTACAAAGGTTTTTAAAGGGTTTTAACGGGGCAACCTAATGATTTTCTAATCCATCAGCTGATGACTTATACATTATACAGGCAACAGACTATAATATATGTGTGATTAGAACATTTTATTACCTCTAACAGGTCATAAAAACACAGGCAAAAGACTGTACGAAAGGCAGGAAAGGGACAGATCAAGACTGGCAAAAATATAAAATTTATACAATCTGGTGAAAGACGATGGGCAACAAATTAACGGAGGAGATACAGTTCCTCCAGATTCCTGCTGGAATGAGTGAATGGAGATGACACTGAAATAATGGAGAACAGAGACTAGCTTGGCAGGAAAAAATCAAATTCAGACCAAGGCTACTGAGATTTGATCCACTATTAGGTACCCAAGTTACAGCCACCATGAGGCAGAAATTTTACTGTAGCTTTTTCTTCTCAGAAAGGGTCAGTCTGCCAAAGACAAAACAAATGCTTACTGAAAGTTATATGGGAATGTTTATAAAACAACGGAGGACTGAATTTTTCTTTTGATACACATTTAATTATCCTCTTGATACACATGAAAGTACACAGATCTGAAGCAACTGTTTCTAATACTAATAGTCAGAAAAAACAATAAAACATATTTCAATGTAGATATCAACCATGTGTGAATTCCCTATAAATATCTCAAGCCACGAGGATGACAAATAAATACGTGCCTCATATGCCTTCCCAAAGTGTAACATTTTCATGCTAACTCCATTTTTTTCTCTTGAATTTATTCTTAAACAGGACGTTTAATATGTGGAAAAGGAAAAAAGGCTAAATAAAATACAAATGTAAAAAACAATTTTCGAAGAGATTGTTTTAAATCTCACAAAAGTGTGATCGCTACTTCTTTCAGCTTTATTCTTCAACACCGTGAATTGTTTGGACAGTTTATATAATTTAAAATTGCCCAGTTATGTGGATACAATAAGACCTTATTTTAACTCAGTATCCTCAGACTACATGTAGCCATTCTTTAGAGGTTATAGAAATCCACATATGTGTCAATTTCAATCATTTAATGTCTCAATACACTGATATATCATGTCTTTTTATAAACAGACACAAGTAGTTGAGGAGTTTTCAAAGTTACTTATTTCCAGATATAGAAACCCCCAACATTTTCTCCGCACTCAAGGAAATCCTTGCCCATTGCAATCTGCTGAAATATGACTAAAGAGATGGCACCATATAAAGAAGTACAGTTAAAGAGTTATAATTTCCCACACCTGAATTATTTTATAACTAAACCACAGAGGCCATGATTTGGGGGCATAAACCATTCAAGAAAATGAGATTTGGGGGCCAGAGTGGTAGTACAATGTGTAATGCATTTGCCTTGCACGAAGCCAACCCAGATTCAATCCCCAGTATCCCATATGGTTCCCTGAGCACCACCAGAAGTAATTACTGAGTATAGAGTCAGTAGTAGCTCCTAGGTATAACCCAAAAAACCAAAATATAAAAAATAAATTAAAAACATAAGAAACAAAAGAAACAAAAGAAAAATAAAATGAGATTTTGATATTTTGTTTGCTTGTTTTGAGTAGCAGTGAGCCACGTTTAAGGATCACTCCTTGCAGGCTCAGAGGTCCATTGGGGTACTGGAGATCAAACCTGGGTCACTTACATGCCAGGCTAGCACCCTACCCACTGTAATATCTCACCGGCCCAGATTTAAATTTTTAATATTTACTTATTTTAGGAGTGGCCATCTGATGTATTTGTGCTTGACTTATTTCTATTTTTAACATTCTGGCTTAAATTACATTTGTTGAATGATTATTTTATGTAATGTACATATACATTATATGTACAAAGCATTTTGTTCACTTTTTCTATTATACTAAGAGATTAAAAAAAGTTAAGGAATATTTCTATATTCATTCTATATTATATATTCACTGGCAACATTCAAAAGAAGTTAAGTATAAAAGAAACAGTAAGAATTTTCCTCAAAGATATTATTTGAGGCTTTTATTGAACTTTTTACTAACTGAAATAAACAGAAATTGTGTTAGGTCCTTGCTCTGACTTTGCTGAGTATCAAGTTTGAAAGATAGAAAGTTTACACAAATGATGTATACAGAGTCGTATTCAGGAGTGCTATATACACAGTGACAAGCATTATTAAATAATTTCACAATCTAACACATCACTTAGATTGAAATCTTCTGATTAAAGTTGCTTCTCCCTACTAACCCATAATCTCAGCCTCTAAAAGTCAATAAAATACCAAGTGGGACTCTTTGAGAAAGTTATCATTCTCTACCACTGGTTTTTAAGTTATATTAGAACCTAATAACTGTCAAACTAATTATAAACTAGAATAATATGGATTAAGAAATAGCTATGTTCCAACATAAATTTTGAGTTTATGAAGCTCTTTCTGGTCTGAAAAGCATTAAAAACACTCAAACCCTTTATCATTCTATTTCATGACTCAGTTGCTATGCCAACTAGGTAAACAAAAGAATATGCGAAAAACAAATAACTCAGTGAGAAAAGCAAAATAATGCAGGTCTCACACTTTCCCTACCCTACACCAAAATCCATCTCCATGGAGATAGGCATAAAATAATGAATATATGTACAAAGGGGGAACACAGTTATTTTATAATATATATATATATATATATATATATATATATCTCTGAGAACTGAAGCTCTTTTAATAACAAAAATATCTACTTGGATTTTTCGCAAGTCCCAGTTTTGAATGTAATTTAAGTAGAGTGGCAGTAACGGATAGAATTCAGAAGCAGATATTCTAGTTTTGGACAGATATATATGCCAAAGCTCTGCTACTATAGTTTTTTTCCATTAAACCATCTCAGTGTTCATATTATTCATCTCTACAATAAAGATAATAAAATATAATGTAATAGTATTTAAAAAATTAATGACACCATGAATGGATTCAGCTGCTGGAGCTCCTTTGGCAGCCAAAGACCTCCAGAACCAGTCACAACCATGCTGAGACCACTCTCCACAAACATGATGGTACCGGCACAGGAACAAAGGCATGCGGGTCCAGGGGCTGAGATCTCCAAGCCTGCTCAGATCGGGGCTGAGCATCCTCCACCCAGATCCTCCATCTTCCAGTAGGCAGGGGTCACACCCACCAACTGACCCCCAGCGCCGTGTAATCCCATCAATGGCCAAGACCCAGAGACTATAAAACCCAGCTTCCAGAAGAGCGTGGCCGCATGCGCGACAACTTATTATCTCATTCTTACTTTGGACAACCTGACAGGCTACCAAATGTAACCTTCCCACATAGCAGAGTCTGGCAAACTCCCCGTGGCGTACCCAATATGCCAAATACCAGTAACAATGATGGGTCTCATTCTCCTAACCCTGAAAGAGCCTTGAATATGGCACTTTTTTAAATCTCAGGGCTAGGACGAAGGAGACATTATTGGTGCCTGCTCGAGGCAATCGACGAACAACAGGATGATTGTGATTGTGATCGTGATCAATGGATTGTGCCTAATATAATATAATATAGTGACTGGGAGATTAAAAGGTATTCAAGAAAAGACAAGTACTATGTTATTTTATCACCATTATAGTTCCTATTTTGAATGCTAATACTTAACTAGAGAAATGGAGGCAGAAGTCAAAATGTCACAAAACTGATTTGCATCCACGATAGGATTTAAAAAGTAATCCAGGAGCAAAATAACCTTAAGAAGAAAACAGAATAAAAAGAACTGGTAAGAGGACCAGTTGAAAGGTCACAAAAGGAGAAGTCAAGAAGAGGAAGGAGATAAAGTCCAGTCAAAAGGAAAACAGAGCACAGTTGCAGAACTGAAGGATCCTTTCACAGAAAGAAAGGGCAGACTGAAACTAGTTAAAAGTCAAAGCAATTATATATAGCACTCTACCAGACTTTAAGAATAAAAATGAGAGTAGGTCTTCAAAAAGGAAGATAATCGCCAGCCAACATAATTAGTATTCCAAGTAAGATCAAACAGTCTTGAAGGATTCTGCCCAAGGAATAACATGTTCTGACATTTTTCTTGAAATCTGTGAAGTGATTTATTTACGTAATACGTAAAGACTCCACAACATACAAAGTAAATACTAATAACATAGCAAGGGCTGTTATTAAACAACACGTTTAGGAAAACAAGATATTGTCATTATCATGGAATCTGGCTGCCACTTCATCTCTTTCCTTCCACCTGAGAAGTATTGTATCCTCTGGTGCAAGTATTTTGTAGTGAAGCCATAAGCAATGCAAGTTTTAGGTCTCCTTTCTAATGCCAACTAAATGCAATCAAACAATGAGTGCTTTCTGAACCCTGTTTTATTTTTTACTTACTTATGTACATATTACCCTTAAGATTTATTCACGTTGCTCTATGTGGTTTTGATTTCATTGCTACAGTACAGGGATTAGAGTAAATCTGTATTTATTTTATTTTTTCTGAGTTAATACACAGATGTTTTCTAGGGTACGAAACTAAGATCATAGACTTAAAAGGTAATAAGGTAAGGTAAGGTAAAGGCCCTCCCGTTGATCATCGATTTGCTCGAGCGGGCCCAGTAACGTCTCCATTGGAGACTTTGTTGTTACTGTGTCTGGCATATCGAATATGTCACGGGGAGCTTGCCAGGCTCTGCCGTGCGGGCGAGATACTCTCGGTAGCTTGCCGGGCTCTCCGAGAGGGGCGGAGGAATTGAACTCGGGTCGGCCATGTTGGCTGCGTGCAAGGCAAACGCCCTACCGCTGTGCTATTGCTCCACGTTTTTCTTTCTTTACTTTACTTTGGGGGTCAGATCTGGTGGTGCTCAGGAGAGACAGCGGTGCCGTTTTCAAAGCTTGCACTCGTTCCAGTAAGTTATTTCTCCAGCCCCACTACTGAATAATTTTAAATAGGATCATACACATCTCACAAAGAAGGCTGCATTTTTCAGCAAGCTGTGATAGAGTCCAGCTTCTAAATTTTTGCCTACATGAGACAGATGCAATGCCTTCTTATTTCAATTTTAATCTCCCTGAAAAATAATAAATTTGCAATTATTTACTATGTTAAAGTGCAACCCCAAGTTTGTATCTGATAATTTACGTATTCAATTTTTTTTCAATTTTCTAGATTTAGCTTTTCCACATGGATTCATGGGAGTTATTTCTATATTTACTCTCCTTCGGTTGTGCATAGTAAATAACTTTTGCCAGTTGGTGGCTTGTCTTTTCACTTTTATTATGTCTGAGTTACTAAATCAACTTTCTCCAAGCTTAATTTACATAAAATACTCATGTTTACTGTACAGTATAACTATTTTTTAAAAATGCATGTACCTAGATGAACACCACTGAAATCAAGATATAAAACATTTTTATTACACCAAAAAGTGCCCAAGAGTCTCCTTCCCATTCTAGGCATCATGAAATCAGAGATTTACTTTTGTAGAGACCTTGCCTTGTTGTTAATCTTATGGAGGAAGTTACGTTCTTTCAGCATTAAGTATAAAATTATTTGGAGGCTATGTAATTATGGCATAAAATGAATTGATTCTTACTAGGGAGAAGAATCTTATTTCTATTCTTGGTTTGCTAATAAAATATATGTTCCGAATGATTAATTAATTTTGTCAAATTTTTATTTACGTCTACCCAGATGAGCATAGGGAATTTCTCATTTTTCTTTAAAAATTTTTAAAAAATCTTTGCATTACTCTGGCAGACCAAAGTTAGGGGGAATTGGATTTTTTCTATATTTTCATGACTTCAATTAACACAATTTTGCTGAGGATATTTGCATATGTAGTTTTAAATGACATCTTGGTGTTTACTTTTTTTAATGTACTTAATTATGAAATGTTGAAATAATAACACTCTTAGAGAATATTTTGAGAAGGTTTTTGTCTACCTCTTACTCTCAAAGAATAGTAGATAAAGCTTTATTTCATTTCCTCCTCAAATGTTTGATAAAGTTCACTAGTCTTTAGAACTGAGAAACCAATTCTTTAGAATTTTCTTCTTGGGAAAGATTTTAAAAATGACTTCAATGTCATTAACCAGGCAATTTCAATTAGAAAGCCATGCATGCCCCTATATATTTCAGTGGCAGTCTCCACTTTCATATATATTGTCCATTATCTCTTTATTATTTTTTTGGCCCTTCTCTTGTCTTTAGAGAGCCCCAATTTTGTATAAACTTCTACTGGCATCTCTTAAACGCTGCGTTGTTAGTTCTCACTCTTTGTACCCTTTATGTTTGATCAACCTTCAATATCATCAATGCTTTTTTTTAAGTTGAATCCAATCATTTGGTATCTATCTGAGGAAATTCTATTTTTGAATATCATGATATTTTTATCATTTCATTTTATAATTTCCATCTCTGCTGAAATTCTCCATTTAGTCTGGAGTCTGTCCATATTTTTCACTGGGTTCTAAAACATGTTAATCACACAGTTATTTAAAATTTCTTTTTGGCTTTTTCCTATAACACCATGGCATCTTTTAATTTGGTTTTGTTACTTACTCCAGCTAGTGACAATGGTTTGTTCTATCTTGCACTTTTGGTGGGAGTCCCAATTTTTTATTCAGTGCTAGCCATATTCGATATGCCAGACACAGTAACAACAAAGTCTCCAATGGAGACGTTACTGGGCCAGCTCGAGCATCTATAGAACAACAGTAGAAAATGATGTAAATACTATGCTGACCAGTAAGTGGGCCACACTATATAAAATGAAGGGTTGATTAAATCCAGTAAAGATTTGGGTTGTGGGTTTTGTTTGTGCTATCCCTATTGTTAGGGTACTTTAGGAGACTTACTTCTCCATCATGCAGTTCCTATTCTGTGACTGCACAGTGTGGCCTATGCTAGCTGAGTGCTCCTGTAACTGTTCCTGCTTCAGCAGTACCTGCTTGCCCGCTATAAGAAACTGGGACTCTTATCCCCTTTGTGTCATCCCAACAATCTAGATTATTTTTTATTATTATTCAAAATAGTCTCACTTCCGTGACCCAGAGGTCACACCCATAAGACACCAGATAATCTCATCATCAGCTACCACCTAGATTGTATGTCCTTCTCTCCCAGAAGAGAGCAACATGAGAAGCTTGCCATAACCATGCCACTGGACTCTGTACCAGGCTGTTTCACTCAGGGCACCCCAGAGGGAGGTGGGTATGACACCTCCCCATCCCAAAGGACCCAGCCCTGGCAATCGAAAACCTCCAGAACCCAACCGCCCCGCCCCACATGCTTGGGCCAAGCCTCACGCATGAGTGAACCTATTCCTGTACTGTGTGACCACATTTGCAGCCCCATGAAACATCACAAAACACTCCCTACTCATTCTCCAAGAGTACCATGCCACATTTGATGGGGTTCAAATGATACAAAACCAATCATAAAGGGAAATATATATATATAGTAAATATACATATATATGTGGGCTAAAGCCATAGCACAGCAAGTAGGGCATTTGCCTTGCACGCAGCCAACATGGCCAACCTGAGTTCGATTCCTCCACCCCTCTCGGAGAGCCCGGCAAGATACCAAGAGTATCTTGCCACACGGCAAAGCCTGGCAAGCTAACGGTGATGTATTTGATATGCCAAAAACAGTAACAACAAGTCTCACAATTTGTTGTGAGATGTTACTGGTGCTTGCTTGAGCAAATCGATGAACAATGGGAGGACAGTGCTACAGTGCTACACATATATGTATGTATATATATATATATATGTGAAAGTTCGCAGTGCTCAACTTTTAACAACATGTTAGTGATATCTTAAAGAAGGTCTTAATGGACTCTGCCAAAATAGAAAATCTTCACACTGATTACTCTATGAATACCTTTTTTGTAGGGTTTTCAGAAGTTTTTCATAACAAACAATACAAAATATATTTCAGTTCTGCTTTTAGGACAGGGATGGAAACATCCCAAATATGGTGGTGGGAAGGTATAATGGTGGTGGGATTGGTGTTTGAATATTAAGTGTAATCAAATATTGTAACTACCTTATAAAATTTTTAAAAAATTAAAAAATAAACAAAAAGAACCCCAAATAGTCTCACTGATGTTGTTGCTGTTCATGTGTGGGGTGGCCTGCCCCAGAAATACAGGGAAACACTCAGAGATACTCAGGCTGGCCACACAGGGTCCTCAGGGGTCTGGGGAGTATAGCTCACACATGGGAGCACACACCTGCCCTTTTGAATGACACATCATAAAACACTCCCTACTCATTCTCCAAGAGTACCAAGCCACATTTGGTGGGGTTCAAATAGTAGACAACCAATCATGTCTTCAGATAGACTCATTTTTGTAGCCAAGGGATTTCTGTTTAAGGGTCAGCCACTGCCTCCAGGGTGCTGTGTTGTTTCTTTCTTTTTCTGTTCCTTGGTGCATCATGATGGAAGTCAGGGCCTGACATCATGCACCCAGGCAGGACCAACTCCTGGGGGAGTTTAATACATACTGAGGGAACCAACACAATTTACCAAGGAGTGTCTGGTCCAGAGTTCTGAGAGGCATGACTGGGTGTGGCTTGGTGGGATCCAGGGTTGGTTGTGCTGGTTTTATAGGAAATCAAGAAGTTCACATAAATTATTTCCTACAATCCCCCCTCTGTTATAGGCATGTTGTATTCCATAATGTATCTTGAGCATTCTGGATAGACTTCTTTCATGGGAACTACTGACTGGTTGAAAAAAAGGAAGAAGTAATAGTCATTCAACCATTTCTCTCTAAAGGTCATTTCTGTGATGGCGCTCAATCCTACATTTCCTTTCAGTCACTTCCGATAAACAACACATTTGAAGAAGTAAAAATGTCTGAAATGGAAAAAATATGAAGGAATGAAAAATCAACCATAGCACTCGTGCGCATATGCACGTGCACGCGCGCACACACACACACACATACACACACACATTCTCATCATTTCTGTCACTTTTAATTATCATTTTATTAGTTATCTAGACATGCGTAGTATCTGATTTCTCTCAAGAACAGATAAATATGTGGAATGGATGAAGAACTAATTTTAAGATTCACTGTATCACTGTCATCCTGTTGTTCATCAATTTCCTCGAGCAGGCACCAGTAACATCTCCATTCATCCTTGCCCTGAGATTTTAGTGAGTGCCACATTGGAGGATCCTTCAGGGTCAGGGGAATGAGGCCCATCATTGTAAGTTGATTTGTCATATTGAATATGCCACTCGGAGCTTGCCAGACTCTGCCGTGCAGGCAGGATACACTCGGTAGCCTGTCGGGTTCTCCAAGAGTGAGAATAGACAATAAGAGGTCTGCTTACAGGAGCTGGGTTTTATAGTCCCTAGGTCTTGGCCGTCGATGGGATAGTATGGTCTTGGCCATTGATGGGATAACATGGCACCAGGCAGTTGGTGGGTGTAATGCCTAGCTACTGGAAGATGGGGGATCTGGGTGGAGGAGGATCATTCCCAATCCAAGCAGGCTTGGAGATCTCAACCCCGGGTCCCACACTCCTGGTTTCCTCTGCCGGTTCCTTCATGTGTGAGGCTCATCCGAATTTAAGATTAATCTTCCAAATAGTTACTATTCTATTATTTAATTTTTTGACAACCCTATGATTATTGTTTTAATTTACAAAAGAGAAATTTAAGGCCAATAGTAATTAAATAAATTGAAAGTGGTCACAGGTAGAAATGGAGTAGAACAAGGATTTTAACACATATTAACCTGACTTCAGAGTAGAAAATAAAGTGCTAAGCTAATGAGTATGATAATAGCATATTAAT
The DNA here is from genome assembly GCF_029834395.1 of Sorex fumeus. Taxonomy (NCBI): domain Eukaryota; kingdom Metazoa; phylum Chordata; class Mammalia; order Eulipotyphla; family Soricidae; genus Sorex; species Sorex fumeus. The sequence goes on from NW_026606157.1 coordinate 3,636,212, forward strand.
AGTTGGGTTGCTTTTCTTTGGGAAAAGTTTAATATGTCAAGTTCAGCCTTATATGTGATATCAAAAATTCAATTTAAATTCAGATTATATAAAATGAAATGTAATAAGGCTCAATTTTCTAGTTCTAGAAAAAAATATATATATATTAAATGTAACTTCACAGTGAGTATTTTTCTGGTGGTGGTTACAATGTTGTTTCAATTTGACTTTACACATAAATAAAACTGATATTTTCCCAAATATTTCATCTATGTATTTTTCTTTCTCATGTTGTAATTGAAGTTATATTTTCTTAATCTGTGAAAGACTTCAAATGTATCCCATTAAATTGCATCTCAACTTTAGCTCATTAATCAAGTCTTGACATTTTTGTAATCCTGATTATATCTTTCAAAAACATTAATTAGCTTTTCCTCCTGGGTTTTAGCCATCAGTTTTCAGTTTCTATAAAATTGCATATAAGTACTGGTAACATGTTAATGCAAAATATTTTCATCAATGAAAAAATGGCACTAAAGAAACCATTTTATTTGTTTAATTTTAATGTTTCAATAGTAATCTAGAATAAGTAGATTTAAATTACTTTTGTATTGTGACTCACGAACACAATATTTATGTGGGAAAATCTGGAAAATATTTTTCCCTGTTGAAATAAACTTTTCTGACCCTACTTTCAAATAACTGAAGTTGGTAACAGAGTGGATGCTTTTTAGAAAAGCTACCATTATTAGCAATATAGACAATATATATAAAAATAATGTAGTATGAAATGATGAGCACAGAACTTTAAAAGAGAGTGTTCTCAACAAAATTAATGGTAACACATGGAAAAATTATGCAATTTTATAATAAAAATATCTCTGTATGACTAATTTAAATTCAGCCAGAAATTTTGTTTTAAGAAGCATTTTTAAAAATTATTCTAGTTATCAGTGATTTTCTGAAATATTGAGTGCTTGAAGGGTAGTGTAAACAGATGATCCCCAAATATTCTAACACAGTGTTTGTTCTGAACACTGAGAATCGTATTTGTAAAAATTTTAAATTTTTCCTTCTTGTGATATACTTAGTAAAACAGATATATTCTGAAACTACATGGAACTTTTAGCAGTTGATTCTTGTTTTCAAAGTATTTTGTAAAAATCAGTCTCTTTATTTCTCTGTCTCTGTCTCTCCATTTTGCTTTCATTTATTTCCACTCTTCCCTCTATCCCACTGTATTTCAGATAATAGTTAATCAGTATCAATCTATATAATCTTAGTGGTCTCCTCTTGAGCATCCACCCACCTGTAATTTGTTGCTCAGGTAACTAGTCTCAAAAATCTTCATAATGGGAACAGCCAACCATATATTACTCTTCTTGCTTTTCATGGACGATGATAAAAATAAATTTGTGTCCTTTTGATTTAAATGAATTACAGGAATCTTATCATCTGCTGCAAAGTGTGGACAGTATTATTGAAGAAGTTAAAAATATATGTGGTGTTCTGGGATGTGTGGAAACCAAACAAATTACAAATGCCATAAATGAACTCAATCTAATTCTTCAGAGAAAAGCAGAGGTAAATATACTCAACTTTTACACATAGTTATTCTAAAACTGACTTTAATCTTCAAGGAGAGCATAGGACTTTTGTGTGTGTAGGCAGACGAATGTGCACTATCTATTTCAATCATGGGGAAAGAGGTGTAATGGAAAATTGACTCCATGAATTAAAAAGATTGCATTAGACTAAAAGGAAATAAGCCAGGTTCGATTCCTCCGCCCCTCTCCTAGAGCCCGACAAGCTACCGAGAGTATTTCGCCCTCACGGCAAAGCCCGGCAAGCTACCCGTGATATACTCAATGTGCCAAACACAGTAAGAACAAGTCTCACGATGGAGACGTTACTGGGCCCTCTCGAGCAAATCAATGAACAACGGGAGGACCGTGTGACCTTGAATTTTGAAAGTACGATGTAACTTTAAAGAGAGACTGAAATCATTTCTAGTACCCTACCTAGATAAATGTGCTTATGTAACATTTGAAAGCAACTGTTTGTGTAAACTATTAGTGGCTTCCATACGAATCAGTATAAGTAGAAATAACTGCCCATTCTTGAATGAACAAACACATATGTAAAAAATAAGAGATCAGATTTTGTAGACTCTTGTGAATTTGCAATGCACACTATTCCTATGACATATATCCTATAATTACTTTCTGTTTTTATTTCAGTTTTAAAAAGAGGATTTTGTGATTGTGTTAAGGTGAAAATATTATGTAAAATTACTGGTGTATTTATTGCTATAGCAGAAAAAAATCAGTTAATTTTGTGACAATGAATCAATTTATTGAATCTTGTTATAAGTTAAATAAGTGAAAGCAGAAAGCTGTCGTGATAATGATGATGACTAATGCAACTGTGTTAAATAATAAATTTCACACATTACAACACTCAAGTTAATTTTATTTAATTTTATTCTAACATCAGTTCCCTGAGGTAGTCTTTTCTTAAAAAAATAATTTTAAAATACAATGCTTTGAATATGTATACATAGCACTGTAGCACTGTCGTCCCATTGTTCATTGATTGCTCAAGTGGGCACCAGTAACATCTCCATTGTGAGACTTGTTGTTACTGTTGTGGGTGGGATACTCTCGGTAGCTTGCCAGGCTCTCCGGGAGGGATGGAGAAATTTGAACCTGGGTCGGCCAGGCTGACTGCATGCAAGGCAAACACCCTACTGCTGTGCTATCACTCCAGCCCCATATATAGAGAGGATTAATAAATGTCAAGCCAGAGATTTGAATCCAGGCTTCTGAACACATTGCAGCACATCTAAGCTTTCTGAAGAACAATGACTATGAACATTCCCTAATAGCAGAGAAAGGAACAAAACAAAAAAGAACAAAGAAATTTAATTACTTTGGATGATAGTCTTGGGATTTAGAAGATTTATTTATGAAGTGGACAATTATATTAATATAAATAAACCGTTATACTCATTGTTTCAAACAAATGACTGAAAAAAAATTGATGCTTTTCTTTTTAGCTTTTTACGCCTTCTATTAATATTAGCTTCATTTGTAATAATAGTAAGTACATATACATAAATACTTATACATAATATAGACAGTTGCAGTGAGGCTCTGTGGAGTAATGAGGGCAGTTATTCAAAAGATTGTCAAGCGAGACACATAGAGTCTCATGGGATGGGGGTGGAGCCAGCCCTTTCTTTCCTGTCTCAACTTGACCCTGAGTCTCCGTCCATGAACGGCTTTTCTGGCTCCTGATCAAGCTGCTTAATGGCCATGATCCCAGAGACTCAGGAACAAATCTCGGAACCCAGCAGGTTTTTGGCAGATATCTCTCCAGATTTAAGTGTTAAAATTTTGGAATTTCAAAATCGTGCGGCCACTGCTACAGCCAGCAGCATCATATGTTGTTCTTAATCAGCAATAGAAAACAAATGGTCTACTCTTGCATTTTTAGCAGATCTGAGTGTTGGGGTAAAATGCCAAATAATAATGGTGGGTCTAGTGTCAAAGTATTGAATGTGATCAAAGTAGAGAGAGAGTAATGTGGAAGTCATCTGCCCCACAGGTAGGGGGAGGGTGTGGGATGGGGGTGTACTGGGGTTTTTAGTTGTGAAGAATGGGCGCTGGTGAAGGTATAGGTGTTTCATTATATGACCGAGACTTAAACCCGAAAGCTTTATGACTGCTCTCACGGTGATTCAGTAAATAAAATTATAAAAAATGAAAAAAAAAGTAAGGTGGAGTTCATGCCCAATTCAATCAGCTAATCAGTGGCTGAATAAATATCAGTACTCCTACATAAAAAAAAACACAAAAGATTGTCAAGGTAAACTGTGATTAAAAGCTCAGAAGACAAAGCAATAATATTAAATTTCAAAAATACACTGAAATTTCAAATTTTTAATATTTAAAGTAGATATATGTTTATTCCGTAAAACAATTCTTTCTCAGAACTGGAAATCTATAACTTTTCTTGCATGTAGCTAACCCCAGTTAGATTCCCAGTACTGCATATGGTCGCTTGAACACTGTCAAAAGTGACCCTTAACAGAGAACGAGGAGTAAGCCCTGAGCACAGCTGTTTCTCAGGCTTACTCCTTACACCTTACTCTTTACTCTGTGACCCTAAACACACGCACACAAAGTATTTTCTCAAAAAGCTATGAACCAAACCCAAGTCTCACACATGCAAAGTATGTTCTTTGATACTGAGTCATATCTGCCCCCATAAAATTTCAATACCTATTTCCACGCATTACAAATGTGGACACACATCTTATTTGTTAAGAACTCATCAACTTTGATATCTTGCTCTCAATGAATCGATAGAAACAAGCAACCAAAGAAAAAATAAGTCTAACTTTATTTATTTTTTTCCCTTTATTTTTTTTTATTAGTGAAACACCGTGAGGTACAGTTATAGACTTACAAATTTTTGTGCTTGGGTTTCAGTTATACAATGATCAAGGACCCATCCCTCCACCAGCGCCCATCCTCCACCACCGCGGGTACCAGCATCCTCCCCCCATCCCCCCATCCCACCCTATCTCTGTGGCAGGGCATTCCCTTTTGTTCTCTCTCTCTCTCCTTTTGGGTTCTGTAGTTTGCAAGAGAGGCATTGAGTGGCAATCATGTTTGGTCTATAGTCTACTTTCAGGATGCTTCTCCCATCCTGGGAGGATCCTCCCAATACCCTTTATTTGGTGCTCCCTTCTCTTCTCTATCTGAGTTTCCTTTTCCCCTAGCACGTGTGGCTGGCCTTCAAGTCATGGAGCAAAATTCCTGGTACTAATCTCGGCCACTCCTGGGTGTTAGTCTCCCCCCCAAAAAAATAAATAAATAAATATAACTTTAGATTGAAGCTCTTCAAGTGATGTTAAAGAATTATTTGCAATAAAAAACTTTACCTTTAAAATTGTCATTTCTCTGAAATTACTTGTAAAAAACAAAATAAATATTTCTCAGGCATATAAAACTTTCAATTTATCTGAAGCCAAAAGAATCTTTCAAAGAGAAAAGATTTTTCTAGGAAAGGAAAAATTATTTCTTAAAGTAAGTAAGTAAAGTAAGTAAAGGCCCTCCCGTTGATCATCGATTTGCTCGAGCGGGCCCAGTAACGTCTCCATTGGAGACTTTGTTGTTACTGTGTCTGGCATATCGAATACTCTCGGTAGCTTGCCGGGCTCTCCGAGAGGGGCGGAGGAATCGAACTCAGGTCGGCCATGTTGGCCGCTTGTAAGGCGAACGCCCTACCGCTGTGCTATCGCTCCAGAGTTATAAAAATATTCTCATATTCAAATTTTACCATTTTTATGTAATTATTAGCACTAAAATTATAATTTTTTTCCTGCATAGAAACGAAGACAAGAATTAACAACCATCAGTTTTATTTAATCTATGCCACGGGACAAATAGATAGTTTAATATCCCTAAAAAACAAATCGTAATTATTTTCAGCATGTGCTTAAGGTTTACTTATTCTAGAGCCAGAGAGCAAGTACATCACATAAGGTGCTTTGGTGCATGCAGTTCAGTCCCTAAGAACCAGCAGGAGTGACCCCTGGGTTCAAAGCCAGGAGTAAGCCAGGAGTAAACCAGCACTGTGGGAGATCTTCCCCCCAACACCCCCCCAACAAAAAAAACAAAGTTTACTATTTAATATCGTCTTCATTTACCCTTCAGTTTCATTCTTCTACATGCTATCTTAATTGTGATCTCCCTGTATAAGATTTGTTGACACAAAGAGTAACTACTTTTACAGAATTTCTGTAGTAGGGAACTGCAGTTAATAGTATCAAAACAGTTGAGTTTTCCACCCACAATGAGCCAAAGGTTAAACAACTGATGAGTATGGGTCTTCTGTCAATGAATTCTAAACAATTTAGAATATTTAGAAACTTTTCTTTTTCTTGGATGTAATATTGGTTAACTTGCTAGACGTTATTTCTTGTCATAGAGGGAAGCAATTAGGTAAATGTTAAATGTGAATTTTGACAAGGTGAAGAATTATATTGCACAAGCTTCCTTTCAGCACTGGAAGCAATTTTCCCCTCCTTATAAATTATATTCCAGAGGCTCTTATAATGTACATCTGTTAAATGCTCACACAATAAACAATTCACAGAGTGACAGTGTCAATGCATGTCACATTGATTCTAAAATGCAGGTTCATATTTCCAAATTAACTGAAACTTGGTTTAGTCAGTCCGGTCAGTATTTCTCAGTCTTACCTACAAGAAAGTCTTAGCATGCAGTTAAATATAGTATTTGAAAATATGCACAAATAAAAATATTTTGCCTCATATAAATACTTCCAAAAAAGTTTTTAACGTTTTTGAATAAAAAAGGAATATAAACTTAATCCTTTTCTTAAAGAAGATGAGAAAAATATTCTCTCCATAAAAATACATCACAGGAAGGTATACTGGAATATATGTATTATAAGATAAGAAATTAAAAAGATATATTATAAATCAAACGTACAACTATATTAAATATTTAAAATATATAAATATCATAACTTAATCTTATTTAAATAAAAAAGAACTGGAGATACTAAACAGGGTTAGAAATTCACTGCATGAAAAGATAAGTTTTTTCTATGGAAGAGGAATTAAGTTTAAAATGGATCTAAGGGCTAAGTTTATTTTAGCAACAAAGTATATAACATAATTGTACATTATACAATTCAAAAAGGTTTTCCTCTATTTTATAATTCATGTTTTCTGTTTTGATAGGCAACAGTGATATGTAACACTAAATATATTTTATATCATTATATTTCCAGACCAAATTCAGAGTTTAGATTTTAAAAATTATTTGTTTGATTCTTTTATGAGTTTATTCCCTTAATTACCATTGTGACTTATCTCTTTTGCAGAATTTTCCTCAAAATTCAGAGACATCAACAAAAGGTAAAACATTTATCTATGTAATTTTTTAATAACAAGTTATAAAACAAAATATAACTTAATTAATTTTATTCCATTTTTATGGAAACAAATATATACATAATTTTTTGAGAGTAAATACTTTGCTTAAATATTTGTTAGAACTGGAAATTTTCTGTGAATGACTGAAAGTTCACTCTAAACTTTTAGCCTAAGTTTCTTTCTAAAATTGGAAATGGCAAAAGAGCTGAAAAATATTCCAGAAATACTAAAGATATTCTTATAATCATTTCAAAAGATTACAAAATGTTATTACTTGACCAATAATATACTTGATGAAAGAAGTCAAAAACAGTGGCAGACTTTCTCCCAAATCCTTCATCTCAAATTTAAATTCCAGCTCTGTTTGAAAGACCAATTTAACTTAATAGGTAGGGTGATTGCATTCTGGTAGTTAGTCTTCACAAAAGTTCTAAGTCTATGATGAAACTGCAGGAAAGAGAACTTTGTTATATAGATAATAGTGAGTGTAAGCAAGTGTGGTGTATAACCTAGTTTTGGAAATCAGACAAAACTGGTTTTGGATTTCAACTTTTGCCACTCTTCATCAAGCTTAAATCATGAAACTCATTGATCCTCAATTCCTAAAATACATAAAATATATAACACCTAATGTATGCGATGTGGCTAGGGCTTTTTAGTGTGCTCAGCAGATGGTATTTGGCATTTGAACATGAAAAACATCAAAGAAACTGAGTCACAAATGTTCATCTAACACTTAAATTTAGAAGTGACATTAAATTGCAGCTCAATTCCCCAACCCACCCTCCATATCCATCATCACTTTCAGTACAACCGGACAAATAGCCTTTCAACTCTAAATCCCACCATATTCAAAACATATTTGAATGTTTTCACTTGATTCACATCACATCACATCACATCACAAAGAAAAAATAATATAGTAAATAGAGTGTGGAGAAAAACCTGCTAGTGTAACCATCCCTGTTTCAGAAGTTTATTACACCCAAGAACACTTTTGAGAAAAGCAATCAGTGGGTACCTTTGTATCCAAATAATAGAGAATGAGAAAGCTGGTGGTAAGCCAAGAAAGAATTGCTGACCTCTTACTTTCTGTTAGGAATATTGGAACAAAATGCCCTCAACCACCTCTCACGGAATATGAGACTAACATAGACAGCACTGATGTCAGACCCCTCTATGTTTTGTTGTCATCAACCAATATTTGTGCTAAATATTCTTCCTTACATTTATAGTGGCACCATCCCTTTGTTTCATGGTTCTGTCACTCCTTTATCAGACTAAAATCAGCTGTGCTCCAAATCACGATTCCATATTTTGTTAACCAAACCCGATAACCTGGATCCTGAATACATTTCTAATATTAGCAATGTATCCTATACACAGAGTTTTGGTAATAAAGTACATTGCAAAGGACGCTTCTTTGTATACCATGGAAAAGTAAATGAGAACCAAAACTGCATTTCTGCATAAAAAAAAGTGTTCGAGTAATTATCAAGATAATTAAGATTATCCCTCAAATGTGCTAGGGCTTAAATTACTATGATTTCTTCTACAATTAATTTATGATTAATTGTAGAAGCCTTTTCGCTGGCACAAGATTAGGGATGATTAATCAGAAGTTGGTGTTTCCTGTTTCAGAGGATCAACAGTACAATTCTGGGACTAGAGACAAGATGTTTCAATAAGTGTATAATTCTCTGCCGCCTGCACAGGAAAATCCCAATTGGGTGGCCTCCAGACTTTGATGAGGCCTCTTTTCAGACTATTTTTATGCTGTTTTCCTCTTCTGTTTCATTAATTGCTGCCGAGGAATCCTTGGAGAATTCTGATTAGTGCGCTTTCATTCTACTTTGTCCCTTCAGGCTGTTTTAACAAAGGGCACAATTGGAGAACACTATAAAATAAGTAAAATTTGGCTATTTTACACATTTGGTACAAATATATGAATAGCTAAGTGAATAATAGTATGTCTTGAACAACAACAACAAAATGTTTAATTACAGGAAAGCTCTGTGGAAGGACACGGAGTGGGATGTGCCAAGCTGAAGGCGGCTTCTTCTCTGCCCATCACAGGCTTGAGCAAGGAAACAGTGAATTTGCTTATAAGTGGATAGACATGGAGAGTGTCATGCTAAGTGAAATGAATCAGAAAGAGAGGGACAGAAATAGCAGAACTGCACCTATTTGTGGAATGTAAAATAACATAACATGAGACTGACACCCAAAGACAGTTGATATAAGAGCCAGGAAGACTGCTCCATAGCTGGAAGCCTGTCTCATGAGTGGAGGGGAGAAGGCAGCTGGAATAGTGAAGGGATCACTAAGAAAATGATGGTTTCAGGATTCGGTCAGGATGGGAGATGTGTGCTGAAAGTAGATAATGGACCAAACATGATAACCTCTCAGTATCCATATTGCGGGGAATATTATCTGCCATGGAGGCAGTGAGAGGATGGGAAAGGGGGGTTATACTGGGGATGTTGGTGGTGGGAATGTGCACTGGTGGAGGGATGGGTGTTTGATCATTGTGTGATTGTAACTCAAACATGAGTACTTGTAACTATCTCACAGTGAAAGAAGGAAGGAAGGAAGGAAGGAAGGAAGGAAGGAAGGAAGGAAGGAAGGAAGGAAGGAAGGAAGGGTAAAAAATCCTGCAGGAAATGGAAGTTATTGGTACTCTCTGCTCTTCAAAATCCCAAGCCCTAGGAACCCCAAAAAGGAATGTTGGCTTCAGAAGTAACTTAGAAGAAGTGCTTCTTCCTATCTGGGCCCAGTCCCTGCGAAAGTGTCCCTGTGACCACCCACGGAGGTGTGCTCTCGCCCTGGTGCTTTGCCATAATGTCACATTCAGACTTCCTGGAGGAGGTGACAGAAAAGCAGACATAGCCACCTCGTGGCATCATGGTGCTTCTGCCTTTGCAGTGTGCAAAAGGGAAATGTTGAGATCAGATCAGACTTAATATTGCGACATTTTCTTCCCATCTGCTGTCGTCCAGAAGGACCTGGTGGGGTGTAGAGAGGCCAGTTTCATGGACTGGACCTGAGGGACCACCAACAGATCTACAGCTGGAGCATGACCCTATGTCTCCCTCCACAGTTTATCAATTATGAGGGCTGGTAATTTACTCTTTCACCCATAAAGTATTTTCACCTCATATAATCGCTTATTATTTTTTTCATTTGTTTTTGGGTCACACCTGGACATGCTCAGGGCTTACTCCTGGCTGTGTGCTTGGGAATCACTTCTGAGGGGTTCTGGGGACCATAGGATGCTGGGGTTTGAACCCAGGTCAGTTGTGCAACTAGCATCCCACCCAATATATTATTGGCCTTCTATATTCTTTTTTAAAAACTCATGAAACTTAAATATTTGTCACTTAAAGATTTCTTCATTTGGGTAAAAATTGTTTTGAGTTTTTCAAAAATAATTTTCACTTTATAAACATGACTATAATTGAATAGTAAAGCAGAAATAATTGCAAGTTATGATGATTATAGGACTTTTGTCATTCACAAATGTATATAAGTACTAGTATTTAATATGTCCCCTGGCTTCACTAAGAGGTCGTGGAAGAATGTTCATCATAAGTATCTTCATTTGTAATGAAACTATTTACATCAATTTGGATCAAAGGCCACCTGCTCTACTTAGCTCATTTCATCTATTATTTCTTTATCTTTGCTATCATGAATTTCTCCAGTAAAGAGATTTTATTGAAAGAGAAAATGTGATTCTTAGAAATTTTCTTTAAAATTTGATGATTCAGTAATCCTCTTCATGTAGCCCATTTGCATTATGAAATATGGGTGTGTCTTTATTGAATACATATTGAAATCTATTTGACTCTGTTCTTAGTTGTTTTTCTACACTTATTTTCTTTCTAAAAATTACTTTGAGAAATAGTTTGGGCTATAGAAATACTGTAGTAGATAAAGCACTTACCTTTCTTATGGCAGATCTGGGTTTGATCCCTAGCATCTCATATGATCCTCTGGGCCTTGCCAAGAGTGATCCCAGAGCAAAGAGCCAAGAATAAACCCTGAGCAGAGCCAGGTGTGGCTCTACCCACCCAATAAATCACTTGATCACTTGATCACTTGACATCCCATTACTCAACGATTTGCTCAAGTGTGCACCAATAACATCTCCAATTCTTCCCTATCACCTGCTAGTGTAGCCCAATGGCGTCTGCTCATTCTAGGAACACAAAGAGCCTCAAACTGATCGTTCAGGGTCTTGACGAAGAACTCTGATCATCTTGTAGGTGGGCGGCCACGCAATCTTTTGATGTCCCGTGGAATCCAGTCGGTAATGGCTTTAGTCCATCGGTCGTCTCCAAATCTCATTATATGTCCAGCCCATCTGATTTTCAACACCTTGGCAAATGAGACAGCATCCCTGATTCTTGATCATTAATGGAGGTCGGAACTCTGGATTCTTTCTCTCATTTGAGTGAAGCGTGATACTCTAAGCATAATTCTTTCAATTTCTTTTTGGGAGACCCGAGTAGTGTTCTCATCCTGCTTTCTTAGGGACCAGGTCTCTGAGGCATATGTTAATGCAGGAGGAAGAGTGGAATCAAAGAGATGTGCCTGGAGCCAGAGGTTCTTTGTCCTCTTAGTTATTTCTTTGAAGCTCTTGAAGGTATCAAGCTTCTCTCTTCCACCTGCATAACCCAGGTGCCAGGTCATTCATCGTGTTGACTTCTCAAGCTAGGTATACAAAACTGTTGCATTCGCAGATGTTTGTTCCACTGAGAGCGAATGGAACATCAGGAATGAGACGATTTCTCATAAACATTATCTTTGTGAGATCAGCTGTAGTCCGACCTTTCCACACTCACGGTCAAAGTCGGCCAGCATTTGTGCTGCTTGGCTAATATTTGGTGTTATTAGAACAATGTCACCAGTGAAGCAGAGTTGCCGACTATCTATCTTCACTCCCATTCCTTCCCACTCCAGTCATTGCATGACGTTCTCAAGGGTGGCACTGAAGAGTTTCGGTGACATGGTATCACCCTGCTGAACCCCTCTTTTGACATCGATGATCACTTCCTTGTAGAATGGTGAGATCCTGGTAGTGAATCTGTAATAGAGCTCATGGAGAATAATGATGTATTGAGTTTGAATGCCCTCTTTGGCTAGGGCTTTGATGACCACTTCTGCCTCAACAGAATCAAAGGCCTCCTTTAAATCAATAGGCAGCATCTCGAACTCCCGAGAAACCTCAGTGAACTTGGTTATCGTGTGGATATGGTCTATCATGCTGAATCCTTTGCAGAACCCAGCTTGCTCACATGGTTGTCCTTCATCTCGTGTTCTGCCAATGCTATTTAGAATGAACTCAAATGAACTGCTTGTAGATAGTCACCTATGTTGTGGATGTCTCCCTTCTTGTGCAGTAGAATGGTCCTGCTGACTTTACATTGGGATGGAAACTTGCATTCAGACAGGTAGTGTGTGAAGAGCCATGCCAGTGTATTGATGAGTACTGATGGCAGGTTCTTCAGGTGTTCGGGTCTCACCTTGTCTAGGCCAGGTGCTGTTTGCTTCTTTATCGACGAAATGGCGTGTCTTATTTCAAAAGGGAGAAGGTTGGGAATGACATATCCATCCTGTGGAATTTGGTACGTGGTCAGGTGGATGTGACTATCAAAGAGATCCAAGTAGCCATCATTGATAATATTCTCCATTTCCCTTTTGGAAGATGTGATAGATCCATCATGTCATCAAAGGGCAGTCATCTTGGTCTTATAGTTGGTGAAGGACAGGCGGGTGTTACGAATGCTTTTCCTGGCTTCTGCTGCATCTACTAGTACTGCTGCACTTCTCTCTTTGAGGTCTTCCTTTATCGCTTCTCTGCACTGCTTTGCAAGTTCAAATGTTCTCTGCGGTTGCCTGAGGCGTGTGTCAAGCCACGTTTGTGAATGAGCTCAGGAGTTTTCGAAGACTGGTGTCTTTTTGTGGTCATCTCTCTCTCTTGGCGTTCCTCGCACAATCATGGAGGTGCTGTACCAGTCGATTGTATTCCTCGTCAATGTTGTCAAGGACAGCATCCTCCCATGTTGCAGCAATAGTGCAAAAGAGCTCCCAGTTGGTGGTCGTTCTGGGAGTTCTCTTCTTAAACTTTACAGACCTTTCTCCCCACTCCATGAAGTAGTTTTTGCATGAAGGAGATGGTGGTCCAATCCCATTTGGAATTTTGAGACAACATGTCACTGTTGATCCAATAAATAAATAAATAAAAATAGAAATAATTAGTAGAACCCCATTAAATATTTGAAGGTAAAATTCAAATAAGGCTTATTTCAAAGAGGTTGCATTTCAAGTTCATTTTAGGTTTCAATCATGCGTTATTACCATTATCATTTTAGAATCACACCAGGTATATCAGTGTCTAGTTAATAGTAAATGTCATAGCATTATCAAGTTTATTGTAATTACTTTTCTTAATGGAGTTTGCTTTAAGTTCCATGTAGAAAACATCTTCCTTGTCTGAAAATTAGTTCTACACAATCATGCACAAGAAATATTGCAAATTGCAGTTGATCCAAACACCAAATGAATAATCCAAAACTCTCATTTTTGATTAAAGCCATATTTCCCAAATGTCCACAGACATTTCAATAGGAAAGCTTATTGATTAGTTTCACTGCATACTGTAGTCTGGGTGGCTAACTGGCTTCAGTCATTTTAATTAAATTTGATTTAAATTGCATTATGAACCACTTCAAAGCTGTAATTGATGGCTTATGATAAATATGGCCCTTCAGAGAACTGACTTCTATCTTCCTTTACTCCTTAGGATTAATAGAGAAAGTGACAAGTGACCTATCTGTGTCCATCTACCAGCTAATTGGTATCTACTGCAGCAGCTTTTATGCAGATTTCCAGCCTCTTACTGCACCTCCTAGCATTTCCTATGTAAACCCTGGGCTGCATTCCCACCTCACCTTCACACTCTACGCAGCTCACAACATTCCAGAGACCTGGGTCCACAGGTGAGTGGTAATGGGTGTTTCACACACTTAGTTTTGACATTGCCTCTAATTAGAGTGTAATTTGGCTTGTAGTTATTTGTAAAAATTAACATTTCACAAAAACATTTGAAATTTTATATGTATCCTCATTTTTATAATTTGTAAACTTATAATTAAAGTAAATTTCATTGATCTAACATTGCATTCTTTGTCAGTTGTGAATTATAAATAAATAAACATGTGCCCAGGTTTCATAGGCTGTCAACACATGTGTCCATTAAGCTCACCACTGAAAACTTATTTGTACTCCTCACCCTGTTCTTGCCTCTAATGCCAGATTTCCTTACATCTATTTATGCCTATCCCTGCAGGGGGACACTAATTTGGTCTTCGAATATAAAAGTTTATTTTTATTTAGTTTGTCAGCTTTCTTTAAGTAGTGTATACTGAATGAAGCTTTACAAAGTGATTTTGAGATGAACAATATGATTTCACTCATAAAAACATGTTTAACACTTTATTTCCCATATTAAAATTATGCTTCATATTGTCAACATATTATTACGGAAACAGAAAATACTCATTCTATTTTATGATTGTCTTTTCTATATTTGAGATTCAATGATGAATGGCTATATAAAAAGGAAAGCCTATATAGATATAAGGAGATGGACAATATTTTAAAATAGGAAGAAAATTCAACATGATTCCCTTTAGGTTGTGGGTAGTCAACATTTTGTGGGTTTTAAGAATTGGGCAAGAGTTATGCAAGTGACAACAAATTATGACCACTATGGTGGTTGCAAGATTTTAGATGGTCTATTGTGTATTTTTTCAATAATAGAGTAATATAATCACTTGTATCACTTGTCATCTCGTTATTCATCTATTTGATCGAGTGAGCACCAGTAACGTCTCAATTCATTCCTGTTGCATGCTAGTGTAGCCCAATGGTAACTGCTCGCTCCAGGAACATGAAGAGCCTCAAATCCTTTGGTCAGGGATTTGATGAAGTCTGACCATCTCATAGGTGGGTGACCATGCAGCCTTTTGACGTCCTGTGGAATCCAGTCGGTAACAGCTCTAGTCCAGCGGTTGTCTCTAAATTGCATTACGTGTCCGGCCCATCTGATTTTCAATGACTTGGCAAACAAGACAGTGTTCCTGGTTCTTGATCGTCCATGGAGGCCGGAACTCCAAATTCCTTCTCACTTGAGTAAAATGGAATATTCCAAGCACAGCTCTTTTGATTTCTCTTTGGGATACCCGAATAGTGTTCTCATCCTGTTTTTTGTAGGGCCCAGGTCTCTGAGGCATATGTTAGTGCAGGAAGAACAGGGGAGTCGAAAAGATGTGCCCAGAGCCGGAGGTTCTTCATCCTCTTAACAACTTCTTCAATGCTCTTGAAAGCATTCCAAGTCACTCTCTTCCTCCTGCGCAGTTCTGGCACCAAGTGGGTCCTCATGTTGAGTTCTCGACCCAGGTACACATAGCTGCTGCATTCAGAGATGGTCATTCCATTGAGAGCAAACAGAACATCAGGGTTTAGTTCATTTTTCATGAACATTGCCTTGGTGAGAGTCAGCTGCAGTCTGACCTTTCCACACTCACGGTCAACGTCAGCCAGCATTTGTGCCGCTTAGCTACTGTTTGGTGTTATTAGAACGATGTCATCAATGAAGTAGAGGTGGTGTAGTTGTCAACCGTCTATCTTCACTCCCATTACTTCCCATTCCAGTCATCACATGACATTCTCAAGGGTGGCACTGAAGAGTTTCGGTGAACTGGTATCACCCTGCCGAACCCCTCTCTTGACATTGATGATCACTTCTTTGGAGAATGGTGAGAACCTGGTAGTGAATCCATAATATAGCTCATAGAGGATCCTGATGAATTGAGTTTGAACGCTCTGTTTGGCTTGGGCTTCAATGACCGCTTCCATCTCAACAGAATCAAAGGCCTTTAAATCAATGACCGTTAGACAGACCAGCATCTTGAACACCCGAGAAACCTCAATGAGCTCAGTCACCATGTGGATATGGTTGATAAGGATACCGCCACCACCAACTCCTCTTTTGTCGTATATTCTGAGCAACAGTTCTCCAATGTCGAAAATGGAGTGATGTGATCGATGCCCTCTCGTCTCAGTCAGACCAATGATGTCCTACAGATCTTCTGCACTTGCATCAGTTCCTTGATGGATACTTCCGATGCCAGCGTGTGTATGTTGAAAGTCCAGACAGTCATTTTAGTCCTTCTTCGTTTTGGCAGCCTAGTTTGGCCCTGAGATTTTATTAGGCCTCTCCTTGCTCATCCTTCTTAACACTGCTATATTGGAGGCTCTTTCAGCGTCAGGGGGAATGAGGCCCATCGTTTTTACTGTTTTTGGCATATTGAATATGACACGGGTAGCTTGCCAGGCTCTGCTGTGTGGGCAGGATATTCTCGGCAGCTTGCCGGGTCTCCAAGAGGCATGGAGGAGGCTTTTAGAGTGGCTTCTAATCACCCTTACAGGTGTTCCCATGGTTCACATAATATTTGAGCCTCCACTACCCTGCTGCCGCCATGTTCCAGGCCACTTTCCACATGCTCGGGCTGAGCCTCATGCATGAGTGAAACCTCACAAAACCTAGTAAAGCAGAACTTTGTGACCTTGGACTCCAGGCACAATGGGACCTGGAAACAGAATCCTGTCCTGCTACCACCAATCCCTGGTGACCCAGGGACCACACCCAGAAGACCCACCCTGCTGGTGCGATAAATATTTCATCAGCCAACTTCTACTACCCAGTCGCTGCCATGCTCCAGACAACTTTCCGGACACATCATAAGACACTTAATACCCATTGTCCACACAATATTTGAATATAATAACATGTTTTAATTTTTTTTTAAATTTTTTTATAAAATGTTTAAGTTTTTAGTGACATAATGACCCAATAAGTTGAAGCTGATAAGAGAATAGTTACTAATAGATCTATTATGGATAAAATATTTCAAAGAAAAGAAGAAAAATATCAATAAAGATAGTCATCTTTATGTTTTCTCAAATAACTAAGTTGTACAAATATAGAATCAGAAAGGTGATTTTACTTTCATATATAAAAAACACTATCTGTAACTGTGCTCAGGCATTTTCCTTTAGAATACATAAAGATTCTTTTATGATTTTTCTCTTAGTTTTTAAAAGAATTTAAAATAATTTATACATAATGTAATAAAATATTTAACCATTAATATAAACTTATTGATCTTAATTAACATGAAAAACTATACATTCAGATAATTATAGATAAACCTGTTTACATTTAGTATACGTTTATATATGGTGTGACAGTAGGGGCTGGAGCGATAGCACAGCGGGTAGGGCGTTCGCCTTACACGCGGCCAACATGGCCGACCCGAGTTCGATTCCTCCGCCCCTCTCGGAGAGCCCGGCAAGCTACCGAGAGTATTCGATATGCCAGACACAGTAACAACAAAGTCTCCAATGGAGACGTTACTGGGCCCGCTCGAGCAAATCGACGATCAACGGGAGGGCCTTTACCTTTTTTTACCTTAATGTTTTTCAATTGCTTTATTTATTTCTATTTCCTTCTTTTATCCCTCATTTTTGGACCACACCTGGATATGCTCAGGGAATACTTTTGTCAGGCTTGGGGTGCAAAAGTGGTGCTACAGTTTATAACCAGGTCTGCAACATGCAAGGCAAATGCCCTACCCACTGCACTATTCCTCTAGCCGCTATTATTTCCTTTTTTAATTTTAACTTTAACTCTTATTTGTCCAGTTTTCTAGGCCCTTGAGTATAAAATCTCTGTGTGTGTTCATGTATGGGTGTGTATATGAGAGAGAGAGAGAGAGAGAGAGAGAGAGAGAGAGAGAGAGAGAGAGAGAGAGAGAAAGAGAGAGAGATTCTTTTATAATACAGGTATTTCTAGTATGACCTTTAAGTATTGCTTTTGCTATTCCAAGCTTTGCCCTGGTATATGTTCATTTTCATTTCTTTGTTTTTGTGTATAACCCACTGGTTGTTAAAATATGACAATATCTATCTGTTAAATGAATATTCAGGAGTTTTTTCTGCTACTGGTTTTCATGTGCATTCTGTCCTGGGAAAAACAATACAATAGGTCTGGTTTCAGGTTCGTATATTATATTAAGACTTGTTTTGTAGCCTAGTGTGATCTAGCTTTGAAAAATTTCTCTGTGTTGGATTGAGAAGGGTGTGTATTCTGTTGCTGTTAGAAAAACATTCTGAGTATATCTTTAAGTCCCCCTTCTTCCAAAGTGTTATGAACAACCTTTTTTTTTTCCTTACTGAGCTTTTCTGGTTGTTCTATCTAGTAGGAAAAGTAAGTAATAAAAAAAAATGGGTGCTGATACCTGTTCAGTTCTGTCCTTGTTTCCTTAATAAACCTTTCCCAATTTGGGTACATATCTATATCTATCTCTACATCTATCTGTCTGTATCTATCATTGTTATGCACTCTTGACAAATTGACTCCTTTATCATTATACAATATCCCTTGTCTCTTGGGACAGTTTTTGCTTTCGGCATGCTATCTTATATAACTGTGATTACTCTTGTTCAACTTTAATTACCATAAGTCCTTCAGACTTTCTTCAATCTCTTGTCTTCTGACTGGATAATTTCCAGGGTTGTATCTTTGATTATTTTATTGTTTTTAATTTATGAGGGTTTAAAAATATTTCATTTGCATTTTAGTTTATGAAACACAACTACAATAGTGTTAACACTTAACATTTATGGTTTTGATGAATAAAATTATTGCACCTCAGTAATTATTGCACCTCAGTTAATTGCACCTCAGTACCACCAAAATCCCTACAGCCCGCGATCACTATAATCTTAAGTTTTTCTTGTCTGCTAGGTCAAGTATGCTCTTGAACTCCTTCAGTGATGTTTGTTCAATTAAGCTATCTATTGTATTCTTTATCTCCAACAGTAGTGTGATTTAAGAACATTGTAGTGAGGCTCTCATGACAGGGTTGAGGGGTTCTCCCAGCTCTGTGCTTACATGAGTTGCTAATATTGATGCCTTGGGAAACATTAAGTACAGGGAATTGAACTCAGGACTACTTCATGCAATGCCTATACTCCAGCACACTGTACTATCTCTTCGGCCCCTATTTTCTTTCTTTTTTAATATATAATAATTTTATGTATAATTTTCCTTATGATAGTTAACTTTGAATTCTCTATGATATAATTCATATAATTCCAGTTCTGGGAGTTTTGTTTCATTTATTTTGTTCCTTTGTTACTCTGTATTGGGATGCGTGGGTTGGAAATAATATACTTCTCTCTGTGATTGGTTTTGTAAAGGGAGAGAATGTCACCAGTCTAGTTAGGGATCTTGGGGCCTGTCAAGCATTTTCTGTAGGTAAATCTCTGAGGTTGCACATGTAAAATTTCCATTGGGGACGTTATTGCATTCTCTCAAGAGCTCAGAATTTCTCCTTTCTCTTGTCTCTGTGATGCTGTGCATTCTTTGGTGCTGCAGAAAGTTGCTCAACTTTGATTTTTGTTGTCACCTCTTCCTGGTTATCCAAAATAGCATTTCTCAACCAAGGCAAATGGCCGACAAAGATTCCTAGGTTACTCCAAAGGGAACACAGGTAAAATAGCATAAATGAGACCCACAGGACAAAGAGCAGGAATGGGACAGAGAAGAAATAGAAGAAATAAGTGAAAACAAAACCAGATCAATAATGAAGAAAAAGTTAAAGAATGCTTGAGAAGAACTAATTCAGAGTATGCAAGTATGCTCTGAGTTTGGGGAACTAAAAAGTGGTCCCTTAGATAGTTCCAGAAGAAACCAGGAAGCTAGATGCCTTCCCCAGCTCTACAAGTCTCCTGAATTTGGATTACACTAGTCCAGAGTCCAGGAATCCAGAGTTTTTCAGCTTCCATTTGTTCTCAAGGATAGGGACAACTGAAAACAGGCCCTGGCACAGGCCCCAAGGAGCTGGAGTATTCCAAGTCTCTCCCCACAGGAAGCAATCAAAAAGAAAGGAATTTTCAGGGCTGGAGAGATAGCACAGTGGGTTGGGCGTTTGCCTTGCATGCAGCCAACTCGAGTTCAATTCCCAGCATCCCATATAGTCCCCTGAGCACCACCAGGAGTAACTCCTGAGTGCAGAAGTAACCTCTGTGTGTTACTGGGTGTGACCCCAAAAAGAAGAAAAAAAAAGATGGGAGTTTTCTCTGGTCTATTTATCACTGAACTAAGGGAAAGGAAAGAAGCAAGTCAGTTTATACTAATTCTAATCATTACCTTGTTCTCAGAACGTCCAAACCTGGCATCTTCCTACTTAGCACAGATATCCAGGTGGGACCAGAAAAAAAAAAAAACAACAAAGCAACCATACTCCTCACCACCTCTCAACACCCCACCGCAAAAAAAAAAAAAAAGACAAAAAAACAAAAACAACAACAACAAAAACACACTTTCTTAGAGACACTCTTTAAAAATACAAATGCTGAACATGTATACATTGCTGTAGACTTCTCGAAGTTGAAAGTTTCTTCCTGATCTCACCCCACTCTGCTGAAAGGAAGACTTTGATGAAGAAGTGCCACAATTTTCCCCTCCTGATTTCTCTGCTGCTGCTTTCGTACATGCTGGGGAGCAGGAGCCCTGGTTTCTCACAAAAGGAACTGGCCTGGGTAGAGTAACTGAAATGATGTCTCGGGGAGAAAGGAAGTTCTGATCCTCCCAAGCTTGCGGACATTCCCCAACACACGCCTTTAAGGTACTTTTCAAAGCATGCTCTCTACAAGCCAACAGCACGTTATCCTTTGACACTGAACTATTAAAACAATTGACCTACATAGAAACCATTACGCTGAGAGTGTTCTGTGTTTTGAATCAATGTTGTCTCTTTTCAGCTATAAAGTATTTTCCTTTTCCTGTTGGCTCACATATGCTGGAAGGAAGTTGTGCCAAGTGAGAAACTGCAGACATATTCCAGCCAAAAAGCTGCTTTTTTCTTTGGTTAACTGGAATGAAACGTAAGTTTAATCTTTATTCTGGCAGGATCGTATCCCTGATACACATTTCTTTGCCTATTTCTTAATTGAAAGATAAGAGTTATTTAAAGATGAAATAATAAAGATGATTTGATTCTGGGATGTGACGAATGTCCAATGTTACCAGACAGCTGACTGTTGAACTCAACAAATAAGAAATCTGGTTAGAAGCCTTAAACATGTGGATCTGGAGCCATAGTACAGTGGGTCGGGCTTTTGCCTTGTGTGGGACTGAGCCGGATTCAATCCCCAGCATCCCATATAGTCCCCGAGCACTATCAGAATTAATTACTGAGCCTGGAGCCAGGAGTAATTCCTGAACAGTGCTGGGTGTGGCCCACAAACAAAAAACCTAGACATGTGTCCAATTCATAATCAACCAACCGATCAAAGAGGGAAACTGGCAAAAGCAAAGATTTATTCATCATTTGAAGGTTGTGCACACAAGGATACTCTGTATTTGGAAAAGGAGGTCAGAAATCTAAATGTGGTTACCAGGGAATAAAGCAATCACTGGCATGCAATCTCTATTCTTCCACAAAATCCAATTATAACTTTATTTTTAAAATGAAATCATATGATAGTCCTTACCTACATCACGTTAAACTATCATTTCACTGGGGTGGTTGGATCTTCCTCACTTCATAGAGATCTATTTAATCACAAAATAAATGACCCTTCTTGATAGGATCCTTATCTCCATCCCTCCCTTTCTACCTCAAAGTCATCTCTCATCTTTCAGAATCTCAGAGCACTCTTAGGACCCATCTGTGATTGTTTTCAATAATTTCTAGTGCTCTAGTTTTGCCCTACTCCACTGGCTTCAATTCTTTCTCTGGTTTCTCCACTGCTTTGCTAAGGGCCAGTTTTCTTCCCACCTCAGAGTGGGAGGCAATTTAAATATCAGTATTGTGCTTTCACGCTGATACTAATGCACCAGAATTTCTAGGAGTCCAGTGATCAAATTTGGTGTCAAATTATTTCTACTAGATTGAGTGCTTGTTACCACAGTCAGTAGAGGTGGTGGATCCTGACATTCTGGGCTCCTGCCCCCTAAGCAAATCTCCCTTGTCCATGGTTGTGGTGACCTTGATCTTCCCGGCTCTGCTTCAGGTTCTTTATTTCCTTGACCAAGGACCCAACCTTCCATTACAAAGTCCCCTTCTAGAGCACAGAAACAGATTGTATAGGTTTATAAAATCCATCAATGGCTACCCAATTTGTGTGCGATAAAGCATAAATCATTCAGTATAACATTACAAGACTTTCTGTGGTTTGGGCCCTGACTATCTGCACGTTCACCCTTGGGAGTAGCCTCACCCGTCACGCACTCAGCCACTCTATTTTACCCACTGAGAGATCCCAATCCTGTAGGCCTCCTCCATCTGTCAGGAATGTTTTGCCTTCACACTCACCTTGAGTACACTTAAATATATTCCAGAACATTCTGCCAACTTCCTTACACACCTGTCTTACTTCATTTTTTAAAAGCTGCTATTTCTTGCCTCGGGTCCACAACCAGTAAATGTCAGAACAAGTACTTGGTCCACTGACCCCAAAGCTGATCTTTTCCCTTCTGATTCTTAATACGGTTTCTCACACCATATGAAGTTAGTAGCAAATGAATATACTACAAATAGTTCTCATACCCTAGAACATAAAAACAAGACTCTATATCATTCTCTCATCAGCCACCACCCTAAATTATTTTTATTGTGAGACACCATGAGGTACAGTTGTAGACTTAAAAATTTTGTGCTTGGGTTTCAATTATACAATGATAAAATATCCATACCTCCACCAGTGCCCATTTCCCACCACCACGGATCCCAGTCTCCCTCCCACCCCCCATCCACCCCATCCCACCCTGCCTCTGTGGCAGGGCATTCGCCTCTGTTCTCTCTCTCCTTTGGGGTGTTTTCCACCACCCTAATTTTAAAAATTCTTTTTAGTCTGCAGAAAAATCCTTCCAAAAAATTGTCTGTATCTATATTTTTCTTTCATCCTTCCCAAGTCCGTGCTAGAGCATACTTCAAGCAGGCTTCTATCACCTTGTGCCACTGAAATGTCCCATTAGAGTTCCCAAGGGCTCCTGTCCGACGTGCATTATCTTCCAGGAGATTTGACACTGTACCCTCCCCATCTTGAAATAAGCTCTCTTCACCTCTGTCATTTGCTTTGCTCCCCCTTCACCAAATATCCGTTCTTCATCTCCTTTTCTTCTCCCAGACTCGTCATGGTCTTAACTTTTAGTTTCTACTTCATTGTATTTATTATTTCTCTTTAACTTTTCTCTTAAGATCATATACCTTAAATTGTCATCCATTTTCCAGACTCCCAAATGCATAACACCAACCCAATGTCATTGGCAGACTCCACACTTCTACATTTGACTTATCTGCTATGAAACTCTTGATTTTAATCCCAAGTTTGTTCCTCCATGTCCTCCATGGAGATTGTTCTGGTGATCAATTTTGGTTTCAATGATTTGGGTCAAATTTTTAATCTGAACCTCCATCTCTCAGCCTCCATGTCCTAAAAATACTCAGCATCTCCTCAGAACACTCCCTGAACATTTCTTCTCAAGACTTTGGTTGCTCCAGGCCACGCTCATCTCTTGCCTGAATTTCCACAGGTGTTTTCTGCTGCTCACCCCACTTCTCTCAATTCCTTAGAGATCTTACACCGAAGCTAAAGCGACTTCTTCTAAAATGCAAGTGAAGTCATGTCATTCACATGTTTAAAACTCTGAAATGCTTCCCTTTTCCACTCAGACTAAATAGTACAATGGGTAGGACACCTGCCTTGCACGTGCCTCATCCGGGTTCAGTCCCCAGCATCCCATTGTTTGATCCTTTCCAATACCATCACACTGTCAGGAATAATTGCTGAGTGCAGAACCAGGAGTGATCTGAGCATTTTCAGTGTGACCCACAAACTTAAAAAAAAAGCCAAAAAAAAGAAAACCAAGTGAAAGTCTTTACAATGACCAATTGCTTTTTTGTCAGTATTAATAATCACACTGTTTTTTTCTAATCTCACACTTCTCTATCAAAAATGTGTTCTGACTATCTCCTGATGAGTGGGGGCTGGAAACAGAACTTTTAAGAAAAATGTTAGTGCTTGCTTATTTTTAAATAGCGAAGGCAAATATATGGTTAAATCTTGAGGTCTGTGCCAGCTGCTCGGATTTTAAGAAAGCAATCTGACAACGTATTGAATTGTCTCTTAAAGTAATTTTCTTTCCCTTTATTGTCTAAAACTTCATTTCTCTGACTTTTCAATAGCCATGCAGAAGTTTGAAAAAGTTCCAATGAATGTGAGATTATTCTAGCTTAAAAATCCATATGTATGCAAGAAATGAATAAATATTTAGAAAGCATGCATTCTTTCCCTAGAAGAATTTGCCTCTATTAATAAAAGTGACAGAATGGGTATTGACAGTAACTATCCACTGTAACTTATCGAATTTTGGTCATTATTTTGGTAAGAAAAGCTCACCAAGCTACACATGAAGGAGTGAAGCTCTGTAGGGAAAAGTTTTAGATTTCCTGAAGAATAAAGTGAAATTATAATTTCCTTCCCAGTAAAGAAATATAAAAACTAAAAGGCAATTGCACGTAAAAAGATTTAAAAATTATTGTGTGTTCCACAGGACTATTAATATTTTATACTGTTTCAAGCTTCTTTTAAGCTGAGAATATGTTGGCACTATTTTGAAAGAATATTACTTCAAGTACAAAAATGGGAAAAATTAATCTAGTTTTAGATACCAAACATGCAACTTTTAAAACTTTGATAATATTGTAAAGGAGATTTTTACTTACTCAGGAAGCTCCTTTATTCACCTTTCCCATTTTATTTTTTTTGGAAGGGAAGGCACTATCACCTCTTCCCTACTTTTAACTAGAATTATCCATCTATAGTGGCTAATATACATTTATTATTATAGCACTGTCCTCTTGTTGTTCATCGATTTGCTCGAGCAGGCACCAGTAATGTCTCACAACAAATTGTGAGACTTGTTGTTACTGTTTTTGGCTTATAGAATACGTCAGGGGGAGCTTGCCAGGCTTTGATGTGTGGGGGAGATACTCTTGCTAGCTTGCTACATAAGGTGGATAATTTTGGCTTTTTGGGTCATACCTGGTGATGCTCAGGGGTTACTCCTGGCTCTGCACTCAAGAATTACTCCTGGCAGTGCTCAGGGGACCATATGGTATGCCAGGGTTCAAACCCAGGTAGGCCACGAGCAAGGAAAACACCTTAGTCGCTGTACTGTAACTCCGGCCACAGTTGGGGGACCATATGGGATGCTGAAGATCAAACCTGGTTTGTTGTGTGCAAGGCAATACCCTACCCACTGTGCTATCACTCTGGCCCCCAAGGTGTTTTTCAATTGACTGTTAGCGCCAGAGAGATAGTATAGGGGTAGGGTGCTTGCACTGCCTGCAGTCGACCCAGGTTCCATCCCAGCATCCCATATGTTCCCCTGAGCAACACCAGGAGTAATTCCTGAGTGCAGAACCAGGAGTAACTCGATTATCACTGGGTGTTCCCCCCAAAACAAACAAACAAACAAAAAAGAGAGAGATCAGAGAGAGAATACAGTGAGAAAGGCCCTGCAAGTGGCCGAGCCTGGTTCAAATGCCCAGCACTACATCTGGTCTCCATGCACTATATTTAGTCCCCTGAGCAGAAAGCCAGGGAAGCCCAGAGCATTGCTATCTGTTGCCTTAAAACAAACAACACCTGCCCCCCCCCCGCCCACCACACACGCACACACACACACACACACACACACACACACACACACACCTGAGTTATTTTACTATTTGGGGGAAAAAGGAGAAAGGGTGAGGGGGGAGGGAATGGGGAAGGGAAAGAGATCCATGGAAGGAATGGGGAAGGGCAAGGAAGAAGAAAATAGGATTTCCCAATTTTGAAAATTGGATTTTCACAACTTATTTTATTAGTGATTAATGGTGGTACTAATATTCAACCTTCTCTCCTGGAGCGATAGCACAGCGGGTAGGGCGTTTGCCTTGCACGCAGCCAACATGGCCGACCCAAGTTCGATTCCTCCGCCCCTCTCGGAGAGCCCGGCAAGCTACCGGGAGTATTCGATATGCCAGACACAGTAACAACAAAGTCTGCAATGGAGACGTTACTGGGCCCGCTAGAGCAAATCGACGATCAACGGGAGGGCCTTTACCTTTTTTACCTTTTAATATTCAACCAACTACTTATTTCACACTGTGTTATACAGTGTTCATTCCATTTCTTTGGAATATGTTTTAATTAAATCACTGTGAGATACATAGTACAAAGTCGTTTAAGATTGGGTTTCAGTCACACAATGTTCCAACACCCATCCCTTCAACAATGCACATATTCCACCACTAACGTCCCCGGTTTCCCTCCCCTTTCTGCCTGCCTCTATTCATTCTGTTTAATAGATAAGGAAAGGGAAGCTCAGAAGGCTAAGTACCTCCTGCAAGGAGGGGCACCTTCTCAGCCATTAAACCACGTTTATCAACCACTGACTTGTTTTCATGCTTAGTGTACATACTGACCATCTCAGTTAATTATTACCTCAGTGATATCTGTCCTGAACTGCACGTACTGCCTCAATACAAACTGCTTTCATCTTTTTCTTGTCAACTAAACACTATGCTATAATTCATAATCCAGAAGCTTAAAGTTTATATTTAATTCTTCATTACACTGAGATGTCAGTGAATATCAGCTAAACATTTTACCTCTAAAATAGCTCTCTCCCCCCCCCCCATTTTTCTTTTTACCTTATCACAATCCTGGATCTTAACCTCTTTATCTCGGGATGTAGCATATTAAGAAGAAGAATGTGTGTTTCTTCAAAATCAGTGATGGTTGCTGAGCCGAATTAATTCTTCCTTATTCCTGAGGCTGTCTATAATAAATAGCCACTAACAAAAGTGAATCAATAATATTTGACTTGGTACCCTGTGAGAAATCCTCCCCGTTTCCAGATTATACTTCTATCTTCTAGTGTGAGAATATGTTCAATATTCCCTGAGGATTTGACAGGGTTGACCTCTGTCAATACTTTCCAAGGGCATATGACGGACCTTGGTTCTCTAAGTAGGTCTCTAAGACTTACTTCTTCAACAACTTGACATTAAAGTTTAGCTAAGGATTCCAAGGTCACTGGTTCTGTTCATTCTCCTTGTACTTAACAGCATCATTTCTCATCCAAAGCAAATGGTCCCATGTATCTTCAATTTCTTTCCTCTTTTTTCTCACTCACTCCTTGATGAATCAGTTCCCATGAATACTTCCCATCTCCCACTTCTGCTACTTTGCTCCAACTTCTTCAAACCTTCTTATCAACTAGCAAACATATTCCCCATCTCATCTTTTTGAAAAGTATTTCTTCTATCTTTTTCTCTTATAAATAGGTCTTTCCCAACAACTATATCTACAATCCATAATCCACCCACGATCTAAATTTAGAGTTCCCTCAAGCTCACATGCTCAGGAATTATCTATCAATTTAGAAACCAGTCCCCAAATGCCTGAAAATAGCGTCACTCAGAATAGATCATATTTAAAACCATGGTACTTATTTCAATGCTTTTAGATCTCTCTTTCAAATATTTCCCTTTCCATAGGAACAAGCTCAAATTCCTTTGCCTGGAATTTAGAATTATTAAGAATTTTGACAACTATTTGTCAATTGTGTCCTCCACATCTTCAGTGATCAACTGACCTAGTTCCAACCAAAATACACTGCTTATCATCATTTCTGAACTATACCTAATACTTTTTTCATTCATATGTTTGTCTCAAAGTTTTTCCAAATATTCTTTCATTTCAGAAAAATTAATTTTCCAAATATCCACTTATTTATCTTTTATTTAAATTTTATTGAATCACTGTGAGATAACTACAAGCTTTCGTGTTTGGGTTAGGATCACACAATGATCAAACACCCATCCCTCCACGAGTGCACATTCCCCGCCACCAATATCCCTGGTATACCTCCCCTTCACCACTCTCCCCCTGCCTTCATGGCAGGCAATATTCCCCATACTCTCTCTCTACTTTTGGGTGCTATGGTTTGCAATACATCTACTGAGAGATTATCATGTTTAGTCCATTATCTACTTTCAGCACATATCTCCCTTCCTGACCAGTTCCTCCAGCCATCATTTTCTTAGTGATCCCTTCTCTATTCCAACTGCCTTCTCTCTTTTGCTCATGAAGCAGGCGTCCAGCTATGGATCAATCTTCCTGGCCCATGTATCTACTGTCCTTAAGTGTCAGCCTCATGTTATGTTGTTTTATACTCCACAAATGAGTTCAGTCCTTCTATGTCTGTCCCTCTCTTTCTGAGTTATTTACTATATGCCCACATCTTAAAATGTCTTTAGTACAAAAAGTAAATGTCCAGTCGACTGTAATCTTTAAAGATAAGTGTAACTTGTCAATCTTTCAAATACACCAATATCATTGGTTGAGTAACCAATCTCACTACTCTCTGTATTCTGTTGTTTCCAATTTTATAAGATTAGACATAAAATTTAAAGAAGATGCCTCAATTCAAATTGTTAAACAATTTTATCACACATTTTATTTCAAGGGGATATCTATGGAAATGCAGCTGGGTAATCAACTTTTTTCTTTTACTCTAAGGATTAATTTTCCTCTTGAAATAAAGTCACTTCCAAGGGAATCAATGCTCACAATAAAATTGTTTGGGATTCTGAGTGCTACAACCAATGCAACTTTATTGGCCTGGACTTCTCTTCCATTGTTTCCCAAAGAGTAAGTATGTAATTTGTGATAATAAATCTCCATTCTCAATAAAACTTCCTTGGAAATAAACATTTGGCAGTATATAGCATAATGATACTATTAAGAAGACGTTGTATTATAAAATTGTGGTAAGTTCAATATAAATCATGACTATAGAATGTAGCACTATACAGCAAAATGCAACAACAGTTTTAGAAATAGGTGTGGTGTTCAACTTATTACCTTGCTTATTTTCAATGAAAAGATACTGATATAATTAATCTCAATCGCTTTTCCTTCTCAGACCAGACAATTTCTCTGGATT
Source organism: Sorex fumeus (assembly GCF_029834395.1). Classification (NCBI taxonomy): domain Eukaryota; kingdom Metazoa; phylum Chordata; class Mammalia; order Eulipotyphla; family Soricidae; genus Sorex; species Sorex fumeus. The sequence continues at coordinate 3,665,311 of NW_026606157.1, forward strand.
CAGTAATTCAGAATGATTTTGATCAATACTCTCATTTAAAAGAAATCTAAGTCATGAAATTCTAGCTGAAGTATAATTATATGGTATGATTGGTTGACTGACCTTTTATTGACAAGAAAAAACATTTGGTAACTTTATTATGACATTTTTTAGAAAAATAAGCCAGCTAGGAGTTCAGATATCCTATTGAAACTAATGATTATTATAGAATTAATTGCTGACTTAACCATAAGGGTTTGACATCGTCAATACTTAGAATATTTGCTAACTTAAAAATCCCATTTTTCTATGTTGTTAAGGAATATATATCTCAAGTGAATTAACTTTTTTAATATTAAAATATTTTATAGGACATAATTATAAAATATAATATTGTTTGAAAGAATGTCTACCTGTGCTATTTCAACGAGATGGGTTATTATAAGAAAGTATCAAGTGTCAGTTCTCACAGTTTTTAAGTAATGATGATAAGTAAATCATTACTACAGAAATCATAACAATTCTTATAATCTTTATTGGATTACTTTTATCTATTGTGTATCTATGGATAGATTACTTTTTAAACTTTATCCCATTTCTACTCATTTATTGTAGATGGGGAATACTTTCTCTTTGTAGTATCTTGCATTTAATGTATAATGCTTATAAATAAACAACGAGTAAATATTTGTTTCCTGAAATGAATTGGATAAATAATCAATATCTGCAATGGATTAGAATAAAATAAATTTTCAAAAGTCTATAAGGATGAGCTTAGCCTTAAAAGAAATACTGACTTCTGTGAACATGCATTTGAAAACTCTGATTTGTGAACTAAGGCTTTCCATTACTTTCTCACTAGGAGCTCTATGTGGCTTGTCTTCCTTCTTGTGAGTGGATTTAAAAAAAAAAAAACTTCACCTGCAGCATTTGTAAGAGTTAGCATGTCACAGAATATGTCTAGAAATTCACTAAGAAATATCAGCCTATTTTATTTCCTCTTTTCATCAAATACACCACTTAAGTAATCAAAAGCATGCTGAACACAGAAGAAGTCTGGAATATTTTTGTCTTTCAAACTAGTCTCCAAGCAGCTTTCCTACTGATGACAGTAAAACAATGCCCCCAAGGTATTTCATTATACATCACTTAACATGTTATTTTATATATGGGCAAAGATTTTGTCTGTGAATGATCACAGAAAGTGGGCATCTTTAAGGATGCCATCTGGGACTGATATTCGGAGGTGTTTTTCCAAGAAAAAATGTCAAAATTATAGATGATGAGACATCAGAAAATGCAGCCGACATCAAAGAGCACTTTAATAACAATTTGTCAATATAGTTCCCAAAGCCTCTTTCTGGTGAAAATCAGAAGAGCTGCCTCTGTCTTGGGTTAAACAATTTATAAAAATGAAGGTCTTTGGGAAACTTCCATCCTGGAAGGGAAATTGTGAAGAGGCAGAGACTCAAACTGTGTGCTTGCCACAGAGATTCTTACCTAATTTATTTGATGCAGATATTTTCAGGTCATAATAAACAGGCCACTTAATTTCACTTCCCCTCACAGAATGACACCTGCCCATAAACTTTGGCTATTGGACCCGCCAGTTCTTGCAATTTGCATTGTCCTTACCCGGATATGCAGAGATACAGTGAGCTCTTTCATCTTTATATTTTTCCCAACATCACGGTTACGATCCTCCCGTTGTTCATCGATTTGCTCGAGCGGGCCCAGTAACGTCTCCATTGGAGACTAGGCAAGACTAAAGTCTCCCTTTCTCTTTATGGTTTTCAGAAGTGGATTTCAGAAGAGCCCATAGCGATTAAAATTTAGACGTATCAGTTATAGTTATATGAAGACTGCTTACATATAAAAATAAGTGGGCATTTTCAAACACAACTATTCATCTTCAATTCCAGTTTTTGAAAAGTAGTTTAAAGGACTGGAGAGAGAACATAGGAGTTAAGGCGCATGCCTTGATTATGCCGATCCCGGTTTGATTCCCAGCTCCACGTGGCCTGTGAAAGTTCTGAGGGAGGCTCTGCAGAGTGGCACTGTGGGATTGAGTGGCATCGCATCTTTTTCCCCTGGACTCTCAAGACACCACTTGGGACACCAGACACAGAAACACAACACTAGAAAGCATCTCAAATGCACTGCAAAATTCTACCTCTAGAAGTTTGACAATCCTCCCTTTGCAAACAGAACATCCAGGCATCAGTGTACACAATCCTCCAAGTGGCTTTAGTAGTAAATTGCTGTACTCACCTCAGCTGTTCCTCTAAGAAATAGTCACTATTCATGTTCAAAACAAATAACATGGTCATAACTTAGTGTTTCTAAACTGTGATGGACTCTTTGGATGTGGGGATTTTCAACCCAGCTGAAACATGGGATCTCCTGGGGGGTCTTTTGATCTGCAATGGGCCCCGAATTCCAGCACTTCCAAAGCTCCCAACATGAGTTAAAGCCCATGAAAACATTTTTTCACAGAATTTCAAGAGAAGCCAGAAGTAAATATTAATCTCAAAGCAGTGTGATTCTTTAGGCAATTACGAGAGCCAACTGGACAGCACTGTGTCTTCTCCTTTTGGATATATCCTCAAACTCAACGAAATTAATGGTAGATGAGAATTCCTTTTCTTTTCTTTATTCTCTGAGAGACCCTCAACTTAAGTGGTCCAAAAACCACACATGCGTATTCAGTATGTACTGTGTCTGAGGGAAAGGAACTTGCTCTAGGTCACCGGTTCCTTAGACATCATAGAACAAGAACCAGAATGAGATTTTGCTTCTCTCCTTGGAATTTTACTACCTGATGCCCCCCGCTTCTTGTCATGAGGTACCAACATCTTTCTGTGAAAATCTCACCACCTCCAGAGACTCCTGACTCTGCCCTGGGTTGCTGTGCTGTTGGACTGTGAGAGAGAAGCAGAGATCCCAAGTCTCCTGACAACTCTTTTGGAGCTAGCTGCATCCTAGACCTTTCTCTAGTCTCCACTTCAGAATGGCAGGCGAGCAGGCCTAGCACCCAGTACCATCACTGTATCACTTCATGACTGTCATCCCGTTGTTCATCGATTTTCTCTAGGGGCTGCCAGTAACGTCTCCATTCGTCCCAGCCCTGAGAGTTCAGCAGCCTCTCCTTACTCGTTTTTCCCAACACTGGTGTATTGGAGGCTCTTTCAGGGTCAGGGGAATGAGACCCATTATTGTTACTGTTTTGAGCATATAGAATACACCACGAGTAGCTTGCTAGGTTCTGCTGTGCGGGTGGGATACTCTCGGTAGCTTGCCGGGCTCTCTGAGAGGCAATATATATATATATATATATATATATATATATATATATATATATATATATATCCCTCTATGATTTGTTGCCTACTGTCTGAGCCCCACCAAATATGGTGTGGTAATTATGGAAAATGGATAAGGATTGTCTTATGATGTGTCCAGGAATATGTTCACTCATATGTGAGGCTCGGCCTGAGCTTGTGGAAAGCAGCCTGGAATGTGGCAGCAGTTGGGTAGTAGAGGATACCAGGGCTAAGTCCCTTTTGGCAGGGAGGGCTCTCACCCACCCCCCTCTGGGGCGCCCTGAGTGAAAACAGCCTGCTCGGAGTCCAGTGACATGGTTATGGGGTCAGTACCATATATAATGACAATCATTTGATGACTGCTTGAGAAAACAAAACCCAGAGAGGGTAAACACTGGCTCATATTTTTTTCCTCCATGGTACCACAGAATTTGGTTGATTTTTGCAGTCAGAGAAATTTTTCAATGCTAAAACTAAATATTCTTAAGAATATTAGACAACAGATACTTGTAAAGCTCAGACTAAGAAGTGATGGCCATTATTTTTAACGACATCTTCAAAATCCCAATGTATATCATGAAAAATAGTCCAGATGTGTTGTGAGGAATGAGCTGGGGGTCAAAGTCCTAGTAAAGTCCAAATTCCTATTTCCTCACCACATTTCTTAAATCTGTACTCAACCACCAAACCAGGTGAAAATGAAGATAAAACTCTGCCAAACGTCACTGAATTGACCCAAGGGCTCAAAGAAATGAAGCTATTATTAGGGCTGGTTAATAGATTATATATGTTTAATGTAATGTCTGGTATTTTTGCTAAGATGTAAATGTTTTTCCTGTTTGTGCCTCCTTCATCTGTTTTTCTTTGATCCCTTCAATTTAATTGCCTTAATCTTTTCACAAGAGCATCAAAAGTACTAGTGACCCCCACTAGCCTGAGTTGGAAGTTCCCATCTGTATGTTCTGGGACCTTAATTCTACCAATCATCAGTCTTTTTACTGTTTTCTATTTATAGAAGCTATGAAAATATGTTTTCTGTATCAGGATTGTGTTTTTTTTTTCTGATTATATTGGGTCGCAAGCGGCCGCGCGACACATCATAGGACACTAAATACCCATCTTCTGGAATTGTCATACCATATTTGATAGGGTTCAAATATGGTAACACCTACAAGGGTGATTAGAGGTCACCCCAAAAGCCTCTATCCCTCTCGGAAAGACTGGCAAGCTACCGAGAGTATTCTGCCCGCACGGAAGAGCCTGGCAAGCTATCCGCTGTGTATTCGATATGCCAAAACCAGTAACTACAACTGGTCTCATTCACCTGACCCTGAAGGTTTCACCGACATGGCAGCACTGAGAAGGATGAGAAAGGAGAGGCCGACAAAATCTCAAGCCTGACCTAGGCTGCCACAACGAAGGAAGACAAAAATGATCGTCTGTACTTTCAATGCACGTACGCTAGCATCAGATGCATCCATCGAGGACCTGGTGGTACAAGCGCGAATGATCAAGTACGACATCATTGGTCTGACCGAGACAAGAAGGCACAAATCTCACCATGCCGTTTTCGACACTGGAGAAGAATTGTTCCTGGGAACATGCGATAAAAGAGGTATTGGAGGCGACGGTGTCCTTGTCAACACAAACTTGGCCAAGAGCATTGATTCATTTGAATGCCTAACAACCTGAATCGGACGTTTACATTTGAATAGATGTGTCTCACTGCCTGCAGTTTCTATCTTCGTTGTCTACGCACCAACATCTCATTATGATGAAAGAGAAATCGAGAAGTTCTACATGGAGCTAGAGAAGTTCTATAAAGAAGACCACACCTTCTACAAGATCATTGTGGGTGATTTTAATGCCAAGATAGGACCGAGAAGATCAGCTGAAGAACTTCACATCGGGACCCATGGCCTAGAATGGAACGAACAGGGTGAGAGACTGTCTGAGTTCATCATGTCGACCAAGACCATTCATGGTAACTCACAGTTCCAGAAGGCAGAATCTAAACGATGGACATGGGAGTCTCCTGGTGGACGATTCCACAACGAAATAGACCACATCATATTCAATCGACAGTTTTGCCTGACTGATGTTGCTGTTGTCCCAAAATTTCGAAACGGGATCGGACCACCGTCTCCTTCGTGCAAAATTCTACTTTACAGAGCGGGGAGAAAGGGCTGCAAAGTTCAAAAAGAGAACTCCCAGAATGACCACCAACTGGGAACTCTTTGGTACTATTGTGGCAACATGGGAAGATGCCATTGTTGAGAACATTGACGAGGAATACGATCGACTGGTTCAGCACCTCCATGAATGTGCGAGGAACGCCAAGAGAGAGATAGCCAAAAAAAATCGCCTATCTTCGAAAACTCTTGAGCTAATTCGCCAGCGTGGTTTGGCGCATGCCTTAGGCAACCGCAAGCTCGCAAAGCAGTGCAGAGATGCGATCAAGGAAGACCTCAAAGAGAGAAGAGCAGAACTACTGGTAGATGCGGCAGAAGCCGGGAAAAGTATTCGTAACGCCCGCCTGTCCTTCGCCAACTATAAGACCAAGATGACTGCCCTCCGACGTCCTGATCGATCCATCACATCCTCCAGAACGGCAATGGAGAAGATTATCCATGACTTCTACACAAATCTCTTCGATAGCCATGTCCACTTGCCGACATACCAAATTCCACAGGATGGATATGTCGTTCCCAACGTTCTCCCTTCCGAAATCCGACATGCCATTTCGTCGGTAAAGAAACAAACAGCACCTGGCCCAGACAAGGTCAGACCTGAACACCTGAAGAACCTGCCATCAGTACTCATCAATACACTGGCTCGGCTCTTCACTCGCTACCTGTCTGAATGCAAGGTTCCGTCCCAATGGAAAACCAGCAGGACTGTACTACTGTTCAAGAAGGGAGACATCCATGACATTGGCAACTATCGCCCGATCTGCCTATTGTCTGTCATCTACAAGTTGTTCACTCGAGTCATCCTGAATAGGATTGGCAGAACACTAGATGAAGGACAACCATGCGAGCAAGCAGGGTTCCGCAAAGGATTCAGCACCATTTACCATATCCACACAATAACCAAGCTCATTGAGGTTTCTCGGGAGTTCAAGATGCCGCTCTGTTTAACGTTCATTGATTTAAAGAAGGCCTTTGATTCTGTTGAGACGGAAGCGGTCATTGAAGCCCTAGCCAATCAGGGCATTCAAGCCCAATACATCAGGATCCTCCGTGAGCTCTATTGCGGATTCACTACCAGGATCTCACCATTCTACAAAGAAGTGATCGTTGATGTCAAGAGAGGGGTGCGGCAGGGTGATACCATTTCACCGAAACTCTTCAGTGCCACCCTCGAGAACATCATGCGACGACTGGAATGGGAAGGAATGGGAGTGAAGATAGATGGTCGGCAACCACACCACCTCCGCTTGGCTGATGACATTGTTTTAATAACACCAAACATCAGCCAAGCGGCACAAATGCTGGCCAACTTTGACTGTGAGTGTGGAAAGGTAGGACTACAGCTGAATCTTACGAAGACAATGTTTATGAGAAACAGCCTTGTTCCTGACGCCCCATTCGCTCTCAATGGAACGACCATCTCTGAATGCAACAGCTATGTGTACCTAGGTCGAGAGGTCAACATGACAAATGACCTGGCACCCGAGCTGCGCAGGAGGAAGAGAGTGACTTGGAACGCCTTCAAGAACGTCGAAGAAATAGCTAAGAGGACGAAGAACCTCCGGCTCCGGGCACATCTCTTTGATTCCACTGTTCTTCCTGCATGAACATATGCCTCAGAGACCTGGGCCCTACGCAAACAAGATGAGAATGCTATTCAGGTCTCCCAAAGAAGAATAGAAAGAGCTATGCTTGGAATATCACGTTTCACTCAAATGAGAGAACGAATCCGGAGTTCTGACATCCATCGACGATCAAGGATCAGGGACGCTGTCTCATTTGCCAAGGTGTCGAAAATCAGATGGACTGGTCACGTAATGAGATTTAAAGACAACCGTTGGACTAGAACTGTTACCGATTGGATTCCACGGGATGTCAAAAGACCACGTGGCCACCCACCTACCAGATGGTCAGACTTCTTCGTCAAGATCATGAACGATCGGTTTGAGGCCCTTCATGTTCCCAGAGTGAACAGATGCCATTGGGCTACACTAGCACACGACAGGGACAAATGGAGACGTTACTGGTGCCCGCTCGAGCAAATCGACGACTAACGGGAAGTTAAGTGATTAAGTGATTGGGTCACATCTAAAGATGCTTCCTAGCTCTGTGCTCAGGCAACACTCCAGGCTGGACTCAAGAGACCATCTGGGTGCCCTGGATCTAACCCAACTTAGCAGCATGCAAAGCAAATGCCCTACCCACTGTATAATCTCTCTGGCCCTGTATCATGCTTGCTAATGTTTGAAAAATAGTTTAGATGCAGACCACAATCAGAGCATACTTTAGATACTACCAGTTCCTCAAATAATGACAAATATAATTCCCCCTCAGATTGCCTTAAAGTACACAATCTACCAGCCTTGTTTAGATAATTTAAGTTCATTCTTCTGGTTTTCTACTGCGTTTATCCCTCATACACATACTGAATCGAGAATCTGGATGTTCGTTTGCCCATGCACCTCAGGAGTAAGACCCTGTGACTGCCTTTACAAACTGAGCTAAGGAGAAAAATCAACAGACACCAACAGGTATTGGAGTCCTCAGAAATCAGTTTAAATCACTCGGATTTTCAGAGTGCAATATTGCCAGGACACATATAGTAAGACCATAAGTATACGTCATTATATAATTTAAATACAAGAAAAATTCAATAAGTTGGATCACACTTTTCTCATGAGCAGCCACTATCTATGCAACAACAACAACAACAGCAAAACCATAATGGCATAAAAACATAGAATTTAGACATTGAAACAGACCTTTCAGAAGTATGAGCTCTCTTTTGGATCCAACGCTCACTTAGCTACCTGACACCTGCCTTTCTTCTGAGCAGAAGATATGGGTTTGACTCAGGATCAGGCTCTCAGGCCTGCTCAGAGCTTTCAGATATGTCTCAGTGACTTGGGCACCACAAGCACATACGAGGCCTAGCTTGGGTGGTCCAATTAGAGGCCCTTATCAAAAGGTCCCCTTTCCTTCTAGAAACCTCCTCACTGAGATATATTTAGATGCTTCAGATCCTATTTCTTCTAGATCAAAAATAACAAACACAAAAAACTACCCAATAAATTTCCTCAGGAGTTCTGTGTTCTAACTGCAGGACTCCGAGTTAAATAGTTATAAAGTCAGTAGGAGAGTAACTCCAAAGTTGATTTTTGTTCCAGCATCTGAAACACGGGGTGTGGAAAGTGGTCCCTCTTTGTTGAGCCTGAGGCTATTCTAAGACGCCTGCCCCACTGCCTTCCAGCTTCGAGTCAGAGGGGAACTGAAATACCTCTATCCTCCACTCTCTCTCTCTCTCTCTCTCTCTCTCTCTCTCTCTTTCTTTCATATATATATATATATATATATATATATATATATATATATATACTGCTTCCCCCCTTCCAAGTCTACAGGAGGTACCAGGCTTTTCTTTTGCTAGTGCTTTTCATATTTTCCATCAAATATGCCAAATCCTCCTTCCTCACTTGTACAGAACCCCTTCTGTTGAACAGGACCATTTTCTTGAATGTTGCAGAGAACATAAGTATAGGAGGCCTCCAAATTAAGTGTTAGAATATGCTCTTATTTTGCTTGCCTTTTGCATATAACTAATCCAGAACTTTCCCCAGCCAAAGGAGTACATCAGGCCATTTGGGTGGAAGGGCATGCTTTCTTAAAAGAAAAAAAGAATTTTATTAATGATTTTCTAATGTTCATTTCATTTAACTAAATATTGCCTTACTAATACTAATACTATCGTTTTATATAAATAAAGTTTCTCCAGATGAGGAAGGGATGAGAATAAGGACAAAGACAGCTCCAAATTCATCCCGCTAGAATTTTCTTATGTCACATGAAAGTATCTGTCAAATACTGGGGATTTGTCAAGTACTTTGGATTCCAAGGGATCCAGCTTACAGTGGGTGGTACTTGGTATGTGTCAGGTTCTGAGTTTGATCCCCTATACCACACGCCCCACCTCAGCACCACCAGGTATAATAGTGGTGGCCCCTGATCACTGCCAGTTCAAAACACAAAAGAAATAGTTGAATCACTGAATAATCACTGAATAATCAATACCACCAGACCCTGTATTACTGGGGCCCCCAGCACTACTCAGGCCCCTAAAAATATGAAGTATCTGTCCAGTAATGTTTTTAAATCACACCATTTGGGCAGATATTTTCTCGAAATGTACTTATATATGAAAATAAAGAATGCAGACCTCAGAGAGCTGAAGTGTTGGAGGAAGCTTTACAGGTTGAATCTTTTCTTCCTACTAAATGGTGAAATGAAGTCCTATGTTGTTTTCAAAAGGACTAACTTGACACATTGGAGTTTTTTTTTATTAACCTAAATTTCTTTCTCTGAATTTCAGTTGTATTAAAATCAGAGACTAGTCCTACGAATCATCAGATTATTTTACCAGTAATATGATTTAGATTGATAAAGCCAAGTTGATTTTTTTTTTACAAATTACAACAGGATCTGTGGATTTGGATATTACTGAAAGTGTTAAAACTCTTGATGAATTCTTCCTGCTTAAAGTCTTTCTTGCACTCTCCCATTTACTATGGTAATTTATAATGTATTTTAAACATTCAGAATATGAATAATCTTTCTATTTATGCATAGAACAACATTTCCTCTCAGAAGCCCCACAACTGTTTTTATCCTGGATATCATATGCTAATTTAAATACTTGTTTTCTATAAGTTTAGAACATATATCTTTAAAGATGTCCGGGGACTTCAGTCATTCATGGAACAAAACTCTAAAGAGTACCATTCCCAAGAATATAATTTTGAGGTTCTTATTCCTATCTTATAATCTAAATTCTTAGAAATTTAGAATACTGTCAGCCTGTCAGATACAATGATTTTGGGGGTACAGATGTGAATTAGTGGCTGAGCATGTGTGAGGTTCTGGATTCAATCCCCAGACTGAGAGAGATTGACAGAGACAGAGAGAAAGACAGAGAGATAATTTTAGAAAAGAATCTATCTTATAAATTTTTATGTGGAAATAGGAATTTAAGAATTATAAGCAGTCATGCATGTGATCATGGTCACTGTCCTCCCGTTATTCATGGATTTGCTCGAGCAGGACCAGTAAATCTCCATCGTGAGACTTGTTGTTACTGTGTTTGGCATATTGAATACGTCACGGGTAGCTTGCCAGGCTTTGCCGTGCAGGCGAGATACTCTTGGTAGCTTGCCAGGCTCTCCGAGAGGGGCGGAGGAATCGAACCCGGCTCGGCCAGGCCGGTTATATGCGAGGTGAACGCCCTACCGCTGTGCTATCGCTCCAGCCCATGCATGTGATATATTAAAAATAAACAGTCTCTGTAGAATAGTATAGTCCTCTTCTTGCTATCTAGTGCAGCTGCCCATATGACTAATTATACTTACATTAGAAACAGAGCTTTTATAAATGACCCATCCCCAATGATGCAACTCCTGTCTTCTATTTGTCTCATCTTCTGCAGCAAATCTACTCTTGGGTCAGTGCTCTTCAGTATGGCCTTACAGAATGAACCCCCCATAGAGATGATAGCCCCAGGAGTGTGGGATAGAAGTCAGCCATCCCCAGTAATCCTACAGGTAAGTTCAGCTACATAACTAAAGTAACAAAATAAGTTCTGTCAGATAAGTGGCTACTGCCAATTACAGGAACCACTTTCTTCTAGAATAACACATTTCCGTGTTTTTTCTTTCTTTAATCTTCTGGGACCTCTCAAACCTTGGCCGCTTTATTTTACATTCACTATTCTCAAAGCAGTTTTTCTCCCAGCTTATTTAATGGTAATTTCAAGAAATTTTCCATTAGACATAATCATGAAGAAGATAGATTGGTTATTTCCATTGATATATTCAGTCCATACATTCACTTTTCTTTCCATTGTCTGAAATGTCATTGGCATACATATCAACGCGGTGTTATTCATATCTTACTCCTGAGTTCTGTGAATCATCCTTTTTTAAAAATTTTTATTAGTGAAACACCATGAGGTACAGTTGTAGACTTACAAATTTTTATGCTTGGGTTTCAGTTATACAATGATTCAGTACCCATCCCTCCACCAGTACCCATTCTCTACCACCACTAATCCCAGTATCCCTCCCACCCCACATTCCCCCATCCCACCCTGCTTTTGTGGCAGGGCATTCCCTTTTGTTCTCTCTCTCTCTTTTTTTAATCTTAAAGTGACTTCCTATGATTTCATATCGTAAATGAAAGGTGCTTAACAACTTCAGCCTTGGGCCAGAGAGGTCACTCAACAAGCTCAGCATCCACTTTTCATTCAGTGGTCGCTGATTTAAAGCCTGCCACTTCATGGAGCCCTGGGGACAGAGAATTAAGATTAGCCCCTGAGCACTTCTGAGTGTGGCCCTAAAACTAGCAAACAAAGACAAACAATGTCTAGTCTTTGGTCCTTGCAAGTGACTTTTTATTTGTTCATGATCATAAGTAGTCATATTGGTCAGATAACTAGATAGTGTTCCACATGTTTAGAAAATAAAGATCATGGAATTTTTATCTCTGGGAAAAGTGGGACGTGCTTTCCAGATGCACTTCCTAGAACATTATCTGTCAACCTAGCCCTGCTAACATTTTGAATTCTGTAATTCTTTGGGGAGGTTACGTAGTGCTGGTAGGATATTTAGCAGGATCCTTGCTCTCCTGCACTTGATGCCAATGGCACCTCATCATTTCTAATAATGGAAAATGGCTCTAGATACTGTCAAATATCTTACAGGGATAAAAATATTCTCAGATCAGAATCTGTCTTCTAGAAGTCTCTAGATCTTTAATTTCCTGGGTTTGAGATGAAGGAGACGGACGGAGTATGGAAGTATATAGACTCGCAAGTTGGACACAAAATGGTGAAACTGGAGAGGGAAAATTCATACTAATAAAAATAGAAATTTCAATTTGGAGACAGGAAGAAGTTCTCAGCTGACCCAAAGATTTACTTCTAATTCATTGATATGATTATAAAGAAGATTAGCCGTTCAGTTTGGGCCAATAACTTACTGATTAGTAGAAGTTCCACTGTACAGAGTTGAAGAAAACAAATGTTTCTTTCATCCATTTCCTGCCAGATCCAAAACAGCTTGACTTAACAAAAATCTTCCAAGTGTTACTTTTGCCAGAGCATTGTGAATCTGTCCCAGAACCGCGCGGCCGCATTTGCGGCCGCGCGACATCTTATCAGAACTTTTTTTTATGACATCTTATTATCTCATTCCTACTTTGGACAAACTTGCAGGCTATCGAATGTAGCCTGCCCACAGGGCAGAGTCTGGCAAACTCCCTGTGGCATACCAAATATGCCAAATACCAGTAACAATGATGGGTCTCATTCTCCTAAAGAGCTGTGAATATAATCTCAGGGCTAGGATGAAAGAGACGTTACTGGGGCCTGCTCGAGGCAATCGACGATTAACAGGATGATGAAATGAAATGAAATGAAATTGTGAATCTGTAATGAGCACACACAGGATTTTCAACAGTAGCACTGGGGTAAGAAAAGTGAGGGAAGACTTAAGATGAGAAACTTCTTGATCTATCTCAATGAGGGGTGTAACTTCTTTAAAACACAGATCCCAGCAGAGAAAAAGTCACAAGTGTTGAACACTAACAAGTAGGTAACTGGGGCTGTGACAAATTGTCTTATAAAAGCAAAGGACTATGAACTATTCAACAGCATGCAAAAAGCATGATGTTTGCATGCTATAGTCACATAGTAAGCACATAAGGGGAATCATTCAAGAATATTTTAAATTAAGGAGTTAGATGAAATAGGCATGACTGTGGTATTCAAGACCCTGAGTAACCTGAATCACTCTAATAACATACGTTAAATTGAGAGCAGACGCTTTTAATTCAAAGATTATGAGCTGATGAAATTTAAAGTAAATTCAGCATCGGTGTTTATGTTAAAGAGTCAGGAAAAGACTTTAGGCTCACGTAGGAAATCTAGACTCTAGTTGGCTGAGACTTTGGCGAAAAACTCTATGACCTTGTTACCTAGTTTTCTTCTGCAGTATGATGGGATTATGCTATGCTCCTCTGACTTCTTTCAGGTCTTTAGTTTCCTGCTTGTCTTTATTAGATGGGGACTGATAGCACACAGGAATCTCTCAATTCTAATAAGGAATGTGCCACGTCACTGAGCATGATTTCTTCAACCCAATCATTTTTAGCATATATGGCTCATCTGCTTGCCAGAAGCAGTTGAATGGAACAAGAAAAAAGGTCTTTCATTCATAAATCACAAAAGATTTCATCAGAGATGAAAACTGACTTCATCAGCCTGGGCTTCCCTCCACTTCTGGCACTGTCCCATATACAATTTTGTAGAGTGGCTTCATGTCAATTTAAGAACAACAACAAAGCATTGTTTTTTTTTAATTTTAATGAATCATGTGAGATACAGTTACAGACTTACAAGCTTTTGTGATTACATTTCAATCAAATAATGTTCGAGTACCCATCCCTCCACCGGTGTTCATTAATCAGTGTTGCTATTCCCTGTTCTAGTTCTCTACTTTCTCTCTTTCCCTCTCATAACCAAATTTGCTGTTTTAGGACTATTTATTATCCTCACAGCAAACAGTCAAATCTATTATATATTTTCACATATTTATTTAACTGTCACTCTGATCAACTTTTTTTTTCTTTTTGGGTCACACGCAGCAATGCAAGGGTTATGCATGGCACTGCACTCAGGAATTACTCCCAGGCGTGCTTGGGGGACCATATGGGCTGCCATGCCAGGGATGGAACCCTGGTGGGCAGTGTACAAGGCAAATGTCCTATCCGCTGTACTACTGCTCCGGCCCCCTGTGATCAACCTTTAAGAGTTTTAATCACTTTAAAAACGAAAGTTAGTGATTTTCAGGTACTTCTTCCTATTCCCCAATTCTCTCCAATGTTGAACAATTACTAATAAACTTCTGTTCTCATCATATTTGCTGCATCTACATATTTTATGTAAATGCGATAATACACTATGTTATCTCTCATGTCTGATATTACTTAGCATAATGTTTCAAAACTTTACTATATCAGAATACATTCAGATTTTACCATTGACTAATATTGCACTGTCTGAATTTACTACTTATTATCCCGACCTTAGAGTGCCTTTATTTGGTCCATCTTTGGTTCTCAAGCACAGTGCTCCTCTGAACACTTTTGTGCCAGTGTGTATGTGGACATATAATTCACTTTCCTTGGGTATACAATGAACAGTAGAATGGCTGAGTCTAGTTCACTTCCAAAGTTTTATTCACAGTATGTATATATGTATACATATATCTATATACATATATATACACATATATACGGTCACTTCTGTGATTATATTTTAAATTCCGTTTTCTTTCTACCACAATCTTCAGACAGATATTGCCACATACTACTAAAATTCCTACCTGAACATTCTAATAGTTTCAAAGACAACAAATCCCAAACTGAGTACATCTTCCTTTCAAAAATTATTTTCTGCTCCCTGAATTATTGAAGTCTGCTAGTGCATCCACTTCAACTTATTATATTTATGATGTACATCCTTCCTTTTTCTACCATATTCAGTCCATAATATACCATGCCAACTTAAATCCCATATGTTTCTCTCAGCACTCTGCCTCAATTTCCCCAGCTAAACAACTTCTTCCTAGTTTTTCAGACTTTAGCATTGCTTTTGTCATTCTATATTCCAAAGTCTAGAATTACGATCATTTCAAGACTTGTATCTGAAACTGCCACACTCTGAGAATTAAGAGTTAAAGTCTATAGCGTGTGCCAACCCTCCCCCCCCCCCCCGCCCAATGCTGCCCATTCTCTACCTGACACTTCAAGAAGCACAAAAATGTCATTTCTGACACACTGTCCTGTTTTGTCTGATGAGCATTTATGAAAAACCATTCCCAGCCTGCAATGTGTCTTCCTTCTTCCCTTCACCATTCATTGCCCGATTCACTCTCCCAGGTGTTACTAACACACATGAATGAGATTCCTTTCTGTACCTGCTTTTAGGGATCGCTCCTCTCTTGCCATCCCAACCAGGTTAAGTATCTCTCTTCTGTGTTCACATAACCAATAAAATACTTTTTATCAAGACATTTACCCTATTATATTTTTCCCACCGAAAGAACTATTTCTGTGATTATTGATGGCATTTTATCTCGAATACCTAGAATAATTAGTGTTGTTCTGACTATAGTAACCCAACTCAATTACACACACACATGCACACACACACACACACACAAACTTAAATTTTGGCCTACTTACTAAAATTCAATTCCCCTAATAATCAATTATTCCTTTTATGGAAATGAATTTCTTCCTTAATCCATGGTTCTTAATTATTTGCCCAAAATTTTTGCTGCAATTAGTGTTTTATGATGTGTTTATTCCATGTTATCACTGGTATCGAGAGAGGCCACAATTTAGAACTGATACATTGTTTTCCAAACATTTTTTCTGTCCTAAGGTAACTGAGTTTCATCCCTCACTTCTGAACCACACATATGGGTCCCCTTTAACTATCCCTTTGAGACTCACAATTGCCATACGGCTGGCAAGCATCCTTCCATCCTTGTTACTTGCCTCAGAATTTATGGTATTAAATCTATGTGTTTAGAAGATCCTAACTACATTACATGTTAGAAGCAAGTTCTTTGAACAAATGGACAAAATCATGATAGCCTGAAATGGATCTAGTGTCATCCTGTAGAGATAGTGATGGGCTACGGACACTCAGTACTTTCACCATATTTCTGCCAAAGAATCATTGGCTACAAAAATCAAAGTGGAAATCATGTGGACCACATATAAATAGAAGAAGATAAGATGAAGTGAAGAAAAATGGACAAGGGGTGCTAAGAGCCAATATTCAAATGTGTGAGTAGGCCTAATAAGTAGTTTCCTATTACCCAGAAGAAAAGCCCTAACTTTTTTTTTCTTTTTGGGTCACACCCGGTGATGCTCAGAGGTTACTCCTGGCTTTGCACTCAGGAATCACTCCTGTTGGTGCTCGGGGGACCATATGGAATGCTGGGAATCGAACCCGGGTTGGTCGCGTGCAAGGCAAACGCCCTACCTGCTGTGCTATCATTCCAGCCCCAAAGCTCTAACATTTTCGATTGTTTTGTTGGAATCGGTAGTGCATTCTCAGGACTTGGGGGTGGGTGGGTGACCAACAAGTGTCCTGGCACACATAACGCAGACACTGAAGATATTTCCGGAGCACTCCTTTAACAACAAATCCAACCCCAAGGCCAGGCATAGCTCTTTACTCCACAGAAGAAGAGTTATGTTTGTCCCTTTTAGCTTCAAGCAGCTTCAGGGTGTTATATTTTAATTGTTCATATGTGCCTTTTCTCCCTAATTAGACTTTTGTCTCCAGAGGTGATGAATACCTCTTATATTCTCCATGCATAATGCATGGTGCTAAAAAGAATTTTAGAGCAAACACATTAACCCATGCTTCTGAGAAACTTCTCTTGGAAAAAGAACAGAAGGGCAGCTGGTAGAAATTCCAATATTTTCTGTGGTTCTAAAACCTGCAACTACTTATATCCTAGTAATAGAAATAAAAAATTATAAGTATAATCTATTAAATAACTTATTATAGGTTTGTATATCTTCAGTTTTTTCAACTACCTGTTTTTACTTAGACCAACCTAAAATAGATCAAGCTAATTGAATATTATTTTAGCAATTTCTATTTCATCTGTTTAAAACTATTTGGGCATACACAAGTAACTTGTAAATCTGCTAATAGCAGGTGTGCTTCCCCAAAGACAGAATTAATGATTGTTTTGGTTTCAGTTTTATATTATTTTTTTAAAAAATTTGGAACCACACCCAGTGATTCTCAGGGGTTACTCCTGTCTCTGCACTCAGGATTCACTCCTGGTTGGGCTTAAAGGACCATTAAGATGCCAGGGATCAAATCTGATTCAGCTGCATTGCAAGGCATGTAACCTACTTGCTGTACTATCACTCTGGCTTTTTTTATTACTTTTTTTTTATCATGTTGCAGTAATAAGTGCTGCAATACAACAAAAAATATCAGACATAAAACCGATCTAAACCAATTGTAGAGATTACAGAATGAAATTACTACAGCTCTTTCAAATAAGACTCCTAGTAGATTAAGCTCTATTTCCAACTGTAACCCAATTTATTTATAATGCCTCTCAATGCCATGGGATTTCCAACCTAATGTAGACCAGCAGAGGAAAAACTAATTCTACATTATTTTTAAATATGGATATGATAAAAAATATAAACAAATGCATAGAGCACTAAAAAATCTAGCTTACTTATATAGTCTGAAAGAGTATTTTAACTGTTACCTTATTTACTATAATCATAACATGACTTAATGGAAATCATAGTAAACTCAGAAAGGAGACCTATATTCTAGTCATAGATATAAATCTTAACAGAATATTTGAAGTGAAGGTATAATTGAGATTTGAAGTGAAGGTATAATATAACAGAAAATACACTTATGAAACATATTTAACCAAAAAAATTCTCATTATCTAAAATATGGTTCTTAGATTTGTAAATTCTATCAAATACAGAAAAACATACTTTACCAAATGCTCTACATAAAAAAGAGTAATTATCACACATTATTTTCAATTTACAATTAATATAACTTAATATTAAATAATAGAGCTGGAGAGATAATATAGAGATTTAAGAACATGCCTGGCATTTGGGCAATCACTTTTGTCCCAAGCACCATATATGGACACCAAATACTGTCATGAGTGACCACTGGGCACAGAGCTAGGAGTAAGACCTAAGCACCATCAGGGATGGCCCCCAAAACAAAAAAATAAATAAAATAATAAAACTAAGCATAGAAAGGATGTGATTTCATCATTAAGCAAATTGTAGCATATTCAAATATATAAAGGTTTATATATTATTATCTGCCCGTATTTCTTAAGACATTATAAATTACTAATTCACACATTTATGAAAATAACTGATGATTATCAAATACTCCGGGTATTAAAATACTAAAGCTAAACCCTGATGAGTATTTTGATTTATGTAATAGCACGAAATTATATAAATTTTAGATTCTGAAAATAAGGGATAAATGTTCAATTAAGAATGTGTTTTGCAGGCCTGGAGTGATAGCACAGCAGGTAGGGCACTTGCCTTGCACGTGACCGACCTGGGTTCTATTCCCAACATCCCATATGGTCCCCCAAGCACCGCCAGTAGTAATTCCTGAGTGCAGAACAAGGAGTAAGCCCTGAGCATCGCTGGGTGTGACCCAAAAAAAATAATAAAGCAAAAAAAAAAGAATGTGTTTTGGGGGCCAGAGCAATAGTGCAGCAAGTAGGGTGTTT
This sequence comes from Sorex fumeus, assembly GCF_029834395.1. Taxonomy (NCBI): domain Eukaryota; kingdom Metazoa; phylum Chordata; class Mammalia; order Eulipotyphla; family Soricidae; genus Sorex; species Sorex fumeus. The sequence continues at coordinate 3,684,190 of NW_026606157.1, forward strand.
GCTTTGCACGCGGTCGACCCAGGTTTTATCCCCATCATTCCATATGATTCCTCAAGCACCGCCAGGAGTATTTCCTGAGTGCAGAGCCAGGAATTACCCCTGAGCATTGCTGGGTGTGACCCAAAAAACGAAAAAAAAAAAGAAAAAAATGTATTTTGAAGCATTCACTATATGGCAAATCATTTCTTTATTTCAGATCGATTTTCCAGCTACTGAGTGGGAGTATATGAAACCTATTTCAGAAGAGGCTAGAAGTAATTTGGAAGAACCACCGAAAGAGTGTTTAAAACATATTGCCAAACTTTCACAGAAACAATCTCCCTTGCTGTAAGTGATCTTGAGAGTAAAGTGTCTTATCTGCTGGTCAGGGCACTATCGTTCGCACTGGATGCCCTCGGATCTTTAAAGACGAAACCTTTCCCATGTGACTCCTTTAATTCCCAAATATACACGTGGGTAGATGGTCAATTCATGCTTAAGAGCTAAAATTTCTTAATGTCATATGATTTTGAATATTTCCTCTGTGACATTTAGCAATTTTAACTTTAGTCAAGGAAACAAAAGTTAACCATTCAGTTCAAATGAACGAAGTGAGTTAGAGGGACAGTACATTGGTAAAGGTACTTGCCTTGCATGCAAATGACCTGGTTTTGATCCCAAGCACCATATATGGTCTCTGGACCCCTGTCAGCAGTGATTACTGAGCATAGAGCCAGAACTTAGTCCTACCCACAGACAGATGTGGTCCAAAAACAGAAAGAAAAAAAAATCTGGGTGAAGGGACATTTCACAACTCCACAGTCCAAAAGGCAACAGAATGAGTGATTAGATATATATCAGTATATAACAGTATTAAATTATTGCTCAACTATCCTCAAGTTATTTTAGTGCAGAGGGCAAAGTTATTTTAACATGACAGCTTGGAATAGGATAGATAAAAAGTAAAATAATATAGAACCAATAAATCATGCTTTACAGAAACAAATTAGCACCCTTCTCATCTCTTTCAAAGATTATAATAATACTGATAAAAATGCCATTGAAATAAAGTACACATACAAAATACACTAAGATTAAACACACAACACACACACGCGCACACACACTCCATTCCTACGCAATGAAAACCATCCTTTGTCATGGTATTTTTTGAGTCTTAACCATGCTGGTAGCACCTTCCTGAATGATGAGGGTTTTCTTCCTTGAAGTCCTCTTCCTTCTGGCCCCTGTGGCTCCATGCAGGGCAGCCCGTGGCATGAGCCCAGAGCAGCAGCTCTACTGTTGAGTGCCTGCCACAGCTAAGCTAGACCTGAGTGAATTGGGCTCCTGCAGAGTCCAGAATATGGAGGGTGAAGGTGCTGAGTTTAGCCACTGGCCCTGGCCTAGCCTTGGCCTCTAAACTGTGGCTGCATTATTAGCAGCAGTGTGGGAATTAGTGTCAGTGAGAAAAGCTGAGAGTCACACCCAAACTGAAGCTGTAAACTTTTTTCTGTTTCTATATTTTGTTTTCGGACACATCTGACAGGGCTCAGGGAACCACCTAGCAGTGTCAGGGATGGAACCCAGGTTGGCAGTGTGTAAGGCAAGTATCCTTTCCACTGCATCATCTCTCCAGTATCTTGAACTAAGGTATTAGCAGGAGGTGGCATGCAAGAATGGGGCTCCCATATTCCTGACACCATTCCAGAGCACCCCTGCCTCATGGTGGTCAGGTCATTGGGGTACTTACACAGAAACACTGTCAGCCATCACATTCTTTCTGCACCGGCTCCTCCCAGCACCTGACCAGTGCTTTGCCATCCATAGGCCTTTGATGCTCCAACAGCACCAAGCAAACCTCTGAGGACATTCACCCGTTTGCATCTCCGTAGCTCCAGGAAGAAGCTCCCTTGATGCAGCCCTCCCTCACACTCCATCCTTCCAGCTCTTCCCCATCATCCCCAATGGGGCCTCCCATGCTCCTCAATTGTCACTCGGCTTCTGTCTGCCTCCATCATCCCTCTTGGCTTCAGCCTGTGTCTTCCGTCAAGCAACATGAGCAAAACTTCTTGCATGATCTTTGGGGTCTCCAGGGCTTTAGTTTCACTCAAGTTCATGTCAGGTCAAATATGACAGTCACGGGTTCCTATGACACTGCACTAGGTTCCTGTAAGTATTTCTCAGGATGACTCGCATGATACAGACAGAAAAGGGATTCTTTTTTTTTTTTAATTTTTATTAGCGAAACACCATGAGGTACAGTTGTAGACTTACAAATTTTTGTACTTGGATTTCAATTATACAATGATCAAATACCCATCCCTCCACCAGTGCTCATTTTCCACCACCACGGGTCCCAGTATCCCTCCCATCCCCTATCCCCCCATCCCACCCTGCCTCTGTGGCAGGGCATTCCCCTCTGTTATCTCTCTCCTTTTGGGTGTGTGGTTTGCAAAAGAGGCATTGAGTGGCAATCATGTTTGGTCTATAGTCTACTTTCAGCCTGCTTCTCCCATCCTGGGAGGATCCTCCCAACACCCTTTATTTGGTGCTCCCTTCTCTATCTGAGCTCCCTTTTCCCCTAGCATGTGTGGCTGGCCACCAACCCATGGAGCAAACCTCCTGGTACGAATCTTGGCCATTCTTGGGTGTTCGTCTCCTATTTTGTTACTTTATGCTCCCCAGATGAATGCAGTCTTTCTATGTCCGTCCCTCTCTTTCTGACTCATTTCACTTAACATGATACTTTCCATGTAGTACCACTTGTATGTAAATTTCATGACTTCATCTTTTCTAACAGCTACATAGTACCCCATTGTGTAAATATACCAAGGTTTCTTTAACCAGTCATCTGTTCTTGGGCACTCAGGTTTTTTACAGATTCTGGCTATTGTAAAGAGTGCTGCAATGAACAAACAAGTGCAGTCGTCACTTCAAGTATACTTTTTTGCCTCTCTGGAATATATTCCCAGGAGTGGAATTGCTGGGTCAAATGGCAGCTCAATTTCTAATTTTTTGAGAATCGTCCATACTGTTTTCCAAAAGGGTTGGACCAGCCTGCATTCCCACCAGCAGTGAAGGAGGGTCCCTTTCTCTCCACATCCGTGCCAGCACAGGTTGCTTTTGTTCTTTTGGATGTGGGACAGTCTATGTGGTGTGAAATGACATCCATTGTTGTTTTGATCTGCATCTCCCTGATGATTAATTATGTACAGCATTTTCTCTTGCACCTTTTAGCCTTTCGGATTTCTTCTTTGGGAAAGTTTCTGTTCATTTTGTTGTCCCATTTTTTGATGGAGTTAGATGTTTTCTTCTTGTGGAGTTCAGCCAGTAATTTGTATATCCTTGATATCAAACCCTTGTCGGTTGTGTATTGGGCGAATATCCTTTCCCATTCTTTAGACTGTCTTTGTTTTTTGGTCACTGTTTCTTTTGAGGTGCAGAAGCTTCTTAGTTTAAGATAGTCCCATTTGTCTATCTCTGTTTTCACTTGCTCGGCCAGTGGCGTGACATCTTTGAAGATACCATTAGCTTCAATGTCATGGAGGATTTTGCCAACTTTGTCTTCAATGTACCTTATGGATTCTGGTCTGATGTTGAGGTCTTTAATCCATTTTGATCTTACTTTTGTACATGGTGTTAGGCAGAGATCTGAGCCCACTTTTTTGCATATAGCCATTCAGTTTTACCAGCACAATTTGTTAAAGAGGCTTTCCTTGCTCCACTTCACTTTTATTGCCCCCTTATTGAAGATTAAATGATCATATTCTTGTGGGGAGATGTCAGTATATTCAACCCTGTTCCATTGGTCTGCAGCTCTGCCTTTGTTCCAGTACCATGCTGTTTTAATTATTACTGCTTTGTAGTAGAGTTTGAAGTTAAGGAGGTTAATTCCTCCCATTTTCTTTTTCCCAAGAATTGCTTAAGCTATTCGTGGGGGCTTATTGTTCCATATAAATTTCAGGAGTGTTTGCTCCATTTCTTTAAAGAATGTCATGGGTATCGTAATAGGGACTGCATTGAATTTATACAGTGCTTTGGGAAGTATTGCCATTTTCCCACCAAGAATCCCTTTTGTTTGAGAAATTCAAACAAGGCTAGGGGGAGGGGGGCAGAAACAGGTTGAATGTATGACACAGTTGACTTGGAAATTTTTGGCCCTTGTGCATCCAGAAATTTTTTACTATGGCCAATTTATTTCATGGTCCCCAGATTCAGTTACATAATACCATATTTGGTTGTGACTCTTGGGTTGAGTATGATTACATTTTCACTTCTTTTTGTTAGTGTTGATCAGCACTTGTTATTTGCTGAAACTTCCTAAATTTTCACTAATCTTTCCTGTATCTACATTAGATTGAAACTCTGAAGATGTTAAATATTTTAGGTAAATTACTAGTTCCCGTGATAGCAAATTTTATGTCTCAAACTTTCTTAGGTCCTGGTTCACACACATTCATTTATTCCAGACATTTCTATGAACATCATCATGTAGTCAATAGGCTCTGTTTAAAGCAGATTGCCTTTCTTAATGCGCATGGGTTGGGGCCAAAATAAAGAGTAAAAAACAAGACTTAAGAGAAAAAGGCTTTGCATGTTTGAACCCCAGCCCTGCATGGTTGTTTCCCCTTTCTCCTCAAGCACACAACCTCGGGAGTAACCCCCAGCGCTGCTGGATATGACCTAAATGAGAAAATAACAACAACTCAGTATCTTAATGTCACAATAGCAACAACTCGGTATCTTAATGTCACTTTAGTTAGATTAAGCATTGGTTTACAAGACTTACTCAAATATATAAACCCTTAAAATTAACAGTTCTGTCACATACCAGAAGATACTGTATTTATGAGGAAGTTTTTTATTATAATTATTTTTTAATTTCTAAAAGTTTATTTTATTATTAAACCATCGTGAAATACAGTTACAAAGCTTTCATGATAAGGTTTAAGTCATACAATATTTCAGCACCCATCCCTCCATCAGTGTACATTTCCTCCTAACAATATCCCCCATATCCGTCCTGCCATCCCATCTCTCCCTCCAAAGCCTGCCTCTATGGCAGACACTTTTCTTCTTTTCTTCTCTCTCTCTCTCCTCTCTCTCTCTCTCTCTCTCTCTCTCACTCTCCACTTTTGGGCATTGTGGTTTGCAATACAGATACTGAGAGGCCGTCATTTTTGGTCCTTAACCCACTTTCAGCACATATTCCTGATCCAGAGGGGTCCTATCCAACCACCATTACCATAATGGTCTATTCTCTATCCCAACTGCAATGAGAGGTTTTTAATGTCAAAAGTATACCGTGCTTTCAAATTTTATGCAAATTCAAGCAAAAATTATAATGAACACAGTAACTACATTTAAATTTAGAGGCTTGGGACAAGAGAGATAAAATAGTGTGTAAGGTGTTTGCCTTGCATGTGGGCAATCCATTTAGATCCCTGACACCCATATGGTCACCCAGAGTCCTTCAGGAGTAAATCCTGAATGTGGAAACAGAAGTCAACTCTGAGTATAGCTGGCTGTGTCCCAAAACATAAATAAACAAACAAACAAAAATAGAGAGAAAATTTAGAGGTCTTTCCTTTAAATTTTAGCGACATTTTAGTAACTCCACTAAATTCTAACTAGCTTTGTATTCCAGTTTCTATTTAAGTGAATAATTTACACACAAAATAAGCACCAATTCCCCTTATTTAACCCACTCAAATATTGTTCATCACAGCACAATTTCATTCTGGACTGTGAAAAACAGATGGAGAACAGCCTTCAATGTGATAAAAAAACTTTTGTTGTGAGTCAATCAGATTAACTTCAATTTCAAAGCACCACACTTTATCATTTGGTGACTTATTTATTCCTTCTTTCAAACTGATCAAATGTAATCAGAGCCAGGAAGTTCAATCTCAATGAAAGTCAGTAAAAACGCATTTATAATATTCGTAAAATTTTAAAACAACCCAATGTCTACAAAAATAATGTTTATCTAGATATAAATTTCTATAAACACATATTGTATACATAAACATACAATACATATATAATATACATTTATACAGTATACAAATATACTTGTAATTATACATGTATGTATAGCATAAATATGCATATGTATAACTTCATATGTACATGTAAGATCCCTTCCACATATAGCCATGAATGTTCTTATCACCAGACTAATTCTTCTTAAAGAAGTATGATGCCAAATATAGATATGAAATGATAGCTTTCAGGTATTGAATAGCCATATCTTCAGGTGAAGCAAGGTATAAAACGGCTTCAGTTCAGGGGCATATTCTACACCTGGACTCCGGGAGATAGAATCAAAGAAGCTGACTGCAGGCTTTGTTGAGATTTTTTTTTTTTAAGGGCAGATATCAGAGTCTAAGGATGCCAAGGCAGCCAGGATTTAAGGACCGTAACATGGAAGATTATAAGACAGTATCTCAGAAATCCATATATCAGGAGGGGTCAGCCTCCTAATGTTTACCTGAGTACTAAGCTATTTTATAGTAGGTAAAGATTTTGAGGGGCTGGAAACAGAACCACCACAGAGAGATGCGAAATAAATTCCACAGTTTAAAAAATGACATAACAGAAACTGTGATTCCTGAGCATAGAGGAAGAACACAGGATACTTTAGATTTAATGTATAAATAAGAAAAAGGCCTGGGGCTGGAGCCATAGCACAGCGGGTAGGATGTTTGCCTTGCACGAGGCCGACATGGGTTCGATTCCCAGCATCCCGTATGTTACCCCAAGCACCACCAGGAGTAATTTGTGAGTGAAGAGCCAGGAGTAACCCCCTGAGCATCGTTTGGTGTGATCTAAAAAGCCAAAAAAAAAAAGTCAAAAGAAAGAGGCCTGTGAGAAATAAGGATCCTCTAGCTCAAGATAAGATTATGTTTGTTGTAACCTGACAAATAGTAACAAGTCTCAAAATAATCAATTGTTTTGCTACTAATTAAAACTGTCCCACTAAAAAAAATTTAAAAACCCTAAAGATTCAATAACCCAAATATTTTTTAAAATGTAGATTGTCAATAGGACAACTTAAGTGTGTTCTCAATGTTTTAATTGTTCAGCTTATGATCAATAACTGCAAGACATTAAAAGATCAGAAAGAGTCTTAGTTGAGGGGGATCAGTCAATAGAAACCCCCCAAAAATTTAAATTAGCAATTTTTTCAACACAATAATTATAAATATTATTTTTTTTCTTTGGGGGGACACACCTGGCATTACTCGGGGTTTACGCCTGACTCTGCATTCAGGAATTCCTCCTGGCATTGCTTGGGGGACGATATGGGATGCCAGGGATCAAACCCAGGTCAGCTGAGCAGAAGGCAAATGCTCTACCCGCTGTTGCAGTATGGCTCCAGCCCCTAATTATAAATAATGTTCATAGATTTAAAGAGTGAACAAGTAAAATTCGGCAAATAAATAGAAACTCTGAAAATAAAAACTTCAGTTAAAAAGTAAGAATTATTCTATTTCCTTTTTTTTTTTTTTTGCATTTCTTGGGTGTTCACAGGGGTTAGTCCTGGCTCTGCACTCAGGAATTACTCCTCGAAGTGCTGAGGAAACCATATGGGATGTCGGGAATTGAACTCCTATTGGCCTTATGCAAGGAAAATGCCTGCCTTCCCCGCTGAACTATCTCTCCGGCCCCGAGTTATTATTCTATTTTCAAGTAATGTGATTATGAAAAGTCATGGTATTTGAAATAAACGTGTAAAAGAAACCGTATTCCCATTTAATTTAAAGATTTTTATTTTAAAATTCTATTTGCAATAACAAAACTCTATGCCAAAAAGTAAAAAAATTGTTGCTAAGAGAAATTAAAGAAAACCAAAATAAATCAAAGAATGTACAGGCTGTCCAGATAGTACAGTGGCTATGATGCTTGCCTAACATGCATCCCTCCTCCCCAACCCCTTGTTCAATCCCCAGGAAGCCATATGGTTCTTCTAACTCCACCAGGGGTGATTCTTGAGTACAAAGCCAGGATTAAGCTGTGAACACTCTGGATGTGACAAAATTGTTGTGTTAATGTAGAATGAATAATATTTAAATTTTAAAATGGGTAAAATTGAATTGTGATGCAGTTGGAACTATCATGCTATGAAAACACACACATACAAAACACAAAATTTAATAATCACTTCATAGAATAATTTGACATTTTCTTTAAAACATACAGAATACCTGACATAGAACTAGGTGTTTGTATTCTTTAATTAAAATAAAAATTAAAAAATTAAAATCTTTAATTTTTTAAATTTTTTTTAAAATTTGAAGATTTTTATTTTTTTAATTGGAATTAAATAGGAGAAATAAAAAAATATATCCTTATATAAACTTAGACACAAATAGTCATATGTGCTTTAAATTCGTAACATCCCTGAATAAGAAACTACCCAAATATCCATCAAATAGGAGGATGAATATCTCAGTTTTGGGGTATCCATTGAATGGAATAAAACCCTTTCATTTAAAGGAATGAACTATGATGTATTCAACAGTATGGATATTTTCAAGTACATGTACTTCAATGTACTTGTGCCTATATTATATTTATACTATACTCATGGCTAGAGTGATTGCACAGTGGTAGGGCATTTGCCTTGCACGTGGCTGACCTGGGTTCGATTCCTCTGCCCCTCTTGGAAAGCCTGGCAAGCTACTGAGAGTATCTTGCCCACATGGCAGAGCCTGGCAAGCTCCCCATGGCCTATTCAATATGCCAAAAACAGTAACAACAAGTCTCACAATTTAGACGTTACTGGTGCCATCAAGCAAACTGATGAACAATGGGAGGACAGTGCTACAATTTATGTAATAATTGAAACACATAATACCAATACAGAGTGAAAGAAACCAACAAGTACCTGTTTTGTATTTGTCATGAGAAAACTTTTAACAAGACTTTTTTTTTTTAAATCTAGATAGAAATATTTTTATGTAGAGAGAATTGTGTTCTCTTCCAGGAGCTGGGTTTTATAGTCTCTGAGTCTTGGCCGTTGATGGGATTACACGGTGCCAGGGGGCCAGTTGGTGGGTGTGACCCCTGGTAACTGGAATTTGGAGGATCTGGGTGGAGGACGCTCAGCCCCCATCTGAGCAGGCAGGCTTGGAGATCTCAGCCCTGGGACCCGCATGCCTCTGTTACTCTGCCGGTACCTTCATGCGTGTGGAGAGTGGTCTCAGCATGGTGGTGGCTGGTTCTGGAGGTCAGGGCCCCTTGGAGGGGAGCGGGTTGAGTTTCCCTCCCCACCCCGACCAGGGCTCCGGCAGCTGAAGACCTTCAGAACCAGCCACCACCATGCTGAGACCACTCTCCACATGCATGAAGGAAGCACGACATCTTATTATCTCATTCCTACTTTGACAAACTTCTGAGTGTGGACTGCCCACACGGCAGAGTCTGGCAGACTCTCCATGCCATACCCAATATGACAAATACCAGTAACAATGATGGGTCTCATTCTCCTAACCTTGAAAGAGCCTTGAATATGGCACTTTTTAAAAAATCTCAGGGCTAGGACAAAGGAGATGTTACTGGGGCCTGCTCGAGGCAATCGACGAACAACAGAAAGAATTGTGATTTTTACAGTATAATAACTTATCCAAATTTATGAAACTAGTTTGTGCTCGGAACATGCGATAAAAGAGGTGTTGGAGGCATCGGTGTCCTTGTCAACACAAACTTGACCAAGAGCATTGATTCATTCGAATGCCTAACAACCCGAATCGGACGTTTACATTTGAATAGATGTGGCTCACTGCCTGCAGTTTCTATCTTCGTTGTCTACGCACCAACATCTCATTATGATGAAAGAGAAATCGAGAAGTTCTACATGGAGCTAGAAAAGTTCTATAAAGAAGACCACACCTTCTACAAGATCATTGTGGGTGATTTTAATGCCAAGATAGGACCGAGAAGATCAGCTGAAGAACTTCACATCGGGACCCATGGCCTAGAATGGAACGAACAGGGTGAGAGACTGTCTGAGTTCATCATGTCGACCAAGACCATCCATGGTAACTCACAGTTCCAGAAGGCAGAATCTAAACGATGGACATGGGAGTCTCCCAGCGGATGATTCCACAACGAAATAGACCACATCATATTCAATCGACGGTTTTGCCTGACTGATGTCGCTGTTGTCCCAAAATTTCGAACGGGATCGGACCACCGTCTCCTTCGTGCAAAATTCTACTTCACAGAGCGGGGAGAAAGGGCTGCAAAGTTCAAAAAGAGAACTCCCAGAATGACCACCAACTGGGAACTCTTTGGTACTATTGCGGCAACATGGGAAGATGCCATTGTTGACAACATTGACGAGGAATACGATCGACTGGTTCAGCACCTCCATGAATGTGCGAGGAACGCCAAGAGAGAGATAGCCACAAAAAGTCGCCTATCTTCGAAAACTCTTGAGCTAATTCGCCAGCGTGGCTTGGCGCATACCTCAGGCAACCGCAAGCTAATGTCCGAGCTTGCAAAGCAGTGCAGAGATGCGATCAAGGAAGACCTCAAAGAGAGAAGAGCAGAAGTACTGGTAGATGCGGCAGAAGCCGGGAAAAGTATTCGTAATGCCCGCCTGTCCTTCACCAACTATAAGACCAAGATGACTGCCCTCCGACGTCCTGATGGATCCATCACATCCTCCAGAACGGCAATGGAGAAGATTATCCATGACTTCTACTCAAATCTCTTCGATAGCCATGTCCACTTGCCAACATACCAAATTCCACAGGATGGGTATGTTGTTCCCAACGTTCTCCCCTCCGAAATCCGACACGCCATTTCGTCGGTAAAGAAACAAACAGCACCCGGCCCAGACAAGGTCAGACCTGAACACCTGAAGAACCTGCCGTCAGTATTCATCAATACACTGGCTCGGCTCTTCACTCGCTACCTGTCTGAATGCAAGGTTCCGTCCCAATGGAAAACCAGCAGGACCGTACTACTGTTCAAGAAGGGAGACATCCATGACATTGACAACTATCGCCCGATCTGCCTATTGTCTGTCATCTACAAGTTGTTCACTCGAATCATCCTGAATAGGATTGGCAGAACACTAGATGAAGGACAACCATGCGAGCAAGCAGGGTTCCGCAAAGGATTCAGCACCATCGACAATATCCACACAATAACCAAGCTCATTGAGGTTTCTCGGGAGTTCAAGATGCCGCTCTGCTTAACGTTCATTGAGTTAAAGAAGGCCTTTGATTCTGTTGAGACGGAAGCGGTCATTGAAGCCCTAGCCAATCAGGGCATTCAAGCCCAATACATCAGGATCCTCCGTGAGCTGTATTGCGGATTCACTACCAGGATCTCACCATTCTACAAAGAAGTGATCGTTGATGTCAAGAGAGGGGTGCGGCAGGGTGATACCATTTCACTGAAACTCTTCAGTGCCACCCTCGAGAACATCATGCGACGACTGGAATGGGAAAACATGGGAGTGAAGATAGATGGTCGGCAATTACACCACCTCCGCTTTGCTGATGATATTGTTTTAATAACACCAAACATCAGCCAAGCGGCACAAATGCTGGCCGACTTTGACCGTGAGTGTGGAAAGGTAGGACTACAGCTGAATCTTACGAAGACAATGTTTATGAGAAACAGCCTCGTTCCTGATGCCCCATTCACTCTCAATGGAACGACCATCTCCGAATGCAACAGCTATGTGTACCTAGGTCAAGAAGTCAACATGACAAATGACCTGGCACCCGAGCTGCGCAGGAGGAAGAGAGCGGCTTGGAACGCCTTCAAGAACGTCGAAGAAATAGCTAAGAGGATGAAGAACCTCCGGCTCCAGGCACATCTCTTTGATTCCACTGTTCTTCCTGCATTAACATATGCCTCAGAGACCTGGGCCCTACGCAAACAAGTTGAGAACGCCATTCAGGTCTCCCAAAGAAGAATAGAAAGAGCTATGCTTGGAATATCACGTTTCACTCAAATGAGAGAAAGAATCCGGAGTTCTGACATCCGTCGACGATCAAGGTTCAGGGACGCTGTCTCATTTGCCAAGGTGTCGAAAATCAGATGGGCTGGTCACGTAATGAGATTTAAAGACGACCGTTGGACTAGAGCTGTTACTGATTGGATTCCACGGGATGTCAAGAGACCGCGTGGCCGCCCACCTACCAGATGGTCAGACTTCTTCCTGAAGATCATGAACGATCGGTTTGAGGCCCTTCATGTTCCCGGAGCGAACAGATGCCATTGGGCTACACTAGCACGCGACAGGGACAAATGGAGACGTTACTGGCGCCCGCTCGAGCAAATCGACGACTAACGGGAAGTTAAGTGATTAAGTGAAGTGAAGTTTGTGCTCTCCATTGATATAAATTATGCTTCAGTAAAAGGGTATAAAAATGAAGTATTGGTCAATATTAGGAGAAAGGGAGATTTAATGAGGAAAAATATTTATTTCCTTCCATTTTAATGGAGTTTTTCCTTCTGAGAGCTTTCTGGTGGAGAAGGTCAAAGCAAAGAGAATGGAGTGCAGAGAGCTTGGACCCTTTATCCTTTCATTTTGTCCATGAAGATGTTGGATTCTAGAGGAATGATAAGGGCATGCTGACCTTTAACATCCTGGACTGTTTCTCATTACCCTTGTAAGTTTTAGCTCTTTCAAGCTAAACAGCCGAATGTCAGTTGGCAAAGACAGTGCTCAGAAGCTGCCATTGTCACTCAAGAAACACTGTCCTCCGTGTAAAGTGTGCTTCTGAATGCTTCCTCTGGAGAGCAAGCAATGTGTTATCAGCTTCCCCATGCCCAGGGAAGACTAGACTCCCGGATGGATCTCTTTTATTTGAAACCAATCTCCAGGGAGAACTACTTGAGCATTTGAAGAAGTCTGATTCATTGGTGTTTCTACTCTAAACTTTCAGCAAACTAACTACTTAAAGCTGGGGCATGCTTGATTTTGAAGTTGAGAACAAAGAATTTTTTTCTGACTGATAGAACTAATCTTGAGAGAAAGAAATAGCATCTTTAAACGATGCCCTTTCTTTTTTTTTAGTTTTTTTATTTATTGAATCGCTGTGGGAAAAGTTACAAAGCTTTCAGGTTTAGGTCTCGGTCATGCAAATATCAATCACATTTCCCTTTACCAATACTTATTTTTCACCACAAAGAACCCCAATAAACCCCCACCCAATGTCTGTGGGGCAGATGAATTCTAGTTAACACTCTGTCTACTTTGACTAGCTTCATTGTTTTGATAAAAGTTGCACCATTATTATTTAGATTTTACCCACCCCCCAAATCAGCCATGCTGAAAAAGCATTGTGAAATGATTTGCTTTCTACAGCTGGGTTCAAGAATTAAATGATGTCGCACGGCCACAATAGCGGCCGCGCAGTTTTGGATTTCTGCTATTTTATTTATTAACCCCAGACTGGAGTGATAGCACAGCGGTAGGGCGTTTGCCTTGCACGCAGCCAACATGGCCGACCCGAGTTTGATTCCTCCGCCCCTCTCAGAGAGCCCGGCAAGCTACCGAGAGTATCTCACCCGCACGGCAGAGCCTGGCAAGCTCCCTGTGACGTATTCGATATGCCAGACACAGTAACAACAAAGTCTCCAATGGAGACGTTACTGGGCCCGCTCGAGCAAATTGAGGATCAACGGGAGGGCCTTTACCTTTACCTTTTTACTAACCCTGGAAGTATTTCTACTGAGAGTCAGATAATTAAGAGATTGGTTTCTGTGCTTCTGGGGCCGTGGCCGTGCCGGAGAGCCGCTCGTGGGGGGCAACTGGTGACCTCGGTAGGGCATGAAGGACAGGCTGGAACGCCCCCCGTCCCATGAGGTTTCAACGATGCCCTTTCTTGAGGCTGGAGAGAAAGTATAGCTGGCAGAGCAATTGCTTTCTACATGGTCAAATCAGTTTTTTTTTTTAATTTTTTTTTATTAGTGAGACACCATGAGGTACAGTTGTAGACTTACAAATTTTTGTGCTTGGGTTTCAATTAGACAATAGTCAAATGCCCATCCCTCCACCAGTGCCCATTTTCTACCACCACGGATCGCAGTATCCCTCCTACCCTCCATACCCCCCATCCCACCCTGAGTCTGTGGCAGGGCATACCCTTTTGTTCTCTCTCTCCTTTTGGGTGCTGTGGTTTGCAAAAGAGGCATTGAGTGGCAATCATGTTTGGCCTATAGTCTACCTTCAGAATGCTTAGTTTTGATCTCTGGAACCCCCCTATGATTTCCTGAGCACCACCAGGAATAAACCAAAATATGCCATTTACTGAGGTCAGAGAGATAGTACAGGGGGTAATGTACATGCTTTGCATGCAGCTAACCTTGGATCAATACTCAGCACCACACAGTACCCTACCAATAAAAAAATGTAAATAACAAACCAATAAAAATTTCTTCATTGTTTCTCATTTCTTCATAGACCCATTTGGGTCTAAGTTAACTTTTAAGGAGAGTATAAATGTTCTGAGTAGTATGCCACAGATACCCAATAAAATAGGTCTTCCCTAGAGGAGATGGAAATTGGTCAACCCAAATGACACTGTAAAAGAATGTTGCAAAGGGGCTGGAGCAATAGGACAGCAGGTAGGGCATTTGCCTTGCACACGGCCGACCCAGGTTCAATTCCCAGCATCCCACATGGTCCCCTGAGTACTGCCAGAAGAAATTCCTGAGTGCATGAGCCAGGAATAATCCTTGTGCATCACCGGGTGTGACCCAAAAAGAAAAAGAAAAGAATGTTGAAAAATTAGAGGGAAGCATTTGGGAGAGGTGTGTTGTGCCTGCCATATGATGTGACTAGGCGTCAGGTTCCACCCCCAGAACCAACTGACCCCCCAAGCACCAAGCACAGCAGGGTGTTAACCTGTGACCTCAGCATTAGTAATGCACCAGTGGACCCTAGTGGAGAACCATCTGGTCAGATGACCAACTATCTGGAGGAGAGGCCCCCTGATACCCCAAGCACTGCTTGGGAGATGCCCTCCCCCCCTCAAAAAAAGAAAAAGAGATGAAAAGAAATGTGAATAATCTAAAGGTTTACTTTTTTCTACAAAAGAATAAAATCAATGGAAACTAAGGTAATGAAAGACCTGATCAAATTGTCCTGAGAAAATATAGGATTCATTTTCCAAAACAAATTAAAACCAAATGCAAAGAACCAGAAGAAGGCTTTGTATGGAGTTCGCAGCCACATTTGTTAATATGGCAACGTCCAGTCAATGACAGCTCCCAATCTGGTTTTGCAGGCTCTCCGAGGAAAAGAGAAGATACTTATGGTATTATCGCTTCTACTGCAATCAGGAAAATTGCTCTCTACCTCTGGTCCTTGGCAGCGCCCCTGGATGGGATGAAGGAACTGTTTCCGAAATGCATGGCATTTTGAAAAGGTGGAAATTTTCCCGTCCTTTGGAGGCACTTGGGCTTTTGACTTTCAGGTAAGACTTCCTATAGGAATCAGCACAGTGCTGATTGAGAAACAATTGTTCAAAAGATTTGTTCAAAGTATAGGACTAGGTGATTATTTCGTTGGCTATTTTGTTTGTTCCCAAGTTTTAAAAAGTTCCTATAGGAATCAGCATAGTGCTGATTTAAAACTTCCAAGTTTTAAAAACTTTCTATACGAATCAGTATAGTGCTGATTGAGAAACATTTGTTCAAAGAGATTTGTTCAAAGAATAGGACTAGGTGATTATTTCGTTGACTATTTTGTTTGTTCCCAAGTTTTAAAAACTTTGGATATTAAATGTAAATTAGGATATTCTCTCTCTCCAGTCTCTCTCTCTCTCTCTCTCTCTCTCTCTCTCTCTCGCTTGCTTTCTCTCTTTCTCTTCTCTCTCAGTCTCTCTATCTCTTTATCTGTCTCTCTCTCTCCCCTACCCCTCTCTCCCTTTCTCTTTTTCTCTTACCCACTCCCTCTTTCCCTCCCTCCTCTTTGTTCCCTTTAGGCACTGTGGTTTGCAATTGTTGAAAAGGAGACTGTAGTTTCTTAAATGAAGATTCTATTGTTCTTACCAAATTAACAAAACTTCGAGGAAAAAAAAATATTCCTCATGCCTCTGCAAACAAAAAACTCCTTCAAAGGGGGGACAATATTTTATCTTGAAGTCCACAAGCATTAACAAAACACCCTAAAATGTGCATACAATTATTTAAAAATCCCTTTCCATATATTCTGCAGCTCTTCCTGGAGAATGCAATACATTGGCGTTGGGTAGGGGAGGCAGGGATTAGGTGGAGTCTGGGGCCTTCTGGGCTACGAAAGCACGTGGGAATCAGCGGCAGCTGACTGGAGAAACAGCTCTTCCTTGGCTTCCGTTTGAGATTCAAAGCCAAGACAAGATATTTTAGGCCTGCCTTGATAGCATCAGCTCACTGATGCTGTGAAGATAGTCTGTGATCTCCAAAGCCAGAGAAGATTTGTACAATCCAGTTCTATTTTTGAGTTCTCCCTCAAGGTCCTGAGGGAAGGTGAAATGTGGAAATGAAAGTGATAACACAAACTTCAAACTGATTTACTGGGGCTAGACAGTACAGGGAATTGGTTACAAGTCCTGCATATGGCGGGCCCAGTGCAATCGCTGGTACCCCAAGTGGTCCTCTGAGGACCAGCAAGAGTGATACTTGAGCACAGATACAGGAATAAGCTCTGAGCACAGAGATTTGTGTTCAAGCCCTCTTCCACCAAAAAAATTACCTGATTTACTGGAGTTTATTTAAAAATAAGTGTCCTTACTCAACTACAAGTGTGAGAGAGGGGAAGAAGAATGGGTTTCACTGCATTATTTGCAGTTATTCAGTGATCTTTCAAACAAAATCATAAATTATCTTAAGAACTTATGGTTTTTTTGTGTTTCTCACATTGAAGATTTTGCCCAGTGTAATAATTAAAATTTTTATTAGTTAAGTTTGGGGCGTTTCCCTTTTTCAAAGCTTTCCAGTGACCCTCCTCTGACCTTGACACGTAGAATTTACCACTCTGTCTAGTTCAAAACTGTATTTCCTTATGAATGTATTTTATTTCAGTGTATTTAAATGCCACATGTTGAAATCTATGTTTTTTCTCACAACAGACCAGAACTGTCCAAAAAAGAATAGATCATATAGTATTTCTGTTTCCCAAGGGCTCAATAATAATTGAAAAATAGTAAATTCCATTATTGAATCATTTTCTAAAATTTTATATGATTACTTTGTTACCTTATTCTAACAGCTAAATGCTAATATTTTTAAGGGTATTCTTTATTACCTTACTTGTCATGTCACCTAGTACAATTGGGTGAATTAATAAAATAAGGACATGCTGAAAAAAAAATCAATGGACAATTGATTGGTTTCATCGTGCTCATTCACAATTCATGCTTGTGTTTTGACACAAAGATAGTTTGAAACAAAGGATAGTTTCTCGTTTCCACTAAATTCCTTACCTCTTTATTAATTTAGATTTTAAAAACTGTCAAAATATTCAGATTTGTTGTGTGTGTGTCTGTGAAATTCTAGTTGTCTTTTGTTCAAATAGGTGTTATCTATATTAATATAATTGTTATATTAGTATAAATTGTCATTACTTTATGGTTTTTTTATTAGTGAAACACTATGAGGTACAGTTATAGACTTACAAATTTTTGTGCTTGGGTTTCAGTCATACAATGATCAAGTACCCATCCCTCCACCAGTGCCCATCCTCCACCACCATGGGTCCCAGCATCCCTCCCACCCCCCATCCCCCCCGTCCCACCCTGCCTCTGTGGCAGGGCATTCTTAAGATGACTAACTAAGAGAAAATGATTCACAAGTAAAGGGAGCAACTCACGGAATAAGAGAATACAAATAATGTATCTGATAATCGAACTGCATCCAGAATATGTAAATATTCCTAAACCACAACAATAAACAATCATTAATCCAAATTTTAAATTCTTAAAGATCTGATTAGAAATTTATCCAAAGAAAACTTAGGGATATCCAATATACACATGAAAATATGTAACAGAATCAGGGATATGGTTCAGTGATAGAGCACTTGACTTTCATGTGTGAAGTTCAGGTTAGATTCTGTGTGTCCCCTGAGCACCACCAGGAGTAGCCCTAAGTACAGTTGAGTGTAAAAACAATTAACTCAATCATTAGGGAAATGAGATGCCACTTCACACATCCTAGGCTGATTATAATTCAAAAAGAAAATTAGTGATGTCAGCAAAGATGATTGATGTGAATGTGTAGCAAGTTTGGAAAACTATTTTGTACTACTTTAAATATTAAACAGACAGTGTGAGAGATAGTACAGTGGGTAGGGCACTTGCTTGGCACATGGCAGACCCAGATTCAATATCCAGCACCCCATAAGGTCCCCTGAGCCCAGTAGGAATAATCCCTGAGTGCAAAATCAGGATTAAGCGCTGAGCACAGCGAGGTATGGCCCCAACCCTATCCCCTAAAATTATTAAACATAGAATTACATATAACATTATATTTCCACTCACGTATGATGAAATGTAGCAAAGATGAAATGTAGCACTGTAGCACTGTCCTCCAGTTGTTCATTGATTTGCTCAAGCAGGCTCAGTAATGTCTCCATTGTGAGACTTGTTGTTACTGTGTTTGGCATATTGAACACGTCATGAGGAGCTTGCCAGGCTTTGCTGTGCGGGCGAGGTAGCTTGCCGGGTTCTCCGAGAGGGGTGGAGGAATTGAACTCGGGTTGGCCTTGTCGGCCGCATGCAAGGAAAATGCCCTACTGCTGTGCTATCGCTCCCAAACTCATACATAATTTTACAGAGAGGTTTGTTTATAGTAGTCATAAAATGTAGAAATGACTCATGCCCATCAACTGATAAACTGATAAAATCTGGTCTTTCTGTATAATGCAATGTTTTTGATAACAAAATGTAATAAATTCTATTATGCTATGACATGAATATAGTTTGATAAGTGAAAAAGGCTTACTATCATGAGACTGTATATTAACATGATTCAATTGTTATGAAATATGCAGAACAAGTAATCCTATGGAGATAGAAAGTGGGTGAGTAGTTTCCTCGAACTAGTGGAGGGGTAAGTGGAGAATGATTGCCAATGGGATCTAGTATTTTTAGTGATAATAACTGTATAACTCATTGGAATATTCTAAAAATAATATAAATATTTAAAGTAAATGGCACAATGGTAGGACATTTGCCTTGCGCACAGGCAGGTTCAATTCCTCCGTCCCTCTCGGAGAGCTCCGCAAGCTACTGAGAGTATCTCGCCCACACGGCAAAGCCTGGCAAGCTACCCGTGACGTATTCGATATGCCAAACACAGTAACAACAGTCTCCAATGGAGACGTTACTGGGCCTGCTCGAGCAAATTGATGATCAACGGGAGGGCCTTTACTTTACTTTTAATATAAATATTTATATATGTAAATATTATTCAAATTATACACATATAAAGTATATAATGTGTATATAATAAGCATTGCACTGTAGCACTGTCCTCCCGTTGTTCATTGATTAAATGGAGTGGGCACCAGCAACGTCTCACAACAAATTGTGAGACTTATTTTTGTTGTTTTGGGCATATGGAATACATCACGTGACATATATAATAAGTGTATAATTATTATTCAAATTATGTACTTTATATGTGTAAATAATATATTTGATTTATATATTTAAATTCTAAAGAAAAATATTTTAAGTTTAAATCTGTGAATTTCTGTATCTCATTCAATATGTCATATTGAATATGACACAGGTAGCTTGCCAGGCTTTGCCGTGCAGGCGAGATACTCTCGGTAGCTTGCCGAGGAATCGAACTTGGGTCAGCCGTGTCGCCTCATGCAAGGCAAATGCCCTACCCACTGTGCTATCGCTCCAACTATTTTAAATATCTATATAATATTTTTAAAATTTTATCAGAATAAAATTTATAACACTGTTTAGTTTTCTGCTTATAAAATAAGGGAGTTAGTTGGCCAAACTTCAATATTCTGTGATCCCTGATAACTAAGCATAATTCTGCTTATAATAAGCTTCTTTATCTAAACAGATGGTGAAAAGTTGTTTGACTCATTCAATGCCTAAAGAAAGTAGATAAAATTTTCCCTAAGTGCTATCTCATTTTAATATCCAGAACAATTCTCTGAGTGAAAAATAGTAGTAGTATTTCAATTTTACCTTTGTGGAAATTTAGTCTTCTTAGGATTAAGTTTCTTAATGTAAAAGGGACCAAGTTGACTGAAAGAAAGAACTGAGTGCTCTATGGTGCCAACGCCAAGAACACACTGAAAACTGAGTAGAGCACAGCGAACCATGAAGGGTTTCACTGAGAAACTTCCTTGGAGAAAACAGTCATCACCTTAGTGAGACTCAACTCTCCAGAAGGCAAAACGTTTGAACTTGTGGAGCTCTCGGTTTGGGGGATGGGAGAAGCAAAGGGTGAAAGAGAAAAGGAACAAGATGCTTAGGGGCAGGAACTGGACAGGAAATGACATCGTAGGATGGGAGGGAGCTGAGCACCAAGGACTTACGAAACATCACTTTTAGCGAAGTCAAAACAAGACTCTAGGCAGGCAACACAATGCCATGGGCTGCTGTCCCCAGCATGGAACAGCCATTCCTGAGGTGTGACAGGAGCCACTCCTGTCCTCTACCAGAACAGACTGCCATCTCCACCTGATGTGAGACCCCTGTTCCCATAGATCACAGCTGAGAGTTCACAGAAGTCATATTGTACTGAATCTCACATGGTGTTGTTTTGTAGTCTTAGGACCACCATAGTCTAACCTGTGGTGGTCCAGAGTGGAACTGCTTTCAAAGGTGAACATGCCCAACCAGAGTTCCATTAGTTGGTTGTCTACCTACGGCCCTGCCTCTAGAGGTCAGAGTCTGGATCCTGCCCCCACCTTCCCATATCCATAGCTTTGGCAGTTCCAGCTGTTGGATTGTCAACTGAGAACCAAGGGATGCTCCCCCAAAGTGGGTGAAGTAGACTTAATTGCCAATCTAAATTAGATAGCACCTAGTGCAAAGGGTCCAAATGGTTCAGTTTCCTGCTTCCACCCACCGTTTTAGAGATGGGGAGCTGGCAGTACGCAGCGCAGACATGGTGCAGTCACGGGCCAGCACTGGGAGGAACCATCCCCAAGAAGGTGACTGGGAGTCGTAAAGCAGAAACACAACAGTAATAGACACCCCAGGATGAGTACTGCAGAGGTAGGCACACAAAAGAAAGGAAAGAAAGCTATGATCCCATTTAAGATATAGTCCAAAAACATCAAATGCCTACATGCCAACGAATCAATGTGAAAGATGTACATATTGAAAACTTGAAATTACTATTGAAAGAAATGGAAGAGAACATCATGAAATAAAAAAAATTCCATTGTCATGAATTGGAAAAATTAGGATTGTAGAAAACATAATCCTACCTAAATCATCATAGAGACTCAGTACCATTCTCATAAATACCACAATGACATTAGTCAATGACATAGTAAAAACATTACTACATTTATGTGAAATCATGAAACTGCTGAAAAAATCCAGAGCCACTTTTTGAAAAAAAGAAGGCGAAGGCTATTGAATTTCTGACTTCAAATTATATGATAAAATATAGTAATCAAACGTGCTCCACCCCCATTGAGCTATCTCACAAGCACCTAAACTTAGGATTTTAACCCTCGTGGTCTTTCTACATAAATATTCTAAACTATTTTGATACCAAATGTGTTTGTTGGCCCAAAATTGTTTTATTACAGTAAATAACAGGACTCAACTGACCTACGATCAAATGTTTGTTCTTCACTGTTTCACTTTTTGGTAGAAGTTATAAAGTTAGTTCCAAGGAGGAGTACCATTTATTCCTTTAGTCAGAAAACTTAGTGGAATAATTTACTTTCACATTGGACAGTTCCTTTACATCCTTATCATGTCCTAAAGAAGGTCACAAGGAAGGCTGGAGGATTTCCATTCTACTCATCCTGTGACTCCCACTCTGTGAGCTGAACTATTAAAAAACTTGAGGACAAGCTGTTTCCAGAAATGAGCCTTTCAAATTTTCTAAATTCTAGCAGCTGAGTTTTTTTTGAGAACAAACAGTATGTGCTTGTTAACTGAGTTGTCAGAATGAGTTTTGCAGAGATTTTTGTTTTTCTCCTTTGAGTATTCTTTTTCTATGATGGTGGTGGTACCTCTTGAGAAATGGTATACTCCCTCTCCACCTTGAAGAAGTATTAACATTTCTGTTTACATAATTATGCCTCAAAAGTCACCACCTCCGTTGGGTTTATACTTAGCAAGAGACATGTTGAGATTTCACTTACTGACTGCGGGCCACAGAGTGTTAATATTTCCAGAGTATGCCAGCAGTGTGCTCATTTGTGCATGGATTCTTCCAATGGAGAAGACAGTGCTGTCAAAAATTTACACTAAGGGCTAAGGTCTGTGGTTCTTGGCAGATGGTTGTGATTTTTCTTGAACCCTGATGCATAGGTGCAACTACTTGACTGCTAATAACAAGCAAAAATTACCCACAGAATTAAAAGGCAGTCTGAGGAAAGCGTTCATTTAAAAATAGCAGCTCTGAGTTGGCATCAGAGGATTACATCAGAAACTGAAAGAAAAGATTGACAAGACGCCAGAGCTAACCAGCCCACGTGATGCAAAATTATTGTTTTGCAGGATGAAGAGCAATATGTAACAGGCAGTCCCCAAGTCTCCAAAATCAATTTCCTTGGGGAAAATGCTGCAGTAATCACCAAAGCACTACAGTCTTAATTGTTATTTTTTACAAAAGACATTGCACTGTGAATAGGCAGAATGTAATCAGAAAGGGGAGACAGTTATTACTTCCACATTTTACTAAATAATTAAGTGATGGATGTTGGTGTATCTTTTCCATTTATTTGTTGAGTAATAATGTGTGTACCTGTAAATAGACGTGCAATGAATCAAAGAGACAGGAGAATAAGTCATAGTTAGTGTTTCTAAAAAACATGCAATTTAGAGCAAAATACATAGGCCAGAGATAACTACACACTGGACTCTGTGTGGCTTCTTAAGATGAGGGCTTCTTAAACTTTTTCCCGTTGTAATTCTTTTTTACCTAAGAAATGCATCATGGGCAGACACTGCCAGAAACACCTTGGATTATTTATGTGTTTGATCTTGAATTCAGGTCTAGGTACTGTATATTCGGAAACCTTTTACCGCTGCCCAATTTTTCATGATTCCCATATTCAGTTATGCAACTTCGTATGGGGTTGCAAACCCCCTTGAAGAAACTAGGCCCTGTACGAGAATCAGGGCATGCAGTGTTGTGTGTACTCTAAGGAAAGGCAAAAAGAATAGAGGAAGTGGCATTCAGGAGGAAAGACTAATATGTACCTAGTTATGATGATTTAGAGAGACGTAAGTAATCTAATTTAATATCAGAATGAAACTATACTGGAAGAAAACTTGGAAAAGGAAGTTTGGTTAAGGTTGTTTTGGGTCTCCTGAACTAGGGAGATACTAGAGTCTTTCCACTATACAACTTGGCATTTTAAGAATGGGGGTCATACTTCATACCTGCATTGCAAACCATAACACCCAAAAGGAAAGAGAGAGAGAGAGAGTAAAAGAGAATGTGCCTGCCATAGAGGCAGGGGGTGGGGGGAGGGAGACAGTGGTGGAAGGGATACTGGGTAGAGAATGGTCATTGGTGGAGTGATGGATATTCAATCATTGTATGACTGAAACGTAATCACAAAAGTTTGTAAGCCTGTAATTATATCTCACAGGAACTCATTAAAAAATTAAGAAATAAAGAATGGGGGTCATACAATCACACTTACACCATACAAAAATAATTCTGGCATCAAGATGAAGAACGAACTGTAAAAAAAGTGATAAAGAGAGAATGAGATCAAGGATACTGGAGCTATGTCAAGTATTGCAATAGTACACTTGAAAAATGGCTGGACTTGATCTAAGCATAAGGAGAGATCCACAGCAGAGATTTGAAAAAACATTTCAGAGAAGAGTGAGAAAGAAAGACTAGATAAGGTTTCTGAGTGAGGCAAATGATAATTACATCATTCGCCAAGAAAAGATTATAGATTTTTCTGGGTAGTGGAACCTGGAGAGCCCTGTTTCAGAAATGCTGCACTAAGACCCATAGGACAACTAGGACAAAAGGCCTGATATACAGTTGTTTATAGAGAGATTTGAGGAATAGTATTCAGAAGTCGAAAATCAAAATGCAAGTTATTTCCTTGGAACTGGAAGCACAAAAGTAGATGTTGTGACTCCATCCAGAAGTACAGAGAGAGAGAGAGAGAGAGAGAGAGAAAGAGAGAGAGAGAGAGAGAGAGAGAGAGAGAGAGAGAAAGGATAGAGCCTGGGAAAGTAGTGACATTGTAAACGCAGCAATGAGCAAGGGTCGCTGAGAAAGGAAACTTAGGAAGACTGACAATGGGGTGGAGAAGAGCTAGAAAAGAGTCACATCCTGGAGTTATTATTTAAAAAGGTATTTTAAAAGCATTAGAGTAGTATCTAAAATAGAGTAATAGGATTTGAAAATACAGTCATTGTCTATAGTCTGGGCACTACTATAAAATAATTTTATTTTATTTGGTTGTGGTTGGTTTGTGGGTCACCCCCAGCAGTACTCAAGGGTTACTCCTGGCTCTGCGCTTAGGGATCACTCCTAGCAGTGCTCAGGGGACCATATGGAGTGCCAGAGATCAAATTTTGGTTGACTGTATGCAAGGCAATTATCTTACCCATCATACTATTGCTCTAGTTCCCATAGAAAGAAATTTTTAGTAAGAAAATTGGATACAGTGCTTCACGGTCTGGAAGACTGATTGGAAATAAAGAAGTTGGGACCAGAGCGAGAGTACAGCAGGGAGGGTGTTTGCCTTGCACACGGCCAACCCGGGTTCAATTCCCAGCATGCCATATGGTCCCCCAAGCACTGCCAGGAGTAATTCCTGAGCGCAGAGCCAGAAGTAACCTCTGAGCATCACTGACTATGACCCCAAAAGCAAAACAAAAAAAAAAGTAAATAAAGAAGTTGACCCTCTTAGGCTAAGATTAGGGTCCAAGTACAAATACTGTTGGGTTGGAGAGAGAAACTACAGGTGTTAAAGGGTTTGCCTTACGTGAAGTTGACTCCAGATCAATCCCTGGTATCATATGGACCCCCTAGCGCAGACCCTGGACTACTTCACAGAACTTCCTAGTACGATCAAACAACCCACCCTCCAGTCCCCACTGGCCCCCTAAATCCCAGAAGACCACAAGCTGTAGGGAATCAGAAAAGAATTTTGACATTTGGGGGTTTTATGACCATATAAATTAAAAGGCTCCAAGCATGTTTATAAACAGTGGCAACGTACACATGAGGCGGACATGTGGTACTCTTAAAATCCTCTGTTAAGCAAGAATCAAGGCCCCGTGTTGGGAAAAAGGAAAATGAAATTGCATACTCCCAAATACATGCAGTTTCCTTTGTGTGTGTTGGTATATATTTCTGGATAGGCTTCCAAATTTCTTAACTGACAATGAAAGTTTTGTTTTGAGGGTCACAATGATAGAGCTCAGGGTTTACTCCTGTCTGTGCTCAGGGACCACTCATGACAGTGCTTGAGGGTCCATATGGCAGGTTGAAAGTGCCCTTCCTTCTGTACTACCTCTCTGGCCCCGAGACAATGTAAGTTTTGATACGAAACATCTTGCTCTAACCTTTTATTACCCTGTGTACCCTTAGAAAATTTATGTATCCACAAAACAAAGGAATGAACACATTATACCTTAAAGGACAAAATAAGTTAGAAAGCATTCAATAAATGCTACCCATTATTCTTGTCTTTATCTTCATCATAATTATGTATTTGATTATATCTTTGAATTTATGTATTTATAGCTAAACTTATGTATTTGAGATAGTTTAAAGTTTTCAGAGCCTCATCATAAATATCAATAAATTCTTTGGAGCAGTTTTCTAATAAACTTAAATAAAATCAAAATATAATATCTAAATAATTTTTTACAGTTGAATAGTGACTTATGGGTCACAAAATTCTATGTGGTTTGATATGAATCAACCTCTCCAATATTACTATCAGCATTTAGAACTTCATGTAAGCAAATCAGTCTTTATTAAAAAAGCAATAGGGAGGCAGATATGATAGAATACTTTCAACAGGTTAGCATCATTTAAAATCACTCTAGGGATTTTTTTTGTAGTGAAATGTGGATTTGATGAGGAAAGAAGGAGATGAGGAAAAACCAACAGATGAAAAAGAATAGACAGAAGACAAGAGTCACAGAATATCATCCTTAGAAGACCTCAGTGGCAAATAAATAAAATGAACAGAACCAGAACATTTAGGAGGTGATTCACAGGCCTGAATGGAAAGGGACTGTGAAAAATAAGGATGGTCATGATTGCTTCTTTTTTTATGTTTGTGTATGTGTGTATGCATAGATATATATGTGTGTGTATATATATGTATGCTCATATTATGTACATATACTCACAAACATAAGAATGAATGTACATCACTAGTATGGAGTATATTAAATGACAAATAGATTATATAAAAGCCCTGTAATTGAATTTGGGAATGTTGAGATTATGAGATTATGCAACTTTGAGGTGTACTTAGAATGACTACATTTAGAGAGCTCATGATCAAAGGAAAAATTTTGTTTTTTAAGCTGAATACTCTACCCAGTTTGCATACCGCCCATAGAAAGATAAGAATTAGGTCAAGGATATAAATAAATTTTCTATAGTCAGAGAAAGGAAGAGATGTGGTTTGAGATATTGAGTCCCTGCTTAGATTCTAAGTCTTTTATTTTTTCTTTTAAATATCATACTGGCATGTTTAATAAGAACCCTAACACAAAATCACCATGTATTGCTTTTAATGCTTTACATGTAATGCCTTTTTTATGCTTGTCTATAAGTAAAAATAAAGTGTGACCAAGTTGAGAACAAAGTCAATAACTAGTTTGAATTATAGATAATAATTTTAATTAAACCCCTGATTATATTGTTACTCCCCAATTCTATATGCAAGTAATTTTACTATCCGTCAGGAAATATTTCTGTGTAATTCGTAAGTCTCTCTGGATCCCAGATTTATTTCAATTTCTTCTGGCTCATATCTTGGCCGATACTCCAGTTCAATTAGACAAATTCTTTTGCTCACTATTTATTGTTTCTATTGATCTATTTACCCTACAGTAAAATAAACAATATATCCATTAGTCTTCTGAATTTTATACAAGCATATATAATAGTCAAAATATTAAAAGCTTTTTCTAGGAGCTCTCTGTAAAATCTACTGGTCTGGCCTGTGACATGGTACAGCCAGTAGAGTGTTTGCCTTATGTGCTCAGGCCTGAGTTTGATCCTGACATGGCATATGATCCTTTCAGCATAGCCTAAGTGATGCCTGAGCACAGAGCTAAGAGTAAGCATTGAGCAAACCATCAAGTGTGACCCCCCCAAAAAAAAGAATACAAAAACCCAAAATCTACTGGCTTAGCAGTGTGCATATTTGGATTCTAGGTTCAAGACCTTCAAAAAATGGCCTTGAGCCAACAGCTCGACTTCCCTTAAGTTCCCCTTTCTTCACTGGCCTATTCAGGAGACAGGAAGCAGGTGTTCAAGCTTCCTTGATTTCTATCCTTTAATCATGTGAAAAATCCCTGAAGGAACACAAATTATTTAGTAGAGGTTTACAATCATCTTAAGGAATCCTGATTCTCTTTCAATAGAAAAAAAATTCTGTCTCATCTGATCAGTTTTAGTACTAGACAAATAGCCAAAATATTTGTATTGACATTTTTCTTCCAAGCTAATGCTGAGTGTGTCATCAAACTGAAATCCTGTTGGAGAAACAGTTCTGTACTTTTGATGGTTTCTAATTTTCTAACTTGACATTGGGACTTTTAACTGTGAATCGCCTCGTGGCATTCCACATGAAATCTCACTGTGCATTCTGAGGTCTGACATTTCTGTTACACTTAAATTTGATCTGAGATTTCTTTGCTTTTCAGTTTACTCAAAGTTTCCGTTTTTTAAAAGGTCAACATTTGTTAGAATGCTTTCGGCTTTCACCCATCATTTCAAAAGTTCTTTGAATAAGATATTGACTCGGTATCATTTTCCAAACTAGAAAAAGAGAAGCAAAAGTGAAAAAGAATTACAGAAGGAGAGAAGGATGAAGCAGAAATGACAAAAATAAACAAGTCAAATGAAAAAAGTTGGTATATATTTTTTGTAGGGATTTTACTTCACCATATGACTGGCCTGGTGAAGTTGACATAAAGGTCTTTGATATTCCTCTAGCCGCTGAAATGATGGGACTTAAAAATCTCTAGGGAAGAGATGGGCAGTGACAATCCCCAAATCTGAATACAGTGAAGTTGACTTCCAAACCAATTTGTTCTACAGGGTAAACATAAGTTAATGTATATCTGGAAAACAGCCACACATGCTGATTTCTTGACTTACTGACTCATAAAAAGTAACACATGCCAAAAATATGTTGTACCCCTGAGATTCCCAGAATGAAGTCTACCGTCCCTGAGATGCTAATAGGAGAGCTGCAAAGTCAGGGTTATTTCCATAATAATTCTAAGATGCCATTTGCCTTGTCACATGGACTCACTCATGAATGCAGAGTGGAGTTTTCCAGAAGCTATGTGATATGCACTATTGCAGCAAAAGCAGACAGAAGAATGCAGCTGTCTTCTATTAGTTGGACATTAAAGAGAGTCACAAAAATGTAAAATATATCTCCTCTCACTAAATATTTTGTTACCGAAAATAGACATTTTTCAAAGACATATATCCTTCATGATAACATTTAATGAGTTTATTAACTTCAGTTTGAATGAGTTAATATTTCTTGAGTGCCCCGATTTATTGCTGGTATTGTAATTATATATCTATATATGTGTATGTATATATGTATAAATATACACACATTTATACCACATAAACAAAAACTCTTAGTAATCTTCCATAATTTTAAGAGTTTAAAAGAGAAAGATAGACAGTCAAGGAGAGAGACCCTTTCTTGTGCAGCAAAATCTAACTAAAAGGCAGCTAAGATAGAGATGGGAGCACCAAATAAAGGGTGTTGGGAGGATCCTCCCAGGATGGGAGATGCACACTGAACGTAGACTATAGACCGAACATGATTGGCACTCAATGCCTCTTTTGCAAACCACAGCACCCAAAAAGAGAGAGAGAACAAAAGGGAATGCCCTGCCACAGAGGCAGGGTGGGATGGGGGGTTGTGGGGTAGGAGGGATACTGGGATCAGTGGTGGTGGAGAATGGGCACTGGTGGAGGGATTGGTACTTGATCATTGTATAACTGAAACCCAAGCACAAAAATTTGTAAGTCTACAACTGTACCTCATGGTATTTCACTAATAAAAATTTAAAAATAAATAAATAAAAGCCGCATTTTAGGGGCCATAGTGATAGTACAGCAGGGAAAGTACTTGCATTGCATGCAGCTGACCCAGGTTCAATCCCTGTTATTCCATACGGTCCCTGAGCACCACCAGGAGTAATTCCTAGTGCAAAGCCAAGAATAACACCTGAGAACCTAGGAGCGCTGGGTGTGGCCCATAAAAAACAAACAAAAGTCACATCTTTGATTTCTTTTATTAACTTTTATAGTGCTGCTCCTCACTTTTCCTTTGTGTCTCCTGCTCCTCCTTAACAATGGACCATGTGCAATTTTAGCAAATCCCTCGCCAGTTATGGTACAAGGATATATTTATCTTAGCTGTGGCACCATGTCCCTTTATGGTTCCCAGAGCCTCAATTGTGCAATATAGAGGTAACTAAACCCTGAATAAATAGAATCCTTGCTTATGAAACTCATAAAACTGAAGAGTAAGCCAGACTGCTATTTTGCTTCAGATTCTATATTCAGACATGCCTGGAAACCAATTAGGTAACAAAGTTACTTCAGTGGTCATTTGAGGCTGAGTCCCCCAGCTCATCATGTCCACCTCCACATATAAGACTGTATGCTTGCTCCTCGGCTTGCTTATTCAATCATCAAGGCCAACACCCTCACCTCAAACCCATCATTTTGTTGATCATAGCTGTACCCTGAACCACAGGACCATGACAGCTCTGCTCATTGCACTTCACACTGCATGCACTTAGACCACCTGTTACTGGGTGATGACCAGCAGGGAAGGAAACTAGCAATACACAGCTAATCCCTCAGAGATTTCCAGAAGGTCTACCTACAAAAATTCACTCTCAGCAGAGCAGAAGCCCAGGAAACCCAACGAAAATACAAGCCAGGCAGGCTCCACCAGCACCAACTAGCTCTGTGAAAGCTCAGAGAATGAGTTTAGTGCCATGTTAAGGATGTTAAATGAACTCAAAGAAATAACAGCAGATAGTCGGCAAAGCATAAGACATATATGAGAACAAAGAAAGCTATAATAAAAAATGATGGGGGGGGATGGGAGGGATACTGGGATCTGTGGTGGTGGGAAATGGGCACTGTTGGAGGGATGGGTATTTGATCATTGTATAATTGAAACCCAAGCACAAAAATTTTTAAGTCTACAACTGTACCTCATGGTGTCTCACTAATAAAAATTTTTAAAAAATGAAGAGTATTGAAGGTAATATATTAAAAAAAAATACTCAGTAAAAGGTTCAGCAGACATCTGAGGAAAAGATTTGTAAGCTCCAAGAGGAGATAGTGGAAGTCCCTAGAAAACACAGAATCTAGGGGAAAGTAAAAAAAAAAATAGAAATGAACAGCATACCAGAAAACTGAGAACTATGAATCACTTTAGTCCCTAAGGTACAGAAAGGAAAGTTCTGTGAAAAAAACATTAAAGAAATCATAAATAAGAATGATTGGGTTGAGGAGTCCAAATCCAAAAGAACCAAGGGGATCCAGTGAAAATAGAACCAAATTAAAAAAAAAAATACTGGGAGGCACGTTGTACTCAGAATGACGTAAGGCAAAGACAGAGACAGACTACTGATGGCAGCAAGATAGAAAAGAAATTTACATACAAAGGAAAGCCCATAGGTTCACAGGAGATCTATCAAATGAGTCTCCATAGAGCAGAAGAAAATGGTGTGATATAATATAAAAAAAAAACCCTCAATGAATTGAACACCCCACCAAGTATAGTCTCTCTCAATAGGTTATCATTCAAATCTGAAGTAACAATACAAAGTTTCATGGACAGTCAACAGCTTAGGTAATTCATAACCTGAAACCAGATTTGCCAGGTTAAAGGAGATTCTTCAAAAGGCAAGACACACTTGCCAGCACTAACTCATGGTGCTTGTAGTTGTCTCCTATTAGATCAAGAATGATCTGCTTATTCCTAACTTGCTAAGGGTTTTAAACTTTTCAGTATTTAATTATTCATTCATAGATTATTGTTTCCATGTCTATTTTGATTTTTTACATCTACAGAGATTTTTAATTAAACATTTTACTTATTAATTTATATGCTTAAGCATTATCTATAATACAATATTTCCTAACATAAAGTCAATATTAACTTTTTAGGATGAAAATACACTTTTATGCTATTGAAGGCCTATTTAGATTTTCCTTTAAATTTTCTTTTAATTATCCTCTTCTCTCTTTTATTAAATTTTATATTTATAGGACTGATCTATTTCATGTAAATTTTCAAAGTGCATTAGAATAGAATTATTCATACTATTAATTTTAATATTAAGTAAAGTAAAGTAAAGTAAAGGCCCTCCCGTTGATCGTCGATTTGCTCGAGCGGGCCCAGTAACTGTCCATTGGAGACTTTGTTGTTACTGTGTCTGGCATATCGAATACTCTCGGTAGCTTGTCGGGCTCTCCGAGAGGGGCGGAGGAATCGAACTCTGGTCGGCCATGTTGGCCACTTGTAAGGCGAACGCCCTACCCGCTGTGCTATCGCTCCAATAATTGCAAAAAATAGACCATTTTTGAAAAAATTATCAATTTTCTGTGGATTTTCAATTTTATGAACTTTCAGAAGTTTAGTTTTATTCATCTCTATGTGCATAGTTTCACCAACTCTGCAATCAAATGAAAAATCTCTCTCTTATATATGGAATATAAAGGAACATAGTAAGAAGACAATAAATAGCTAAAGATATCAGAACTGGAGATTTTGTCAACAGAACTAAGCTTATAATGGATGTGGGAAGGGCACTTGAGCATTTAAAAAGGAATAAACAACTTTCTAAAGGTGGTTATTGGGGTTGGAACAGTAGTACAGTGGGTAATGCACGCAGCACACCCAGGTTCAAACCTCGCACCCCATGTGATCCTCAAGCTCAGCTTGCCAGGATTAATCCCTAAACTCAGACCCAAGAGTAAGTCCTGTGCACTGCTGGGTGTGGCCCTAAACAAAATAAAACAAAACATGGTTATTTAACACAGACTCTTCTTATGTCTAATTAAAACATTATTTCCCACGACAAATAATAAAACTTTACTGACTTTATTTCTTTTTTAATATCTGAAAACAAATTTCTGTAATGTTTTGCATTGTAAATCATCTATTTTGTAACTGATTATAAGCAATGTTTTGACCAATGTAAATAAGTGAAGACCTAATTGATATCAGTATGAATATCTTCTAAAGAAACCCTTGGTTCTTTCCCCCGAACTCAAGGTGTAATTTTCATTCCTATAGTAATTACTAGTTTGAATGTTAGCAGATTCTCTTATGGATTTTTCTCCTGGTCTTTTATTTACAATAATTATACATATTTTTTGGGCAATGAGGTAACTGCAAAGAACAATAACCTGGCTAAGAAAATTCAAAATAGATTGCATTTTTTTCTGTTACATATGACATTTCAGTCTGTAAATATCACACCAGAGTCAGAGAACTAATATGAGTAGCCCTCACCTCATTGAGGAACAAGTTACTGGGCATGAAATGCCAACAACTATATGCCAAAAGAATGTTTAAATAGTTTCAGACAACATCACAGGGTAGAAATGCCAGGGTGTGTGGAACATATTTGTCCATTGATCTATGCCTGAGTTCAAGGCCTTGAAAAGGTATTAAGCAAAATTCCCCAGAGGCAGGGAGACCTACTTGGGCTTTATGTGAAAAGAATATTCCAGGTCAATTCAAAAATATAATGCTTGTTTTTCACACAATGATGTTCATTCTTAAAGGTCATCTGATTTGAGTTCCTTACTGTTATCGACAATGAATTTATTATTCAAGTCTAGATGAATAATTTGTTGAATAAATGTTTAGAAAAACATTTTTGCACCAATAAAACTTTCACATAGAAGGTTTAGAAATCTGTCAAGGAGGAGAGCTGGGGAATGGGATAAAACTGGGGAAGAGAAGTTAATACTGGTGGTGGGATTCGTGTAGGAATATTGTACACCTGACATTCAACTATATTAATTATGGCGACCTAATATTTTTTAATTTGGTTTCAATAAATATGTTAAAAACTACTTAGGATTCTTACAATTTGTATGTAGCTATTTATCTGAGAGAGTAATAAATGAATAAGCCTTCCCTTAATCAAACACGAATACAGAATTCCATTGGGAGAGATATGAGAACCTATACACAAGGCTAGAATATGGTGGAAATAGCTTCCCAGCTAAATTGATGATTTGAGTTTTTATTTAGAAGGTGAATATAATATAGTTAATTCACTTTAAGGGGATTAAGATGAGTTAGTTAATTAATTCTGTTAATTTATAATCTAATTATTAATTAAAGGGGGAAGTATTTAATAAAAAGTACCTCAAAGTGGGCAAACTAGAACTCTTGAAAGTTCACTCCTATGTGACCAGAGAAAGATAATATGGACTATAAGGAGAAAGTATGCAGTAGAGATGCTTTAGGTAAAAGGATCATGAACTCAGTTTGGACACTCTTTTAAACAAATAAGCAGACAATGGGGATGCAGCCATGAACAAATCAGATCCCCCCAAAAGTACAGCTTTCATGGAATGTGCATTCAATATTTGAAAGCAAATAAAAAATAAACAGTATTCTATAAAGACTTTTATGTTTTCTCATGTTTGTTTTCTAGCCTTTAGTTTTTTTTCATGATCATTTTGGTAAGATAAAAATAGGCACTCAAGAACTCCTAGGCAGACTAGTAAAATCATCACTTAAGCAACAAATTGCACCAAGTAACTATTCCCTCTAGGACTTCAAACTGTCCTCAAAATGACCTTGATGTCAATACACTTAGACAAATGACACAGTAATTGAGGGCAATAAATTAGAGTCTATCACATTTAGTTTGGAGAAAATAAAGTCATCATGTGCTAAAACAAGCTGGCTTTCTTCTGGCTGCACATTTTATTGTGCTCTTTCTGCTCTCCATCTGTGCTGGATGCTATGTTGAAGTCTTTTGACCTTAGCAGTACTTCATGAGATGTGTCTCTAGATTATGGCTCTCTCTGGGTTTCATAGCTTTAGACGTTCAAAGGGAAAAGTTATTGCAAAAGTACTTGATGGATTCAGAAATAATGACTTTGTTAATGACTAGATTTGGAACAAAGAAAATTATGTAACCTGTTTGAGCATTGTATTTCAAAGGGCCAGGGCCAGTTGAGAGATACTGAGTAATATTCGGTTCAGTCATATGACAGACTAAAAAGAAGCCACTCATTAAAGACTGTCTAGTTTTCTGAGTGCAGTATTGGAAGCAAGTCTTCCCTTCAACCTTAATTCCCTGCTGACAAGCTGCAAAGCTCAGTTATTCCCACCCAAAGGGATTTTCATAGATTATATATATATATGTATATATATACATATATATATATTGCTTATTGGTTCACACCCAGTGATGCTCAGGAGTTGTTCCTGGCTCTGCACTCAAGAATTACTCCTGATGGTGCGTGGAATAGCATTTGGGATGCTAGGGATCGACCTGGGTCAATTGCTTGCTAGGCAAATGCTCTACACTATCACGCCAAACCCAAGGTTTTTGTTCATTTATATTTTCATTCATTTATATTTTTAAAATTAAGTTAGTTTTCTAGTGAGTTACTATCAGTAGTTCCTTCAAGTTCTCAATTATGCATATTTATCTTTTTCTGATAGTTTACTTAAAATTAATTGTTCCTAACCATATCCCTGATTGTATCTAGTCTCATCAAGACAGTATGGTGTCCAGATGATCTCCAGGCATGGAGATAATTGAAATTAATTCCTTGGATGGAGCAAGATGATAGCAACCTGGAGAGTCACCTTAAGGATAAATTGTCTTTGGTATTGGGCTTCAAATGCTACATACCTTTATAAATTGAAACCAGTAGTAATATTTATTGTGTCTCTATGGTGCTAAATTATATAGCAGATATGTGCAGTTCACAAATGAATAAAGCACAGTTACTCTCCAGAACTTCACAGTCTAGTGACATTAAGCCTTATTGAATTATATTTGCTTATTTATTATAATATGCTTAGATTTCTGGTTTTCATTATGATCTTACCAAAAGTGTAGTGTTTCCTGTTTTTAATCCATTAAACCATGAGGCCTCCAACTGGTAATAATTTACCTGACAAATGCATAGCTAAATAAGAAACAAATATTTTCATTCTTTTCTAGAAACGATTTTAGATATCTTATGTGCACTTGATAGATGATAAATCTGGCAGGTAGGGGTCTGACTTACCTAAGTTTCCAAAATATAATTGAACAGCCTTCCTACTATAGAATATAACAGATACAGAGGACAGAAGAATAATTATTTGGTGCCGAAGATCATCTTAATCAATTGTGTGATAACTTTATTTTATACACCAGGCATGTAATTCATTCTGTTGGCCTGACATTTCCCACACATAATTTCTTACCGTTAACAGATTAATAGGCATCTTGATTTTTTATTAGTTTTCCAGATCAAGACATTCGTAAAGTGGCCGTGCAACAACTAGACAAGCTCTTGAATGATGAACTACTGGAATATCTCCCACAACTTGTGCAGGTAAGAGCAGCACAGCTGCCAAGAATTTCCAGGATTTTTGTTTTGTGTTTATTTTGTTTGGGGGCCATACCCAGTGATGCTCAGGGTTTACTCCTACCTCTATGTGAAGGGATCACTTTTAGTGAGTTTCAGGGGAGCAGATGTGGTGCCAGGCAATGAAGCTGGGTAAGCCACGTGCAAGGAAAATGCCCTACCCACTGTGCTGTTGATCTGGTCTACAGAATTTCTAAGATTTTATTTAACAGTTGTCTTTTTAAAATTACCAACGAGCCAATGATGGATTAAATAGAATATTGCATTTGGCCATCAGTAAAGAGTACATTCTCTATCCACGATTGGTGCTGTTTAAAGAAAGGTATATAAAATACAAAAGAATTTTTTAACTGCTATACACATTAGTTAGAATAGGGAAAATATGAAAATGGTCTGATGTCAAGAGAGGGATTCAGCGGGGTGATACACCATTTCACCGAAACTCTTCAGTTCTAACCTCGAGAATGTCATGTGAAGACTGGAATGGGAAGGAATGGGAGTGAAGATAGACAATCAGCAACTACACCACCTCTGCTTTGCTGATGACATCGTTCTAATAACACCAAACATTAACCAAGTGGCACAAATGCTGGCCAACTTTAACCATGAGTATGGAAAGGTTGGACTACAGCTGAATCTCATGAAGACAATATTTATGAGAAACAGCCTTGTTCCTGACACTCCATTCGCTCTCAACGGAACGACCATCTCCGAATGCAACAGTTATGTGTGCCGAGGTTGAGAAGTCAACATGATGAATGACCTGGCACCTGAATTGTGCAGGAGGAAGAGAGCGGCTTGGAACACCTTCAAGAGCTTTGAAGAAATAGCTAAGAGGACAAAGAAGCTCCGATTCCCGGCACATCTCTTTGATTCAACTGTTCTTCCTGCATTAACATATGCCTCAGAGACCTGGTCCCTACGAAAACAGGGTGAGAACTCTATTCAGGTCTCCCAAAGAGGAATTGAAAGAGCTATGCTTGGAGTATCACATTTCACTCAAGTGGGAGAAAGAAAATCAGATGGGCTGGACAGAATTGGAGACGACTTCTGGACTAGAGCTGTTACCGACTAGATTCCACGGGATGTCAAAAGACCGCGTGGTCTCCCACCTACAAGATGGTCAGACTTCAACAAGATCCTGAACATGAAGGTTTGAAGCTCTTCATGTGCCTAGAATGAACAGACGCCATTGGTACATACTAGCACATGACAGGGACAAATGGAGACGTTACTGGCACCCGCTCGAGCAAATCGATGATTAACGGGAAGTCAAGTGATCAAGTGATCAAGTGTCATTTTTTTATTTGACTACATATGCAAAGCAATACATACAGAAAAAAACTTTAAAAATAGCCAGTTGTGTAGAAAATAGTGATTTGAAGGAAATCGAATAATTTCTGTAACTTGCCTTTCTCTTAGATTGTTGCTTGTTGTGATGTCATAAACACTAGAAAGGTCATTTCTAACATCAAATAATAAAGCAGCTTTTAAATTCTACTCCTACATAGTATTTTGTACGGTTACCAATTATCACAATATTTTGAGTAATTTTAGGAAATAATTTAAGAATGGTTATATGATTTATATGTATAAATAATTGACTGTCCAAACTGAAATAGGTCATTTTTGTCAACTTGATTTATATATTGATACTAATTAATCCTAATATGGTGGTCTTTTTTTTTTAAGGGTTTTTATTGGGGGAAGACCATATCCAGCAGTGTCCAGGGCTTACCCCTGGCTCTGTGCTCAGGGATCACTCCTGTTGGATCTCAGGGGACATTTGTGATGCCAGGGACCGAAATGAGGTCAGAAGCATTCAAGCAAGTGCTGTACCCACTGTATTACAAACCTGGACCAAGTAGTCTATGTCTTTTAGTGTTTATTTGTGTTTTAAACATAAGTATGCTTTTATCTGAAAGCTCAGGTAGAGTTTCAATCTATTTTATGTACCAGGTGTCAATATTTTGTAATGTTGAAGACAGGAGCCTGAAGTGGAAAGGAAATGCTATATTAATGGATCTGAATAACCTATTACCCTAGGCGCACCTGAAAACCTTATAATGTGAGAACTGGTTTTAAATATTTTAAATAGCTAACCATATAGTTACATCTGCCAATCCTTAGAGGTGTGACTTTCCTCGATCTCCTAGGATAAAGTAGTAAAACAAATGACTAGCCCAACTGGCAGATACACTATTCATCGCATAACTCCTGGCTGTGTGCAACATCCTATATATAAAACTCAGCTCCCAAAGCAAGTCTTTATAGTTTATATAGATTAAAACCATTTGAAACACCAATATATCCCTTGGCATCAAGAATATGATTGAAAGTCCAAATACCCATGGACCCAAATTCATAAGAAAAGGTATTCAAAAACTCCTTATTAATCACAGAGAGACCAAATCAGGACTGACTGCAATTATTCCTTAAGCTTAAATGATTATAAAATTTTCTGCAATGGAAAGAATAATGCAGTGGAAATGCCAAAGGAGAAAAAATGAATTGAATTATTTAATGATAATTGTGTTATGAGCTCTTAAACAAGATATTTAAAAAAACTTATCCGGTTAATTTCTGAAAATATGCTATTTTATCAAATTTTTGTTGGAATAATCAAAACCATATTAGATTTGTAAAAAAGACTCTATAGACTTTATAAAGCAAGATGTGGTTTATAAACAGGAATCAAATAAAACAGAGACCCAGAATTACTGCAAACCGCAGGTTTACAAACCATGCACACAGGTTCTAAGAACAGTGTTCAGAATAATGCAATGTGAAACAGAAACCTTGCTTAGATCATAGATCAGCATTTCTCAAAAACGTCTCGCAGGATAATCCAAAGGGGACATAGGGCGAGATTGTGTAAATGCGGTGCCGCAGTACAAGAGTAGCACGGTGGGTCACAGAAGAAAATAAGTAGGAAATAATTCATGGTCTGAAAAGCATAGAGAAGTTGTTCTTTCTAGATGATGAGGCTGGACGAAGGGTGGAAGTTGTAGATTGATACAGAACTTGGAAGTCACGGAAGCATTTCAAAAACTTAGTTATTGGAATCAAGAAGAAATGAGAGTGAAAGCTACACAGAAAGCTAAAAGGTCAAACATGGAGACAAATTCTTTCTTGCTCATGTACTCATATGACAGTTCCACCAGTAGATTAAAATCAAAGCCTCTGACCTAGTCACTCAGTCATTGGCATCTGACTTAGGACATTCACAAGCAAGTGACAGGCGGCAGGTGCAGGTAAGGCAAGAAGCAATAAAGTCTTAATACATTCAGACAGCATACACAGTTTATGCAAATTTGTTGAAATCACCTTTGGCATATTCACATTTTAGAAATTCAAACTTTTACATCCTTTAAGATGAGACCCTGGGGGAGGAAGGGAGGTACACTGGTGACAGGTATTGGAATTATGTACGTGAAAAACCATTATTAACAGTATTGTAAAATGCAGAATATCAATAAATAAAATAATTTTAATTAAAAGAGATGGCTTTTTTCATAAAAAGTAAGGGGTGTTTCTTTCAAGGGTGTGTGTGTGTGTGTGTGTGTGTGTGTGTGTGTGTATGTGTGTGTACATGTAGAACTTAAATGGTTTCTTGGGCAACTATATTATACAAGTTTTGCCACTGAAACAGGGATGAGTGTTTTATGAAGACAACCTAGTTAATCATTATCACATTCAGATTCTTGGGATGTGGATGGGCACTTGTGTACTGACCGCTGACAGTAAAGTACTAGAAAGTAGGACTGGAGGGGTGGGTGTGAGGAGGGAGATGTCTAAATTCGGTTCCTCAGTTGGTCAGCGGCTGCCTGTGTTTCCACCACCATGTTTTTCTTGGTCATTCTAGAAATCCTTAGATAGATGTTCATAGAGATGAGGGAGAGGATTCGTGTCTGAATGGGTTAGAATGGCAACAGCTGAAACCCGAGTAAAGCTTCAATCACCTGCAGGTGAATGTTGATAAATGTTATCAACATTCATGTTGAAATGTTACATGTGGTCATTAGTTTTACCTCTACAAGTTACCTACTGCTTTATAATGACATTTTTATTCCTGTTCATGATATCATTTTATGTGTGCAC
This sequence comes from Sorex fumeus, assembly GCF_029834395.1. Lineage (NCBI taxonomy): Eukaryota > Metazoa > Chordata > Mammalia > Eulipotyphla > Soricidae > Sorex > Sorex fumeus. The sequence continues at coordinate 3,724,297 of NW_026606157.1, forward strand.
GGTTCTCCTCCTAAGAAAAATTGAACTCTACCAACCCTGCTCTTATTTATTAGCCTGTGATACTAAATATTATGGAAACAAGACTAAGTTACTCCAGATTGTATGATGTATGCATATTCTTATTATTCATCAATCAACCTATCTAATTTATTATATAAATTTTGTGAAAATGCTGTCTTCCCTGTCCTTTTTCTCAAGCCTCTATAGTCATTTTGCTGCCAAGAAAAAAAAGATAAGTGATGCCATTTCTTATTTCAGGCTGTCAAGTTTGAATGGAATCTTGAAGGTCCTCTAGTCCAACTCCTATTACACCGCTCATTGCAGAGTGTCCAGATAGCCCATCGTCTTTACTGGTAAGATGAACTAAAATAGACCAGATAGTCTTTTTTATGGTCAAATTCTTTTCTGTGGGGCAGTTTTAGGAGAAAAAAAATTCCTTTATCTTGTAATTGACATAAAAGTCCATTTAAAAACTCAGCCAAATTCGAGCTTTTGTCAAGGTTATTTTTATTTATGGTACAGTTTAGTTGCAATAGTCTTCAAAAGTCCTTTGATACAGTGACTATTTTTAAACCCAGAATTTTAAACCTGGAGGATACTTTTCTTATAACTTTGAATCACAGGTGTTATTTGCTGCTATATCTACTTGTTGAAGGTTTCAGTATAAATGGTAGCAATAGATCTGTGGATATTTTGAAAGGCCGGTGCTTTAAAAGTAATTTCTAGACAAGATTAGTCATAAGCAATGGAATCTAAAGGTCAATATATAATCTTGCTGGTGAAAAGTCTTACTTCTTCCTAAACTTTCCCCCAAGCATACAGTTAGAATATTCTTGGTGGGCAAGGAGGAATGGGGTGGGGGTAGGGATCCAGGGGTGGTCCTAAGTGGTGATCAGGAGAGCCAAGGGTCTTTCCTGAGAAATCTCAGCCAACCAGGTCAGTGGCTCTATGTGAGGGCCACAGGATGCAGTGCTAAGCTTACTTGGAGATGACAGGCAGCCTGGTAGTGTTTGGGGGGTCCCGAATGTTCCAGTGGTGATAATTGGGGTTCTCTGTGTGCAGGTGGTCCAAACACAGCAGGCCATGTGCAGGGGATGTGCTTTAACCTCTGTACCATCTCTCTAGTCCCAAAGAGGACTTTTCAATGAGTTTGTCCCACAATCACCCACTTGATCCTATTTAACAGGAAGTTCTTCAAGTATTGTTCTTCCAACCCCGCTTTTGTTACTAATGTCATAGGTCTAAGATAAAAGCAAATATTTTCAGATCAGTAAACACCAATGCCCTAAAGATAAAATTGCTCTATATTTTTCCTCAAGTTTGCTTAGTTTCTATGACATGCAACACTTAGTGGCTTCAACTGGTAGCAAAGAAATTTCACTATGGAAAAAGAAAAAAGACAGTTACCATTCCCTCACTTTCAGTAATCTGAACATTGCACTCAGCCTCTGGCTCTTGGAATCACTGGTTTTTTCTGTTTCTCATTACAAGCCCAGTTGGTTTCCAAGCTTCATAGCTAAGTATGTTCAAATAACTTTCCCCCAATATCCACTGTGTTCACCCACCGTTGATCAGAAGGTTTTCTCAGCACACACTCAAATTAATAATAACATGAACCACAAAAAATATTTTCATTTCTTGGCATCATTGCGGGCAGTTTTCCTGCAAAGAAAAATTGACTTGGAGTTTCCACAAGTTTCCTCCATTGAAAGGTTAGAATGAGTCGTTAGGATGAGTAGCTGTAGGGTGAGTAGTCCCTATTTTTCACAGAAAGGAGATGCTTTGAAATTGGAACATTGAAAAGCATCCAATTTGTACTGTAAATGGTGGCTACAAGTGGGTTTACTCCTGAAAGCTAACTCCTTCTCTTCTTACAGAGCACTAAGTGTGTGTTCTGGCCTTCAAGTAGCCTAAATTGATAGCAGGAGACCAGACGAAAGTGCCTGAATTGAGGAGATTGTTCACAAGAAGGCTGGAGCGATAGCACAGTGGTACGGCCTTTGCCTTGTGCACAGCCAGCCCGGCCGAGCCGGGTTCGATTCCTCTGCCCCTCTTGGAGATCTCGGCAAGCTACCGAGAGTATCTTGCCTGCACGACAAAGCCTGGCAAGCTACCCATGACGTATTCAATATGCCAAACACAGTAACAACAAGTCTCAAAATGGAGACGTTACTGGGCCCGCACGAGCAAATCGATGAACAACGGGAGGACAGTGTGTGTGACCATGTGTACACAAGAAAAGGGATAAAAGGAAGGGTAAGGGGCAGAAAGCCTCTCCTGGACTGAGAGGGAGTCTCCAAATAGGATTCCAGGGAAAGTGGAAGCCCTTTCCCTTTTTAATTTCCTTAAGTAGGGGAGGAAATGAGTGAGCTCATTTCATTAATTTTAAAGGTAAGCCTGGGGAAGGGTAGTACAAGACATGCTGGGATCATGTTCAGAGTAGGGCTTCTGTCTGTGCCTGGGAAGAGTCTGTTACTAAGACTTTTTCAAGGGGAAGGGACTTGGATCTTTGATGGTCTTTGTTAGTTTCTCTTGAAACTTCTTTGCAGAGATGGTCTTGCCTCCACAGGGTGCCTCATTATCTCCACCTGAAGAGTATTTGCATTTCAAAGAAATGTTTCATCATGCCTTTGGGCAATTTCAGGACTGGTGACTCAGCAACTTCTTTTAATCGTATCTTGATTTTTTTGAATGAAGGAAAAACTCCTTGCCAAAGAGGCTCCCCAGTTCCTTATCTGTCTGTGGAGGACAGCCCGCCTTTTTGCAGGAGGCATCGGTATTTGGTTTTTTTTTTTTGGTATTTAAGGTATTGGTATTTAAGGGTATTGGTGTTGGTATTTAAGGGCTGGAGCGATAGCACAGCGGGTAGGGTGTTCGCCTTACATGTGGCCAACATGGTCGACCCGAGTTCGATTCCTCCGCCCCTCTCGGAGAGCCTGGCAAGCTACTGAGAGTATTCGATATGCCAGACACAGTAACAACAAAGTCTCCAATGGAGACGTTACTGGGCCCGCTCGAGCAAATCAACGATCAACGGGAGGGCCTTTACCTTTTTTACCTTTATCGGTATTTGTGTGGTATACAGCACCATCATGTCATAATTCATTACGGAAGCGTAAATTTGGTGCTCCTTTTCATTTTCTATGAAAAATGTTTGGTAGTGACCTATTGGTTTAAATGAAGACCTAGTCTAGCCTCCCCCCTAAATTATATATCACACCTTAACCCCAAAAATCTGAGAATACAAGCTTATTGCATAAAAGTATCTTTGAAGATCTAGTCACATTAGAGATTTTTGAAATTTGGGCCCAGAGGGATGTCTGAATAGGCTGGGTATATGCTTTGGGTGAGGGAGCCCCAAGTTTCATTCTAGTTACATACCACAAGGTCCTCCCTACATGTCAAGGAGCAAAATCCAGAGCTCAAAGCAGAGAGTAGTTTCTGAGTACCACTGGGTATGACCCCCAAACTAATCAACAACAGCAAAATATTTTGAGATGAGTTCAACTTATCAGGGTGCCGCTACTTCAACAGACAAATGGCCATACAAGAGACTAAACACATACATAAGAGGGTCCCTCTGAAGAGTATGCATTGAATGGAATGGGGCAGCTTCAAGTCAAGGAATTCCTAGAGGCGAAGGCGCCTCCCTTAAAATCTAGAAATACACGGCTCTCTCTTCATGTTGGACTCTGGTCTCCAGAACCCTGAGAAACCTGGTGTGTGTGTGGGGTGTGTGTGTGTGTGTGTGTGTGTGTGTGTGTGTGTGTGTGTGTGTGTAAAAAGGAGTTATTTAAATTCACTAGAGAAATATGAGGGGAGAGAATGAGAGATGTGTGTGGTCAAGAGAGCACATGGGCCTCTCCAAGAAGCAAAAAATGCCAAGCGTACACATCTCAGGTTGAGATGCCAACCCATTTCCAGGGTGCAGAAGGAGTCAGTCATACTTGTTTAAGCGAAAAGTTTGTGGTCTGTTATTAAGGTAGCTTCAAGAAAAACTAAAGAACAAGGCGCAGAGCAATAGTACAGCAGCTAGGTCACTTGCTTTGCCTGTAACCAACCCAGAGTCAATCCCTGACACCTTGCATGGCCCCCTAAAAACTGTCAGGAGTACTTCCTGATTGCAGAGCCAGGAGTAACTCTGAACATACTCAGAAGTGGTTCCCCGTCTCCCTCCCCTCTCCCAACACACACACACAAACACAGAAAGAAACTAAAAGAACACGGGACACACCACCTTAACAAGTCTATAACCCTATCTGCTCCACTCCCACTCTGTGGATTGCTTCTTAATGACAATCTTGCCACCTTCTTCCACTCAATAATCCTACCTGAGTCTGAAAGTTGGGAGAAACTTAAAAAAAAAAAGTTTCAAAATGATATAGCTGCAGAACTTTCTTTAAGGCCATTCATATATTCATATCCTGCACATTCCACACAGTGTTTCCTCAAAGACCCTGCTGTTGCCCAAGCCAGATCCCTTCTGCTAGCTGGTACTTCCTGTGAATAATATCTATTAACTGACAAATGTCTTTCTTGAGAGTATTTTTCTCTGCTTACACAATCCCCCAGCCTGGAAGGTAGGAAATCCCTTAGATACAATGTACATTCCAGTGTCTCCTCAGACTTCATCAAAGCCAGATTTAGTCTTGACTTTGTTAAGGTGTCCCTTCCCCTGATACTTAGTCTTTCTTCAGGTTTCTTCCCCAGAGGACTCCCTCAGTAAATCATATTCACATAATTTTTTGTCTTACAATCTGTTCTAGAAAGCCTGACCTGACTCAAGCGTTTTTTTTTTTTTGATGGTAAAGATCCAATTTTGTGCTTTGAAAAACTAGAGTATTGTTTGCTTTGGGACATATTATATATGGAAAAGCGATATCACAGTCTCCCATCCCTGGACATTAAGTTCGATTGAATGAGCTCCCAGAGAGAGTCAATTTGAACAAGAGTCATTTAGTATGGAGTCGGTTTATAACATAGCTCCTTTATAAACTGTTACATAAAGCATGTACTGTAAAAATCTGAACTATTTTTCAAAATGCAGGGCCAGTCTGAGACAAAGCATCCAAATTGCAAACTCTTTTTTTGTTTTTGCAAGCAATGAAACCAAAGTTTCATTATTTCATTAAACGAATGCAAATAAAGCATACAGTGAGAAACAAATAGAGTCAGAGAAAGAGTTTGATGGACTGAACACGTGTGTTATAGGGAAAAATCGAGTTTGATGCCTGGAAATCCAAGATTCCCAGAATACAACAGGAATGATCTTGCCCCAGTGAAGTGGGTGTGACCCCAAATCAACAAAATTTGTCAAATAATAAATGAAATAAATTACGGTAAAATCTACTTAAAACAGAATAATATAAAACTATAAATTCATAACAAGCAAAATTATTAAAGTAAAATAAAATATGAGAGATTAAAAACACCCAATACAAAATTAAGATAATGTACGTAGAAATAAAATATGTAAACATACAAAAATAAATTACAGTAAATCATTAATATATAAATTAAATAGAATTGATTTATCAAATAAATACAAATGAAAATAAAGCAACTATGTAAATTGTAAGTTAACCAAGTACAATAAAATAAGTAAAAAAGCTATTTTTAGAACTAAAATAAGTTAAAATAAGTGATAGTGATTAAATATTAAAATAAGTGATAAATTGGTTAAAATAAATTATTTTAGTCAAATTAGCTATTATCAAAAATATAATAGCTACTACAACTAAATTTAGATAAATTATTTTGACAAATTACAATAAATTAAATAAGTGCTAAATAGTGATTAAATACTTAAGTACTTAAATAAGTGATAATTAATTGTTTTAAAATTAAATTAGTTAAATAAGGGATTAAATCGTTAAATAGTAAAAATAGTCAAGTAAGTGATAAATACATGATAACTTAAAAAATTTAAAAAACAAAATTTAAATTTAATAGTTTAAAGCTAAATTTGTAAACAAAAGTAAATATTAACAGTCTAAAATAAATTAGTTAAATAAAATAAATTAGTTCAATAATAAAAAAGTGAGCTGCCAAGATGAATGGCTGGCGTTTACCGCCCGTGACCCAGGCTGTGTGGGTCTCAACCAGATGGTTTAGGGACAGGAAACTGGAGTTAAAATCCCGAGGATGAGGTGATCACAGGCAGAGTGCTGGGGAGCCCCCACGTGAGCCCAACATAGCCAGGTGAGCGCCAGGTGTGTGGAGCTCAGGCAGACAAAAGGCACAAGGGAAGGCGGAGGCAGACGGCTGAAGGCCACTGGGGCAGCTCTGGGCTGTGTCCAGCTGCAGCGCCCAGCAGCAGTGCAGACACCCAGGGAGCTGAAGAGGAAACGGGGTCCTGGTGATGGAGAGTCCCCTTCCGTGCAAGGGACCCGCTCAGCTGGCACATCTGTCCTTGCTCCATCTCCAGAGGACGTGGGCCTGGTTGTCCCTACGCCTCTGCCTGTGTAGGCGGCCCCTGGCCTAAAATCTGCAGCCGGTACTTTGAACCCCCTGTTCCCGAGAGCACTGCAATCTGTCTCTGGGTCCCTCTAGTGCTCTCCCCCAGCGGATTCCTCCCCTTGAGGGTTACAAACCAACCTCCTGGGCGTAGGTGAGTGCGACCTGCACAGCCCTGCTAACGTCACCGTTAGACCCCAAGCAAACCTAGACAGCACTTGGTACTGCACCGGTGATGGTTCTGCAATGAATGGTAACTGGAAAAGGAATCAGCACTCAGTCCCTGGAAGCCAGCCTCAGTTGGCTCCATGCCAAGGAACTGTGTGACAGGAGGGAGCAGAAGAGAGCTGCTGAGCATTCAAAAGGGCTTGATACCAAACCAAAGTTGGTGGGACGGGAGCTCCTACAGGAGACTGGCCCAATGTAGAAATATCACTCGTAATCAAAGTACAGAGAGAGTAATGTGAAAATCACAGGTAGGGGGAGAGTATGAGCTGGGGGGTATACTGGTTTTTTTTTTTTTTAATTTTTATTAGTGAAACACCATGAGGTACAGCTGTAGACTTACACATTTTTGTGCTTGGGTTTCAGTTATACAATGATCAAGTACCTATCCCTCCATACTGGGGTTTTCGGTGGTGGAAAATGGGCACTGGTGAAGGGACGGGTGTTTCATGGTATGACCAAGACTTAAACCCAAAAGTTTTGTAACTGCTCTCACGGTGATTCTGTAGCACTGTAGCACTGTCCTCCCATTGTTCATCGATTTGCTTAAGCGGGCCCAGTAACGTCTCCATCGTGAGACTTGTTGTTACTGTGTTTGGCATATCAAATACATCACAAGGAGCTTGCCAGGCTTTGCTGTGCAGGTGAGATACTCTCGGTAAGTTGCCAGGATTCAATAAATAAATTTATAAAAAGAAAAAAAAAAGTAAGGTGGAATTCATGCCCAAGTCAATCGGCCTAATCCATCACTGAATAAATAGCAATACTCCTATATTTAAAAAAATAAAAAAAAGAAGAAGCAGAATGCATAAGCCCAGCGAAGTCAAAACGGGATTAGGGGAAGAATGGGAGTGGAAGTCAGGAACTAGGGTCCCAAGATGTGCATGCAATAGCAAGTGGGCAGGACTGGAATGAATCCTAGTGAGTCTTGCTGGCACAGGGCTCTTTCCCAGGTGGAACATGCTACCGTCTCCTCTGGACTTGAATATGCTAGCCACGATATTAAGAGGAGGCCCACTGCCCATTTTCTAAACCATCTTCCTTAAACGTTTTCTCATCTAGAATTTTAGCACCAATCTGAGACTACTCTAAATAATAATCATCCTGTGATTTTTGATGTCACACATGTCCCCATCAGTCTGTCTCCTGTCTCCCCTGGCACCTAAAGTTCTCTTTAGTACCTTGTTAGGCTGATTATTGTTCCCTCATCAAATAATGAATATATTTTTTAAATTATTTACAGAAAATAGAGTGAAAGAGACAGCTTGAAAGGTGAGGGTCCGATCCCTTGCAGAGCACGAGTTCCTGGGCACTGTCAAGAATGAGCCTTCCCTAAACCTCCTCAGTCAATATACAGGGTGTAGTCCCTGAGCACTGCCTGGAGTTCCCTCCCCCACCCCCAATTTTAAAAAAAAGGATAAAATGTTTACTATGAGATCATTTATCATTTGTCTCATTTATGTGACAGAGATTCTAGGTACTATTGAACACTAAGGAGAACTGAGCAGCAGTTTCTGCCTACAAGCTAACAGACTAAAAGCATTAGCATCCAGGCATCAGGGTAGATGCCCCTGGCTCTGGTGGCAATGACAGGGTCCAAGAGGGAGGTGACATCAACACAATGCCCATTTTACAGTTTTGCCGATTTTGATGACAAGGCAGAGAAGCAAGGCTGGACATCAGTAGAAAAGACAAGCTGCGGGATTCCATTCTGGCAGTGCTAAATTCTGATGAAGGCAGACAGACAAGTAAATATACAAAGGAAGGAAATGCTCTTTCTTCTCTGATGTCTGAAAAGCTCCTGAAAGAAGAGTAAAGAGCTGTGCTTAGGGAGTTACGGCAGTGTAATAGAGCTCGCATGGAACAGAATCAATAGGAGGCTTTAAAGCTGCAATCCTTTACCTTCGAGAATCATTATATTGTTACGAATTCACCTCTTTGCCTTTACAATGTAATAAATAATAAATTATTGCTTCATTTTGGGGTAAGGGAAAAATACTTCTTGCCGTCATTGGGTATTGATCTGTTACCATCATCTTTCTCCCTGTTCTCAGAAAAGCACACAGCAGATTAAGTCCCCACAATAAGCAATTCCCTTAACCCATAATCGTGTTTTCTACCCAACCAACCTGAAAACAAAGTGAGAGAGAGTCGTGTGAAAGTTTACATAATAATCTGTAAAATCATTCCTGCAGACTTTGAAGCATTAGAAGGAATGGCTGGTTTTTGTCCATTTTATTTATATTTTACACAGTCGAAGGTTTTATAATGAGATCTTTACAACAATAGAAACTATGTTATTTTCAGTATAATTTCTCATCACTCCCGTTAAGCACATATGAATATAGAATCTGTAAGTCAGATTAATGCAAAAATCCTGAACCCCACCTTGCATTTCTCCCCATGTAAAAATATTTTCCCTTTAAATTGTTCCATTTGACTTTTAGAAAGTGAAGAGCTATAAAAACGAACATCTTGTGCATACAATATAACATAAACTGTTGAAACTTGATCAGCTCAGGCCTTTGGAGATCACACTTCCTAATCCACTTTCTGGCAATTTTTCATTCTACTGGCTACATGCAATGACTTCACTGCTTCCTAAAATAGTAATCTGGTTTCCTCATTGTAATAAGCATCTCCTTCTGTCAGAGTTCATGTTAGAGGTTTGAATTAAAGCCTTGAAAAACAATAATTTGCTGCTTAATAATTCATTGTTTTGCAATCTTTTTACTGTCAATAAAAAAGGTAGTCACAAAGGCATTATTTTAACAAGTATTATCTATGTCTTCTTAACATTTGACATGCCTTCCATAATGCCTTCCATAATATCGTGCGCGGAGCGATAGCACAGTGGTAGGGCGTTTGCCTTGCACGCAGCCAGCCCGGCCGAGCCGGGTTCGATTCCTCCACCCCTCTCGAAGAGCCCAGCAAGCTACCGAGAGTATCTCGCCTGCACAGCAGAGCCTGGCAAGCTACCCGTGAGGTATTCAATATGCCAAACACAGTAACAACAAGTCTCAAAATGGAGACGTTACTGGGCCCGCTTGAGCAAATCGATGAATAACGGGAGGACGGTGTTTGTTTGTTTGTTTGTTTGTCCATAATGAATAAACTAACATACATTCAAAAAGTTACAGAATCTTGCCGCCAAAATGGACCTTAGGAATCATCTGCGAAAATGCTTTCTACCAAGGAAAGGATTTCAATAAGTGATTTACCCAAAGACAACAATAAAGACTTGAAAATTAAATATTCATACAGCAAAGCATGCCAAATTCAGGACTCTTTCCAGCTCAAAATCTATTTCCAAAAATGTGCTACTTGAAGAATTCATAAAACATTTTTCCCCTATTAGTAATTATGAACTCATTCAAGTACTAAAAAGGGTGATTTTGTTTTAACTTAAAAGAAAACCAAAGAAAAAGGCCCCAAATCACGATACTGAAACAGCTCAAAATTTGTGTCACTATGCATAGTATAATCTCTGGGTGTCATCAAATTAAATATTAATTTATAATCATTATAAATATGCCCCCCTTCAAAATGCTACTCTTGAAGGAGTTTTGAAGGAGACAAAATTTTTTCCAAGTATTTCTCTTGCAATTCTTGATCCTTATTTTAAACACCAAGTTTGCTGTTTTACTCTTAAACTGTGAATAAAAACAATTAATGACTTAATCACTCAGTAGACTAAGTTTGTACTTATTTTTCAGTACATATACAAAAGCAAGACTGTTCCAATTTTCTCACAAACACTGTTTAATTAAGCAACTAGTAATAAGCTAATGAAATTCAATTTAGCCCATTTTATCAAGTAAATTAGTCAGAAAATAAAGTCCTCTGGTCCAGATCTGAAAAGTGGCAATAATAAAATGTTCAGAAACTTGGTCTTGGATTTTATTGTGACTAAAATTTCCTGGTAAACAATTAGAGTTAGGTGCTCTAGGGGCAGGGAAAAATCCAGATTGATGACGGATGATCAGAAGTTAGCTGCACACTAATGGCTCATGCCAATCATTTATGGCTTAGTCATCACCCCAAAATTAGAATTTCCACTGGGATTCCCTGATCTGAACATGGATCAAAAAAGGAGAGAGAATGTGAGCATCAAGTGGAAACTGTTTTTAGGTGCCAAGTCTACAGGCAATACGTATCAAATTTGTCTCTATTTCGTAGTTGTCACGTCAAGAACATCCCACCTAACTACTAGAGAGTGTGGGAAAGTGATAAGATGGATAACTGTTTATGGCTGTAAACTGATGTGCCGAGACACAGCAGTCTCTGCCACAGAGGGAAAGAAATATGTTTAATTTTTTAAATTGCATGTAAAAAGTAAAAGTAAAGGCCCTCCCGTTGATCATCGATTTGCTGGAGCGGGCCCAGTAACGTCTCCATTGGAGACTTTGTTGTTACTGTGTCTGGCATATCGAATACTCTCGGTAGCTTGCCGGGCTCTCCGAGAGGGGCGAAGGAATCGAACTCTGGTCGGCCATGTTGGCTGCGTGCAAGGCAAACGCCCTACCTGCATGATGATTTTATAAATATAGTTCAAGAGATAAGGTGTTTGCTTCATATGCTGCCGATGGTAGTCAGTCCCTGAGCACCTCCAGAAATGATCTCTGAGCATAAAGCCTGTAGCATGCCCTGAGCTCAATTAGGAATGGTCCAGCCCCCACTCCACCTCAAAGATATATCATAATTTTGATGCTGTCTTTTGTTTAAAATTTTATAAATATTTCCAAGAGATTAACCTATCGTTTATTTTGGTAATCATCTCTAATAGTGAAGCTTCAATATTAAGGTTATTTATGTAATAGCATTGACATCTTAGGTGAAAAGGTCCCAAAATGAATTAAATACATGCCCTCTAGTTTTTTGATTCTTGGAACCCAGTTTTCTCAATTAGTATTTTTTTTTTGTAGTGGAAAAAAATCAGACCAGAATGCAACTTTAATTTTATATGCCATATCCTGGGTTGTAGCTATTAACAAGAAACCAAGCATGGAAAAATCTGGGAAGTATTCTTCTTACTCAGTAACCTGCCTCATCTAATTAATCCTTAGGTTCTAACCATTGCTTCTCATAAATATGTCTTTGATGTGTCCCTCTACTTCTGTTTCCATGGCAGCCATATTAGCTCCAGTCTCTGTCCTTCAGACTTTTACTAATGCCATACCTTCCTCATTTCTTTCCTTTCCCTTATCTTCTTACCAACTGTCTTCCACACTACTCTCGGAATATACTTATGTGATAAATTTTAATACCTAACTCATACAGTAGATTAGTTCCTGGTAACCCCTAGCTGGCTCATATAATTCCATAATTCCAGTGAACACTTTCTTAATGGTGGGGCTCAGAATACCTAGATTAGGAGATAAAAATGATATGTTCCCTTTAATGTGGCCGTATAAGAGATTTTCATGATCTCAACTCTCTCCAATTCCCACTATACACCTGTCTCCTGTATATTTTTCTATAGCCACAGTATTTTCTGCTTTCAAGTAGTGGTGTTCCATACCCAGATGAAAACCTTCACTTAAGTATAATTATGTCCTTGTTTACACAGAGTCCTTTGGTATCCCACTTAAATCTATACCCTTTTTTAAGATATTTTGGACTCCAGTTCATTAAATACTTTTGTTCATCATTTCTGTTTTATTTAAAAGAATTTTAGCTGTTTGTATCAATAGAATATGAAAATTATTATTTTTTGTTGTGTTGTCAAGACTTGTTATGATGGTGGTGGTGGCAGAACTATGATTTTTGTTCTCAAACCCATGTTCTTTGCCCTTGTCTGCTGTCTTCTTTCTTAATGCATTGACTTGTCCATAACCTACCTCACAGCATAGTTATGACTTCCCCAGCTAATGTTACAACCATCAAAATACAAGACAGCAAAAGAAAAGCACTGATACCTTTCAAGGAAGAAATTTTTAGGGACTGGAGCAACAGCACTATGGGTAGGGCGTTTGCCTGGCACATGGTCAACCTGGATTCGATTCCCAGCATCCCATATGGTCTCCTGAGCACAGCTAGGGGTAATTCCTGACTGCAGAACCAGAAGTAAACCCTGTGCATTGCTGGGTGTGACCCAAAAAGCAAAAAAAAAAAAAATTTTTTTTTTTATAAATCCCATAGTAGTTTTTCATATATGTAGTTGGCCAGAATTGGGTCACATGTCTTCTTGAACCAGTTATATGATAAGAAAGAAATTGGATGAATTTGACTTACCTGATTGATTTAGAATATCCAGAATCCATCCCTAAAGTTGTATGACCATCTTTCCTGAAAGGTTTTGCTATGTTGAACAAAATCTCATTCTGTATTTAGGAACATAGAAAGGAGAGCCTAGATCCACAATAGGCAAAATGCATGCTATCCTCATGAACTGTAAAGATCTATCTTGACTATGCATCTATAATATAGACCCTTGCACACAGGATCTATAATGCTTGGTCATTAAACACCTGCTGAGTCGTTTAAAAAAACAATCATTCTTCTACATAATTTCTACTGTGTAAGATTAACTTGCCTTGACAATACTGAATTTAAGACAGCAGATAATCAGAACAAGGTAGAGTTGGCCACTGTGACTCTGGTAATCATTTTAAAGGTAAAGGCCCTCCCGTTGATCGTCGATTTGCTGGAGCGGGCCCAGTAACGTCTCCATTGGAGACTTTGTTGTTACTGTGTCTGGCATATGAATACTCTCGGTAGCTTGCCGGGCTCTCCGAGAGGGGCGGAGGAATCGAACTCGGATCGGCCATGTTGGCCGCTTGTAAGGCGAACGCCCTACCCGCTGTGCTATCGCTCCAGCCATCATTTTAATCTTTAAAAAAAACTAGGCTCACCCAGCTCACTGGAATTGGAGGGAAGTTGAATTAACTGACCTAAAGAATATGGTGCTCTAAAAAAAAAGTTTTTAAAGAGATATCAGGTGTTAACACTGATTAGTCCTACAATATGAGGCACTTTAAACTGGCTGATCTATACTATTTCTAAAAATCCTGATTGGAAATAAAAGGCTCTGTCTAGCTATTTGGCAAGAAGCATTTTATGGGTCTATCTTAACAAGTAGCCACTTACTATGTTGTAAAGTGTATAATTTTCTGTATTGTGGCTTTCTATGAAGTTTGAAGAACTATGAGCCATATTTTTATTTTATTTTTTTCTGGTTTCTCTGTCCTCCTTATTTTCTGGACTATAAAGTCTCAATGTCTATTTTGTTTTTGAACAATTATTAAATCCTTTGTTTTCTGGTTCTGTTTTCCTTCTTATTTCTGTTCACCAAAAGACCACTTCTAAAAACTGGAGTTTGGGGTGGATAGGGGGGTGGTGTTTTTATTTTAACTCAGTTTTCTATTTTATTTCTGTACAATTGTAGTTACAAAAACAAGGCAGAAATGTTATTTTTCCTTGTCAAAAAAATTCATATGTATTTCTTTTCTTTCAACAAAACCCAGACTCAGCTATATCAATCAAACACTTGTTATGTTTAATAACTTAAACTTCTTGCACTTGTTTTGGCGTGTGTGATTTGTTTTTGACCAATGGTGAGTGAACAGCTTGCACATATATTGATTGTCTTTTGTGTTGACAGCCTGCCTGATACACTAAACATTCTTGTCAGAACACCAAATAATTGGTATATCTTGCTTGAGTTTGGTCCCCTTGAATTGTTAAAAGAAGGAATCCTAACATACATGTCACTTTCTATTTTTAATTGGGCATTGTGTTTCGTAAAGTAAAGCAAGTCAAATTAATTTCCCCAAATGGTGAAAATTCTATCATTTTCTTCCAAGTAAATTATGCCATCATTTTCAGAAAGAATCCAAATCAATAAATTGTTGAGAAAAGTAAATCAATAACTGAAAATTTTGCAAGACTAAAGCAGCAGTTACTAGAAGTGGTAGGGCAGCTTACACAAGTAGACCAGTAGTGAAGAGAGGGAACAGTGTGAGGGAAATGCAACAGGAAGTACCTTGAAGGAAGAAAGTGTTTTTTTAGTCACCCATAGAACCCCTCACCTATCCATTCTTCAAGCTGTTTGTGAGCACCTCGTATATTACATAAGTGAAGCTCTCTTGTGTGAAAAGGATGGAAAATGCAAACAACGGATAATACATATATAGAGTCATGTATTTGTTAAGCCTCTGACCTATTTCATTCAGTTATTCATAGGTGCTAATTTTTTTCAACAATGTCATCTCAAATTAATTATAAATTTTCATTTAGTAATTTTTCATTTCTATCATGATTGAATTACAGGCTCAGCTCAGTATATTCGTTCACAATTAATTATCTTGAAAATTGCTGCGGCAAATGTCCACATAACCTTTTCGAAGCTCAAAGAACTTGAGCTTCAGATAGAGAAGGGAGCACCAAATAAAGAGTGTTGGGAGGATCCTCCTAGGATGGGAGAAGCTTGCTGAAAGTAGACTGTAGACCAAACATGATTGCCACTCAGTGCCTCTTTTGCAGACCACAACACCCAAAAGGAGAGAGCGAGAACAAAAGGGAATGCCCTGCCACAGAAGCAGGGTGGGATAGGGGGGATGGGGGGTGGGAGGGATACTGGGACCCGTGGTGGTGGAAAATGGGCACTGGTGGAGGGATGGGTACTTGATCATTGTATAACTGAAACCCAAGCACAAAAATTTATAAGTCTACAACTGTACCTCATGGCGTTTCACTAATAAAAATTAATATATATAAATAAAAAATAAAAAATTCACTTTGAAAAAAAAAGAACTTGAGCTTGAACTAAATTTGTGATGAGGTAATCTTAACAACCTTCTATAATATTCTACTATGGCCTCTTAATTTTAGTATGATTCTGGACTGGAGAAGTATTATTGAGGCTGCTCATCAGATTCTTTTCAGTACTCCTCATTCTCATAACCACATTGTCTTGATTCTTCTATTTTCAGATAAGGATTAAGCATTGAACTCAGAAACCCAGGGCCTAAAATGTGCAAAACATATGCTCTAACACTGAGCCAGATTCCCAAACTTTTGACAGCACTTACTTGTGGTAGACATACAAGGATTTATGCCAGTTGTATGCCTAAACCTTGACAAATACTATTTTATTAATTCAGACAAGTTTTCAAATAGCACTTATCAAATATTATTTTATTAATTCAACTCACTATCCTCATTTTTAGATGAGGAAATTAGTATTCTGATCAGAGAAGCTAAGTATGCAAAGCTATAAAGAAGAGACAAAATTTGATCATGTGTCCTACCCACTAACAATTGCCAACACACTTAAATAGTATGCAAGATGCAACAACAACTTCAAAAGGTAGACCAAAGTGATAATAGGGAACTGGATTTTGAGGAAAATATTCTTTACTGGGAATTCCAACTCAGATTTCTATTAGCTGGTCTGGAAAGATTGATTTCCCTGAGCATTTTTATAATATGTAAAAAAATATGATTATTACTAGTATAAAAATTGTAAAACCAAATTGAGCGTACATAAATAAATACCCTGACATTGATTTGGTATATTCAAAGACTATATTTGCGATCATGTAAGTGAACAAATGTCCCCCAAATTGCAGTTCCCAAGAGTATATCACAAATTTATATAGAATTTAGATCTTGCGTTATTGTCATTTGATTCCTCATTCTAACCATTGTTCTTTTTATTTTTTAACACATTTAATATTTATAATAAAAATTGTTTAATAATCCTTAGTCAAAATATGTGCAGAAATGGGAGCCCCAGTAACATTCAAACAATTGTAGAGACTATGAAGAAAAATTATCTTGAATCATCCAATGTGTCAGAAAAGGTTGGAAATTTGTTTATCCTTTTGCTTCAGAGAAATTGAACATACCAAAATATCTAGCAGTATTCACATATTGCCTGCTGATACTTGTTTTTTCATTTTAACAGTCAACATCTCTCACTCCCATCATTCTTCTGACTACTAGCACAATTTAGAAGGAAAAAAAATGGGTAAAAGTTTCATCAATTCTTTGCTTATTTTAAAAGGTTATGACTGTGAACTGCAAATGAAAATTTCTGTTCACTCAAGAAGATGTAAATTTTCAAGGCAAAGAACTTAATGCACCTTTTACATCAAAAATAGGATAGATAGCCGATGTGTTGTCAAACCTACCACACAAGAAAAACATTGTAAAATATGGGAGAAAGATAAAAAGTTGTTGATAAGAAATTGTTCCATAAAAAAGGAAAAAGGTATGAGAGGTGTTTTTTTAAACTTCACATTACTTAACCAGATTGTAAAGCTTTAAATGATTTATTCATTTGACATGGAATTTTTATATTAAATGGGCGGCTAAAATGAGATAATTCTTGAGATTTGATAGTGCCAAATGGTACCAGTCTGAAGACTGGTGACTAAAAAAATCACTGTTTGAGATCAATTTCTCAATGGGGCCCAGGCCAAATATACCTGTAGGTACCCCCCACCAGGAGATTCCAAGGGAGGCACAGGTGAAAATTACATAAATGGGGCCAAAAAGTAGGTTAGGGAGGCTATAGGAAAGAAACAAGGTCATAGCTGGAAAAGACCAGAAATTCTGCTTCCAGTGACTCTGTCCCTACCATTTTTTTAAAATCATTTTATATTGAAACAACTGTGATCCTAGCTATGATACACCATTTTTGGGATGGGGGGCTGGGAAGCTAGGCAATGAAGCTTCTGAGTGTTACTTTACTCATCTGCAAAGGAACAGTGATAATATCCACAAAAATACCTAACATAGGACCTGATACCTATCCAATTGATAGAATGAGAATTAATCACTGAAAGAATCGAAATTTCTTTTTGGGTTCAGTGACACACAGCCATGCAACATTCATGGTAGACACATCTGTAATGTGGTAAACTATAGGCATGCACATTTAATAAGTGTAAATGGGAAAACCATGTAAGTGGGAGAATTTCTAGGCTCCCGATCCTCGTGTTTCGCACCCTCCCACTTCTTGCCACCATTCTGGATAGCTTCATTTCTTATAGATGACTCAGCTAAAAGCCAAGGCCTTAAAAGTCCTCACATCCATTGTTACTAATAAATTTTACTTCCTTCACACTTCAACAAGTTCTTTCAATGGTTGCATATTAAAAGTTGTCATCACTACACGACTCTTCATCAGAAGTTTTAACCTAGAAGTTTTGTGTTTTAATCCTTTCACATATTTTACTTTACTACTCATACTGAACCTGAATTGTAGTGCCAAGAGGAAGTGCACTCTTGCTTTCTAAAAAAGATTTTGGGCCACACCTGCTGTATTCAGGGCTTACTCCTGGCTCTGTGTTAAAAAGTCTCTCCTGTCAGAGCTTGGGGTGCCAAGATCAAACTCCGGAGAGCTATGCGTAAGGCAAGCAACTTACCTGCTGTACTATCTCTCTGGCTCTATACTCTTGACTATTTCTCAGGGCTATTCAACCACTCCTAGTTCGACTTATCTACCAACTTCCTAAGCCAAACATGTCTGTAACCATGTGAGTGCATTCAACCCATCTTCCTCTGACTCTACCTGATTATAAAATAGCTCATAAAACAGTGCCCTCCTCCTCCTCTTCCTCTTCATCTTCACAGATGACTTAGCTCAGGATTCTTTGATTGCTGTTGTTTATCATAGTCATGGTCCTCCCCTTGTTCATCAATTTGCTCGAGCGGGCCCAGTAACGTCTCCATCGTGAGAATTGTTGTTACTGTGTTTGGCATATTGAATACATCATGGGGAGCTTGCCAGGCTTTGCTGAGCAGGCGAGATACTCTTGGTAGCTTGCGGTGCTCTCCGAGAGAGGCGGAGGAATCAAACCCGGCTCGGCCAGGCTGGTTGTGCCAAGGCAAACGCCCTACCGCTGTGCTATGTATATTGAGAAATACATATTGTACTATATAAAATGAGAAAGTTTCCTCTACCAAAACAAACCACTAAACTACATAGCAAGAAAATTGAATGTGCTAAATTTATAAATGAAATTTTAAATGTTTAAAAGGATTGTGTCTAGTTAGGAACACAATGCTTTTAGCTGGGAATCAATCATCAAAGATCCTCCCTATTCTGAAAACAAATTAATTGTTGCTCCACTTATAATTAGTGTAATGAATGTAAACTTAAATATTAAATAAGAGAAGAAAAACTTCTCTTTTGAGCTAAAAATCTAACAAATTGCATACTGAGTTTTAAAGTCAAAATAATTTTTAAAAATGTTTTCTGAAATCAGAAAACCAACAAATGTTAGGAACAGTATTGGAAAAACTTAAGTAGTCACTAAATATCATGTAATGATATTTAGTTATCTCTTTGTTAAAAAATAGTTGGGTTCTAACATAAATTAACAGTATTAATTCTGTTTTGGGTTTTTATTCTTGTTATTTTGGGGCTATACCCGTCTGTGTTCAAGTCTTACTTCTGATGACTCAGATGACCATTTAGAGTGCCAGGGAGCAAGTCTGGGTCAATTGCATGCAAGGCAAACACTTTACCCACCATACGATCACTGCCCTATAGTACTGTCCTCCGATTGTTCATCGATGTGCTTGAGGGGGCCCAGTAATGTCTCCATTGTGAGAATTGTTGTTACTATGTTTGGCATATCGAGTATGTCACGGGTGCACTATTACTTAATTCATAATTAGTGTTTCCCCATACTTGTTAGTCTTAACCTGAGTCCTGGATTCTACCTCTCTCAGTTCCTTCCCTTTATACAATTTTTCATCACTACCACTATCACTATTCTCCCATTGTTCATCGATTTGCTCAAGCGGGTGCCAGTAATGTCTCTATTTGTCCCTGTCACGTGCTAGTGTAGCCCAGTGGCATACTGGGGGCTCTTTCAGGGTCAGAGGAATGAGAACCATCATTGTTACTGTTTTTGGCATATCATGTATGCCACGGGTAGCTTGCCATGCTCTGCGGTGCAGGCGGGATTCTCTCAGTAGCTTGCCAGGTTCTGAGAGGGATGGAGGCTTTTGGGGAAGCCTCTAATCACCTTTACAGGTGTTCCCAATCAGGCACATATGTGGGCAGAATACTCTTGGTAGTCTACGGGGTTCTCTGAGAGTGATATCTAGACAATTTGCAGTCATGCACGTCCTGGAGCTTGGTTTTATAGTCTCTGGATCTTGGCCATTAGTGGGATACATGCAGTTGGCAGGTGTAACTGCCTAGCTACTGGAAGATGGGGGATCTGGGTGGAGGAGGCCCAGTCCCCAACCTAGAAGGCTTGGAGATCTCAGCCCCGGGTCCCACACAGTTCCTCTGGGTTCCTCTACCAGTTCCTTTATGCGTGAGGCTCCTCTGAGCGTGTGGAGAGTGGTCTTAGTAAAATTGTGGCTGGATCCCAGAGGTCTTCAGCTGCTGGGACTCTGCTCCAGGTGGAGAGGGAAACTCTTCATATTCAATTGAAATTGTAATTTTTTATATCAGGTGTATAAATAAAAATACTTGGATAAAAACATAGAAGCCATTCACCTTTATTGCCTCATTTTCTCTTCCAATCTCCACTGGCTGTTTAATATACTCCTGGTTATAGCATATTCCACCATATCATTACTACAGTCTAGAAATATCCAGCCCTTAATACCTTTCTGCCATGTGAAGATACTAAACTACTTTCTCCTTAGCTCAGAAAATGTCTCAGCATCCATCAATAACCAATTTAATTTACTTTCTAAACCTTCTCCATTCAGTGATAGTACAGTGGGTGGGGCGCTTGCCTTGCATGCTGGTTCAATCCCCTGAGCCAATCAGGAGTGTACCTGAGCACAGAGCCAGGAATAAGTTCTGAGCACTGCAGGGATGTGTCCCCCAAACAAACAAATAAAATTAAATCTTCTCTATTCTTTGCTAGGATTGTGAATTTTCTGCATATTAAAATGGGAATTAAGGGAGCTGGAGAAACAGCACAGCCGTAGGGTGTTTGCCTTGCACGTGGCTGGCCCAGGTTCGAGTCCCATCATCCCATATGGTCCCCTGAGCACCGTCAGGAGTAACTCCTGAGTGCAAAGCCAGGAGTAACCCCTGTGCATTGCTTGGTGTGACCCAAAAAGCAAAAATAAAATAAAATAAAATGTGAATTGTTTAAAGTTTGACTGCACTTTTGAAGACAAAGGTGTTTGTATTTTTTTATTATTTCACTATATATAGTTTGAGAAAATCATAGGATCCTGCCACAAGTAACAAGTTCACTATGATTTTCTCAAATTATTTCACTCAAGTTCTTTATATCAACATACGGGACCCCGGGGCATAGATCTCCAAGCCTGCTCAGGTTGGGACTGGGGCCTCCTCCACACAAATGCCCCATCTCCCAGTATGTAGGTGTTACACCCACCAACTTCCCCCAGCACCTTGTAATCCCATCAATGGCCAAGACCCAGAGACTATAAAACCCTGCTCCCAGAAGAGAACAGCACAGAGTCTCCCTCCTCCGCGCCTGGCTGTCCTCACCAGGGCCCCTTGGAGGAGGGTGGGTTGAGTTTCCCTCCCCACCCGGAGCAGAGCCATGGCAGCTGAAGATCTCCAGTTCCAGCCACAGCCATGCTTAAGACTCTCCACACATTCGAACCAGCCTCACGCATGAAGGAATCTGCCGAGGAACCCAGGTGTGCAGAATCCAGTGCGTAGATCTCCAAGCCTGCTCGGATTGGGACTGGGGCCTCCTCTACCCAGATCCCCCATCTTCCAGTATGTAGGCGTTACACCCACCAATTGCTCCCAGCGCCTTGTAATCCCATCAACGGCCAAGACCCAGAGACCAAGACCAAGGCCAAGACCAAAACCCAGCTCCCAGGAACGCGCAGCCACCAATGACACCTTTTTATCTAGTTCTTACTCTGGAGAACCTGGCAGGCTACCAAAAGTATCCTGCCCGCATGGCAGAGTCTGGCAAACTCCCCATGGCATATTCAATATGCCAAAACCCAGTAACTATGATGGGTCTCATTCTCCTGACCCTGAAAGAGCTTCGAATGTGGCACTTTTTAAAATCTCAGGGCTAGGATGAAGGAGACGTTACTGGGGCCTGCTCGAGGCAATCGATGAATAACAGGATGACAGTGATACAGTGTTATCAACATACATAAATACAAGATTGTATTTATATATAACACTTGATTTCTCTCATTTATGCCTGACAGCTGGGCATTCTCGTGTCTCTTGGTTCTGGGAAATCTGAAACTGGTTTACGCTGAACCATAATGGTAGAGAGAGAGCCTGTTCAGAGATTCTATTGATGGTTTCTGGCATTATCTTAGATATTTTACTTGGATTGGCTCGTTTAATCTGTTGAGTAGCTCCACCACTAGTACTATTGTCTACATTAATAAGAACTTTTAAAAAATCTCAATATTAAGAAACAGTTTAAAGAGTTCAAGATCGTAATGTTTTTAGTGGAGAAATGAGTTTTGAGTCAGGCAGTCTGACTGCGGAGCACCTGTTCTTAATAAAAGGCGTACGTTGCTCCTCAAGGTCATAGAACTATCACCAGCCTTAAGAGCAACAAGAAAAATACCTTCATCACCACTTGTATCTGTCTTGCACGTATCAAGTACTCCACATGTTGTCTGCAAGTATGGATGTCAGATAAAAATATAAGGTGCAATTAAACATGATAATTTTAAATAGTGTGCTATTTAGGACAAATATATCCTATGAGATACCTAAAACATACTTGTATTTAAAGATTATTTATCTGAGATTTAGGTGTAAGTCTGACCCCTATATATTCCTCTCTCTCTCTCTCTCTCTCTCTCTCTCTCTCTCTATATATATATATATATATATATATATATAGTGATCTATGATATCCCTGTCTGTGCAGTGTTACTTTTGTGTTCACAAAAAAATAAATAAACCCTCTGAGAAACTAAGTAACTTACTCAAGGCATTATTAAAGTGTTTGAAATAGGGTCAAGATTTGTTTCAATAATACAATTTAAAAACTTTTACTCTTCCAATAGTGCTATTATTTCTCTATCGACCATCTTAGTTGTGCATGAAATAATCACATGTATCTCAGATTCAAATTTAAAGTTTTAATTTCCTCTGGAATATCATTAACGTGTTCACTTACTGAATTTCTCCTTTGCAAAAAATATTGTCCTGGAATATTTATGTTCATGAACAAAATAATTTACAGTAATAAATGAAGCCCAAAGTTAGTCACTGATAAAACAAAGAACAAAACAGTGAAGCAAATGATAAAGACAAAATCTTGTCCTAAGAGAGACTCTAGTGCCAAATGCAGAGATGCAGATGGTTTTACTTAAACCCTTGATTTAACTGTTCCCTAAGCTTTGTTTTCTTTTAATCTCCAACTTCTGGCTATGCATTTTATTATTCAAATGAAGCTATAAATGTGTAAAACTTTAAATAAACAACATTTTAACTCAGCAGTGTGACTAACTATCAGTCTCCATTTTGGAGAAAAAAATTATTTGACCACGTATCAACAGCATTTTAAGTCTGTTCCCTTTTAGTTTAAAGGCATCATGTTAGAACTGAATATGTAATACATTTTTTTGCATAATACTGTATTACTAGAAGTTATAAAGCAACAAATGGCCATTTTTAAAAAAAAATTTTAACTGACGATATTAAAACTTTCAAGCCATTAGAAAGAGTTGTCTTCATTCCAGAGAAATTTAATAATAATCACTGAACATGGAGCACAGGAAATATGTAAGGAACCAACACTTTATATTAAAAGATGTAAGAAGTGTTATTGCCTACTTGAAAAGTTTATATTTTTTCTACAAAAAAAGTCAAAAATATAAATGCACAAATCTAAAATGATGAAAGAATATTTATAAAGTACTATAACAGTGACACTAATGTAATTGTGATAACCCACAAAAAGATGAAAAATAGTTATTTTTAGATTTAGGTGAGATTAGTTGTAGAGAATTTTTGGAGGATGTATCTGTCACTATATCAAGGATAAGAGAAGAGGAGTAGATTCCAAGAACGTGGTCTCTAAAGCAAAAGTGGAAAAGAAGGCATCAAATTAAGATTCTTAAACTGGCTCACTGTAGGGAACAAGGAAGAATACCAAGTTATCAACCACTTAAACAACTGATTAATTATTGAGGAACAATTATTTTCAAATAATAGAGCACATTTATGCCTACAATTTTCAAAGAGATGTGAATTAGAATTGAATAATTTAGGCTAAATTCTTTCTCATTCCCCTGACCCTGAAAGAGCCTCCAATTGTTGGGAAAGACGAGAAAGGAGAGGCTGTTAAAATCTCAGGTCAGGAGGAATAGAGACGTTACTGGCGCCCGCTCTAGTAAATCGAAGAACAGTTGGATGACTGTGTTACAGTGATACAGAAGTTCTTTAATATAGTCAATATTAGTCAATATTTCACTTTTTCTATTAAAAAGATTCCTAAATCCTGAACTGATTTTACAAATTGAGAAATAGGATTACTAGTCAGAAATCAAAAGGCCTAATGTTTTGTGTGCTGTGCTGTCGAGCATATGCATTTTTTGTATAAATATGTGTAAGTAAACATGTTACTTAATATTTTTATTTTGTTCAGTTTGCCTGAATATATTTTATTCTTATTTCACATGCTGTTATGGATTTAGAAAAGTGTTTCTATTTTTGTCAAAGCAAGAAGAAAGTACAAAACTGTTACTTGTGTTGTTTCCTTGTTTAACAACTTCTGAAATATATAATGTTTAATCTTTTGTTTTGGAGTCAGGGGGAAATTCTTTTATATATGTGACTACATGTATATATGCATGTGTGTATATATATGCATGCATGTATATATATGTCATTGTTAAAGTTGGAATTTTGTTTTAAAAGGAGCAAAAAAGAGGCAGAATCATCTGCAGATCATTTCAGGATTAAGAATATTATAATTAGAAAATGTAAAATTGCAGGTCTGGAGCTATAGCACAGCGGATAGGGTGTTTGCCTTGCATGTGGCCGACCCAGGTTCGATTCCGGGCATCCTATATGGTCCCCCGAGCACTGCCAGGAATAATTCCTGAGTGCATGAGCCAGGAGTAATTCTTGTGCATCACCGGGTTGACCCAAAGAGAAAAAAAAAAGGAAAATTGCTAAATCAAATTGCACAGCTATCCAATTTATTCCTGATCTCTTACCATTCAAAAAATCGTGATAATCATTACCTTTAATTGTGATAATCATGTTATCTTTCATCTACACATTAGGATACAAGGATTCCCTTTCTATAAGATAGCAGGGGTTGTGTGGGACACATTTGCGAATAGAGTGACCTCCTCCTTACCATCCAAAAGCTCTTCAGATAACCAGCTGCCACTTCAGCATTCCCAGATCATGATATACTTATGCAAATGTCACTGCAGCCTGGCTCCCATTCATGGCACTCATATACTCTGCATTTCATCTGATAAGAAACAAATACTAGCTTTTGTCTTGTCTATCAGAGAGGACCAAAGCGCTGTTCTCTTACAAACTGAATAAATAAAGGAATCGATGAATATTTAAACTCTCTTTCCCATAAAATCTATACACCTATTCTCCAAAAACACTTCAAGCTCTTTTCCTGCTTCAACACTTTGACCTTCAGTCCCCCTTCCTGGAAGAGGCCTCTTGAATCATTAGTTTACTAGCTCCACTACTAGTATGAAATGAATTTTAATGCAAGCAACTTCAATCTCAAGCGTTTCCAGCCCTACTATAATCCTGTAACATCTGATTTTTATCCATAGTTTGCTATTTAGGGTTTAGTCTTGTAGGTAGGTTGTTACTTCAAGGATGCTCACAGATGTGAAAAAAAACGTGAGAAAATCAGCAGTATTTTTGTCAGATTGGAGCAGTAAAATCAGGTAGACCACACATTTGGCTCTGATGCTTCAGAGAAGTATGGAGTCAAGAATGTAGATAATGACAACCAGGTCCTGCGTGTCAGAATTGGTAAGTGGTGATACAGCCATGGCTGCTGGACAAATATGACATCATCAAAATGAATGCTTAATTCTGCTCATTGTTTTTCCTCCTTATGCGTGAAACCACTTATATTTTAGTTGGCACAGTCTGTATTGTATGTGTTTTCAAATTCTTTTTATTCAATATATTTAGGAGTTCCCTGGTTCTAGCCCTAACCCAAGAACTCATTCAAGTTATGTTTCAATTTGATACATTCTTAAGCACTCTCTGGTACAGATGCTATTTTTGTCATTTTAGTACATATATAATCAAAACTAATTAGTACCCATAATTTAAAATGCCGTGTTACTGCCAAAAATAGACTAATGAAACAGAATAAAAAATCCAGAAATGCATCTAATTATTTTCAAGAATTCAGATGTGTAAAAAAAAAGAATTTCAAATTAATGAGGAATGATTAATAGTGCTTAATATAGCTAAAGGGGGAAGAATGAGATATAAAACTCAATCAATCTAGTAAATTCTAAATATATCAGAGTTCAAGGTGAGACACAGGAGGAAATATTAGGAGTAGAAGATATAGGTGTATTTATTGCAAATAAAATTTTTTATAAATAAAGATTTTATGTACACTACTTCCTGTGGTACTTGCATGTCACTGGGGCCATGCCAGAGGTACCATTGCTAGGGAAGAGACGGGGAGCAAACGGGTCCTCACACAAGCTTGTCGTGTTCTTCTGGATGTATGCCAGTCCCTGTGGCATGAGATATCTCATTGTTTTGATTTACATCTCACTGATGATTAATCATGTAGAGAATTTTGCATGCGAATTTTAGCCATTCATATTTCTGGAGTGATAGCAGAGCATGTAAGGCATTTGCCTTGCATGCAGCTGACATGGCCGAACCGGGTTTGATTTCTCCAGCCCTCTCGGAGAGCCTGGCAAGCAACTGAGAGTATCTTGCCCACATGGCAAAGCCTGGCAAGCTCCCCATGATGTATTCAATATTCCAAAATCAATAACTGTAACAAGTCTCACAGTTTACTGTGAGACATTACTGGTACCCGCTCGAGCAAATCGATAAACAATGGGAGGACAGTGCTACCGTGCAATTTCTTCTCTGAGGAAGTTTCTGTTCATTTCTTATCCCAAGTTTTCAGTGGTGTTGGGATTTTTTCTTGAAAAGCACTGCCGGTGACTTAAATACCTTATCAGAGTGGCATTGGGTAAATAGTTTTTCCTATTCTGTGGGATTTCTTTGTGTCTTGATCACCATTTCTTTTGAGATGCAGAAGCTTCTTGGTTTAATGTCGATTGCCTCAAACAGGAACCAGTAACGTCTCCTTCGTCCTAGCCCTGAGATTTTTTTAAAAAGTGCCATATTCAAGGCTCTTTCAGAGTTAGGAGAATGAGACCCATCATTGTTACTGGTATTTGGCATATTGGGTACGCCACGGGGAGTTTGCCAGACTCTGACTTGTGGGGAGGTTACATTCAGTAGCCTGCCAGTTTGTTTAAAGTAGGAATGAGATGATAAGATGTCAGTTTCTGGGAGCTGGATTTTATAGTCTCTGAGTCTTGGCCGTTGATGAGATTACATGGCGCCAGGGGGCAAGTTGGTGGTTCTGACCCCTGCCTACTGGAATTTGGAGGATCTGGGTGGAGGATGCTCAGCCCCGATCTGAGCAGGCTTGGATATCTCAGCCCCGGGACCCGCGTACTTTTGTTCCTCTGCTGGTACCTTCATGCTTGTGGAGAGTGGTCTCAGCATGGTGGTGGCTGGTTCTGGAGGTCTTCGGCTGCTGGATCCCTGGTCGGACGGGGAGCAAAACTCAACCTGCTCCCTCCAAGGGGCCCCAGCAAGGATAGCCAGGCACGGGGGCAGGAGACTCTGCGCTGTTCTCTTCCGGGAGCCGGGTTTAATGTAGTTCCATTTTTTTCTTTTTTAATCTTTGCTTCCAAAGATTCAGAGAACCCGACGCGCTACCGAAAGTATCCTTCCCTCATATATGCCTGACTGGGAACACCTGTAAAGGTGATTAGAGGCTGCCCCCAAAGCCTCCATCCCTCTTGGAGAGCCCGGCTAACTACTAAGAGTATCCAGAGCCTGGCAAGCTACCGGTGGCATACTTGATATGGTGAAAACAGTAACAATGATGGTCCTCATTCTCCTGACCCTGAAAGAGCCCTCAGTATGCCATCGGGCTAAATGGAGACGTTACTGGCAACTGCTTGATCAAATCCAATGAACAACGGGAGGACAGTAATACAGTGATACAGTGATACAGTCAATCTTTGCTTCTACTTGCTTAGTCAGTGGTATTTCATCTTTAGCTTCACTGTCATAGCCTATGTTTTCCTTCATGAAACTTAAGGATTCAGGTCTGCTGTTGGGGTCTTTAGTCCGATTTGATCTGATTTTTGTGTATGGAGTTAGAAAGAGTTCTGAGTTCATTTTATTGCATGTAACTGCCCAGTTTTCTCAGCATCACTTACTAGAGAGGCTCTTCTTGTTCCATTTCATAATACTTGATACTTTATCAAAGATAAAAATGATCATACATTTGAGGGTCTGTGTCAGGATACTTAACTATATTTCACTGGTCTGTGGGTCTGTGAAGAAGAAATTTCTTGACCATCAAAACCTCCCTTACAAATTATAAAAATGAAAGCAAATTTAATCCAAGTTAAAAGGGTATATTCAAAGTAAATTAAATTGAAAACAAATATAATAGAGAAATTCAGTGAAGTAAAATCAGTTCTTTTTCATATTTATTTATTTATTTATTGAATCACCATGAGAACAGTCACAAAGCCTTTCAGTTAAGTCTTGGTCAGTCATACAATGATCAAACACCCGTCCCTTCACCAGTGCACATTTTCCACCACCAAGAATCCCAGTATATCCCCCTCCCACCCACTCCCACTCCTGCCTGTGTGGCAGATTTCCACTTTACTCTCTCTCTCTATGTTGATCACGTTCAATATTACGACCAAAGACCCGACATTATTATTTGGAATTTTCCCCAACATTCAGACCTGCCAAAATGACATTATTAGATAATTTGCTTTCTATTGCTGATTATGAAGAGCATATGATGTCATGTGGCTGCAATAGTGGCCACACGAATTTGGATTTCTGATATTTTAGTAATAAGCCTAAAGGGATTACTGCCAAAAGTCCCTGGGTTATGAGATTGGTTTAAAGTGTGCCTCTGGGATCATGGTTGTTCAGGAGCCAGAGGAGGTGTTTGAGGGTGGAAACCCGGGGCATTGTCATGGCAGTGAGCAGAGCCGATTCCACCCCCCCATCTCACGAGGCCCCAGGTGCCTCGTCAGTGCAGTATCATAACTGGCTCTTCATTAGGCTCTCAAAGATGGAGGCCACCATGCCGCCACCTCAAGGTGGGGGACAGGCGGAGGGACAGACCCCCTTCCCCTCCCAGGGCGGCATAACACCGAAGTTAAATCGACAGTCCAGATACATTTCAATTGAGTATATTTTGCTCAGATTTTCCCACCACCATTCAAGCCTGTCTTTCAGGGACAAATGCTAGATCATTTACTTTCCATTGATCACTTTGCATGATGGGTCAATCATTCTCCCATCAATTATAGGTCTCATTCTCTAATCCTGAAAGAGCGTTGAAATGGCTCTTTTAAAATCTCAGGGCTAGGAAGAAGGAGACATTACTGGTGCCTGCTCAAGGAAATCGACGAACAACAGAATGATCGTGATCGTGATTGTGATCACTTTGCATATCAGTAAATGTCACACGCGGCCTCACAGTTCAGAAAATAGTCCTGGTACCAGCATGCCAGAGCCATGCTTGTAGAAGCTCATGGTCACTGGGATTCCATCTGGAGAAGGCGGGGAGACAGCACCTACCCCATCTGGGACGTACCGGTGATATCGGCTCAGTATGGGGCCCAGAGAATTCTCTGGGAGTTGTGGGGCCCACCGGCCAGTTTTCTTCACTGCTGTGTACTGTAAGATGGCCAATCAGCTCTATTTTTATAAAAATAATAAGTGGATGAATTTATAAATGGCTAGACCAATGCAAATACTGAGCAGATAAAAATGAGTGTTACCAGAGTTAAAGAGTGGCACTTACCACAGATCCCACAGCATTTAAAGGATGAAAAAGAGAACATTATTAGAATTCCATTCTGACATATTTGACAACTGAATTAAGTGTGACTTAAGAGTCACAGCATAGCAAAGATTACTCAGAAGAGGGAAAAATAACCTGAATGAACAGTTGTATAGCAATTGAAGAAACTGAATTCTTAAATAAAGAATATAGTTCACCAAATAAAGCAGCTGTTACTGGCACTCTTCAGCTTGTTCTTCATCGGGTAGTTCTTGCATCACTTTGAATGGCAGAATCATTACAATATTTTGTAATAATATTGAAAGAAACCCTGTCGAATTTTTGTGCAGATAGATGTTCTGTAGTTATGCTACAACAGACTAGTTCTAAACTTCAAACATACAGAGCCTAAGCAATCGTAGAACCAGTAGGGCACTTGCCTTACACATATCTGACTCAGGTTTGTTCCATGGAACCGTATAATTCCACCCCCCAAACCTCACCAGGAGTGATCCCTGAAAACAGAACCAGGAATTAGCCCCAAGTGATTCCAGTTAGCTCCACAAAACCATCGAATTGTCAAACATAAAAACGCATTGTCCATTTTCTTTTATAAAAAATGAGTTCCAAGATACACCTGTGTCTATATGCACACACTCACACTCATTTCATACTGCTTCAAGATAAAGGCAAATTTTAACCATAAAGTCATAAGAAATGTGGTTTTGTTGTAGTCCCACCTGACAGAGAGTGGCAGCATACTGTGCCCTGGGGAGACTTGGGAGTGTCACAGTGCCAGAGAGCAAATTTAGGGTCCCAAACATGCTATATTTTGCTCTATAACGTGGGCCACATCTCTGACCCACAGATTTTCTGTTTTAAAATGTGCCACAGGGAACTATTATGAAAGTGTTATTGTATTTGCATATGCTTTTATAAATGAATGGATTTTTTTACAACCATGTAAAAACATTACCTGGAAAATTATATCTTCTATAACTTGGGACATAATTTATTTTCTCAGTGCTGTAAAATCTTTCAAAATAAAGAACTTAAGAGTATAAAAATACTTTCATTGGGTTGAAAGGAAACCTAGTGACTTGTAGCTAATATGAAAAATTTCTAAATGTTTGCTAAGCTGTAAACATTATTTAAAATGTTTTATGAGGACGGAAGAGAGAACACGGTGTTTGCTTACATGCAGTGAACCCCATTTCAATCCCAGACACTGCATATATTTTCCCTGTACCACAGAAGTGATCCCTGAGCACAGAATCAGAAGTAAACCCTCAGTAGACCCTCAACACTAACAGTTGTAAAAGGCCCTCCCGTTGATCATCGATTTGCTCGAGCGGGCCCAGTAACGTCTCCATTGGAGACTTTGTTGTTACTGTGTCTGGCATATCGAATACTCTCGGTAGCTTGCCGGGCTCTCCGAGAGGGGTGGAGGAATCGAACTCGGGTCGGCCATGTTGGCTTCGTGCAAGGCAAACGCCTTACCCGCTGTGCTATCGCTCACAACTAACAGTTGTGGCCCAGAAAAAAAAAAAACACCTTTATTATCAAAAATGCGTGGGTGATATTGGAGCAAACTCTAAATTGGTTCTGGGATCACTTGGACTGCTGCCATTTGTGTTAAAAAATTTCCAAAAAGCAAAGAAAACTAAATATTAAAAATCAAACTTCAGTGCCACACCACAGTAAACTAAGACTGGAAAACAAAAGGTACAATACCCATGATTCTCACCAAGTAGTAGCAATAACATTAAGAAAAATATTTTTAAATGTATTTGGTTCATACAATTGAACATATTTTGTAATTTTATTCCTCTCATTCTTTTTCTTTCTTTTTTGCATGTTTTCTATAATATAATTGCTTAGCAATGTGGATGAATGTACATTGACTCTAAAGTGGACATAAATATTAGAGAAAGGTTTGTTTTACATTTTTTTCCCTGTGAAAATTATATGATCAATACACTCACTTGCTGAACTCTAATTTTAAGTCCTTGTAAATTCTATTTATAAAGGTGTGGTCTCAGATTCAACAAGTCAGATCAAATTGTCAAGAAACTAGCTCAAAGGCTGGGGTGCATGCGTGGGTCTTGGGACCCACCACTGTTACTCAAGAACTCCAAGAATTTCCAGGGTTTACCCCAAGCTTTAAGCCAGGAGTATCCACCCCGTGTCACCCCCAAGCAAAACCAAAACAAAACAGTTCAAGGAAGCAGTATTCTTTAGAGGTGCCGGACAATAAGAATCTATAGAAAAATGCCTTGAGGAATTTTCTTACAGGTGTTGACTCAAGTAATTTTGAAGCAACAAAGAGACCCTTTGTCAGCTTTGTGTTACTCTCTTTAATTAAAAAGAGAGAGGAAGTGATTTGCTATTGAAATATTTTGTGCAAGTGAACACAACTCAATTAGCTTTTAAATGTAAGTTTTAATTAGTGTTCTGACTCAGTGGCTAATTTGAATGTTGTCAGTTATCTGGAGTTGAGAACATTTTATGCCAAGGTTTACTCCTGTTGTTTGTGAGGAAGAACTAAAAGTTGACTTCATTCCACCCCGCTGCTTAGCGTGTTATTAACGTAAAGCTCTTTGTGGTTTTAAGTGCCACAAAAGTACCATTGTACACGTAGGTAAAACAGAACCTTTTTTTTAAAAAACAAAGTTCTCTCCAAGAACTTCCTGTTGCAAATACACGTTAGTCAGTTATTCCCTCACTCACTCAATGAATTCAGCAACTATTTAATGAATGCCTCTCAGTAATGAGCACCGGCCCATGTTGTAGAGCAAAAATAATAAACAAAGTTAAAAACTCCGTGCCCTCGAGGTGCTAAGATGTCAACCATGGAAAATCAGAGACATGAGAGAGAAATGAAATGCATGGAACATTCCATGGGATAAGCACTGAAATCGAAAGAGAAGAAGGAGCAGTATGGGTGGAAGAAGGGGCAAGGGAATTTCCAGACTCTCATCTGAGAAGATTACTTTCGAAGAAAGATATTTCCAGAAGCCAAATCTTGAATATATCGGGTGAAGAGCATTTCCTGTTGATAAAAACAGATGGCAAAGTAGCAAAGCGTGATGTTGGGTTAGAGCAGTGTGACAGAGGAGCCAGTGAGACCTTGCTCAGAACAGCAGGTGAAGGAAGCATTATGAAGGGCCTAGCAGGCTTTCAGAAGATGCTCAGTGTGCAAATGGGAGCAAGATCCATTCACAGGGAGAATCTGCATCCTCTTTAGGGAATAAAATTAAGGAGACAAAGATGAAAGTAAAAATATGTCATATTTCCTAGGAGGCTATAACTGTTATTTGGAAAGAAATTGGGTGGTTAGATGAGATGATAGTTGTTGACATGATCAGATTCTAGTCCAACCCTACTTTTAGAATTCAATCAATTTTATCATTATCTTTTTCAAGTTGGAAGGTAAAGATGGCAGAATTTACTATTGAATGGTTGGATGGTGTACTCGTGATTCAATGCTGATCGCAAATTACACCCAGATTCTCGATGGTTTAAAAACCACATTTGTCAACTCTGTTTCTGTGGTCAAGAATTCAAAAAACTCAGATGAATCCTAAACTTCAGGGCTTTTCATGTGTTTCATTCATTTTTTCCTTTATTTCTTTCATGAGGCCGTAGTCAAAGTGTCAGCTGGGGATCCACAATCACCTCAAATTTTGACAAACGAGTGAAGTTCACAAAGCAGAGTAGTGATAGTCTCTTCAATAAATGTTGTGAAAAACTGGACAGCAACATGTAAAGAAATGAACCGTATTTCACACCCAACACAAGTACCAATTCAGTGTGAATGAAAGACCTTGAGCTCAAATCAAAATCTCTAAAATATTTTGAAGATAATACAGGCAGAACCCTCTGAGGTTTGGACCTCAAAGGTGATTTTAATGATAAAGCTCTGTTGGCAAAGGCAACAGAAACAAAATGTAATAAATGCGATCTCATCAACGTAAAATGTTTCTGCATGACTAGAGAAGCACTGGCTAAAAATAAAAGATAACTGAATGGTAAAAAATATTGAACTCAGCACATCCGACACTCACAAAGAGCAACAAAGAGACATTCACAAATCTTCCCCCACAAAACGGGGATAGAAAATGAACAGAAACTGCTCGGAAGACAGGAGCGGTACGGGTGGAAGAAGGGGCAAGGGAATTTCCAGACTCTCATCTGAGAAGATGTCTTTCAAAGAAAGATATTTCCAGGAGCCAAGTCTTGAATATATCGGGCCAATAGGCGCATGGCCAATAGGCCAATAGGCACATGAAGATGTCTTCCTCATGAGTTATTATCTGGAAAATCCAAATCAAGATGGCACTGAAATATCACAAACCAGTAAGAATGGTACACATCAGAGAAACTGGGAACAATCTATGTTGGTGTAGATGTGGTGAAAGGGAACTCTCATCCACTGCTGGTAGGAATGTCACCTAGCACAATTTCTGTGGGAAACAAAGCAGAGGATTTTCAGTAAGCTTATAATTGAACAGTGGACTCAGAAATTTCCATTTGGGGTATCTACCCCCAGGACATAAAAACTTTCATTTAAAAAGACATACGCACTGCATTTCATTGTTCAATGCAGCATGCAGCACAATAGCTAAGATATGAACTCAACCTAGGTGCCCAACAACAGATGACTGGATAATGAAAGTATGGCATATATAAAAAATGGAATGCTATGCAGCTGCAAGGAAGGATGAAATCATGCAATTTGCTACACGTTGGATGGAACTAGAGATTATCATGCTAAGTGAAGTGGGCTAAGAGAAGAACAAACCTTGGATGACTTCCCCTGTTTGTGGCATATACAATAACAAGAGGAGGACAGAATGCATGGCTTCAAAGGGAGGCCACCCAGATCACCTTAACCCTTTATTATAAATGAAAAGGACAGGGAAGGGAAGGATCCAGTTCCTCATCTAGAAACTCTCCATCAGAAAGCAGCCAGAGAGAACACAAAAGTCAGGGTCTCTTAGCACACACTTAGAAGTGGCATTCTATCACATCCAATCACCTTTGTCCTATTCTGTTAGTTAAGAAACAAATCACTAGGGCAAGTCCATATTCAGAGAGGTGATTCTACATGGATATGAATACCTAAAGGAGGTCACTGAGGGTTCTATTACCCATCACCATTTGGAGTGTATAGAAAGTGACTGAGAAATGCCAGCTGAAATTTGAATGGGCTGTAATTGGGTTGAGAGGGTATGGGCAAAGAATCTCAAGAATTCAGCAGGGGTGGGGCTGAAGCAATAGCACAGCAGGTAGGGCATTCGCCTTGCACGTGGCCCACCCGGGTTCGATTCCCAGCATACCATATGGTCCCCCAAGCACCTTCATAGCAATTCCTGAGTGCATGAGCCCAGAGTAACCCCTATGCATGGTCAGGTGTGACCCAAAAAGCAAAGAGGAAAAAGAATTCAGCAGGGGTGACTTTTGACTACTCAGATTTAAATAAGACTTAACACGTTTTGGGGAAAATTAAGTTTTCAAAGGTTAAGTACTGTCTCCAGAATCACTGTTACTTCATGGCGGTGTTGTAAGTGAACCCCTGCCTATCTTTATACAGTCCATCTTTTGGCACAACAGTTTTCAGTTTTCAAGAACTTTGTATTCGCGAGAGACAAAAATCAATATCCTAGCAGCCACCCAGAAGTGGTTACTTGCAAGGCATTTTAATGTGAAATGAGAATAAAATTGAAGCGTTAGAAAAAGAACAATCAGAGTAGAGAAATTGGACTAGAAGGAAACTCAATTGAGCTGTGAAGAATGAATAGGATGAAGATACACATATTACATTGTACTTTGTGGTATGTGCACAGGAATTATTAGGAATTATTAGATAAATTTGAATATTATTAGATAAATTTGAATACAAGATTGACATCAACAGAAAAAGGTTTTGTTTGAGTCGGCAAACTATGGCTTGGGTTTTCTGAACTTCTTTATATTCATTACAGCAACTGAGAAAGCATAGAAAATGTATATGCTTACACCTGCATTGTTCTTTCAGTGCTGGAAAAACAAGTTTTTAATGACCATAATTAAATTATACTATTGAAGATTTCTGGCCATCTAAGATCTTATCACATTGTCTACTACTTAGACCTTTTGTAGTACCACTGGCAGACACCACAGTTCTATGTCGGTCTGTTTCTATCTGCACTGCAGCATTTATTTGGGAGGATGGTTGGTTTCTTCTGGTTCACGTGGTTTCAAAAACATCCCTAGAGTTTTATGTTGTAATTCTAGAGCAAGTATGTTTGAAAACTCTCCTTCGTGGTAATTTAGTCATGTGTACTGATCCTAAACTCCTATTAATCCCTATAAAATAAGAATCAGTTTCATTGTGGTTTTTGATTTGGTTTGGTCTGGTTCCAGTTTATTTGTTTTTTATTTGTTTTTGATCACACCAAGAGCTTTCCCCAGGAAGAAGCATGTGGTGCCTTCTAAGCCACTTCTTTGGTCGTGTGCTGATTCTCCTTAATGAAATGGCTCTTTCAGTTCCAAATATTTTATAGTTCGGCATATTTAAATGAGCCTGATGATAGTCATATCAGAGTGAGATACCAATTTCTGAACTTTTTATGTGAAGTCAATATGAAGAATGTTAAAGTAGACAATATGTATGGATTTTTTTTTGGATGAAAAAATTTTTATGGTAAGGACAAAACTAATTTAAAAAAAAAACCTTACCATTATTTAACCAGAATCTAAAGATGTAATTCCCTTCAATTTGGGTAGAAATAGAGATAATATGTTAAGTGTGAAGAAAGAAAAACACAATGTAAGCTCATTTTTCTGTTATATATAGAATATAATAACAGGACAAGTGAATGCATGGTAGCAAAGGTGGGGAGGTGTCACTAGATTACCTTTGGCCCTAATAATAAAAGTGAGAAGGATTATAGAAGTGGGAAGAAAACTCAAGGTAAAAAGTAAGAAAATGCAGACAGGAAATAACAGGGGCAGGAGACAGAGTCCTTGAGTACATTGGTGATATATAGCTGTGGTATATGTATGTATTGAAACAACAGATCCAATGATAGCTGAAACAAGGAGATCCAAAATAGAATAACCTAACTGCACTTGTCAAGGAGGCTGACTGGAAGGCAGATAGAACTTGGGGGCACTGGTTGAGAGAAGTTGACACTGGTAGTGGAATTGTTGTTTGAACATTGTATGCCTAAAACTCAACCATGAATAGCTTTGTAAACCACAGTGCCTTAATAAAAAAAATGATTGTACAAAAATATGATAACTTAATGGGCTGGATGGAGGAGGTGCTTTGCATTCTAAGGCTCAGGGTCATGGCACCACATGGTCCCCTGATCTGGTTCTGTCAGGAGTCAACTAAATATGTAGAGCCTCAGCAAATTACCAGGTATGGCCCCCAGGATTTAAAAAAAAACCCTATACCACTCACTTATGTTTTAATACTATTTTTTTAAATGTTCATGATTCATTTTATAACTGTGTTCAAAGGAGATTTAAGTTATATTATTTGGGCTACCCCCTCCTGTTTTTATTTTCTTCATCTTATTTGCCATAACCTAAGTTAGTTATAAAAACATGAAAGAATGAGAGAATTTTAGGAATATACCATTCATTTGCTCTTAATTTCCAAGAGTGGATTGAAGGAACAAAAAGAAATGTTAATATGAATCCATAGCTATCCATCATATGGTTAGTTTAGAACAAAGGATACTGTCGTTCGAAGAACTTTACTTAAGTGATGAGCTGTGAAGTAAATCGAAACTATGTTTATTGCAAATTTATTTTACATCAGATTTTTAGTGCTGTGCCTGTCATATTGTAGATGCTCATTATGTAAAGTAAAACTTTAATGAATTTTCAAAGTGATTAGTGACATAAGTACACAATAGGTCCAGCAGGTAGGATTCTAAGATGACTCATAGTGACCCTAGTTTATTGTAAGACACTTTGCCCTTCAGGGTAGGAAGAACCTGCCTGGCACACGAATATGATGGATTATCATTTTCGTGATTGGGTTACAGTATATAGAAAAAGGAAAGTTATTCTTAGTGGGCATTGCTGATGAATTGATTTCTTAGAAGGAAGTGCTTTCTTCCAGTTGATGGAAGAGAAAGACATCACTACTATAACTTAAACATGTGAGAATAATTCAAACCACAGAGCCATCAAACAGTATGTGCATGGAACTCTAATTAACATAATGAAACTTTAAAATGTGCTTTGATCCAAAGAGACAGTATATAGATAAGGTACTTTGCTGACCTGGTTTTGATCCCCAGAATCCCT
This sequence comes from Sorex fumeus, assembly GCF_029834395.1. NCBI lineage: Eukaryota > Metazoa > Chordata > Mammalia > Eulipotyphla > Soricidae > Sorex > Sorex fumeus. The sequence goes on from NW_026606157.1 coordinate 3,762,270, forward strand.
TGGTCCTCAGAGCTTTGAGGAGTCCTGCCTGAGCATAGGGTAAGAAGTAAGCCTTGAATACCACTGGATATGGCCTCCAAAAAATTAAATAAATACATTTAAGGTGATAATTTGGACTTGAGTTAATGTGTAGTGGGTGAAATTTAGAGGGAGCTTCGGATGGAACAAGTTTGCAAGTTGAGTATTAATCTTTAGAGACTGGAGGATGGACAGTGTTAGCTGCCTAAGTAATAGCACCCACAAGTATTCACATCTTAATCTCCGTGTTACCTTATATGGCAAAAGAGACTTTGGAGATGAAGTTTAATATATGGTGATGAGAAGTTTTTTGTATTTTATTTTAATAAAATATTTTTAAAAAAAATTCCTCAGCTAACTTCTTAAAAAATGTGTAATGACTCCAGACAATCCTAAAAATTGTAAAGTCAGTACCATAAGTAATTGCATATATCAGAACAGAGTCTCGTTCGTTATCGGAATTAATCAGACAAATCGCTCCACCAACTAAGAAACATGCACCACCATGCACCACCACCCACGGAATCGAGAAAGAGCTATCAGAAGAGTGTCCTGCCCCCACACCTGGCCGTCCTTGCCGGGGCCCCTTGGAGGGGAGCGTGTTGAGTTTCCCTCACCGCCCCGACCAGGGATATGGCAGCCAAAGACCTCCAGGATCAGCCACCACCATGCTGAGACCACTCTCCACATGCATGAAGGTACCGGCAGAGGAACAAAGGCATGTGGGTCCCGGGGCTGAGATCTCCAAGCCTGCTTGGATCGGGGCAGAGCATCCTCTACCCAGATCCTCCAAATTCCAGTAGGCAGGGGTCGCACTCACCAACTGGCCCCCTGGCGCCGTGTAATCCCATCAACGGCCAAGACTCAAAGACTATAAAACCCAGCTCCCGGAAGCGCACAGCCGCATTTGCGGCCGTGCGACATCTTATTATCTCATTCCTACTTTGGACAAACTGGCAGGCTACCAAATGTAACTTGCCCACACGGCAGAGTCTGGCAAACTCCCCGTGGCGTACCCAATATGCCAAATACCAGTAACAATGATGGGTCTCATTCTCCTAACCCTGAAAGACTCTTGAATATGGCACTTTTTAAAAAATCTCAGGGCTAGGACGGAGGAGATGTTACTGGGGCCTGCTTGAGGCAATCGACAAACAACAGGATGGTCGTAATCGTGATATCAGAACAGATATCTGGCATAGGACTGTTCAAAATGACTTATTTAAGCACTCACCAAATTATAAAGCACTTTGAAAAATAGAAAGAAATTACCTCCATGAGAAATCAATTAATATAGTAACCTACTTTAGGAAACAGTCAGTTTGGTTGATGTGTTTTCCTTTGCGACAATATAATTCTCAAAGAAATAGTCGTGGAAAAGGGTGAAAGCTTCATTTCTACTCTTTCTATATTGGTACCTACAAATGTGCAGGCTACTCACCTACTTTATGTTATGTAACTATGTAGCACTGTAGCACTGTCCTCCAGTTGTTCATCAGTTTGCTTGAGCGGGCCCAGTAACATCTCCATTGTGAGACTTGTTGTTACTGTGTTTGGCATATTGAATACATCAAGGGTAGCTTGCCAGGATTTGCTATGCGGGCAAGATACTCTTGGTAGCTTGCCGGGCTCTTCGAGATGGGCGGAGGAATTGAACCTGGCTTGGCCAGGCCGGCCGCTGCAAGGCAAACGCCCTGCCACTGTGCTATCGCTCCAGCCAGTAACTGTATCTTTCTTATAAGGAACAATTAAAGTCTAATATCATCACTTTGATTTTGTACTGGAAATGCATTAGTTATATTGAAATTCACATCTAGTGTGTTGAATGGTTAACCTGTGTCTAAATTGGATGCTTTATGAAAAACCCACAGTATAACTGAGTCTGTGATGTATCAAAAGCCAGTTATTAGGCTATATCAAATACTAAACTGAAGCTCTTGAACATAAAACTAGATAGAAAGATTTAATTGCTTGTAGTGAATTTTTCTACAATAGCATATTTATTCAAACTAAGAGCAGTGACAGATCAAGGTTAATTTGAATCAGACCAGTAGTGGTGTGATTATCAATAGATATGCATGTGTATATTTTTCTGTCAAAGTTCATAAAAACATTTCCTATCCTGATACTTAGTTTCTTAATATAAAAATAGCATGAGAAAATATTGACTCATAAGATGTTAAGATTAATTGGGATCAAGAACCAAGCACAACGCCTAGAGTAATTAAACTGCTCAACATATCTCCTAACTGTGATTTTTGTTGTTGTTATAACAAAATCAGAATATACAGATCTCCAATTTCTTTTTAATATAACTAATCTTAGCATTCAAGGCAAGCTACTGTGGAGGAGAAGTCACAATAATCAGAGAATCAGCAGAGTTGCATTCCTTCAGGAGACCTGGGTCCCTGGAATTGAGCAAGTGGGGGAATCTACTTCTCTACACTTCCAAGCTTCTCAGGGCTGCCCACATTCTCTCCCTCCTGGCCATTTCTTCCAGCAATGCATCACAGATGCATCACTACATCTGTCTCTATTATGTCTCCTCTTCATTCTGGCCTCCATAATTTTTGTTTGTTTGTTTGGGTCACATCTAGGGGTGCTCAAGACTTACACCTGGTTCTGTGTTCAGGGATAACTCTGGTAGCATTCACTAGACCACATGTCATATGCAATGCCAGGGATAGAAGTGGGGCTATTTGTGTACAAAGCAAGTATCTGAAAATCTGTGCTCTCTCTGACCCTAAGTTTCACTCTTAGGTGATGGTAGGGTGACTTTTCATTAGATACACACAGATATTCCAGAATGACCTCTCCATCTAAGAATCCTTAACCATATTTAGAAAAATCCCTTTACCATTCATGAATGATAACAGAATCACAGGTTATTGGGATTAGGACCCAGATATGTTGGTTGTAAGGGGGAACGTTGCTGGACTTGCCATGGTAATTGACGTTCGTTTCTTCCTTGTGTTGTCATCATAATATATGGGCTAATCCTTAAAAAATAACTCAAGAAATTTAATCCCAATATTAAACCTGTAAGTGGTCTATAAAATACTGGACACTGAGAAATACAATTTAAATAATACCTCAATCCTTTTTTGAAAGATAAATATATTTGGGGGCACCACAAATAGGAGGGTACTTGAGGTGTGGCTGTGTTTTTATACTTAAGAACAGTACATGCCTCTAATAGCTGATATGGGAGAAAGAAAAGAGTGAAATCTAGCAACCGGTCATTTCCCCTTCTCTTTTTCTTTTTTTGTATCATCTTGACTATCTTAGTTCAGTCTATTTTTGTAAACCACTGACAGGGGAAAGCACAAAGGCATTGATGATTTTAAAATCTGGACTAGTGCCCATGGGAAAACTAAGACAAAGCTTTTTTAACCTGTGAGAAAATGTAGAAATGTAATGACAGGATGACAAGAAAGAAAGTTTTAAATGTGGAACCTCAAGTTTTTATTAAAACAAAGGCAATTTTTTGCCAGGTGAATTTCTGGCTCTGAGATTTCTTTGTACTGACTAAATTGGTCTTACTTCAACACATAATATTGGGTCCTTTTAAAAAAATAACTTTTATTACTAGTAAAATACTAACCTCAATCAGTATCTATTTTGACTTGTTGGAAATAGGCTTTATGTAAAAAAATCATTTTTAATAAAACATACTCTTTCTGCATAGTATTGCATATGGCGTTCTTTGTCAGTTTAAAAGATTTTCTGTGAAGCATAAGAAAATCCAGTAACTGATGAGTAAAATTTGATTTTGATTCAATTTAGTTTCTATTAGTATCCACCCTCTTCATTGTTGATGACTATTCCCTGATTTTTGTAATTTTTTAGAGTGGTGAGATTTGCTTTACATATTCATTGTCATGGTATACCTCACATACCAGATGTTTATGACTTACAGAATACTTTCTTGTACCATATGATTTTCAACTGACTTATGGTGCATAATATCAATTTTTAACAAAACACATAAGGAAATTAAATATAAGAAAGCAAAAAAAAACATTTCTTTCTGATAGTGGTAGCTCAACAGTTGAATAAAATATTGCAACAGAATTTGTTAGCCCTATCTTTCCATTAAGAAGTTCCTGATCCCTGATCTTTGATACCTCAACCCAATTTTCTTTCACTGACAAATTTGGGATAAGTCTCATGGGTGTTTCCTATTAAATGTTTATGAAAGAATATCCCCTATTTTTAATCACTGGCAGACTGGACAGTGATTAAGTTTTTTTTGTGGTCCTAATGCAGATGTTCATAATTCAAATGAAATTTAATGAGCACAATAGTTTAGTGGCTTGCATTCTTTGGCGCAAACCAAGGCAATTAAGGCAGATAACTTTTATGTTAATGGAATCACAGATGCATAAGAATGTGAGAAATGGAAGAGACTTGGTCTACTACAACCTATTCTCTAATGATGAAAATGAACCAGAGAGACCCCTGTATCTCTTCCCCAAACTCATCGGTGTGAGTACTGGATGAATTCATTCATGTCCTCAGAGCTGTAGGCAAATCTATGGGAATCACAGACTGCTTCTCTAGCCTCTCCTTTCTGCCTTTTCCCTGGTGTTACTTCCTTCCTTGTCTAGCTGCAGTTGTTCTGTGCATTGTACTTTCTCTCTTCTTACAGCAGAGTCTGCAAAAGTCCTGTTCTCCAACCTTTATGGTTTGCTCCATCATAATTCCATTATTAACTTCCCATGGATTATTTTCATTAACAAAATGTGGGCTGGAGCGATAGCTCAGCGGTAGGGCGTTCGCCTTACAAGCGGCCAACATGGCCGACCCGAGTTCGATTCCTCTGCCCCTCTCGGAGAGCCCGGCAAAGTCTCCAATGGAGACGTTACTGGGCCCGCTCGAGCAAATCGACGATCAACGGGAGGGCCTTTACCTTTTACCTTTAACAAAATGTGAATTGAAATTATGGACTAAAGAAATGTCTGGAAGTGAGTGGATGATTGAGGCGATGAGAATTGATAAACTGACACTTAAGTGTAGAGCAGATCCCAGGTGTTCTCTAGTCATCCACTGTAGCACTGCAGCACTGTCCTCCCGTTGTTCATCGAATTGCTCGAGTGGGCACCAGTAACATCTCCATTGTGAGACTTGTTGTTACTGTTTTTGGCATATCGAATAAGCCACGGGGGAACGTGCCAGGCTCTGTCGTGCAGGAGGGATATTCTCAGTAGCTTGCCAGGCTCTCCGAGAGAGATGAAGGAATCGAACCGGGGTCTGTCGCGTGCAAGGCAAATGTCCTACCCACTGTGCTATCACTCCAGCCACTAGTCATGCAATTAAAAAAAAAATAAAGAAAACAATGCACTGGCCTCAGAAACCAGGAATGTACCAGCACTGCTCACATAGCCCTCAAATACATGCATAAATTTTTTCTTCAGGGGACTACTGGGATAGTATAGTGGGTAGGGTGCTTGCCTTGCACACAGACAACCAGGTTTGATCCCCGTTACCACATATAGTCCCCAGAGTCGCCAGGAGTGATACTTAAGCGCAGAGCCAGGAATAAGCCCTGAGCAAAACCAGGTGCAACATCAAAACAAAACAAAGCAAAACAACATTATTTTTACTTGTTTTTATTAATTAGGCATAAAACATATAAAAAAAAATCTAAACTACAAATAACATTCAAGCATCCACTATCAAGATTATGCTATATCAAAATAAGAACTTCAACACCTCTGTGTGACCACTCCTAAGCATATCCATTTAATCTTCTCCATCAAAATAAAGCATGGCTTCAATTCATTGTATTCAGTTCATTCAAATTCACTCATTCTTCTCTGTATTCTACTGATCTTTATACTTTTAAGAATATATACTGTATTGTTCTCTGATTTTTTTAACCCAGTATAAATGGGTTCATTGTCTATCTTCCATAAGTTTCTTCTTTTTGATGAAAGTTGTATGAAATTAAAATTAATGTGTATTTGTAATTCTGACTTACTTAATTTTTCAGTAGTCAACTGTCCACATGTATCATAAATTATCTATACTATATTGAGTGCCATGGATATTGTAAATATTGATAAATTTGAATTTATTTCTCTTATTTTTGTTTCATAAATATTTTCATCTATTTATTTTTAATCCTCTTTTGTCTTTTGAATTATTTTTATCCTAGTATCTCCTTTTACTAGTTTAACATTTCACAACTCTGTCAAATCCTATAAATGTCACATTAGAGATAATAACATCCTTACATAACAGTTCAGAATTTAAGATTGGAAAGTAAGGAACTTCATTAATCATTCAAGACACTATTATAGCTCTGGAAATATTTTAGTAAAACAAACAGAATTATGGGTCTATTTCAGCTGCTTTCTAATTCTGAAATGTTAAGTGTTAGTGCTATTGATATGTTTGTTTGGCGACCATACCCTGCAGGGTTCAGGGTTTATACCTGGGTCTGTATTCAATCAATCTGGTTGGAATCCAGGGACTATACGTGATACCAGATATCAAACTAGGGTCAACGGCAGACAAGGCAAACACTCTATCCTATATTTCCAGACCCAAGAGTTTTTTTCTAACTAATTTGTTTCCTAATTTATAACATATAAATTACATACTCTATGCAATATATATTTTACTGGTACATAGTAGAGACATTTATTTTGTCCTATCTTTATCTTTATACAGTTACTAAGCTGTTCATGATCTGGTTTCAGTCATACACTGCTCCAATACCCATCTTTCCATCAGTGTACATTTTCCACCACCAATGTCCCCAGCATCCCTCCCATACACACAATCTTCTCTCTTTCTGTCCCTCTCTCTGTCTCTGTCTCTCTGTCTCTGTCTCTGTTCCTGTCTTTGTATCCATGTTCCTGTGTGTGTGTGTCTCTCTCTCACTTTCCTCTTGTGCATTATGTTTTGCAGCACAGATACTGTAAGACCATCATGTTTTGTCCTTTACTCCCTTTTAGCACATCTCCATCCAGAGTGATCACTTCCAGTGATCATTGTCATAGTGGTCCCTTCTCTATGCCAACTGCCTTCTCCCCCAGCACTTGAGGCAGATTTGCAACCATGTATCAATCCCCCCCCCCCCCCCCGGCCCTTGTCTCTACTATCCTTGGATATTAGTCTCATACTATATTTTTTTATATCTCACAAATTACTGCAATCATTCTATGCCTGTCTCTCTACTTTTGACTCATTTCACTGAGCATGATACTCTCCATGTCCACCCTTTTATAGGCAAATTTCATGACATCGTTCTTCATAAGAGCTGCAGAGTATTTCATTGTGTAGATGTACCACAGTTTCTTTATCGAGTCATCTGTTCTCAGGCACAATGTTTTTTTCCAGATTCTTGCTGTTGTGAACAGTGCTGCAATGAATGTAGAAATGCAAATGGAATTTCTGCTGTGTGCTTTTGTGCACCCTGAATGTGTCCCATCTCTTCTGATATAATATGCTTTTATTCATTGCTTAATCCAAAGGGCTGGAGCGATAGCACAGCAGGTAGGGTGTCTGCCTTGCACACAGCCAACATGGCCGACCCGAGTTTGATTCCTCCGCCCCTCTCGGAGAGCCCAGCAAGCTACCGAGAGTATTCAATATGCCAGACACAGTAACAACAAGGTCTCCAATGGAGACGTTACTGGGCCCGCTTGAGCAAATCGATGATCAACGGGAGGGCCTTTAATTTACCAAATACTTGTGTATTTTCTATTTCTTTGCCCATCATTTTTTTCTTGCATCTTAAACTTCTCATCTGAAATCATTCTCTATTTAAAGAATATTCTTTGTGGAGATGTTGATGTGAACTCTAGTCATTTCTATTTTCTAAAATAACTTGAGTTCACATTTGTTTTTTAAAGAATATTCCTGCTGAATATGTTTGCAACTAAAAGTTGATTATTGCTTTCTTTAATCGACTAAACAGTATTCTCCTGTCTTCTGCATTTATTTCTATTGAGAAATAATCATTCTAGTTTGCAATATTTGTCTTCCTGTCCAATTTATTGAATTTATTTATATGATTTTACTTTTTTTAATTTTCTATTTCATGTTATTTTCTTTAAGTAGCTTTGGATCTGGAGATGATCTAAAATTATCATTATTTATATTAAAAAGTCATCATTTGTAAATGATTTAATAATATGTAAAGAGACCTTAAGGACTCCATTAAAAAGCTTTTTAAAAAAATGAGTGTAGCAAACTGGTTGGTTGCAATAATCAATATACAAAAATATTGCTTCATTCCTATGTAAAAATAATGAACAAAAATATTTATTAAAATTTTAACTTACAATTGCACTCAAAATAATTTAACACGAATAAAATGAACAAAGTGAAAAATCTGTATGATTAAAAAGATGACATTGCTATGAGAAGTGGAATGAAACAAAAACTTGAAATATATTCCATGTAATATGGATGGGGAAATTAATATAGCCAAGATGTCTGTTTTACTAAAAGCAATCTACACATTTAATGCAATCCCAATCAAGATTTTAAATGCCCATTTAGAGACTTTTTCTGTTTTTAGATTTCCTATTAATGTATCTAGATACTATGTTGTTCTTATTTAAAGTATTCTTAAGGCTGGATGACTTTCATCAATTCTAATGAGTTATCAAGCTTTATTCCCTCAAATATATCTTTTTCTGTTCTTTCCTTACATTCTTCTTGAAATCCAGTTTGACAGGTTAATCCTTCTCACCCTATTTAATAGATTTAATTGCTCTTTCATATTTTCCATTTCTGCTTCCCTATATTACACTTTAGAAAATCTTTCAAATCTGTCTTTTGTATATTAATTATTCCCAGTTGTTTTACTATATTTAAAAGGTAAAGGTAAAGGTAAAGGCCCTCCCATTGATCGTCGATTTGCTCGAGCGGGCCCAGTAACGTCTCCATTGGAGACTTTGTTGTTACTGTGTCTGGCATATCGAATACTCTCGGTAGCTTGCCGGGCTCTCCGAGAGGGGCGGAGGAATCGAACTCGGGTCGGCCATGTTGGCCGCTTGTAAGGCGAACGCCCTACCGCTGTGCTATCGCTCTAGCCACTTACTTACTATATCTGATATGCCAAAACCAGTAACAATAATGGGTCTCATTTTTCTGACCCTGAAAGAGTCTCCAATACAGCAGCATTGGGAAAGATAAGATGAGCAAGGAGAGGCTGCTAAAATTTCAGGGCTGGGACTAATGGAAAGGTTACTGGCCCCCACTTGAGTAAATCGATGAACAACGGGACAGTGATATAGTGATGCAGTGATTTTACTATATTTTAGTTTGTGTATAGAAAGTTTTAAGTTCATTTTAATCACACTTTTAATTGAGAGTTATTTTTATTGATTATGCTACTGTTACAGTATAATTCTCCTTTTCCTCTTTTGAGTCTCTAGTTTGTCAAGTTTATTTTATAATTCTTCCAAGCAAATTCTTGTGGTCTCATTACTCTACCTTATAACGTATTGGCTGATTCACGGTAACCTCTTGTTACCTTATGTATATTTGGGTACTTAATTGCCACTGTCACTGTCCCTGTCCTCCCATTGTTCATCGATTTGCTCGAGCTGGCCCAGTAACGTCTCCATTGTGAATATTGTTACTGTGTTTGGCATATCGAATAAGTCAGGGGTAGTTTGCCAGGCTTTGCTGTGAGGGCAAGATACTCTCGGTAGCTTGCCGGGCTCTCTGAGAGGGGCGGAGGAATCGAACTCTGGTCGGCAGTGTTGGCCGCTAACAAGGCAAACGCCCTACTCACTGTGCTATTGCTCCAGCTCCGTACAGTCCCGTACTTAAAGAGTCTGGGTTTTATTTGCCTGCTGAGACACCTTATGCATAGGATATAAACTTCTACAGCCAAAAGTATTCTCCATCCAATAAGAAATTTACTTTTCTTTGTTCTGCTCTCTAAGTTACAAATTGACTTTAGGTTATGGCTACTCTAAGAACTCTAAGAGTTTTGTGTGGCTCTCCTATTAACCACCATTATAAACCTATTTAGCACAGCAGGTAGGGCATTTGCCTTACAAGCGGCCAACATGGCCGACCCGAGTTCGATTCCTCCGCCCCTCTCGGAGAGCCCGGCAAGCTACCGAGAGTATTCGATATGCCAGACACAGTAACAACAAAGTCTCCAATGGAGACGTTACTGGGCCCACTCGAGCAAATCGACGATCAACGGGAGGGCCTTTACCTTTTACCTTTTATAAACCTATTATAAGATTCAACGTGTACATTAGGGCTCATTACTTATCTATGTGTCTCTAGAATTTAACACAGTGACTTTACCTTAGAAGTCTTTCAATAACAGTTCTATCCACAGACATGAGTATAGTGGGCATTTGTTTAGATATTTACTTGGGACCAGACCCAAGTAAGCTTCACTTGTGTGAACCCCCCCAAACACGTGTTCCCCCAAAAGACATATGTCCTGCAGAATTGTTCAGTCAATTAATGACTAGGGATTGGGGGTTAGAAGGCGTTGAAGCAATTCAGAATTTACTATGTGTGACTGAAGCATTAGCCCAAACAGTACCAATCTTAATTATAAATTCTAGAACAATTTTAAAATGTTATGTTCCTAATGAATAAAGAAATAGCCCAGTAAATATAATTATAATTTAAAGTTTTAAGATAAGTCTACCATTAATAGAAGCATGTGTAAGAATCTTTCACCAAAAGTCTTATGACCATCTTATGACCACTTGAGTTGAGAACAACTTGAATACCACTGGAAATTACTAAGTACTACAGTTATTCCTGCACACAACAGTGTATTAAACTCTTTTTTATGCTTTGCCTTTATCTCCTGCTTCTAAATGGCATAAAAAATTAACATTCTATAAAAAATTGCTTAGGAATCAATGTGACTGCTACATTATGTTAATATGATTTCCATATGCTAATCTTATATGATCTGGTTCATATTATAGAAACATGTGCTACTATAGAACAGACAATATATTATCCTCAGCTCCTAGATGAGAAAAATGACTCTTAGATACATTAAGGACCTTGCCCAAAGTTATTTAGATAATAAATACTAAACCTTGGATCTCAACAGTTTTAATTCCAGAAACTTCTATTTACTCTTTGGCTCATTATATAACTGATTCAAAGAAATGATGGCCTACCAAAACAGGAGAAAGTATAGTAAACAATGGCTGTGTCTTATTATTTATACATTAAGCATTAGACAAGGATACATCTGAGTGGTCGAGAACCTCCCTTGCACAGGCATTGCCTGCTGTGATCCCTGGAACCACAACAAGAATGATCCGTGGCACACTGCAAACTCATTGCAAACCCATGTGCAAGCCCCTGGCACTTCAACACTTGTGTGATGTCAGACACTGCAAAAGCAAAAAGAGTTACACATACTAAAAATATTTAGAATAGCCTGAAAATAATCCTCGAAGATTATCTTTCCTAACATTTTGATGAATAATTGTTTTAACTTAGGTTAACACGTCAAGAAAATCACCATGTTAGATTTATGAAAATACTCCAGGATTAAATAGTGGAAAATATAAAACAATAAGTATTGTTTTTTATGATGCACTTTCCTGTTTGTCTAGAGGGGGGGGGAGTACATGTGTGCTTTTAGGGGCTGACATTCTGTTGAGAAAATGCACAAATAAGCTTATTTGAAGTAATGGCACATGTTAGCATGACAGACTGAACACCATTCATGACCCTGCTGGTAGGGATGTAAAGATATTCTGTCAATAACTGAGTGGGGGAAAGTAGGAACCTAAAGGCATAGGGAGAAACTGTCCGGACAGAGTAGGACTGCATGTGCTAAATGAGAGACGATCAGGAAGGAAACCAGGGAGTGGAAAGAAAAGCCTATTGGGAGAAGGGGTCAGATTGTCTTGGGCCATGCTAAGAATTTTGGATTCATCATGAATGTGAGAGAAACCCATCCTTGTATTTTGAACAGGGAAGGAAACAAACTGATTCACAAGTCAAACACCTTAGAGTCAAATGTGGAATAAGTAAATAGGAATGAAATGATATAAAGCAGTTAGACTCAGGATAGATATTAAAGGCAGAAATACAAGTTGTTCATTTCTCATGCGAAAGTCCCATAAAATGAGAAATTCCCATGAAAGTAAAAATTGTGGATGAGATATTGAACTCAATGAATGTTTTTAGGAAAGCAAGCTGTAAATAACAACTGAATTTTTTTCCTTCAGTATTATCATGCTCTGTTTGTAAATATACCAGATTTCTATACCCTACACTAAATATCTTCAAGATTAATAACACTGTGTTTGTTTCAGACTTCTATATTAAACCTTAAAGAAAAGAAAAATGTTCTTCCATTTCACAGTATATAAAAAAAAGTTACAGTATGTTCATGTAACTATTTTACATATTCAAGCTTACAATATTCATATTGAGTTTAATGTTAAGTCATAAGGCTATTTTAAAGAATATAAAAAGTGCCTTTCATGGATCTTGAATATTTGTTGGATGGCATTATAATTGGATGAATGGATGAATTTGTTTAAGCTTGACAGGTTCAAGAAGTACCAAGATAAAAAGAAAAAGTTTTTAGCAAACTGTCTACTTTAGCAAAGAAAGAGTAAAAATCTCTGCTGAGCTGAAATCCAAGGTTCAGATAATCACCATCACCCTTCCTTAACCTTCATTTGTTGCTAACTTCTAATGCAAGCACACAAGAACAAATTATTGTTCTTGTACATACAAACATATGCCACAAATCGTCATGAATTTCTTTTCATTTTCTATGCCCCCTAGAACTAATCTGATAGTGCAAGAACAGAATGGAACCCAATCTACAGGACAACTGCACACCTTTCACTTTAATTCTTACTGAATTCATTTTAGGAGCACACTAATTTTTAAAGAAAAAGTACTGAAAAATGTGGCTTTTATTCTTCACAGTGCCATATTTTTAAAATGCTGAAGACAGGAAGTCATGTAAGAACAAATTACTTGAAACTATGAACTGTCCAATTATTCATTGATTACAAATTCACTGATTTGGTCCACAAGTTAAGAAAGTGTCAGAAAGTGTCTGCTTATTCATAAGCAGCAATCATATTTTAAATATTTAGATACAGCTTCAAAGAATGGATTCTATCTTTCCAACCCTTAGAATCATTTAAGTACATTTGCAACATTCTGGTAGAAAACTCAATGCACACAATGCTGACTTCAACAGCCTGGGAACAGGGAATTATATTTATTATTTCAAACTTTATTATTGATTGACTGTTTTGTTGTTTCTTGGCATGCTCTCACTAGCCAGAGTGTTTTGAATTCTGTTCTCTGAAATTAAAGTTATAATTTTTTCAGAAATGTTTTCAACTATGGTACACTAAAAAGAAAACAAAAACCAAAAACAAAAATACCAAATCAGGAACCAATGAAAATTAGTTTACTTGATAAGAATACTGATAAATTTCACTTTTGATCGATTAGGTCCTCCCCCTGGAATCAGCACTTTCATGCTGACCTGGATTCATTCTGAGGCTATGAGATGTTGGGTCACACTTACTCTTAGCCATAAGCTCAGGGATCACTCCTTGAAGCACTCAGAGAACTGCATATTATAGTCCCAGGTAACAAACCCAGGTCAGCTAAGTGCAAGGCAAGCACCTTAAACTTTGTACTATTTCTCTGTCTCCTAATAATAGGAACTGCCATACTTCTAAGAGTTTGTAGCTATTTTTCTTCTTTATTTCAAATTAATTATTTTTATTTATTTTTTAAATTTTTTTTATTTTATAGAGTAGTTCACAATATATCATTACATTTAATATTCAAACACCAATCCCACCACCATTACACCTTCCCACCACCATATTTTGGGTGTTTCCATCCCGAACCCCCCTATCCTGGCCCCAAAGCAGAACCGAAATAATATATTTTGTATTGTTTGTTATGAAAAACCGCTGAAAATGCTACAAAAAAGCATCCTTAGAGAAAAGAGTGTGAAGATTGTTGTATTTCACTCAGGAACCATTAAGCCTTTCTATAACAGATCACTGACATGTTGTTTAAGGTTGAGCCTTGTGTGCTTTTTATATATGTATCTATTTTTAAAAAAATGTATATTTTTTCCTCTAAGATTGATTATCTCCTACTTTGAACACTTTCAAATTTGATGCCTTAGTCTTGGAGTACGGGTAGGGTGTGTGGTTTGAAATATTGCAGGACTGCATTCGGAATAGATTCACTCGTGGGTGATGCTTTGCCCCAGCATCTGCAGAGCAGCCGTGAGCAGGGTGGTGGTTGAGTTTTGGAGGTTTTCGGCTGCTGGGACTGGGTCCCTTGGGGTGGGGAGGGGTCTCACCCGCCCCCTCCAGGGTGTCCCGAATGAAACAGCCTGACACAGGGTCGGCGGCATGGTTATGGCAAGAGTCATGGTATGCTCCCTCCAGAAGAGAAGGACATGAGATCTGGGTGGTGGCCAATGACTAGATAATCTGGCAACACCCAGAGGTGTCTTATGAGCATGACTGCTGAGTCGCTAGAGATAGGGGGTTCCCGTTGAACCCAGAGTTCTCAGCCACAAAGTCCCACATACCTGAGTTTTGTCGGATATTCACTCATGGATGAGGCCACTTTTCTTGTAAATTTTTCTGCCTAGCTCTATTCAGTACCCCACAATTGCCATCAAGTCTTTTCTGCTTTCAGAAATGACTCCCCTATGAATTCAGGACTCTGTTCTTCAAAG